>NC_031987.2:1573120-2213120 GCF_001858045.2 Oreochromis niloticus
TTTTTGTATAGCTATACAAATGTTATATTACAGGTACAGAGCCAGTATTAGAGGGAGAATCACAACAGTGGAAAGGAAGAAACCCGCTTTAACTCAAAGAGACCGACAGCAGAGGTCTGTCAGGGCCGGTTGGGGTGGGGCCGAGGACAAAACTCAAACTCTGGCAGCAGTGGTGTGATCCGTACATACATGCTCAGTTATAAAGACCACGTGAGAACTTAGACGCGTCTTTTTGACTAAGCTTAGCGCCGTCTTCCGTCCTGTGCTGAGCTTTAAAGACTTTTATCTCCCACTGTGTGCTGTGCCCCTCTCCTCTTCTGCTCACACACTCACAGGAGCGCTGCTGATGCTGAAGGGCTCTGTGTTACGCTTCAGCTTCTTGGACTGCATGGGAGCTCTCATTCAGACCCCCTACGAGGTTTGGCGGGACCACAACGCCCCCGAGGACCCCGACCGACCACGGAGGCGCAAGCTGGTCCACTTTTCGCCGTCGTCCTCCCAGGACGCCTGTGGAGACGGACACTTGGCTGTGGTTTGCTCTGAGAGGCAGGCCAAAGTGTTCCTGATGCCCTCGCAGTCTTGCCTGTTTGTCCACAACATCACAGAGTCGTCCTTTGTGCTGAGGGCTGACGTGGTGTCAGTGTGTAACAGCGTGTGCCTCGCCTGCTTCTGTGCAAACGGACACGTCATGACGCTCAGGTATGACCTCGGCCGCTCGAGTTCTCTGTTATTAGATGTTTGTTTTAATCTGCGCACGCTGTAGCACGGCCTACTTTAAAGCCTGCTCTGTCAGTGCAGCTATCATTTCTGTGCATGTTTAAACTGAACGTGGCTGCAGTAGCAGCTTTTTCCTTTTCACAGGTAAGGATGCTTAATCTGAACCGGTCTTCTCCATGCAAGTGAGAGCGTTTTGGTGCACAGGAAATCTGAGAGTTACATGTGACTCTATGCAGGGGCCACTCATTGGGTGGATGCTGAATGGTCTGGCTCTATCTGGTCTTTAAGTGATGACGTGATGAGCTCTGCTTCCGAGTCCAAACTACTCTGCGTTTATTAAGGCTGTTGTGTTTTTAACATGTTTGTATCATGTTCTATTTAATCTGAACAAGCCCCTAAAAACAGTCAGTGATCACTGTCGGCTTTTCTCGGTTTTTATCACCACTGTTCATTTTAAAGCTCAGTTTTAAACCCTTACATGTAACTACAGCCCAGCCCATGCAGCAGTATATTAATGACTAACCTGGTATTGTGGATGGATTATCTCAGTTGTTCTCCTGACTGAAGTTTGGTCCGTTTACAGCATCCTGCCATGCGATTGCATTTGTCCCTAACCATCGGGAACCCTCACGTTAACTTTTATCGAGTGGAAAAAAGTTAGCATTCATCCTCCAGCTTCACTGTGTTTATGCTATGCTAACATAGCTGTGTAGCTAGCGATCACGTAGCACATCATTATATAGCAGCTAGCCCAACTTCAGTAACCCTACAAACGTCACTGCTGTTTAGTTTTCTGTCTTCATTTATGTTGGAAGTGATAGCAGAGCTGTACGTTTGAATGTTTCAGAAATCTCTCAGTCAGAACATGCTATATCATGTTTAGGTGGAAGCTAGCGAGCTAACTTCCTGCTAACTTCTAACTCCGTTAAACTTTATAAATCCTGTTTTCATGGATGTTAAACTTAATTGTTACACCTGGTAAAGCAGCAACGCTGATCTTTTTATTACAGATGAATGAATTTAGACAGTTTGTGACTCTCAGTGATGTCACAGTGTTCGTTTGACTAATGACGTCAGACTTAAAGACCGGATTTGTGCCGTTTACCTCTGAGACTACAGCCTATGAAAAGCTGCTTTGTTACCAAAGATTAGAAAAGAAACATAATAATGATTTTTTTCACACGTTTTATTCTGATGTTCAGTGTTTACTTTTGAAGCTCAGTAATTATTACACAGCTGTTCTTACCTTTCTTCACTCTTTCATTCTGCCCACAGTCTGCCCAGCTTAAGACCGCTCATGGATGTCAATTACCTGCCTCTGACAGACATGCGCATTGCAAGAACCTTTTACTTCACCAATGGGGGGCAGGCACTGTATCTCAGCTCCCCCACAGAGATCCAGAGAATTACATACAGCCAGGAGATGTGCGATAACCTGCAGGTCAGCACTAGGGCTGGCAAAATTGGCCATTTGGCAATCATCCCCTCCTTCTGTTGCTGATGGCCAGTGAATTATCTGCCATCTTCTCTGATTACATCCTTCGTGCAACTTCTAAAATTCTTTTTTTTTATTGCAGGAAATGCTGGGAGAGCTGTTTACACCAATAGAAACACCAGAAGCCCAGAACCGAGGATTTTTAAAAGGCTTCTTTGGAGGAAATGCCCACACCTTTGACAGAGAAGAGCTCTGTGAGTTGTCTGTCTACATTATTTTCTTAATATAAAGCATTCATGAATGCATGACACCATATTATACTGCTAATAATAAGACATAAATGTGTTTAGCCTGCACATGGCAGATTATATAAGATGTACTTCCTGATTTTGTGGTTTGGTCGTGAGACAAGCACTCGCTCTAACCAATAAGAGGTCGCGCAGTGAGACGGGGGGATGTGAGAACACCTTAAAAGTTTGCTTAAGTTAAAAATACTCAGACTAGTTTAACTTTTATCAGATGAGGCAATCGCAGTCAGAGCGAGCACACAATGTTGGTGCAACAGTCGGCAAAATTAGGAGGCGTGTCTGAAGAACCCCAGGGTGCGTTTGATTTCCACACCCCTGTCATTCTGTCTCGTTCTGTTTTCAATTCCATGTTTCCAACAGTCGGCGAGGCTGCGGCTGGGAAGGCTTCTCGGAGTCTTGCGCAGCACATCCCTGGACAGGGGGGAGTGGAGGGCATGAAGGTCGCCGCTAGTGGAGCAGTGGGCGAGCTGGCGAGGGCGCGCATTGCTCTGGATGAGAGAGGCCAGAGGCTGGGGGAGCTGGAGGAGCGCACCGCCCTAATGATGACTAGTGCAGAAGCCTTCTCCAAGCACGCTCATGAGGTGAAAATGAAACATAACATGATGTGAAAATATAAAGAGCATCTAAATGTACAACTTTGGATTTTGAGACATTAACAAAAACTGAACTGAAGCCAACAAAAGTGGTTATTAAATGATTGTCTTGTTGGTGAATTAACTTTTAAATCAATAATTCACTTCCCGATGCAATAAAACGAAATCCTCTCATTCTTCTCATTAAGAAGATGTCATTTTGTACCTTTTCCAGCTGATGCTGAAGTGCAAGGACAAGAAGTGGTACCAGTTCTAATAGCAGGACGGAGGCCTCGGTCTGCCCTCATGCTGCTGGGAACGATATGCCGCGACGGGACTTTCACTTCAAAAATGAAAGCATTCAAAGAGAGGCACAGTGACTTTGTCTTTATGGCTTCTGGCTTGGCTTCATGCACACACTGTCACATCGCTGAGTGATGAGGACGGGCTAGTTCCCCGTCTAGACCTGCAGCGAGAAGGACGGTGAGGAGATGGCGGCATTTGAAGGTCTGAAGATGGAACTGGAAGTGTGTGTGTGTGTGTGTGTGTGTGTGTGTGTGTGTGCGGTTTTTCTGGACCTTACTGTGTAGATACTCAAAAACTAAGAAACCAACAAGAAATGCATGAAACAGCAATGGATGACTAAAAATATACAACTGCCATATTAAAAAGCAGCATGCTACTTTAACATGAGAGTCAAACATAAAAAAGATGTTTTATTTATGATGTAAGCCAACAACACAAATTATGAAAAACTTTCTATTTTTTGAGATATTAACAAAAAATGATATATAAAAAGGGAAATGTATACCTGCATTGCTACTAAGCCAAAAGTTGTGTTACTTTCCCTTTTTTTAATGTTTCTTTTTCTTTTTACTCCTTAGTCTCAGCTCATATTACTTCACACACTATATATAACAAACGCACACAGTTAACTTTGTCTACACACACTTGAAAACCGCTACAACATTGTTCGTACTCGGGGCTGCACAGTGCAAATGAAATATCAATCAGTTGTATTAACACTCAGCTCTCAACAATCTAGTTCCACTTTTCAGCTGCTGCAACTTACAAACCCGTGAAATGAACATGAGGGAAGACGTGGGAGCGTATTGTGGTCAGTGTGTTTATATCTATAGTACAAACTTATATTCACGTGCCATAAAAACCAAGGAGGAGCTGATCCACGGGTTTCCTGTGGCTCACAGCAGAGGAGATCGGTGACCGTGGCGGGCGTTTCTCAAATGAAAATATGAAGGTGTGTTTTAGTTGTCCCTGATCTTTTGAGTCTATCGCTGCCTTCGTCAGACGTTAGGTCACGTGTGCAAGTGTGAGTGAGGCAGAAAGAGAACGAGTGCCACAACCTGGACCCTTCCTCAGCCAGAGCATCCAACGTCAACGACCCCCTCACATCTCTCTCCACCTCACTCTGCAGTTTGTGCATTCTGGTGTGCAACCCGAGCAGTCGTCTTTTCATAATGACAGGCAGTACTCGTGGTGATTGTCACCGTCTTTGTGATGGGAACATGAAGAGGAGTTGTTTGTCGCTTCGGGAGAAGTAACAGTTTTTTCCAGTGATGTTCAGCCGTCGAGTACGTAAAAAAAAAAAATATGAAGGCGTTCGTTTGGTTTTGGTTTCTTTTCCTTTCGATATCGTTCTTGATGACTATGACTATGATATCCTTGTGTCGCAGTCCTATATTTGATGGTTACGGCCTCTTTAACGAAGGCTTTTGTATTTTAAAAACAACAAATGTGTCATGATACATGGTCGTCGTGTATCACATCGTGATTGTGTTACGTGTCAGTGGGTAGCCACACGACAGGGACTAACAACATCGAGTGAGGAGGATATTTTGTACTTGTGTATTTGTCTGTATTTTGAACTGAAAACTCAAACACGGGATAACCGGCATCCGTCTCTCACACACATGATGAGCATCGACACACGGTGTGCTGATCGTGGCGGCGTCACTCCCACGTGGAACGTGCGCGGCAGCACATACATCCATAACCTGAAATAATAAGAGGAACACGTGAATCTGCATTGCTAATCATCTTTGCCTGCTTCCCGTCAGGCGGCTGAGACATTCCTGAGGCTCGAGCGGCCTTCACACACTTTATTTTTACCGACTTCACCTGAAATCCTACAGCCAAGCTACCTGGATTTCAGAGATTACACGACTTGGTTCAACGGGGTGTCTAAAACACATCAAACTAATAATGCCGTTCTCTCTTATCTCTGTACCGTCAATGAGATTTGTGTAAGTGCAGAAAAAACAACACAAAACCAAAATACACAAAAAAAAAATTACAAAAAAACTCAGATTCTGCTGACAGGGTGTTTTGTTAGAAGGTTTTTGGTTTCTATATTTTCAGTTTTTATATTAACTGTACAGTTCAATCTTGGGTGAAAGGTGAAACAAAAAAATGAAAAATAAAATATATTCTTGGGATATTTTCTCGTATATGTTGTACCTGTTACTGCTGGTACTGTATCTGGTATTCTGGCTCTGTCTAAATCACAGGAACTATGTAGTTCTTCACACTGTAGTTTGTTAAAGAGGCATTCATTTGGTTTTCTCAATGATGGCAGCAAAGTTTGTCTTATTTAAATGGATTCTACCACTTTTTGTTCTTCTTGATATTATACTAGTGTAATAGAAATTACTTGACAAAAAATGATCTGAAAATATGTTGATGCAACAGCAAATTGAAATAAACATTGATTGATGTACACGGCTGAGAGCTCTCGTCACTAAACCAGCTGCGAGTGCAAAAGCACTTTAGTTTGACCTTTGTTCAGGTAAGTAACCACGTTTCGACCCACAGGTAAAGCCAGGATCAGGTTTATGCAGTTATTGTCATTTACCTTTTATCAATAGTAATAAGGCTTACTAAGGACTAAGGACCTACCTCTGGTAAATTGAAAGCTACCTGCCAGGTGAGTCTAATGACATAAAGAAGACTGGAGTTCATTTTAAGCTCAGAGTTCATGAAAGCCACAGATGTAAATGTGATAATCTGCTATGTTCAAAGCAAAAAGACTGATTTTACCAGTGCATCATATTTATGTAAAAAACTTAATTTTTTTTGACAGTTTTGTTAGATTTAGTAGGTCCAGAAGTTTCCTGACTGGAACACAGTTTGTGTACTTTTATACACCACTGCAGTGCATTTTATAAATCAATATTTGACTAACGTGCAGACTCCCTGATTTTATTCAAGTAACAAAAGTACTGCATTTACTGTTTAGGACTTACAGTCATTTCTTTATGCTGTCCCCCACTTTCAGAGGCTCAAAAATAATTGGCCTATTGACTGACAACCAGTTTAACCAGTTATGCTTTTATCCAAACCCAACGAGTTGTCAGTGGAAGTCGATGAGGCCCTCATTAGGCTGAAAAAGAATCTACGTATCACACAGACAGAAACAATGGCCAAATCAACTGAAGATGACAGCTGAGGTGGATGATCACAAGTTCTTTGTTTAGTTAAAAACACAACACATCCAGAACCCTCCAGAGGAGGGAGGAGCATTATTGTCAGACACCCCTTCATGAATGTAAATAAAGACGGTTTACATATCAGTTCAATTTTTTTTATACAGCAACTGTTGCCTCAAGGTGCTTTAAACTGAAGGTAAAGAACTACAATGATATACAATCATATGACCCCCTGTGATCAAGTGTGACAGACGTGGGTTACTGACCTGGTAGCCTGGCTGCCCCTGGGTGGATCCGGGGCAGGCGTGGGGTTCTGGGGTGCTCCGTCTCCGGGCTGGGGCCCTGGCTGGGCCTTGGGGGCTTGGGTCCTGGTTGGTGTGTCGCCGGGGTTGTGGGCGGGTGGGTGTATGGCGGCTCAGCCCTGGCGCGGGGTGCCGCCAGCGCATCGAGCCACCTGAGGGGCTCTTCAACTGGTGGGGGAGGCTGTTACATCTTGCAGGAGGTCTCCTCTCTCCAGGAACTCTCTCTGCAGGAGGGGGAGATATAGGAGAGGTGGAGGAAGATCTCAGCCTGGGTGTCTATTGTCTTGTGTAGTCTGGAAGATGAGTGGATGACGGGGTGGGTGCAGTTTGCTCTGTGGTGGGGTCGGGTGGGCTGTCCCGGGCTCTGTGGGGCCGGGCGGCGCTGCTGAACTGGGCCCCGGTCCGGATGGGCCTGGGCCCCCTTTCCCTGGTGGGTTGCAGAGTATGGGGGTGCCTACTGGGGTCAGCGGGGGAGCTGGCCCCAGGGAGAGGCCACTTGCCCCTCCCTTCCTTCCCTCCCATTCTCCAGCTGCCTCCCTCTTCCCGCTCCACTACAATCACCCACTCATGCAGGGCCTTGGGGTAAAGGTGTGTCACCAGGGTGCAGGGGAGGCACCCCCCCCCCCCTCTGTCCCCTTCTGGCTGCCTGTGTCTCAATTTTATCCCACAACTTAGACATTCACATTACTCACACTCTCATTACACATACATATAGGACCTTGGGGGTGGGCACGCAACACGGCATCCAGAAGACCATCAGGGTGTACGACCTCACCCCTGGCGCCGTTGCCCATCTCTCAATTTTAAATACACGTAGACATTGAGGGCTATCAGGAGGGGCTATGCGCTTACCTGCTGCTCTCTGGCAGGTAGCTCCATGCCCTCCTGGGCGTCCGGGGATGGGCGTCCAGGTACGCACCGGCTCACTCCTGGTGGCTGCTTGTCGGGGCCTGGAGCCTGGGGCTCGCTCGGGCCACCTCGGGGTGGGGTGCCCTCGGCCTCTCGGCCTGGGGCTCGGTCACTCTGGCACAGCTGGCTGCCGGCGGAGCTCACGGGCACATCACTGCAACCCCCCCTGGCTTCTGCTCTGCAGCTGCTGAGTGACCCCTCATCTGGGACTCTCCTCAGCTCTTTCTGGGATAGTGGCGCGGCTGCCCCTCTGTTGGTCTTCCTTGGTCTCTTGTGCTCTGAGGGCCTCTGGATGTCTGGAGCCTGGATCTCCTCCATACCTGCTTCATGCCCTGGAGGACGGGGCAGTGGCCCCCCACACCCTCTAGCAGATCATTACATGAAGGAACCTTTTAAATACAAGCGCGTCCATGCTCACAGGTGTACACACGGGTGCTCACACACACAAACTACACCCTTTTTGGCTCCTACCTCAAAGCACACTGTGCGCTGTCGATCTTACGTGCTGCACAATAATATTCAATATTTAGTATTTACTGTTATATTCACATAGATTATCGCGATGATGTTGTTTATTATATTGCTCTCTTTTTTTTGGCTTGTTTTCTCTTTTTTCTTTCTCAACAGGTGATCCAGGTGATTGATATATGTATTTTTTGTCTGTTTGTTTTGTTGGTTTTTGTTTTTTGCCCTTTATCACCGTTCCTCTTCCCCGCTGTTTTTCTTTCCCTCTTTTCTGTGAATCAAATAGACCATTACGGCAAGGCTGGGATGGTCCATTTGGTAAAGTAAATCCGTTGGGCATCTTTCTTCGCCTTTAGACAATAATTCTGATGGCAAAAGAACCAAACGGGACAGGGGGGAAAAAGAAAAAAAAAGAAAAAAGAATAAATGCAGACTGGTACATAAACACTTGTTTGCAGTAATGGGAAAAGAAACTGGAGAAGGAGGAAACAGCTCACGAGCCAAAGTTCGGCTATGGCTGCAGTTGTTCGTCTTTATTGTGACTGCTGACCGAATGAGCTGTGAAGAGCTCAGGGCTTCCTCTCTGCTCACATTCAGACTAATGCTGCAGAGCTGATCAGACAGAGCTTCACAGTGCAGACGGATAAAGAGCCAAAGCAAACTGCAAAAACAGCCCAAGACTTTCTCAAGGAAAGCAAATAAAGTCTCCAGTGTCTGAGTCAGTGACCTGATCTCAGCCCAACGGAGCAGCTTTAGTTATTAAATACAAAACTTAAGGCAGAGACTCAGAAACAAGCGGCCGAGAGACGCCGCACTAAAGCCTGGCAGGTAAGGAAACAGCACGTGGTGATGTCACCAGGCAGTAAAATATTACTGCAAAGACTTTTATCCAGATACTAAAATATAAAGTTTGTATTCAAATTATGTTAGGCTGACCAATTACTTCTGAGCCTCTGAGACACGGGGAAGATTTATGGGTTTTATTTATTTGAATTAAAGCTGTGAGTTACAAAAATGGTTTAATTTTCCACATATGGCCCTAACTGTACTTTCAAACAGAATATTTAATATTTACACTGAAAAAAACTTATCAAACTTTAACTTCTTTCAAATCTTTGAGGACTTCAGATTTGTACAAATTTAATTTAAAAACATTTCTAGTTTGTACAAATAAATATATTAAAATTATATCTAGTAAAACAAATACGACTGCGCCGTATAAAAACACATTAATTATAGTTTGTTATAACTTTCAGGTGACATTTATACGTTTATAACATCTTTATTATTACTAGTAGTGGGAGGAGTCATTTTATTGTTATTTAAATCTGAGGTAAAGTTTTCATTTCCAACCACTTAACTTCAGGCCAGCTTGTACCGAAGACTTTAACTTCCGTGTTGCCGTCCAATCACATTTACACCTGGAGCTCCATCGGTCTCTTGGCCAATCGGGTCTCACAACGCGCTCTGTTGTCCCGCCCCCTTTCATTCAGCTGATTGTTTACTCGACTGTAAAAGATTTTTTTGAGTTAGCTGCCGGTGTGCTAGCAGCGTTAACGTCCCTGAAACAGCGACACCGCGCTCGTTCTAACCGGATGTGAAATGCGGTGTCTGCGGTGAGTCTAGATGGAGCGAAGCGAAGTTCACACGCTGCACACAGACTTCAGTCCGTCCGCTCAGTTTTCACAGAGTTGAACGAACAATGGCAGTTTGGGCCGGCAGAGGCCGAGAGCACGCAGGACTGTAACCCGTGTGAGCCTGCGCATTGGCCGGTATGTCAGCACTGCGGCCGTGGTGGCTGCTCTTCTGTCTGTCTGTGCTCGGGCATGACCTGCGGGGGTCTCAGGCAGGCTCGGCCCCCAGCGCTGCGAACACTTTAGTATGGGGACCTGGGCTGGAGGCTAGCGTCGTCCTTCCAGCTCGATTCTTCTACATACAGGCGGCGGACAGCTCGGGGAAAAAGTGAGTAATGCCAGGCCTGTGGTATGCGAGCTGCAGAGCCTGGAGTTTACTGTCGTATCGGGGTGTCAGAATCACATCACATCACTGGTTTTCTCATTATCATGCGCATGTGCAAGCCAGAGACCTCACATGTGACCACCCAGGTGTGATTTAACAGTCAGAAGTGCCAAAGGTCTGAATGTTGCTGTGTGCAAAATGACATCTTTCTCTGAGAGCAGTCTCCAATGTATCACTATCAGATATACAGTGCCATGTAAAACCCTGTTACGTTCCCCTAAAAGGGTCAAGGCGATGAGGGAAAGTAACAAGAACGAGGAAAGTAACAGAGCCGGGGCGTAACAAACCCCTCTGTTCTTTATGTTAGCAACGAAAAAGGGAAACGAATGTGCCGACAAACATGGAAATACAGCAAAGAAAGAGTTTATATGATTCTAAAAAGCTTCAGAGTGAATATTTAGCATGACCGCCTTATTGTTCAGCACAGTCTTAGCTCTCTGTCAGCTCTGTGAGGATCTTCAGGAACAGTTCTCCAGGCTTCCTGAAGGACAGTCAAAGCTCTTCTTTGGATGTTTCTGCCTTTGGTTGTGTTCCCTGTCAGGATGATCCCACACCGCTTCAGTGATGCTGAGCTCTGAGGAGGCCCATCCATGATTAATGTGTGTTCCTATCCGGCTCTGCTTTCACTGCACTTTCAGTGTGTTCAGATCATCGGCATGCTGAAAAGATGTTTCCAGATGTTCCTGCGTGGTGGATCAGACTCTGTAATTCATCAGTTTATCAAAGATCTCCAGCAGCACTGACTGACCTGAAACCATGACAGAGCCTCCACCGTGCTTCACAGATGGCTGCAGACTCTCACTGTTGGACCTCCTCCTGACCTCCTCGTACACACTGACCATGATGTGGATCCATCTCTCCATCACACCTGTTCCTCTGACCTTCAGTCCAGTTCTTGTGTCATTTTCAGCCTCAGCCTTTCCTCCCGTTTCCCTTCAGCCGTCCTTCACTGACAGCATTTCTGATGAGGCTTCAGTGAACAGTGACCATCGCTCGAGCTTGGTGGATTTTTATGGTTGAATCAGAGCTCCTTTGACGGGGTGTCCAAAGAAAAACACTGAGAGACCTTCAGAAAACTGGAGAACTATTGCTCAAGAGAACCTTTAGAGAACAAAGACATTTATATTTTATCTTATCCATTTGTACATGTAAGCTAAAAAACCCCGCATGACTACAAAAGGACACTATATAAAATTTTAAATGTGGTGTTAAATCTGAAGTTTTGACCTGATCCGTAGTGTGAGAGCAGATATGAAAGACAAACCACAGGCAGGACGATGTTAGACGGCCTCCAATGACCTTTTTCATCACACAGTTGCAGGAGCTTATCAAAGGTGCCGTCCTCTCTGTGGTTATCATGCCTGCTACAGTCATTACTGCACTGTGAGCTGGTGCAGACACGCTAACTGTGCAAAAAGTGCACCAAACCATAAAAAACAGCAAAACAGACGTGACTCAGATTTCTGTGACAGGCAAACTTTAAACCTTCTTGTATGTAGAGAGTATAAACTGTGAGTGAGCTGAAATGAACCATACAGATGATGAACTGGCAAAGGTGAAGTCCTGTGCTTTGTAAACATTGGCTCATATTTGTTGTTATGAGATGCTGTCCGACTCTCCTGAGCAGCAGTAGATATCATTGTATTCTCGCTCCTCCCACAGTTTAACTGCATCACCTGGTGAGAAAAGCTTTGAAGTAAAGATTGTGTCTCCTGTGGAGCAGTTCACCAGGATTTGGATCCAGGTCCTGGATCGTCGGGATGGGTCATTCCTGGTCCGCTACCGAATGTACGCCACCTACTCGGAGCTTCACATCCACGTTTTGCTCAAGAACGAGCACGTTGCCAAGTCACCGTTTGTTCTCAAAGGTAGGACGCGGTCCGTGAAGCTGTGATGTTCACTCTGATAAATGACGTCATGAACTTGTTTCCTGCTCATGCTCTAATCCTGAGTCTTCACCTGCTGTTTTTGCTGGATCCAGAAACTTAATGAGTCGGTGTTCCCCTCTGCAGGCCCGGTCTATCACGAGGGATGCAACTGTCCCCAGGAGAGCGGCTCTGCGTGGGAGGCCCACATGCACTGCCCTCAGTCCTTCGCACAGATAGAGAGGGACCTGTCCTTTTACCCGAGTGTCGACCCAGATCATAACGCACAGGAGATCCCACAGCGCTTCGGACAGCGGCAGAGCCTCTGCCACTACACCGTCAAAGACAACAAGGTGATTCCACCTGTGGGAAACCAACACAGACCTATCATAGGTGTTTTATGCAGGTACGTTTTACCTGAGAGGAAGCTGGGAGAGTCAGCTTTAGTTGATGTCTGTGGGCCTCTCAGTCATCCAGTCAGGCCTTCTTAAACCATGACACCATGTAAGCCTCGGTGACACACATCAGATCCAAAGATGAGGGTAGAAGGAATGTTCCTTCATCCTGGACCCTGGAGCCGTGTGACTCACCTGTAAGAGCAGAGCCAGGTGTGCATGAGTGCTGCTGTGATAGTGATGAGTCTAAAGCCCGGTTCACACACTGCTCGCATTACATGGGAATATTCAGGAACGTATCCGCTACCATGACTAGCTCCCTGTAAAAGTATGACTGTGGTAAAGTGAAATTGATGCTTTTAGTAGTAAAAACTACCACAGTACAACTTTACTACTGCATTTCATACTGTGTGTGTGTAAGTGCAGCCGAGTCCCTTTACTCAGAGGAAAATGTGATGAGCTGTCTCTGTCACACTTCAGGGTTTCTGTTGCTTGGGTGAGAGTTTGCTTTGTTCTGTCTGTCCGTAAAACTGCATCAAAAACTGCTTTGTCTTTGTGTTTTTGTTGAATTTGAATGTGAGCTGTGGATCTGATAAATGTGCTCTGTGTTCATTTCATATCTGAACACTTTAAATGAATGAGAAGGATAAAAGTCATCTCTCCTTTCCACGCTTCCAAGCATGCTGAGTTGTTAGCGCTTTATTTATGTTAATGTCTGCATCGTTTTACAGCTCTGTCTGTTTTCTTTACAGTGTAATGAAATACTACAGTCACTGTATCATTGCAGTAATGACTCATGCATAGCTGTCACTGACTCCTGTAATCCTGTGCAGCGGTGTAATCTATTAGCTGAGAAGGTAATCTTGGATTGTGAGCAGCTGTTTTCTGTGTTTCTATTGTCTTTAGATCTACGTGAGAACATTTGGGGAACATGTCGGGTTTAGAATCTTTATGGATGCCATCCTGCTGTCTCTCACCAGAAAGGTAATCTGTGTTTACTTTTACTCAGCCGTCGCTCAGACGACCAGAAACACACTTGATTTTAATATGTTGATACATCAGGGATGAAACGTTTTAACATTCCCGTGTTCAAACAAAACTGGTGCAGTGCATGCTGGTTAGGCTTTTAGGACGTCATCATCAATGCAGATATACGGTCAGTCAGACAGTGGCAACAGTAATGATTATCATAAAACATTTTCAGGTGCGGCTCCCTGATGTGGAGTTTTTTGTTAATCTCGGCGACTGGCCGTTGGAGAAGAGGAAGCCTCCTGAGAAGCTTCATCCCATCTTCTCCTGGTGTGGCTCCAATAACACCAGAGATATCGTCATGCCGACCTATGACCTGACCGAGTCCGTCCTGGAGACCATGGGGAGGTAAAGCTGTGTGTGGAATACAGTACAATTATGGATTCAGCTAAAGTATTACTACGTTACCACAGAAACTGGCAGTAAATTCAATTCAGTTTTATTTATACTGCACCAAACAACAACAGTCACCTCAAGGTGCTTTATATTATAAGGTAGACCCTACAATAATACAGACAGGGACAAACCCAACAATCATATGACCCCCTGTGAGCACTTTGGCGACAGTGGGAAGGAAAAACTCCCTTTGAACAGGAAGAAACCTCCGTCAGAACCAGGCTCAGGGAGGGGCGGGGCCATCTGCTGTGATTGGTTGGGGTGAGAGAAGGAAGACAGGATAAAGACATGCTGTGGAAGAGATAATAAGTATGAATAATAAGTATGATTCAGTGCAGAGAGGTCTATTAACACATAGTGAGTGAAGAAGAAACACCCAGTGCATCATGGGAATCCCCCAGCAGCCTACACCTATCGCAGCATAAGTAAGGGAGGATCAGGGTCACCTGGTCCAGCTAAATCATCACGTGCTCCTCTTCATGTACGCTTGCTCTGCCATCACTAAGCAGCCTGAAATATGAACCTGATATAAAGCCGTGCATTTCCTCCTCTCACCTTTCTGCTGTTTGAGTTGATATTTAATGCATGTGTGATAATGAGAGCTGTTTAATGATGGACCGTCACCTGCTCACCTGTGAGGTTAGTGATGTCACAAACTGCAGAGGATGTAACATTCAGCACATCCTCTGCTCGCCGTACAGGGTGAGCCTGGACATGATGTCGGTTCAGGCCAACACGGGGCCACCGTGGCCCGAGAAGAACGCCACAGCCTTCTGGAGGGGGCGGGACAGCCGACAGGAGCGCCTGGAGCTGGTCAAGCTTTCGAGGGCTCACCCGCACATCATAGATGCCGCCTTTACTAATTTCTTCTTCTTCAAACACGATGAGAGCCTCTACGGGCCGCTTGTCAAACATGTTTCATTTTTTGACTTTTTCAAGGTGAGATGAATTATATTCCATAAAAACGCTTTTATTACGTCAGATATTCTTATACTAATGTGTGTTTTTTCATTGTTTTCATGCACCATCAGTACAAGTACCAAATAAACATTGATGGCACTGTGGCAGCTTATCGGCTGCCGTACCTGCTGGCGGGGGACAGCGTGGTCCTGAAGCAGGATTCTGGGTACTACGAACATTTCTACAAGCAGCTTCGAGCGTGGGAGCACTACATCCCTGTCAGGGCAGACCTGGGAGACCTGCTGGGGAAGATCCAGTGGGCGCGTGACCACGACGAGGAGGTGACGACAACACGTGACTGGATCCTCGCTGGTTTCACTAACGACAAGTGAAGGTGGTGTAATTTTGTTTTCTTCTTTCAGGCAAAGAAAATTGCTCTCGCAGGTCAGCAGTTTGCCCGCACTCATCTCATGGGAGACACCATCTTCTGTTATTACTACATACTGATCAAGGTAATGTGATTACAGTTTCAGAGTTACTGCACGACTGAAAAAGTATACAAAGTATACAATGTTACTACTCACGCAGTCTTACTGTGCTCGCGCTGCGTCGCATTGACACAATGCTGATTATTCTTCATTTGGACCGGCGTAAATGTGTCGCACTTCCTCACATGCCATATTTATGCGTGCGAACTAGGAGTACGCCAAACTCCAGGTCACAGAGCCGAAGATCCGGAAGGACATGGAGGTCGTGGAGCAGCCGGCTGATGACCTGTTCCCATGTTCCTGCCACAGGACAAACGTGAGAAATGCCTGAATGCTTTGTTTGCTCTGCACCTGCAGCTTGTGTCTGTGCTGTGATCAGCTTTATGAAAGATGACATGTCAGAGTCACAGGATGTCTGCGTAACCAGCAGAGGTTTTCACATGTCGTGGTAGGCAAACAGATCCTAATGATCGTATTTTACTTTTTGCATATTAAGAAGAGGAAACAACATTAAAGCTGGGATAGTTTTATTATTCTACAGTCTGTGGCGCCATCTGGTGTACGTGAGGCATCACTGCAACTAGAGTGAACGTTTGGACCAACGTGCTGTTCTAACAGGATTTTAACACGAGTGTTTTCATGTTTGTTTTTCAGGTGAAGGATGAACTGTGACTGAGCTCCTCCCACTTCATAACTGACAGCCTTTTTTAAAAAGTGCCAATTAATTGTATGACTATGGTTTGAATATCTGATTCTTATTTTTCAATAAATACTTTTAATGTGTTCAGAGCGTGTTTTTTCTCTCTGATGTCAGATTATTTACTCAGTGAGGTTTAGTGTCAGCCCTGTTGTGCAGCTGACCGCTGTGCCTGCTGGAAAATCAGCCGTGGCCACGCCTTCAGTTTACCTGACGGATAAAACAGAACTGAAAACATTTAAAATAAAAAGCTTAACCTTGGGAAAAAGTAAACAAACTGAAGTGTCATAAAGTTAATGCTGCTGTTTATAACTGACCCTGTTACATGGTTTAGATTTGAACCACAAAGCAGCGAGTCACAGTTGCTGAGGAGTCACAGTTGCTGAGGAGTGACTGTCCTGCACAAAGTGATATTTTTGCTGAGATATTCATCCTGATATATAAAATAAAACATATAAAATCAAACATTATGCTCAGACATGGATAAAACTGGAAGTATGAAACATGATAGGGAGTATAGGGTGATGTTTCAATTGATCAGATGTCAGTAATAAACAGTGTGCAGGATGACTGGGAAGGAAGGGAAGTGTTATAGAGACGAACCATTATGAAGTATGACATGCTGCGTTTCCAGTACGTCCACTGGATAAAGATATATTAAAAAGTGAACAATCTGAAACAAATATTTTTAATGAAACATAACATAAACATTTCAAACCATTTTTTAAATAAAAAGTAATTTAAATACAGGTTTGGTAACGCTGTAGTGACCACTCCTCCCCGCTAGGTGTCACTAATAGGTATTGAAGTCCTCGGTGTTCCAGAGAAGAAGCTGCTTGTGATGGAGACGTTTGAGGAGGTAAATATGAAAAATACAAAGCAAACACGGCAGAAACCAGAGTCAGGTTAGAATGAAACGGAACTCGAACCAGGAACGGAGCCCGGAGCACCGACGCTAACGGCGCAGAGAGGCGGGTGCACGAGAGGCTAGCACGCGCCATTACCTGTGGGCTCGGTGTGCTTCACAAACACATAAACACCTGCGCAGGTTAGAAAGCGCAGCAGAAACAGTAGGAAGTTTAAGCCTCGGTGAATTCAAAGGTTTCGAGTCTGATTTTGAATAAGTGCGTGGCTGAAACTGATCTCAGATCAGCAGGCAGCTGGTTCCAAAGATCAGGACCACAGTAAGTGAAACACCTCCAGCCCCGAGCTCTGACTCTGGAGCAGCTGATGACCTGACAGGTGTGACTGGGTTAGAGACACGGAGCAGGTCGCAGAGGTGCCCAAACCACAGAGAGCTGCAGGAACTAACAGAAGGATCACAAAGGTCACAGGGACCAGTGTGAAAGTAATGTGGTCACGTGTGTGTGTACCTGTGAGGCTGACTGAGCTGATGATGTGGAGAGGCTTACAGTAATCTGACCTGCTGGATATGATGGACCAGTTTGTCAGAGTCAGCTTGAGATAAGACTTCTGATTTTTCAAATATCACTATGTAATCATCTTCACTGCTCTGTAAAGGTGAGGGTAAGGGTGACAGTGGTTGGCTGTGAGGTGCTGAATCAGTGCTCGCTGGCTTTCAGGAGGCGGTGAAGGTGCCGTTTGGGGCCAAATCTTTAGATGCTGCCCTGTGCGTTCCTGCCGCCATGACAGATGCTCACACCGCCGTGATCCTCACGCACGGAGCCGGGGGAGACATGAACTTCAGTCAGCTGGTTTCTCTGGCTCACCAGCTGGCATCACACGGTTTCCTGTGCCTGCGCTTTACATGCAAAGGTTTGAACCTGGCTTACAGGCTGAAGGCCTACACTGCTGTGTGGGTACGTGTTAAAGTCAAAACTGCACTCACTGGTTTATGCGCAATATTACAAGTTTTTTGTAGTGCACCAGTATGATGTAACGTTGTGTGCTGTTAACGTGTTTCCACCTGTAGGTTTACCTGAAATCACTGCAGAGGTTCACAGTAAAACGCATATTTTTTGGAGGTAAGAAGCCTTAAGATGTTCAAAACAAAAGAGGACGAGCTCAGAGCAGAAACACTAATGTCCTGTCATTTTGTAGTTGGATGCAATTTTTTGTTTCTCTCACAGCTGTCAGTGATGCAGGGAGGCTGGGCCTCACTCTAAAAGTCTCACGTACTTCAGTTTGCAAAGTATTGTTGTACTTGAACAGTTTACTTTGGTGGGAAGTTAATGTGGTAAAACAGACCCGACGTTAATGTCCTGGGCTTAAAGACCACCACCTCCGTCCATGAGTGTCTGCCTTTAACTGATGACATCACCAGATACCACATCTTTACCTCTGAACCTCCATCTGTGTTTAAAATGAAGACGAGGACGTGCAGCACTGTAGAAATAACTGAGTGGGAGTCCTTGAACACTGTGACGTTTCCACAGGCAGGTCGATGGGGTGTCGTGCAGCTGCAGCTTTAGCTAGGCGACTAAGCGAGGAATCCGAGGCCGCGGTGGAGGGTGTGATCTGCTTGTCATTCCCCCTGCACCCCCCAGGACAGACGCATGCACACCGCCAACGGAGCGAAGATCTCAGGGCGCTGCCGGCGCGCATGCGTGTGCTGTTTGTGTCGGGCACTGAGGACGACATGTGTGACAGGGTGAGGAATGAGAAGGATGCATCCCTAATGCATGTTTCCTTATTAAACTATTAGAAGACTGTCCTGTGTGCTCATTATCGTTGTTCTGTTAGTTTGCATGTAATTCTGATGTATCTGTGTAACGTGACATTGCTCTTCTAGCCTGCGGTTTGAACGTGCTGCAGTGCTCACTCTGCTCTGTGTCCTCGCTCAGGTTCACTTTGACACGACGGTGAAAGAAATGAAAGCTCAGGTTGAGATTTTGTGGCTACGAGGAGGCAGCCATGGACTGAAGGTGAAAGGCCGTTCTGAGGTGTCCGTGATGGAGGAAGTGAACCTAAAAGTCATCTCTTGGATCAGGAATCAGGCGGCACAGGCCCCTTAATGTCCTCTCGTTAAATCTGTTGCTTTTGTTCCAATAAAGGATGTCAGTATTTCACAGTGGGCGTCTGTGTGAACACACGGGGAGCTTTTATTTCTGCACAGTATGTGACAGATATTAGAAACCCGAATCTTAATGTGCACCATGCTGATGAATGTTGATAAATCAGTCTGTGCAGACATTACTCTTCCTCACACTTCCTCTCCGTATTCATCTGAAGTCATAACTCATTACAGTTTAAAGGTGTTTTTCTGCTGCTCAGACTACTTTTAACAGCACTGACAACTGATTATGCAACAAACAGTTCAGGAGTTATGCACGAGAAGAAGTTTGTTTGTGATTGAGGAACCTTAATGCGTTACATAAGAACAGTCCTGGTTTATGCGTCACGAGGAGCCCCTCAGAGGCCTGTAGGACAAAGGAGAACACAGACGTGATGATGATGCTGTCGCATCACTCTTTCACGTGCAGGTTCTCACATCAACCCCTCGCTGAAGTTTCTCTATGAGTGTAAAGTGGAAGACGACCCTCAGTTTAAAGTTGATTGTTTGCTTCCTGCCTGCACTGTCAGAATAAAGTGCTTCTTCTCCTTACAGCACATCGTAGCACAGCGGTGGTTTGTGCTGTGTTTCAATAAAAAGGTCACTTTTTCAGGGGCTTCAGTTTTGACCCTCACTGTGTTTGTTTTAATGAAATGATTATTCTGTTAATGTGTACAAACAGGAATAACATATATGTTTACAAATGCTGTGTTAATAATCCATTGCTCTATTAAAAACACTTTGAAAAATGCAGAAAAAACGTTTATTGTCATTATCCTCGTTATGTTTCCATTATTTTAATATTTATTGGCTTTTATTATTTCTACTCTTTTGTTCTCATCAGTTCGTGAAAATTATTTGGAGTAATCCTTTGTGTTTTTAGTACTTTAGCAGAGCAGACTCGGCGACTGCGGTGCCTTTAACACAGACGATGACGTTTACGCGTTCTCGTACGCCATTGGCTGTGGGACTTCCGGGTCGTATTTTGTTTTTGAGGCAGACTCGAGCATGGCCGTGGAGCTCTGGAACAGAGTCAACGTCCCTTTTCCCAGCGCCGTGTCCGCTGTCCGTGTGCCCTTCACCGCACAGACAGGTACGAACCGCAGCGCGGTCACTGACGTGCTGTGTGCGAAATAACACGCCGCATGCGACCCACGTGGGAGCGCCAGGACTCGGCGCCGCGTGGCTGTGAGGTGATGATGATGATGGTGGTGTTTGTGTTTGTGCAGCTGCAGACGTTGAAACGCTGCTGACGGAGAGCGAAAATGTGCTGAAGCTGGTCCGCAGTGAGATCCTTCAGACGGAGGTCAGGCTGCTGTACGAGCTGCTGTACGTCCTGAACAACAGCTCCAGAGGCAACAAGACGTTCAAGGCACTGAAGCAGGTGAGCGCTGTCTCCAGGGCAACCGTGGGTGTGTTCATCCCGAGCTGAGGGAAACTCGGGGCGAGCCCACCCGAGCTCCGAGTCACGTACAGGTGTACACGACAACACGTTCCTCCTCCTGTGCCTGAACCAGCTGTCTGCAGCTACCTGTTCCTCATCCATGCAGTCAGGGCCGGAGCGTGTCGTTCACAGTAGGGATGGCAAGATACCGATAGATTTGGATATCTGCCGATACCGATATGACTCCGGTATAGTCTATTTTTAATCAGTAAAACCGTTTTTTTAAATGTCATATTCAACTAAAAAAAGCAACAAAAAAACCAAACAAACTCTAAAGTTATTCTATTATACTTGTAAGCAGCCAAAGTACTGCTCCGCTCAGCTGATCTCTTTATGTAAACTTTTGAAACAAACGTCATCACCAAAACATTACAAATTACAACTTTAGATCTAAGTATTTAAAACGCAGGTTTATGCAAAGTTCTGAAAAACACATGAAGCCCAATATCAACACGAAATAATGTTTGTATTCAACAACTTGATTGATTGATTGATTGATTATGCCTTAATGAAACGTTGGTGTGGCAGCACGTAGCGAGGCTCCAAAAGCTCCTTTAAGCGCCAAAAACATTTTCCACAACAGAAATTCAATTCAGTTCAGCTTTATTTATACAGCGTCAGTCGCCTCAGGGCGCTTTATACTGTAAGGTCATGTGATGATGATGATGACAATAGTACATACAGAGACAAACCCAACAATCATATGACCCCCTATGAGCAAGCACTTTGGCGACAGTGGGAAGGAAAAACTCCCTTTTAACAGGAAGAAACTTCCGGCAGAACCAGGCTCAGGGAGGGGCGGGGCCATCTGCTGTGATTGGCTGGGGTGAGAGAAGGAAGACAGGATAAAGACATGCTGTGGAAGAGAGACAGAGATTAATAACACATGTGATGGTCGCTCATCGACCATCTCTGTCGATGCGTTTTCTCTGTTATCAGCTTTGCTTTGTTGCTTTCTGGATTGAGTTTCTCGCGACTCTGAATGTTTTCCAAAAGCGTTTGTTGATAATTTTCTGCTTCGCATTGAAGGCCTGGATAAACTCTGTGTACTGCTTTCTTTTGTATTTCTGTGAGTGTTTAATCATGTTTGTGGTGTTAAGGTTCCCAACACTGCTACCACATCTTCCTTTTTTCTTCTAGTAACTCCACGCCGCCGACAGATCTTGCACACGATGACCGCTCTATCACGTGACACATACTGCTCCGACGTGCTAAGGTCACGACCTCGATTATGCCGTGTCGCAAGTTTCATGAGGCATTTTTGTAATATATAAAGGATCTGGCTACATTTTTTTATTTCTCCTGATATCCAATCAAGTAATTTAGGTCCGGATCGGACCGATGCTGTATATGGGATCGATCCATCCCCAGTTCAGAGGTTAGAAACACCCAGATTCAGGTTCAGCCTCAGACTGTTGTTACATGTAACGTCACAGACATGGAAATCATCATTAACAGCATGAAAGGCTGTGTGTTTGTGACTCTGGGGACAATAAAACAGCTGTAATCAGACTGAGTCTGTGGGACGCTCGGTCGTTCGGTTGCTGTGTCGTCCACACTGATGAACACCTGTCTGTCACAGCTGGAGATGATGTAAATGTCTGAGTGCGGGTCAGAGGGAGTTTCTCCTGTGCAGAGGTCTGATTGTATTCTGACCACACTTCATGCTGAAATATGTATGCACATCCAGCCGCTGTGGCGATCCCAGGGGAAATACAGGAGCCGCTGAAAGTACCCGACTACAGTAACGTCTGTGGAAGTGGCTGACAGCCTGACAGCTCCCTAAATGTCCCCAGAGTCACAGCATCAGAAACACCTCCACCATAATTTATCAGTGAGCCTCCACAGACTGCTGTGTTTGTCCTTCACTGATCGATGTCAGACAAGTTTTAATACAAAGATAACCTGAGTGAAAATAAACTGCAGTTTTTAATGCTGATCGTATTTATTAAGAGAAACAAAGTATCCACAGCCTAAAACTCATACATGGCTGTGCCCAGGCAGCAGGACTGCAGTCCAGACTTTGTGATGTGTTGATGGTGAGTGTTTCACGTCTCTGTGGAGGAGCTTCGTCCCACTCTGCTTTACTGAATAGTTGTAATTCAGACACATTGGAGGTTTTTCCAGCATGAGCGCCTGTTTAAGGTCACCTTTAAGTCCACACTTTGACTCGGACGCTCCAGAACCTTCATTTTGTCTTCAGAGCCAACTTCAGAGTTGGACCTGCTGCTGTGTTTCTGGTCATTGTGCTGCTGCATGACTGCTGGGCCCACATTCTCCTTCAGGACTTTTGGGTAGAGAGCAGCTCAGACCACCACACTCTCATCGCCGTGTCCGACTGCTGCTGTGATGTTCTCTTTATGTTTAATGCAGATGTAACGGGACTCAAACCTTCAATGCGAAGCAGAAAATTATCAACGTTCAGCTTTTGTCTCGTCAGGCCACGGGATGTTCTCCCAGAAGTCTCGGAGATGATCCAGATGTTTTCACTAGCCCGGTGTTCTGGCCTTAGTCACCTCGTAGACTAACCTACATGTTCCTTCCTTCAAAGGTGGAGCAGTGTGCGAACAGGCTGAAGAACATGAAGCTCGAAGCTGCTCTTCAGGAACTGTCAGATCTGTGTCCGAACAGGATCCAGAGGTAGGTCTGTGGCTCGCTGTCGTGTGTGTAACATGCAGAGCAGGTCTTTATCGAGAAGCTTTCCCTGCTGTGACCAGGTTGGATTCATGAACCAGTCCTTGGGATGCGGCTCCCTCCAAGCTTTTCACTTTATTTACTGAGTGCACAATGAAAATGTGTGTAGCCCGACTTCATTCCCACAGTAGACCAGGGATGGGCAACTACATGAATGAAGTCCTCTCAGCATGCAAATGGTGAAATTCTGTGTGGATGTCAGTTTCTGCCACAGTCTGCAGTGGGGTGTGTGTGTGTGTGTGTGTGTGTGTGTGTGTTTTAGGCAGCTGAGCATCAAGGACGGCCAGTGTTTCGTTCCCAGTCAGCCCAGGCTGGAGTGGATCTGTCTCAAAGTGCTGGGGGCCGCTCGGCTGATGAGCTGCACGCTGAGTCGCTGCAGCAGAGCTTTCACGTATCCTTCTGTGAGGCCGTTCTGTTCTCAGACTCGGCATCGATCTCCACGTGAACGACGTGCGGATGTCTCCATCTGAACCAAGTCTGACTTTCGTGCTCTCTGCATGTCGCCTCGCAGGTTTCCCCTTAACAGCTGCTTGTTTCAGACTCTCAAAGCAGCAGATGAAGTGGGAGGAGTTTGTCATCCTGAACGTGGTGATAACCAGCATGCTCAGCCGTCTGTGGTCAGGACATTTTCTGCAGCATACGTGCATTTAGAGAGAGAGAGCACTAAGTCTGCAGAAAGTGTGAACACGTTGTATTTCGTGCGTTCTCAGGGTGATTTTCCGTGGCGTGCTGCTCGCCCTGTCCGGCCTCTACCGGCAGCTCCTGGAGCTTCTCGGAGACGTAGCCCGAGCCCAGCCCATGCCCTTCCTCACAGACTTCTCCCTGCCAGCTGATCTGGCTCAGTTCCTCGGTTCCTCTGATGCTTTGTTATTGACCAAGCATCCGGCGCACAGCAGAGCGCGGCAGGAAAAGAAGCAGGCGGCGAAGAAACTTCCAGCTGAAGCCAAGAAGACCTGCACGCAGAAAAGAAAGCTCAAAGAAGACCTCGGCGTTGCAGTTAAAAGAGGTAGTCTGCATTCATGCACTGTTTTTCCCAAAGCAAACATGACCTCAGTGAAACGTGAACATCCCCACTTACATCCCTGATATTTCTCCAGGCGTCGGCCTCGGAGCAGACAGGAAGTCTTTTTTCAAGCTCTGCAGGACTTTCACAGAGGTATGTGAGCATGCACGTGACTCGTTTCTACTTTGACTCTTTCTAATGTTCACGTATTTAACTACTTCTTCTTGCTACTCGAGGGCAAGTCGACGCCCAAACAAATGTGCAGAGCTGACAGGAGACACGAGTTCCAGAAACAGGTGAGAGAAGCTGCTTCTTTCTCACACATGGAGATCCGTGTAGACGAGATGATTCGCTGGTGCAAATCCCAGAGGATGGGAAAGGAAAAACGCCTTTTAACATTCCTGCGTTTAAAGTGCCGGCAGATGAAATGCCTGGAGGCAGCGGGCTACAAGTAAGAGCGACACTTTCTCAGGAAGTCTTCCTTTAGCGTTCTGCAGAGGTGCTCATGTTCTCTCTTCTCGTCCTTCAGCGTCCAGAGGAAGCTGCAAACCTTCAAAAAGGAAGCTTGCTGGGCTTCATCTCCAGAAGGATCAGCGCCAAAGACCTTACGTTCGCTCGCCTCAAGGAGGAGAAGCGTCCACGGGATAATTTGTTTTCATAGCCTCAGGAGGCGGTTTATGATGAGAGGCGGCGTAAAAAGGAAAGAGCAGGCGGGACGACAGAGACGAGCTCGACTTAGCGGGGACGACCAGAGAAGCAGGACCGCACGAGAGGCGACGCATCAGAGCACAGACTCTGACACTCACAATGACATCGATGACATTTTTGCCTCTGCAGGTCTGTGAAGCCTGAAAGCACCGATTTAACGTCACAGACAGACGAACAGTCTGACGTTTAGAAGCAGAAGCTCAGCTTTAAGTTCATCAGGCGGCGTTTTTAATCACTGTGCTCGAGATTTTTAGAGAGTTTAATGTTTTTCTCATTAAAAGCTATAAAGCATGGAAACAACTGAAATTAACCCAATGAACCCAACCCAGTATTAGACGGTGCACCTGATACAGTGAGTGTATGAAATCAAATGTAATAGAAAATAAATTAACTGATGGAGCTGAAATATGAGCGTGTGAGTAGAATACTTATTTATTGAGCATGCAGACTGAAGCCTGTGCTTATGGTTTGAAGCAGACTTCAGCTCCTGTCGGTCTTTACTGAAGCATGCACGCAGTGACTGCATGTTTATGTGCTTCTTCTGTCTGAAGTTTTTTCTTCTGCAAAGGAAATTAAAATCCATTTGTGCAGCTGTGCCAGTTTTTAAATCAGAATAACATTAGAAGTCACGCACTACAGATCTGAACGAGGCTTTTACAGTAGTTGGTGACACCAGCTTAGCCTTTTGTACCAGTGTATTTGGCTCCCCCTGGTGGACTCGAGGATCAGCGCACCGACAAATTCCAGGCTCGATTGATCTTTGGGAATACAGAGTGATTCTTTCATCCTACGGCCTGTGACTGAAGCAGCGTGAGACGGCTCAGGTGTCAGCAGGAATGAGTGTGTGCTGGAGGCGTCTCAGAGCCTGCAGTGGCTTCTGTTAGCAGGCAGACGGGCACCGGCCCTGTTCTGAGACCATGCAGGGATCTACTGTAGCGGCTGGCACAGAACACTGTGCACCAGATTAGGAGCTAAAAGGTTTGTTTTGTTACAGCCACTATGTTTCATCATCACCTGCCAAAGAAGATGGAGTCGTCTCATCTGCACCAACGCTGCAGCTTTTATCTCCGTCAGAGCTTCACTGGGCTGAGTTACAGTCAAACATATATTTAAATACAATACTTAACTTTGTGTTTGTCAAGGTCCACTCTGTTATTTTTCACACCCTGGAGGTGAGGAAGAGGTGCAGGAGTAAAAACATGGTCTGCATCATGTATGAGGACACAGAAACTCTGAGCTGAGGCAGAAGGTTAGTGTTGATTCAACTTGTCTCATTTATCATTTAAATAAACACTAATATTTCTGTAATATTAGGAAACTTTTTCCTGTTCACCAAAATCACCACACAGGTCTGCTGGACTTCTTAAATGTAATATCAATAACCTTGGACTAATGCTCCGTATATCACAATAAAGACAAATGTTAATAAATAATAATAATAAAAAATACAACCTACGTCAGAAGCATTAAAGCACATTTAGGTCTGTGAGTATTTTGTTGTATTTCTTTGCGCTTTTGCCTTTTTACTGAGCAGTCCCGGATCACGAGAGCGCCTCTCCTGCTGATGGTCTTCAGTTCTCCCTGCAGACGTGTCTTTGTGCCGACCAGTAACGTTCACTTCGGTCTTTGGAGGTCGGTCTACATCAGGAGTGACACATGTTTGAGGTCTTTGTCACGTTGGAAGACAAAGCAACGACCCAGACCCAGTTTTGCTGCCGAGTGTTTTCTCCATGATTCTTTCTCCTTGACGAGATTCCCAGTTCCAGATGCACAATACTCCCACCGCTGTGTTTCAGTGTGGGGACGGTTTTCTTTGGACTCCTTCCTTCTTTGTCGAGACATAAGCAGCGTCTCTAGTTTCATCTCAGCTGACCTAAGCTTGTGCTTTAGGTCTACTTGATCTTTCTCCGGGCTTCCTTCTGTTTCTCGAGTCTAAACTGGTTTCTTTAGTTTTTGATGTGACGGCTCAAACCCTCGCTGAGTCTAAACTGGGAGATGACCCTCAGTTTAGACTTGATTTTACAGCTTTGAGCGATTCTGTGATTGAGTGCAAAGATCAAAAGTGTGGAGTGAAGTTTTTCACTTGCATGTTAGCTGGTTACAGCTACACTCAGCATGCATGTGAAGGCTTAACATCAAAATAAACGGGAGCACAAACCTCGAGTCTGGGTCTGTAAACACATGAATATCCCAGTAAGATCAAACAGACTGTGCATGTGTAGCTTTCATCTTTTACAAAGTGTTGCTGTGATAAGATGAATTTATATTTCCAGGTCTTCCTTCACCTTAACTTAGACACAGCCCTTCCATTGTCCAGTATTGGTGGACTGTTTCCTGAAATAGATCCACTTTTACCATTTTCAGCATCATTATCGGGCGCGGGCAGCGAGGCGTCTGCAGCGTGTGCACCTCGGGTCAGTGTAGTGAGACCACGCTGTCTGTCTTCTGTCAGCTGGGAGGTGTTTAATAGCATAATTGTAAAGAGCTGGTTCTACACGGCTGAGTCGGCGCTGCAGATAAATATATATTTTTGTAGGTGGTTCTCCAGGGATTCATCACACGGAGCCTGTGGCCACAATAAGGCCTGAAACAGGAGAGCGGGTATAAAGGTCTGTATTCCCAGTTTACTGTTCTTCAATTTATTTTCCTCACACCTTAATAGCAGAAGAAGAATTGTGCCCATAAATGTTTAAAGGCTCTACTTTTTTTATAGCACGGAGCTGTGGGATTGTCAACATTTATACTCTGAGGTGTGTTAAATTAATCACATCATTACCTCCACAGGAGGAAAAAAGCTGACGTGGAGTATTGGTGCCTTGCACTCCTCAGAGAGGCCTGCAGTGGAACAACAAAGGCAGAAAATCACCCAGACTGGGAAAAAGCCCAGAGAAACCATGCAAACTTTAAATTTTAAGGATGTGAGCTCTGAATATAAACAATAATTTGTGTACATCTCATCTTTGCTTTTATTTTAGAAAACTGTCTCATGTATCAGTTTTCTAGGATGAATAGAGAATAAAGAGAAGGATTAAAAAGTGTGAGAGCAGACGGTGGTTTACAAACCTCAGTGAGAACCGGCCCAGAGAGCTCACTGACATTTTATTGCCACCTCCATAAATGCAGTCTGCAAAAGTCCCCATCGTGCAGTTTCCATCCACTCATTCATTTTCTATACACACTTTTCCAGGAGGCACAGTGCCCATTACGCTGCAATAAAAGGTGCACTGCCTCTGCTTCGGCTCATTCGACTAGACCAGCTTAAGGTCGGCTGGAACATCCGCTTTAACAGGACTGAGTCTCAGCATCACACCAGGATTTTATCTTCACAGCAACAGCCATGCATCTTAAAAAAAAAGTCATCATCTCTGTTCTAACAATAGGAAGGCGAGCGGGTGCTCCAACTGTGTCTGAGAATAAAACATTTCTTCTACGAGAGGAGAACTCACATTTTGTAAAAGACAAAAACAGTCCGTGTCTGGGACGCTCTCTTTATTCTTACTTTACTTTGGTTAATATTTAGCCAGAGGTCAGGGTTCACTGATAGTAGGTGGTTTTATTGTTACAGAGCTGCTGATCTGGCATTTCTGAGCTACAACACTTGTTCTTAATATTATGTCTCAGTGGGTGTTTCCGTGAATCACAGACTGGAGGACCAACAGTGTGTATAAGAAGGGGATGAGCCGACTGGACTCTGTGAGGAAGCTCGGGTCCTTCAGTTTGTGCTGGAGAGCTTCTGTCCTACTATAGCAGCATCAGCAAACTAGTCCACCAAGCTGGAACCTCATTGGTCAGAATCTGGAGGTGTTTGAGTCAGTGAAGGGCAGCAGGTCACTGAACAAACCGCCTTCCATCATGGACAACCGCACCTGCTCCGCTCCACAATAGGAGCAGCAGAGCTCCTCCTCCCTCAGAATTATCCAATCACGCTGCGAGAAAGAGCGGTTCAGGAAGTCCTTCCCACCGTTCTCTATAAAACGGAAATACCTCTTTGTAACAGGTGAACACACCTGTCAGGACAACTCCACAGACATCTGTTTCTCATATTTAAAGTGTTAAAGCTATAGAGCTATTTATTTGATTTTTGCTCTAATATTCACAAGAATTTGCTTTTCCACAATTCTTATTTTTTATTTTATTTTTTTCATGTTAAAAAATGATTTTCACATTGGTTTATGTAATGTTTTCCACTACCTCACATGATAAGTCCGTCAGTACTTGCTGTTTTCATTGTAGATCATACTTATTCTTTAAGCTGCTGCTGGAGCATCGTTCCCCTGTCACTGTACACCACCATCATAGGGTTCGTCTGATAGCTGTGGGGGTTTCCCTGTAGCGTTTTTACCTTACAATATAAAGCTTCTTGAGGCGCATGCTGTTGTGATTTGGCGCTGTATAAATAAAACTGAATTGAATTCAGAATATTGTTTATTTTCCCTGCGGTGTCACGTCACAGAAACCTGGAAGTCTTTAAAAGTTCCTACAACATGTTTTGTGTATTGAATCCGAGGATTCATAGACAATAACCGTGCTAGTTGTACACCACTCTGTTACACTGAACTGGCTTTTGTTAATTTTTTTTATTAATTAATAATTTATATCTTTTATTAATTAATAATTAATAATTATTAGTAGTAATCCTGTCCGGTTTGAAATCCAAGTAAACGCTGGCAGTCAGGCGGAGCGCTGATTACGTCACATCCTGCCGTTTGTAGCTTGTACTTCCGGAAGGTGGGGCTTTTGTTGCGGGAGCGGTTTGTATATGTGGACCGATGCCTCTGTGTTCGCTGTTAACGCGCTCAGCAAGATAGCGGCAGCCTCGGGCAGACAAGCGGATCGTGCTTCGGTAAGGCTCCGGGCAGCCCCGGTCAAGCGGAACGCCGTGAGTCCGTAACCGGGGCTTTGGGGAGGTTGACGGTACCGCACCTGCTGTAAGGACGGGCGAGCACCCCGCGGGTCCAAAGGCTGTCCTCTCAGCACCCACGGCTGTGAGGACACCGGGACACACACTGGTGACTGATTAGCTGTCTCTGTGGAAGCTAACGTCAGGCACGAGCTGTTTGTTTGGCCGGTCGTTAGGTTAGCTTCCAGTGACGGTGTAGCCTCGGTAACACGGACAGTAGCACCAGCCTGTCCTCTCCACGGCTGTGCTCTGGCACTACAGCGGCTTTACCGCTCCTGTTTGCTCTGTTGTGTAAACTTACCGTTTAGAGACGGACTGGGTAAAGTTCTACTCTGTTTGGCGGTAGTTGCTGAAAAGTTTTTACCTCCGGGGAGATGAGCGGACACACCCAGTGAGCCAGGTCCGGCTCATGTTCCTGTAGTTCAGCTGATGTCAGCTAAAAGGACAGTTTGGTGTACTAACACTGAGATCATGCTGGTGCTGTCACACCTGTCTTCTGTCTGTATGTGACGGAGAAAATCATACATGGAGGGACACCTCTGTTAGTCCCCAGACTTTGGAGGTTCTGTAATGGTCACTTTATCGACTATAACCCTCCAGTGAAGTGCAGAAATGTAAGGATGAAGGCAGCTACGTGAGTCATCCGTGTTTACATGTATACAGTACTGTTGAAGTGCTGGGTGCAGGGCCGGTGCTGGCAAAGCAGCAGCACTTTTCCTTCTCTTTGACAAAGCCAGCTGTGGGTCTGTGTGAGGGGAAAGTGACGTGTGTGGTTCATCACACAGACTGGTGTCATTCTGGGATGACTAACACCTAATTTAAAGCAGCAGTGACATCCAGTAAGCTCGCAGTCTCATGATCTTCTGAAACCCTCGTAAACAGCTCCCGAGCACCGCGCTGATCCAAGCACAATAACAGCACTTCCAGGAAAAGCAGGTCATCAGTTTTGTGGGACTTCCTCGGGTTTCTAAAAGCTGATGGGCCCTTTTATTTTTGTTTTGGGGAAAATTGTGTTTAAAGGGCCCATATCCTGAAAATCAGTTTTTATTGTGTTATGAGATGTTTATGAAGTAAGTTACCTCCCAGCCCCACAAGCCTCTTCCAAGGTTCCCTTTTTTCTACATGGACACTCATGTTGCGCTAAGATCCACCCACGGTCGCTGCTTCTCTTGGGTCAGTGCTAAGTGGAGTTTGATAGCATGCTGCTAAAAAATCACTATGACTTTCACCTTAACTTTATTAAAAGTTTTTTTTTAATCTCCTTTTTTGGAAATCCTGTAATTTTATGTTCCAGAGAATGCTACAAATATCAGAAGGGCTTGTGATGGCACGTAAAGCAGGAATAACCAAACTAACACTTTCCTGTGACCCGGAGATCTGAAATCCCAGAGAATTACTTTAGCCGGTGACATTCCCGCAGGAACAGGAAATCCTGCTGTTGCGCGTGGATAACCTAGAGTAATGGTTCGCTTTGGTCATATATCCTGAGTTCAGCGCTCTGGACAATGTGTAGCACTGAGGAGTAACCATGAAACGACCCATTTATAACCAGCAGGGACGTACAGGCTGTGTGGAACTGTGTGCTGCATTTTAATGTAGACAAACTCACAAGTAAAGTAAGGAAATGTTTCTCTTGTCGTTGTCAGAACAACTGTGAAATCTGGGCTGTAATGTGGTCCACAGCTAAGACACAGAGCTGCTGCTCTGCACTGCTGAAGTCACATTTTCTACCCACTGTTTGTAAGTACAGCTGATCAGAGATCAGATGACAGAAAGCGATCACTGAGCAGAGGTTGTAGTCTGCTGAATGAGCCACCCCATTGGTTGTTTCTGCCTGTCACTCACAGACGTCTCGCTGATTTGAAAGCTGCTGACACTGAAACGGTCCGTTTGCCGAGGTACTTCAGCTAGATGTCTTATCGATATGAACCGAGCGTGACTGTTGTGAGTGTGGATCATTATCTTTGGTTACTCTTGACGAACCTGCTCTGTCAGACTGCTGCTGCCCACTGACTTACAGACGGTCTTTGCTGACAGTCATGCAGGTTATTTATGTAACTTAAGTTCACTGAATTATCTTGAAAGCCCGTTGCGGTCTGTTTCTGCTGTGCATTAGCATTAGTGCCATCCTCGCAGGTCTGTCATTAAATAGAAGTGAGGCTGTGTGCTGATGTAGGTAAGTGCGTAGCAGTGATAAACTGTGCCTTACTCAGCAGGGCCGACCGGGCTTTGTATATTTCTGTTTTACTTAATTAGAACTTTGTTTTTTTTTTTGTTTTTTTTTTAACATCCTGACAGAAGTTTGGCCTGGACGAGCACTCGGTGTACTTCTCTGGAAGACGCCATTTCATACACCGACATGTACTGATGTCCAGATATTTACACACAGTAGTTGTAACTGATATGTGTAACACATCAAATATGAAAAGCATTACATCCTGTTTCTTTAAAGGAAGAGGAACTGCTTATGCAAATAAGTGTTTGCGGAACACAATGGTAGCTCAGGGTCGGTGTGTTTCAGTTTTAATTAACCCACATCTCATGCGTGGGGTCTTTTTCACTCATTCAGGCCTCTGTGGAGACCCTCAGGTTGTTTTACGTCCTTCAGGTTGTAACTGTAGCTGCTTTAATAACCGGTAGAGTTTTTTGAAGGGTAAGCACAAACACTGACATCATTTGGTTAGCAAAGCAATAAACCATCATGTTGGTACTGACTTTACAGCCGCGTCCTGGCCAACAGCCTTCTGTATCGATGCCTTGTTACAGAGTAAAATGGGTAAAGTTTAACTGTCCCGGTCGGGACTAGCAACATCTTTAAACTTCATATTTGTTGTTCGTTTCTTTTTTAGAGCATGCGTCGCTTACTCTGCTGGGGTTTTGTTGCCTTTGTTGCAGCTCGTGCTGGAAGCTCCTGGATGGTAGCTGAGCGATGTTTCAAGGTGCGACGCTGGTAGCCATGATGTTGTCATGTTAGTATGCAGGTGACGTGCGTTACAGTTTGCTCATTGTAGATGTCTGAGATTCCTCTCATCACTCAGCTCTATCCACCACTCACACCTGCAGTGTGATGCACTCTGCGCTCAGACAGGACCATCGTTTCACCAAAATCCAGCCAGAGGCCTGTCTGAGCCCGTAAACATACTGGAGTGTGCGTTTACATGAAAGCTGGATGCAAAGCCTGGGAGATTAGATTTCACACAGTTGTTCAGTCGCCTCGCTGTTTCATTAAACCCACGTCTGTGTTTAAGCTGTAGCTGCAGGCCGCAGCACGATGTCTCGCTCCAGTGTGGAAGTATTACAAGGCAGATTAAGGTTGACCACTTCGCCTTCTCCGATGGTACAGACCGTGTGAGAGCAGTGAAGTTTACCGCCACCGCCGGCACAGATGGAGTGGAAATGTGAGGTGGTGCTTTTATTTCTTCCAGTGGTGGCACTGCAGGCCGCTGCACTGGTGTAGGTGGTATGTAACTGGGCTCGTTGTGGTTATTTGTCAGGAAAATGAAAAAATATATTTACATTGCAATGAGAGATAAGTTGTGGGCAGCTGGGAGTTGCTCAGCAGGAACAAATACATTTGTGATGAAATGTGTGCCGAGAAGTCGACTCATCCGTCTCTCCGTGGTGAATCAGTCCAGTGGAATGCTCCGGGAATGGGAAAGACTGGAGTGTTTGGATAAGATCATCAGGGTCAGCTGCAGGATGGGGAGAAACAGCTAAAGTGTGTTTTCCATAAGTCATTCCTGTGCCACTGCAGGGATCAGTGAAGACTTCACTATCTTTGCAACTTCCATACGGGAGTATGCTTTTACGTTTGTTTGAAAAGGTCCCGCTCGGTGCAGCTGGAGGGGGAGGATTGTTACAGACGATCCGGGTCTCTGCTGCCCAGTTTGGTCAAAGGCTTCTCTGTACACTCCCCTGGCTGAGGGTCGTTAGTATGCACCGTGGGGAGCTCGCTTTTTGAAGATGTCTCTCGTGCTGCTGTATGCCGTCTTTGAAAGTAGACCAAATCATTTCCTGATGCCCAGATGTTTGGTAACAATGCTCCTGATTTGCAGTGGTAAATAACCCCCGCAGGTCTTTACTTTTTTATGTGTGACCTGCTCGTACTCTCACCTCGATCATATTGTTTTATCACAGCGAGCTCTAATTATGGTTATACTGGCAGCTGTCTGGTGCCCCTTCACTTTTGCTGGAAAAGAAGGAAGTGTTGAGAGGACACGAGGACATGGCAGAAGCATTAAAGTGAAAGAGAGTTGTTTAGCATGCGACACGTATCGGTGGGCCACATAAGTGTCGTGATTGACTCAGTCGATCGGTATCGCGATGAGAAAACTAACTGATCTCCTTTGGAAATCTTTGGAATTTGGAGGTTTGTTATTTAGGGAATAAACGTCACTGTTTTCTTCATCAGACGGGGAGAGGAAATCCCTCCACCCCTGGGATCAGAGGAATGTAGAAAGACGGAGCATCCTCAGGCTCTTTACAAGTCTGGCTCAGATGTCTCGGCTTTACTCTGGCACAGAAATTCAGTTCGGGGTGCTTCACACTTTCTGTTCGCTGTAATCTTTTGTTAGGATCTGCGAGAGTCTCAGCAAACCTCCGTACGTCTTTGCCAAAGTGTGAGGATGAGTGCAGAGGGAACATCGGGCCGATCTCCAAAGGGAATCTTAATGAATTCTTGCGCTGGTGTCATCTATATTTCAGGAGCCTTAGCAACCAGAGTGGCCTTGTAGGCTCCGCCCATAACCCCACCGCCCTGAAACAGGACCAGCACCACGCAGACTCAGCTCCTGGATGTGGGTCATGCTTAAATATGAATTTTTCATATCTTTTGCAACTGTCCCTCGATTTTGACCCTACATTCAAAGTCACAGCGCAGCTGGTGGAAATGTGACACGACCCCACCCTCGCTGTGTGAACTTCCCTCGGAAACTTTCCACTAAGCACACGTGATACGCATGTTTCACACTGCCTGAGTTTATTAGCTCTGATTGCTTTATTTATGATGGTGGAGTCTGTGTCTACGCCCGCACACAGAGAAGTGGGTCACAGTAAATAATTTACATGGTGACCCCTCCTCTGTGTCAGTGCTGCCTCCCTGATGGATGTGTAAGTATGTGTAGGTTTGCGTGGGTATCCTGGCCTGTTACTGATAACAAAGACAGGAAGAGCACAGATCAGATTTCACTTCCTGCTGGATATAGGAAGACCCCGATGCCTCATCGCCTGCATCAGCAGCTATCGTGCGATGGCTGACACAGCAAGACGAGTTCTGCTCTCAGACGATGTAAAGAAACTGATGTTCTCACACACAGGTTGTTGCTGTTTAATGTCCCTCCAGGAGTTTGTAGAAGGCGTCTGCAGGGCTGTAATATTACATGTGTGAGAGGCAGGAGGTTCCTGTGTCTGTGAGCACTGAGCTCACACTCTGTGAGCTGAAATGAATCAGCTCTGTGCTGCTGTTAGTGTGACAGCTCAGAGGAGGCTCAGCATCGTCCCGATGAGGGAACTAGGGTTCATATGATGTACAGACTTCATCTCAGCTCGTATGGTTTGTACACTCAAGGTAATAAGGTGACGGAGTGGCCAGGTGTTGAGCCTCAGTGGCTGATGAGTGTTCACCTGTCCGGCATGACCGTCAAGGGTGCAGCCCGGATAACAAACGGGGAGTGACGATGCTTTAAACACAGATGGGGGTTAACTAATGAGGACTGAAAGTCATCAGTGTTTATCAGGCGCTGGAATTGTGTTAGCAGGCTGCTCTGCAGGAAGCGATGGGTCATAAGCTCAGGATACAGATACAGTCACAGATGCATCCTATGATATGGATGCAAAAACAACAGTAACAAAGTGGCCGAGCTTCTCTTCATGATGATCATCTCAGTTACAGCAGTGAGCTCCTAACGTACAGGCCACCTGCACAGCTGTCTGCAGTAATGTATTTCCTTAACACAGGACCTTGGACTGTTTATTGACTGCTGTGAATTTTTAGTTTAAGCTTTATGATTTTTGCAACCAAGTAAGAGAGAGCAGTAATTCTTTTTGCATGTAAAAGTGGAGCAGTTACATATAAGCACAGAGCGTGTCCCTACCACAGGTGGGGTTGCAGAAAAAAGTCCACCCTTGTGTTGGAATAATGTCAGCACGAACTGTCACATGGTTTTCATGTGTGACACTAACTGTGAAGTGTTTTTATCACCAAGGCCTGTCCACCAGCTCCACTCGTGTCTGACTTCACGCCCGTCTGTGTACAAGTTCCTGTGACACTTAGAACTTTGTGTAAAGGTGATCTGTGGTAGATAAGAAACAGTTAATGCCAGAAGAAGATTCCTCGGATCACTTTTCTAATCAGTTATTTACTAACTGATCAGATCAACAATCTTTCACACATTGCTGGTTATGACTGAAGCTGTCGGCCGCGCTCAAAGATATAATGAAGAAGCACTTTTGATTCCTGCTGGCGTCGTGCTGAGCACTGCGGGTAAATATTGTTAGACTGCTGATTTGTTGTGAACCTTATTTGATGCACTCCACAGCACCACAACAAGTCCACAGCAAAGAGCAGGCGAGGGCATGGCAGCTATCCTATCTGACACAGAGAGAAGATTGTGAAGTCAGGTAAAAGCAATTGACTGTGAGCTTTCACCTTGTGAGGGCAGAGCTATTACAGAGCAGATAGATGGGCAGGCACGTCTCCCTGCTCTTTAACCAGTTTAGCACACGATGGCCTGTTTTAATGCATTTGTAAATGCTGCTTTGCACTGAAGAATGATGGCTTCATTACTTCTGATCAGCTGCAATGACCTTTTGATGGCGAACTTTATAAAGTTCTAGGATTCACGAGTAGGCAATTTGGCACTTTAATGGAGATGATGGGGGTTAAGATTTAAGGTTTGTTGGAGCACAGCCTGGAGTCCTGGCACAGAGTCACAGAGTGAAAGCTGCTAAGAAACAACTGCCATCTGTCCTTGCACGCGTCCACGGTATGCTTGTGTTTTCGGCATACGGAGGTTATTTACTGTACGCACTAATGTTTCCGCTCTTGTCCTCTACAGGTCGTGAGTGTGTGTGTGTGTGTGTGTGTGTACCTGTGCACATGTGTTTGAGTGTTTAAGAGAGGCACAAAGAAGAATCCAGTGATGGCTGCCAATAAGGGTAAAAACCAGAGCTCTCTGGTGCTGCACAAGCTGATAATGGTGGGCAGTGGCGGCGTGGGGAAGTCAGCCCTCACCCTGCAGTTCATGTACGATGAGGTGAGTTAACACAGCCTGGGAAACTAATAAGGCACCGTTGTAGCAAGGTCACGACAGCAGATGATGGGAGGGATTTGGCTGTAGGCGTGACCAGTTCACTCTTCATTTATTTTACTATCTGGATTTTATTTGCAACATTTATGATGTTTTCAATGGTTTGCCATAAATGTGAAAATATTCCCTTGCTCCCTGTGGCCTGAGACTAACAGCCACTCCTGCCTAACAGAGGCGCTGCTGTCACTGGTCCCTGTGTCGGGGAGAGCTCCCAGCAACATGTCTGCAGGCGTTTTTGTTCATGCATCTGATTTGCATGTTAGCCTGCTGAATCACTTCTGATCAGGCGTCACTGCTCTGCCTCTTCATGTGTAGTTTGTGGAGGACTACGAGCCCACCAAAGCAGACAGCTACAGGAAGAAGGTGGTTCTGGACGGGGAGGAGGCTCAGATCGACATCCTGGACACCGCCGGGCAGGAGGACTATGCTGCTATCAGGGACAACTACTTTCGCAGCGGGGAGGGCTTCCTGTTGGTCTTCTCCATCACAGAGCCCGAGTCCTTCGCTGCCACTGCTGAGTTCAGGTACTGATGCGTGCGTTCAGTTTGGTACCATTAATGAAAGCTGACGAGTGGTTAAAAATGACATCGCTGATCATCAGTCATCGTCGCTCGTTACATATCTGCTGTAGAGAGTATCCAAAGTCAGCAGGAGACACTTTGGAACAAAAATATCAACAACAGTCTGCACCTAGGGCTGCTCGATTATGGCAGAAATGATAATCACGATTATTTTCACTGAAATTGAGATCTCGATTATTTGACAATATTTATTTAACAATAACAATGTATTGAATAATGGCTTTAAAGATGTCAAAAAATAATATAAAATAGTGTGCAAATACTGATTACAGTGCAAATGTTTGCAATATAAAAAATAAATGTAAAATGTAAACATCTATGTTTAGTGAACTTCAAAATACTGCACAATATTTGATCCACGTCTGACTCCGCGAACCCAAAATGTTTCCACACCACTGAAGTCGTTTTACCTCTTTTCAACCAACGGCATTCTTTCTTCAGCAGCCGTTATCCTCTCCTCTCCAAATAACTTCTGCTTAGCTTTCCGAGCTTCCCTCGGGTCCTCTTAATTGTTGTGACGCGTGTTCGAAACGCAGAGAGGTGCGCTCGATTTGCCACACGGAGCAGCGCGAGAGTAAAGCACGAGGGAGGTGCTAATAATCGGCTCAGTCATTTTTAATGATCGCTGAAAGGCCAGATCGTAATCTCGATTAAAATTCGATTAATTGAGCAGCCCTATCTGCACCCACGAGTATCTTTCAGTGTCAGGCCCTGGATAATACATGAATATCCAGGTAAGACGATCGTGTAGAGTCACACCCACGTCACAGTATTAGTGGAGAGGCGTGTCAGTGTGGACGTGTTGTGGCAGGAAGGTTCAGATAGGATTAAACCACAGTCATCAGCAACAAAACACTGAAGCTTAATGCAAATGTTAGTCAGCAGCACTTTGAATCAAACACGTCAGCCGCGCTCGCTGAGGCTCGCTGAGGGGGGAGATGATTGGATACTCCAAACTGCAAATTAGATTAGTATTTTTCAGCCGTTTACATGACAGCAGCAGGTCCGTCGACAGCACGAGTGTGGAAACAGTGACTCGCTGTAAACATTAAAGCACCGTCCTGCTAATGAACCTGTAACAGTCTTTGTTTCTGTGACGCTGCCGGCTGATTATCATGTTAACTTAGATTTGGGAAAAAGTCCTGAGAAAGACAAAATAATAATTTGTGCTCACAGGGAGCAGATCTTGCGGGTGAAGGCAGAAGAGGACAAGATCCCGCTCCTGCTGGTGGGGAACAAGTCGGACCTGGAGGACCGTCGGCAGGTGCCCGTGGACGAGGCCCGCACGAAGGCCGAGGCGTGGGGCGTCCAGTACGTGGAGACGTCAGCCAAAACCAGAGCCAACGTTGACAAGGTATCATCGCTCAGACACACCAGCACAGAGCTGCGCTCAAGTTTTAGGCACTGAAAGTGACGTAAACGTGATTCAGAAGAAATTGGTGCGCCTCCCAGTGGGGCCGTTTCCAGCATGTCCCACTGGGATGAGGCCCGCACCCAGGAAGGAGGTGGGCGGGCAGAGGGAGGTCTGGCTTCTTTGCTTGGACTCCTGAGCCCACGACCCACGCCTGCGTGCTGCTGGTCTCTGTGGGAGCCGTCACATAGACTACTGAGGAATCTGAACGTGCCCGAAGCTTTTGCACAGCTGACCTTTTGACTCTTTCACACACATGAATCCTGTATGTGTTATAAATATGTGATTGATTTCTTTCCAGGTGTTCTTTGACCTGATGCGTGAAGTGCGAGGCAAGAAAATGTCTGAAAACAAAGACAAGAACGGGAAAGGGAAGAACAAGAAGAACAAGAAGAGCTTCAGGGAGAGATGCTGTTTACTCTGAGCTCCTCATGGACCTGAAAACACAAAGCTCCACAGAACAGAGCTCAGCGTCTTTGATTTAAATGAATCTGATTATTTTTTATTGATAGCTTGTTATAGTTTCATGTCTAGAACAATCTCAACCACTATGTTGCCAATCTTAATGAATGAAAGCTGACTGGCTCTGCTGTGAGGATGGACGGTGACTGCAGGGCTTGATGGCTCACAGGAAGCCAGCGACCAAACTGCCATTGACACTAACTCTGCTGCTCGACACGTTCAGCGGTCCTACTGCCTTTCCTTTGGTTCCTTTCTCTCTACAAAGCCGTGCTCTTAGTTTGTTCGCCTCCTCTAATCTGGGCCTGCAGTCACAGTGTAGGCTCCATGTAAACTGTTGCCTCTCTGTGGAGCATGTTTCCATCGCCCACTTTGTGTTTGCAGTAGCTGCTGAAACTGGAAGTTTAATGTCTGGTTTTCCCACTGCCTTCAGGTTTCTTGAATATTTTTTTTCATTTCATCCGAGGAATTGTGAGGTTTTTTCATCCCAGGAGGTTCATACAGTGCAGCGCAGTCGGGGCGGCTATCCTGATACGATTACCATAAATCAATGTTAAAACACATTTTCAGTGAGAAAGCTGTAAATTACATCCTCGCTGACTCAGAATCCACTCATTTCTCTTCACGTACACGCGATCAGATATTTTAACGTTTGTTCTGTATTTTAAGAATGTGTCTGTTGTTTTGGGAAATGGATCGTGAGTAGAGCTCGTCGGTGTAACGTTCCTCCTCAGAGCGCAGACGTCACCGTTTCTACACGAGCGAGGTTTGGATCATGTCGACAATCCAGGAGGCCACCCTGCTAATGCATTCAGTCTGTGTTAGTCTCCATAGTTCTGATCTTCTTCTTCTTCCTTGTTCTTTTGAATAACATGCACTACATTGTCAGTACCTTAGAAGTGACTTCATGCTGTGTTGAGTCACACTGGGAGTTTTAAGCAGTCTGTGCCAACAAAATAACAACAATTCAAACTATGTTTGTGGGTGTGTGGTATGTATGTTGTGTAAGAGTGTGTGTGCATTTATGGGAGAACCTTATTACCTTACTGTGTGTCTGAGTGAAGCTCTGATGATGCTCCAGCCCAACTATTGTGTACTCAGATGAGATGTTGATGGTGACCCTGCTCCTGCTGTGTGTTTGTTGGTGGCTGAGAGCTGCTGAATAAATGCTTTTCCTCCTTTTTTCATGTCTTTGTAAGGAGCTCGATTTAATGTCCGATTTCCTGCAGACAGACGTAAAAATCTCGGTTGACTCTGTGTTGGAGCGTCAGCAGCATTTCAGTTAAAGGGGAAGCGGTGTGCTGCACAGCGCCCTCTGGTGGAGGTAGCGGAGCCACTTACTTTATGGCCGCTATACAGTTACAGCGGCATTATTCACTGAAATGCTGTCCGTAGTCCCTGTGGGGCATACGGTGGCCTAGTTTGGTCAAATAACCCAGCACTTACTCACTTTGCATCGATTGTTCCTCTGCCATCAGAAGAGTGCCAACGGCCTGTTTTTCTCCAATCTGACAGTGATATAGTAGCACCATTTATATTAACCTTACAGCCTTATCTTACACGGCAGGAATTGTGTAACGCCACCCTGGAGATGAACCGGTCGTGGGCTCTCGTAGCTGAACCCCTGGGGGCGGCCGGGTCACTGAAACTCATTTCACAGTGTGAAAACACGGTTGACTACATCAGCAGCCAAAGACTGACCATACATCACTTTGAAAATAGTTTTCATGTGAAGGGTTGGAGGAAGCTCCTTCCCTGGTGTGGTGTTACAGGAGGGGCTGGCTTTTAGTGCGCCTGCATGTCTGCTGTAGTTTCAGGTACCCCCCCCCCCTCCCCACACAGCTGGGATTATTCATATGTTGCTGTTAAATCTGACTTGACCTTATTCTGCTTCATTTCGAAACTTCCCCCCGTATTCACGGCGGGATTATTTATTTCCTGCGATGTTTATATAATGTTCCGGGAATATGGATTTCCTCTTTTTCAGCGGAACGCCACACTTCACCGTCCACTCTGAAACGTCCCTCACGTCCTCAGATCAATGGGTCATTTGTCGGCTGTGCAGCAGCTCCGGGCTCGGCGTCCGTACAGCGCCACAGATAAGACTGTCACTTCTCAGGTCGCTGGAGAAAATTGCATATTTACAAGTATTGATCATATAGGCCAGCGCAAATAAAGGGAAAGCTAAAGTGAGAAATAGTGTGGGGAGTTTCAGCCTGTAATGAAAATGGGTCCACATTTCCTCCATACTTAACATAAACATACTAATCCCCCAGAATTTCCATCTCCTACTAGGTTTAAAAGCCTGTGGCAGCACTTCCACCAGAGAAGCTAAACATGTCACAGCTCTGATAAGCACATTTACCTGCCTGACACTCACCTCTCTGGATTCCCACTCTTCGCCTGGGCCTCTAAGTAGGCAGATTAGGTGGTCTGTTAAACCCACAGGAAGGCACTTATTTAGAAATACATGAAAGGGCAAAGTGAGCCCGGCTAATGACCGATGCAGTGTCACCGGCACACTCTGGGGTCTTTTATCATTCTGCAGAGAGGGCTCCCGTCCTCTGAGTAACCCTCATTATATCTGAGCTAATGTTGGGGATGAGGATGTTCGAGTGATAAAGCACCATCACAGTCCTTCATTATACAGAAAGAGAAACAGACTCGGTGGAATTGTGCTCGCCCTGTAAGATAAATGCAGCGGACAGAGAATAACTCCGATTTTAGCGACCGTGCCACATCCTGCTGTCTGCGTGCAGTCTCTGCGGGAAACGCCTGTCCACGCTCTGACCACAGGATGGCAGTGTTGCTGTTCTGCAGGCCTGCTCTGAGCATCAGTGACACCACTCTGCTTCCTACGACTAGGATCATTCACTGGTGACTGTTGATTGACTGAATTAATGTTTATCAGTCCTTATTAAACATTTAGTTCATGGAAAATTAATGGCTGGTTTATAGCTGTGTGCATTCCATATTAATTATAGTATCGCATAATTAGTGATGGCAGATATCTTTTTATTTAATTTTTACGAATCAAGAACAGCTTTCATTGGACCAAGTTGACGTTACCTCTCGTGGTCGACTAAGCATCTAATACTATGACAGAACTTGTTTCCACTGGTGTATGTGTGATAAACCCGCCCACTGATCTGGGAGTGAGCGCAGACAAACGCAGATACGAGATCTGCAACACAAAATAAATCAATCACCAAATATAATTTGACCATAGAGCTCCATGCTGCTCACTTTGCCCTGCATTGTGTTGCTGACATGGAGCATCATCAACAGCTGTCTCATTCTTCCTTTGGGATCGGTAAAGTCAAACCTTGGGCGAGTCCTCGGTGTCTGTTGGTCATGACAGGGTTAGGCGTCACATGATCTCTTTGCTGAATGTTGGGTTAAATGTGTCACAGTTAGGGCGCAGCAAAGATGTAGGCATACCCAGACTGACTAATCCCTGGACTGTGTATAAAAGAAGGGTGTGGTCACCATGATGTCATCCGTTTATGAGTGCACAGTTTGAAGCTTAAAGCATTTCTTTGCTGCTATGTCTTTTGGGGGTTTTTTAATATTAGGGTGGAGTGCTCAGTTATCAGCTAATGCTAACAAGCTAGCTCCATCCATATACTGTATGTATCACACAGACTCAGACACCATCTAATTATTACTAATGTGCACATGCTGCACTCTGTCAGAGACAAATACCCGGAGCTTCTGTTGGTGAAAGTAAGTGCAAAGCAAACAACGTGGTCCAACACTGCTAACTAGCTTTAGCTGCCTGTATCAGTGCCCACTGACCCATGTGCAGCTGTTATGGAGGCTAATTTAGCTAAAGAGACCAAAACAGTTTGTTGAGCAGGTAGGGAAAGTTAGGCATTTTGAGCCTGAAACCCTGAAGTAGATGTGAGGGTGGTTGGATGGATGAGCAATCTAACATCAGAGACTATAGGCAACGACTAGCCATCCTCAAACAGCCACTCAGGTAATAGTATTTCTTGGCAAGTAACAACTGAAGGACCAAAAATCACCATCCAAGATCAGAAGTGAGAGACTCCTTTGCTCTTTTGGATATTTCACATTATTTGTTATCATTTAAACTGCACTACATGGTTGCTTCAGGTTTGTCAGCCGATCGTCCTTGATGTGACTCTCCTGTTGTACCACATCCCAAAGGTGCTCTGTTGGAATTGGATCAGGTGACTGTGAAGGCCATTTGAGAACACTGAACTCAGGTTCAAGAGACCAGGATGTGGCACGGTGTTGGAAGCCCCCAGAAGATGGCACTGTGGCCGTAAAGGGACGGACACAGTCACAATGTTCATTTTGACCCAGAGAACTGCTGCTCATGGGTCGATCAGCACATCAGGAACTTCTGAAATACCCTGAGCAGCCCACCTGGTACCAACAATGATACCATGTTCAGATCATATTCCTTCCTCATTCTAATGCTCAGATTCATTATGCTTCAGCAGGTCGTGTTGATCGTGTCCACATGCCTAAATGCACTGAGATGTTGCCATGTGATTGGCTGATTCGATGTTTGTGTTAACGAATGGTTGAACAGGTGCACCTGGGGGAAGTGTTAAGAGTATGTTGATCCTCTCCAGAGTGATCTGACTGATTCTGAATATGAGACGAGCAGAATAACATGAACTATGTGCTGATTTCTTCAGTTGGCTGAAAATTTTAAGAAAAGCAACTCGATTCAGTTATTGTGCATATGGAAAGTTATCTGAGCCAGAAGGCACAGCCACAGTTTTTATGGATATGCTGACCTTATTTCAGCAACTCACCAGAGACGAGACTGGCAGTTTACACACATTAGCACAGTCCTGTAATCACTAACAGAGGAGACACAAACTCATTATCAGGATCTGATGCAACTGTTCACTGTAGCTTAAACTGATGAAAGCAGCTCTGCAGCAGCTCTGCGGTGACATTACAGCGACCACATCGGACCTTCACTTGGATGAGCATCAGTGTCATGACACCTGAAATGCCACGCTATCAAAGAAGCACCGATTTAACATGTAAGACACGTTTTTCAAATAATCAGGAAGATTGTTAAAGGTGCTTTTGCACATGGAAATTGTTCTTCCACAATTATTGAAGCAAGAGGTGAAATATGTTGTGTCGTGGTTAAAACCCCAGCAGGAAGCACATTCAGCAGGTATCCAGAAACAGAAATGGAGACACTGCAGGCCGACTGATAAATAAACCATAAATCAGTTTTTTGCGCCACATTTGAAGGACTTGGCAAATTAATACTGCATCTGGTACATCAGAAAAATGTTTAAACCCCTTTCTGTCATTGTGAAATCAGGATATCATCCTTTCATTTTTCAATTTTCATTTTTTTAACAAACAAACAAACAGTCCTCTGCATTTAAATGAGTATCTTTACACCTTGTGTTTTATCTTGAGTTTCGGTTTTCTCACCATCTGCTGCCGTGCAGCTTCAAACAGGCTGTGGAACAAACAAAATATTGTTTCACTGAACATTGTTTTTATGGTGCACTTATACTCACCTTTACTCATGCATTATTAGTTACTGCAGTGTGACATGACGGCACACTGCAAAGCTGTTTTTCTGTGGTCAGGCGCGTTTCCTTACCAACTGTAAATGATTTGGGTCTCATCCAACAGCCCCCACTTATCGAGCTGGAACATTAAAGACATTATTAAACACTTTTATTGCATTCAAAAATGTACTTATTGTTGATAATTTGGAATGAAAGAATTACAGATGGATTCTGAGATGTCAAAAAGCCAGGGTAGAGATCGACAGCAGGTGTTCTCCACACCAGCCTGCACCTATGAAGGCCTTCCCTCACAGCAGATTAATTAAGTCCTTGCACAGCCATCAGGTATCTGCTGTTTCCAATTTGAGTGTCAAAGTGTAATTACGAATGCCATATCCACTGTGGTTAGCCTGATTAAATCTTGCACAGCCGTCAGCAGCCTGTTGCAGAATAACAAAACAAACCTCTGTGCCTGTTCCACGCTGCCTGCCAGTTAATGCAGTAAATACAACCAGGAGAGTTGGAGACCCTCAATATGCAGCTCCACTAAGAAATTGAGAGAATTAAAACTACGTTTCAAAGGAAGGACTGGTTCCTGTGAGCAGATCAGATCTGGTGCGGGGGGTCCTCAGTCAAAGCAAACTGTTTAACCATGGATGGAGAGAGGAACGTCAAACACATATAGTGCCGAGGTACAGTAGATTTATGTTTGTGCACACCGGGAGAATAATGGTCAGTGTTCATTTGCTGTCAGGCTTCAGTGCAATCTCTAAGAGCCATGAACCTCGCTTTTCTCTCATTTACCACTGTGCCACCGCAAAAAGCCTCAAGGTATCAAAGATTTTCATTAAATTTTTCGCTTGATGTTGTCACAATGACAGTATCATCCATCAGCAGCTACGGGAGAAGCCGTTCATCATCCTTATCAGTGTGCCTACATGTAGTACAAAGAGGGAGCACATCGGAGGAGAGGCTTTGTTGCTCACATGCTTGGGATCTAATTACAGTGATAATTTCATACTGTAATAAAACCTCAGTCTCTGTTTACAATTAGTTATAGATGATTGATGTATGTAGAGAATAACCTGCTGTACAGTGAGAGGATGGTCACTTTGTTCCCACCATGCTTCTAATTATTTTGTTGGTTTACTCATTTTACTAAAGCTAGGTCGGCTTCTTATGTAAAAAAGAGGACGATAATTTTAGAATTTTGTCTTGAACAGAAAGAGGCTCTGTCTCTGCAATCAAGAGCCTTTTATGATGAGCCCAGCCTAGAAAATGCATTTGCCAATTAGAGGATTTGATGGGTTCAGTAAGACGGGTACTCGAGTGCATCTAAGTAAATTTACTGCTGTCAGTAATCACAGGAGAGAGGCGTGTTGTTTTTGAAGCCTGAAAGTCAGAGAAGGGAAGAGACTATGAAAGGAAAATATATACAGACACATGACTAATTAGCCACTTTTGGCAACTGGGAATCAGACCAACAGGACCTCCACCCCACATCACTCTGAACCGTCATGGCCCTACTGCTGGTCATGGGCCCACAGGAGGGAGGGTGAGGAGCTCGGTCATTCCTCCACATAGACAGCAGCTAGGACTTGGTTACCTCCTCCTCGGCAGACGTCGGGGAGCCGTTCCAGCTGCAGAGCCTGTCTGTTGCCAGATGAAGGCAAATGTATGTGGCACAGCAGGTCTGTGACGCTGATGTCGGTCTGTGAGTCAGCTCCAGAGAAAAGTCCTAACTAGAAACAGCTGAATTGAAACCAAGTGTTAAAAACCAAAGTGTTTGCAGCAGTCTGTGCTTTTCAGGACTTACTTTTTGTCTTTGGTGGTTTTTTCTGCTTCTCCTGTTCCTGTTTGGGCCCAGCAGCCAGTGTCAGACTGCACCGTGGAGCTGTTGTTGGGTTTTTGGAGGACTGCAGGTCTGAAACGTTCCTCCGCAGGCTCTCCGTAGGCTAATACCTATGTAAACAGACACAACTGTGGCAGCTTAAAACAAGCATTAGGTGTTATCACAGCAAAATGCAGTTTCCCTGTGGTAAGTCAACAAGTTAATTAAATAGAAAAATATGACAGAGAAAAGATGCTGTAGATGCAAAAATCAGAAGAGGCCAGTGTCTGTCACAGAGACATGTAATGAATCAGCCTTTGGCCTCTTTATGAGAGGACCTGCTGAGCTGCTGTGAGCTTCACCTGAGCTTCACTGCAAATCACTGCTCTCTGTGCTACAGTAAAACCTCTCTGCTCCGATGGGAGAGTCCGAGAAAACATTAGCCCCATCCAAACGGCACAAGTATTTCAGTAAATGGTCTGAGTATGAAAGTATGAAAATGAAGTGAACCATATGCTATGACCATCAACATCACCATCCAGTCTCAGCTGAAAAGCCGTGAAAGACTGTGGGGTGACGTCTCAGACGGTGCACGGTCCAAAATATCATCAAAACACGAAATGAAGGAACATCTTTTGTGGAAAAACGGTGTTCCATCTCTGCAGCAGAGCTCCAGACACTTGAAAAATCAATGCTATGGTGCACTGAAGCTGATCCGATGGTGTCTTACAAAGACCTTTTATGTTGGTTTATCAAAAGTACTGTGCAGCCAACAAAGTGCGATCTAGAATGAGGGAGGGCGAGAAAAGCCTCTGAAACACCTCCACGCAATGTCAGTGCAACATGTAGGGATGTGGCCAAGGCGGATTAAACTGGAGGAGGCAATAATTACCCCATCTGATGATTCCTGGCAGTGTGCTCTCATAACCACCATAACACATAACTCATGTCAAAGGCCTATCAGTAGGCTTGAAGTAACGATTCATTAGAGGCTATTTATAATAAGGAACAGCAGGATACTACAGTGCAGCTCACATTTATCTGCATGAGGTGTATGAGCAATAATTGCATCAGGAACTTAAGAGTTTGTGTGCGCGTGCCATTAAAGAATAATGAATTCAGTCCGAGCACATGTGGCTGTAGGGGTGTGAAACCTTAGCGCAGCAGGTCGCTGTTGGCTGACAGGTAGGAATGAGACATGAGCTACGGAGCAAAATAGATGCACAAGTCCTTAAAATACTCTCATGTCAAGTTTGAGATGTGTTATGAATAGTTTTCTAAAACTATTTTTTAGAAGTATAAGAAGGATGAGCCAAAACGTCACGACCACCTACGAGACGGACCTGCTGAGGCCTGGACGCTACAAGACATCTGAAGGTGACCTTCTATCTCGCAACAAGACGCGAGCAGCTGATTATCTAAGGCCTGTGATGTAGGCGGAGCCTCTGAGGATCAGACTGGTTTCATCTCCTGTCACTACGTTATGGTTTCTCCCTCCTGTGACCTCTGACCACAAGAACAGCATTTGTGAGACGTTTACAGGCAGATAATCTGGACCACGCCAAAGTCCCTGACATCTCTACAGCTGTCACGTTCTCCTGTATCCAACACACTTTGTACAACAACAGCCCACAGTTTCCTTGCCTTATCTGCTTCCTTTGTGAAAGTCCCTGTATATTTAGTACATTTGTTGTATGCTTCTTGAATGAGATTCATGATGATGTTATATTTGCTGCAGATTTCACAGGTAGGGAACTGTTCTGTACTGCAGGCTTCATTTATTATGTTGGCAGAAACATCAAACGTGTGAATGGATTCGTCTGATTCCTGCTCCGTGCATTCATTGTGCTTGTTTGGAAGGAGCCGACCTAACCGACCGTCTTGGGATTCGCTGAAGTTTGGTTCCACGGCAGAACTTTTGAACCCCATAATAATCGGCAGGCTTTCCTTCCCCCAATTATTCTGCTGCTGGTTGGCCTTTGGTGCACCAACACTTCAGCCTCCCTCAGGTATTTCAGACGTCTCAAAGAAGCATAACATTTACATACCATGTGCAGTATGACTACAAAAATTAGGTGGCAATTAGGTAACACTGGGGCAGGTTTAACTAACATCAAACAGTTATTCAGATGTGATATTACTCTTCTGCAGGTAGCGCTGTATGCATCCAGGCCTCACAGGACTTGCATCAAAGAACTGACAACCTTCTGTTCCACTTTCTGCTGTAATGTCCAAAGTGATCTATCTTTACTGTGAGGTGTCTGACTGCAGCGTGCCGTGGAGTACGGAAGAGCCGAAGATTCAAACTGAATGAGAGATGCAGCGGCAGGAGTTTTCCAGTATTTTTAAATGTGGTGCACAGGGACCAAGAACACGCCAGAGGAGCCCACAGGACATCACAGTGTTTCTACAGAAATAAAATCAGTACAGAAAAACAGGACTTTCAGGCTCATGTGCAGCCCTGTCATCTATTACAGCTTTATTATGCGAAACGTGGGGCTGCATGATAATTTCAACATAATCTGTGCAGCTAAAAGTCATGATCCTTATCAAGTACCTAAACAGTAAACAAGTTGTACTTCCAAAATATATTTATAGTAGCTAAAGTAACTGTACCCATTATGCATTTCTGTTCTATATACGATATCAGTGGATCGTGATTATTGATTTATTGATGTGTAAATCTCTTTAATGTTGCAGCTGACGATGATGATTTTAATAACTTATAAATGACCGGGCACTTTGATCTATAGTACTGAAATGTATCAGCAAAATGATAACTAAAGCCTTAAAATAAATAGTATGGAGTACACAGTGTAGTGGGTGCATCCGAAATATGCAATAAACACAGAAAGCAGCACAACATGGAAATACTTCAAATACAAGTACATGAAAGTAACTAAGTACATTAAAACTCAGTAAAGTGTTTAAGTAAATGTACACATCCCTGCTGTGAAGTCTCCACCTTTAGTTCTACTGGAACAGGCTTAAAAACTTCATGAAAGAGGTCTGACATGAAGCTGATCACAGCCATACTGAGGTGAGCTGTTAAAGATAAGCAGAACCTTTGTGTCTGTTTCTGCTGCTTTAGCCTCTGTTAGCCTGCTTTAGCCTCTGCTAGCCTGCTTTAGCCTCTGTTAGCCTGCTGTAGCCTCTGTTAGCCTGCTTTAGCCTCTGTTAGCCTGCTGTAGCCTCTGTTAGCATGCTTTAGCCTCTGCTAGCCTGCTTTAGCCTCTGTTAGCATGCTGTAGCTGCTGTTAGTCTGTGTTAGAGGAACTTTTTTTGGGAGTGGATGTAGCTTTGTTGTACTCTGACACTTAGTGAATACACTCACACATGAATGTGATCAAAATGCTAATATTAGCTGGCATAATGTTAGCTTAAAACCAGCTACTGTTTAGCTGGCTCTCTTCATCTGTCCGCAGAGGGAGGGTCACATGTTTAATCTGCTGACAATAAGTAATTGTGACAATATTGGGAACAAATGAGTGTGTTTATGCACGTTTTTATGTGTTAGAGCCCTGACTTCAGTTCAGGAGAAGAGCAAAGAGGAAGGACATGACGTGTCATGGTTTCACTTTACTTTGGTGAAGGGGACCTCGTCTATCATTGCAGATGATAAAACAGGTACGATCATTCATAGCTTGAGTCTGAAGGTGCAGACACAAACGTCCATCCACGGCACACCTACAACTTCTCTTGTTCTTTGGTGTTTGGTGTTACATACGTGACTAGAGACCAGCCACGAGGGAACATGGCGACTTCCACAAACCTGTTTGTGTGTATTTTTAAAGGATTAATTAAAGGTTATAAAGGACGGCATAGTTACACGTTAATCTATGTATATTTACAATATTTTTTTTTTCTATTGAATAACCTAAAAAATTAAAGTGATTCTTTGATTGGCACTGACTTTTCTGACTCTGGTCATAGCCAATCAGACCTGCCATACTGCTGTGAGAACCCTTCTACTCTATCACATTTCTATATTCTCTTTGATAAAATGTCATTTTTCATATGTTTATCTTTCATAAACATGCACAGAGTCTAGTAATTGATTGTGACGTGCTCTTCCTCATTTATACTCGTCTATATGCATCTGATGCCTCTGAGATTACTCTGAAAATCTGTGTGTACTGTAAAGTTGTCTCATCTATCTACAATGAACAAAGGGCCTTTGTTGAAACGATGAGATAGATTCTTTAATTTTTCCTTGTCTCTTTTGTCCAACAACCAAACTATTTCCCACCATCATCTGGTGAACACGACTCTTATGACACGTGCTGTCAGTCTCCCTTTCTTCTTCTTCTTTTTTTGAAATCACTTATTCTGGATTTCTGAGTGAGACGAGGGCTCTTCTTCCTCAGTGTGGACGAAAAATGCATTTTTAAAAATGTCCACAGTGGCGTGGACGTTTCCATTCTTTTAATAGACTTGCTGTTTTTGCTTTTGAGTGCTGTGAGCCACTCGTGTAAGTGCTTGTTGCTCTATTATATTATTACGTTTGAGGGTCTTGTTATAATTTTCACACATGGAAACTGCATGTGTTTAATTTTGAATTACAGAAGTGCCTTTGTCCTGCTTCTCTCTGCTTTGCATTAGCTTCTGTGTTAAAGACGTGTCGGTGTAATCACCACTACAGCTTCGTGTGTTACTTTCACTAAACACTGTCCACTAATTACAGGAGCTAATACCCACCAAGGCTGCTTTTTCCTGCAGTGTGGGGGATGTCAGTGCTTCCTCTTTGTTTGAATATATCTATTCACTGTACCCGCTGCAGCTTCTTTGTTGGCACAGCCTCAAACCCACATTACTGTTTCTCTGTGGTTACCAAAGGAAGGTATTCCACTCAGGATTCTCTAACAGACACTGGAAGGTTAGTATAACAGATGAAAATATGTGTGAAAGGGGGCCTTGGCAGAATACTGATTAGACACTGGAATTAAGTTGGATTTATAGCAGGGATAAGCTCTTCATATATCCCTTGTACTCCCTCCATCCCGTGTGTTGTAAGCTCGGGACGAGGCTTTGTCTCTGTCACAGTACGCCTGCACGCTTGGCTTTTTCTTTTACCCGTGCCAGCGGCGAGACTTTAAGGAGGGTGCTGTCGATCAGTCAGCTCGACTGCTGGCGCATCAGTGCACTTCTTTGGCCGAGAATAAAACTACTGGATAGACCGCCATGAAAATTTGAACAGACACTGAGGTGAATGATTTTGACTTTTCATCTCGCACTGTGAGCCAGAATCCAAAGTGTGTGCACCCTTTAAGTATTCTGCAAATTGTACATGAAATAGTGATAAACTGAAGCCCAGAATAATGAGTATAAGTTTGCTGCTAGCAGAAGAAATGTGGACTGACAACGTTGTTTGAAGCTCTGCTGTTTTGTATCTGTCAGTCTAACATCTGTAACAGATGGGTTTCTGAAAGAAGCACAAAAAGATGCTCACTGTAACCTCGAGGCAGAAAGGACTAAATATTCTCATTAGAGAAAAATAGAGCAAATATACAAAGTACACAGAACAAGTAATTGTTGACTGTGTGTTTGTTTAGACAGAATTTAATTGGATGCTAATGAGAGAGGTAGACACAGTGTTCTTTCTTTGTAGATGTACATCCAGATCTGAGTACGAGTGAAAAGGATGAATAAAAGAGAAGCAGCAGACCGTCGTTCTGTCTGCTTCCATTCTTATTATGAATACTCTCACATACAGTTGTGCTTGGATCTTATTTTACAGTCTTTCTAAAATAAAACTCAGGGCTTAAACCGAGCCTCAGACCATCTCACGCCAGTCTAAAAGGACACCAAACCGACCCCACGATGATCAATGAGAGGCAGCAGAGTTCTGCACCGAGCCTCGGCTGCTAGTTACCTCCATAGCATGCTAACACTTATTTACTACCACGGTGCAGTTATGAGGACTTTGAGCAGCATTTGCTGATGCAGTTAAAGTGAAAGATACTAAATAAGAGTGAAACAGTAAATAATGCAAATCACTGCAATTTCAGCAGAGATTCATTTTTTCAATTCAATTCTATTTATACAGCATCAAATCACAACAACAGTCACCTCAAGGGGCTTTATATTGTACAGAGAAAACCCAACAATCATATGACCCCCTATGAGCAAGCACTTTGGTGACAGTGGGAAGGAAAAACTCCCTTTTAACAGGAAGAAACCTCCGGCAGAACCAGGCTCAGGAAGGGGCGGGGCCATCTGCTGTGATTGGTTGGGGTGAGAGAAGGACATTAGAAATGAATGATTGTAAATATGATTCTGTCGTCACTCGTGAACTTACAGACTTTTATGTCAGTGTAACGTGAGGGCTCGCTGTGTGGACTGGAACGATTAGAAACAGCAAGATGGAGACGGAGAACTTTCTTAGCAGCCTCTCACACAGCAACAACAACCAAACACTTCCTGTGTACCGCCCTCATGAATACTTCACTGAAGCCAGGAAATCCTGTACTCGGATCAATGCAGGGAAAACAACGAGGTAGATTCAACACATGCTTATTACTGCTTTGAACATGCACATGCAAACATCCAGATGTGTAAACATGTTAATATTAAAACATGTAACCACCACATGGGTACAAAACCAGCTCTATAACCCTTGTAAACACCTCTTTGTGTATCAAATGACATAAATTGACTTCTACACTTTACATCAGCGTACAGGATTCCAACACAAGGTTCATCTGTGCAGCTAAAACAGTTATTGTCAAACACACACGAAGTTCTAAAAGTTAGCTTTAGCTCAAAGAGCCTAATCTGAAAGGTGCATACTTTGGTTTTAGCGCACATGCTTAGAACATCACAGGGCTGCACGCCTGCACCGCTGTGTTTGACTGCATGCTTTCATCACTTTCACTTTACATTATAGACATGACCTTTTTAGTGTGTGCAACTTTTTTTGGTATAGTTTGTGTGGCTGGGACAATCATGACCCTCGAGTTTAGCATCAGTGTTTGGCAGCAACACCAGAGGGAGGCTGACCTTTATGAGGTGAGGTAGCACATGAGCAATGAGCTGACGGATGGAAGTGAAGTTAGACTCTGCTTTTTTCTTACTGCTCCATTTAGACTGAATAGTATTTCCATAAATACTCTGATGGATCTATTTTAGAGTCAGTGAGGTTTTTATCTCTGTAACAACGACTGCTGTGACTCGGCCATTAGTCTCTTAATTTGAATAATTTTTCGCTGCATGTCCATCTTGTTTGGAGGTGGAGCTTGTACACCATGGCACATTCACACTGGGCTGAAACAGCCAACCCCGAGTTGAACACGAATCACTTTATATACTTCCAAATAATATTTTAGTTTAGCAGAACTGTGCAGGTGCCGTGAGTGTCAAGGGGCCGTTGGGATAAATGGTTATTTCAATGGCTGAACTTTACAGAGGGTCCCTGGAGCCACTACAGCATTGTGTAGTTCATTTTCTGGGTGAGTAATGGGAATCAGGGACAACGGCAGATCAGGAAGCCACGATGAGGAGCCCAATCAAAGTGTTAGCAGAAAAACCAGAGTGCAGTGGGGAAGATGGTCAGAACAGCAGCAGCTCTTCTTCAGGAACGCCATTAACCACCAGCTGTTTCCCTGTCTGTTCGACCGCTGCCGTGCAATCTGCACACCTTTCATGCGGAATAACCTTGTTTGTTCCACTCTTTCAGTAACTTCTCAGCAGCTTGCTTAATGATTAGAAAGAGGCAGAGGAATTAGAGGAAAAACACTGAAGTGCTTTGCAGCCACAGCCACACTTAATCTTTCATTAACTACACGAGGGCGTCGCTTTGGATGCGACAGCGTGACACACCAGTCTTTAAAATCAAGACAGAGAATCGCATGTTTGATCTTTAATGCTTTGTTTTCTTTTTGAACATTAAATTAACTGCAAATAATTCAAATGAAGTGATGATGCATGATGGCAGAGCTGGAGGTTTTAGTGCAGTTATTTCTGCTTTGACCTAATGGGGACCAGTACAGATACAACATCCATCCATTACTCAGAATGACAAAATATGGCTTATGAAATATTAATTATGTACCTTACATTAGATGCATGAATGCATATAATATTACTAAAAGTTAAATAATATATAATAAATAATTTATAGTTTTGGGAATCATCTGTTAAGACTGAGGGGATTTTATCAAATTATTTTCTTAATATAGTAATAATTTCCTGAACGCTGGCTACTTGTTGCCATGTGACCTTTATGTAGTTACTAAGAAACACAAAAACAACTACTGTGTGTAATTAATATAAAGCAATTTTACTGTCATATATAACAACATTAATATAACAGCCAGAAGCAAAAAACAAAAAGCTGTCATGTCAGTGAGGATATTGAGCTTTAAAACAATGTTAATAATTTATATAACTATGGAACATTTGATGTGTTAAAAGCTTCTGCTTTCAGAAATGGACAAGAATGCATTGGACAGATGGACGTCACAGTTTGGTGCACTGCCTGAGTTTGCAGACTGTAAAGAAAAGATGTCTGATTGATGCTGTCACTCAGTAAATGTGATTATTTACAGTAACCAGGTTATAGTTTATTTGCCCGTTATGGGGCAGTTATGTCTTCTGTGTCTGTGCACATTAAAATAATTACATTTCCCTGATTTCAGGTGTTTTCCTTTGATTTTTATTTCCAATGAGCCCCTTTGACTGATGGTTGGACACGTCTGTGACACCTGGAAATGCTTCGGCCTGAACGTTGTCTGATGTCTGTTTTCATAAAGTTGTTCCTTTGAGGCTTCACCTTATTAGTTTGGGGAGCGTGAGAGTTGTTAGCAATTCTTCGATTCTTCTATTGTATTATGAATATAATCTTTTTTTAGACAATTTGGGGGAATTACCAGAAAGAAAACAAGCTGCCATTCCTTTGGTGGCATCTATTATCTATAGAAGTCTACAGGAAGTTTGGCATTCTCTACTTTTACTAACTCTGTAGCGCTGTTGTTGGTAAGTATAGGACATGGATGAGATCCTGTGCAGCTGCTCCAACTGCACTTTGACACTTTGATTTTTAACGGGGAACGCCCGGCTCTGACGTCTCTCTGGGATACAAAGATCCAGGACATTTGGCAGAAATGGTACTCCGTGTGATGGTAGCACTGGATAACCGAACTCAGTGGACCTAAAGACGTGACTAAAATAAACAGATTCATATAACCTGCTGTCATCATTAATAGTAACTCCTTTTCCCCATTAGCTCACAATCTGAAAGGACTCTGCCTGACAACATTACCGCCAAACGAGTGCTTTGACGCACACGTGTACCTCAGCAGGGCTGCAAGATTTCCTTGATCAGCTTTTATTAAAGCTTCAAAAACTTTTGGGTGGGTAGAAGAGTTTCAAGAATAACATGAAAAGAAAAATAACTTTAGTAAAAACAGTTGTGTGCAGCACGGAGGTGGACTAGAGGAGTCGTCTCCAAGGACCGAAGCAGAAAATAAGGGACTCCTTATGTTGATCGTGCCTTTCCTTGGCAGCACTCTCACGTCTCTCCCAAAGCACAGAACAGAAGGGGGATAAGAAGGAGAAAGTCTTTAGCTGTGGAGGGGTTTTCTTTTTTCCTTTCATTGTTTTGTTATGATGGATAGCGCAGAGCGAGCGCCACGATGTGTGTGTGTCTCCAGGAGTGCCGTGTTGTGACCAGTAGGGTCGTTCATCGATTCCCAGCCATCTCTGCTAAACCACTAATAAGACACTTGGCATTTTCCCTGGTGCTAGATTACTCCCTTTGTGAGCTTCCTCTTCCCTCTCAGTTATTGGAGGGTGTGTGTGTGTTTCTGTCTGAGTGTGTACGTCTGTATCTGTTATTCCGTATCCATATGTGACTGTGTGTGATGGCATTAAGTCTGTTATGTTTAGCGTGACGTACGTGTCTGTACATACATATGTGCGTGTGCCGGGAGAGGATAAATTGCATCGTGTGCAGTGGGATTCGTGCACCGGTGCTGGTAACAATGCCGAAATCCTGAAGGGGGAACAGAGAAGACCGCTATAAGAAGAGGGCTCAGATGAAAATGTCACCTTGGACGCCGTTCAAGACTCGGCGAGGTCTGACTCCCCCGGCAAAATCCAGAATGTCATCTGATTTGGAGGAGAATCGTCAGCGAATATGGTGTGATCTGTCTGAGGAGGCAGGATTAGACGCAGTGTTGGTGATGAGATCAGGACAGACAGATGGAGCATTTATTCGAGCGAGAAGTTTTAGAAACCAAGTCAAACTGACGTGGAATCTGGCTGCACTGTGTACTCCTTCTTAACTTTGCTGCCAACTGTTAAGACGCAGCTGCAAGCTGGAACTGCTGTGAAATCAAAGATATGAATAAATTAGGCGTCATGTTTAATATGTTCTGCGGTGCTGCTAACTTGAACTCTGCAGCGATATTCACACTTTATGAATTTGTTACCATGTTAGCGGTTTGTCCAGCACGCCAAATTTGTTCATTGCTGTTAAACGTTTTCACAGGATTGTCAGAAACGCTGAGAGCTGCAAGTATTTATGTTATCGTCAAACAGTAAAAGTGGAAGTAAAACAGAACATCAGCACGTATGAATGCATGTGTGCTCACCGGCCCAACAGACACTCGCGCCGACATGAAGGAGATGTATAATAACCCTGAGCTGGCTGCCCGAAGGCCAGCAGCCTCCCCGGTAATAAATTTGTCTGAGGAAAAACAATGACAAATAAAGGCCTTTAAATGTTCCTATTTTCTCTCCACGTCAAGAAGAATTGATGTCTCACCAAGGAGTGTCACAAATTACCCCCAGAAAGAAAAACAGCTCAGCACAGACAGCCGAGCGTGGGGGATCCACTCCCTCTGGAGAAGTCATATTCAGACTGATAGGCTTGTGTAGAATTCAGTGAACCTGACTGCACCTTCCACCCACAGGGCTCAACTCCTTCCTTATTGGTGCAATTCAGACACCTCGGGGGAATATTCCTCTTCAGCTATCTTCAGCTTTTTTCCTCAGCTGGTTCTTTTAGAGGTGCTGCTGCCAACTCAATTTCAGATGGCTTTTACACTTCGGCAACATGCCTCCTTGGTGCCCACGCTCGTGACATCCAGTAAATCTCGGAACAATTTATTCTATTACCATATTTAGGCCTTTTCTATTTAGTATGTAGAGTCAAACTTTGGCTGTATCAGATTGCAAAGTAAAACTCGACGCCCCGAGCTAACCCGCCTGCGAGTGTCTCGCTGTCCTCAACCCCCCCCCCGCTCCTCGTCTGTGTCCTGCACCGGCTTCATTAACTGATAGCAGCAGAGATGGAGACATTGTGGAGACAGGAGTGTGGAGGGAGAGGAGCTGGATGGGAAAGCGTTTGTCTCCAGGGATGCCCCACACTGCTTTCACATTTTAGGTAGGTGACACGTCCTGTGTAAGGAGCCATCACGGTCATTAAAGGTTAGCATATCCAGATGAATCTAATTGGAAAAGCAGTTAGTAGGTCTGCTGAGTCGCTTCCCTGAGTTTGGAGCCAGTTTTTCACCTTCTGGCTCGTAATTAACTCCTACATCACACCTCAGCGTTGTTAAAGCTGCATTACCATGGCAGCATTCGTCACGGCAACGACCCTTTTAGCCTCCCTTTAGCAGGGTTTCCGCTCACACATCTCTCCTCTTTCTCTGGGTCATCTCTGGGCCTCTGTTGGATCAGCTGTTGGCATTTGAACTGATTGCTGAGTGATTTTTGAGCGTGTGTGTTTTGACCCACGTTATTAAGACAGGTTGTATCCAAACACACGCTTTCACATTACAAGTCAAGAAGATTTCCAGTCTGCTTTCTTTCACAGAGTATTTCCACGTGCCAGCTGAAGGTCGCTGCATAGCAGTCATGTCAGAGAGGAAACACGAGTTCCTCTGGATGTCTACATCGAGAAATTTCCTGCTTCCTTGTGATGTCGGCCTCCATTGAAGAGGCTCCCGCGTGAAGTTTGAGGTTTCAAAACGTTTCTTACAGCTATCTTCTAAATATGTCAGAGAAGACGTCTCAGTGCTGAACTAGTTTCAGACATCTGGAAGAATCCTCCGAGTATCCGCTTCCCTGAGGTAAGTGGCTGAACTCGTTTTGGAAATCTGGAAAAATGTTTCTTGCCTGAGGTTAGTTGGCTGTGTCACTTTAACATGATCCTGATTTAATCTCAGCTTCTGGAATTTATTTGTAATTATAAGAAAATGATCAAAATGATCTCTCTAGTCTATGCTGTCCATCACAACATGCGACGGGTATTTGTGATTAATCAGGTGTGACTAAGTCCACCTGCTGGGACCTTTGACAAGGATTACATCTGTGGTGTCATTCAGCACTTAATGCATTTAAATGACGTATTTCCACAGTGGCTGGTTGTGTTTTAAACAGTGAGTGTTTTCACAGAAGATAAATTATTGATTGTTGCAGCAACAATGTTTCAGAAGAGTAGCCGGTGCAGAGGAGGTGAGGAAGCTCTGTGATGTTCCCCAAACCTCACTTATACTTCAGTTTAATTAGAGAAGCTCGTTGCTGCTGTTTATGAGGAGATTGCTATTTTCCTCCACCGTCTGCAGCTTTAACATTCCCACATTCTTGTTGGGAGAAACTGAAGTGTGAGTTCTTCCCAAATGCAAAATATCCGTCGCAAAGAAAAAATCTAATTGCATCAGACAAGAAAGTCACTAATTGCAGAGTAATAACGCCTATTATGCTCATGATTTACAACCTAATGCTTTCACAAGGGCAAACAGAAGTGTTTGTGAGATGAATGGTGCTCAGCGTCTTCAAATACGTTGAAGTGAAAAGCGGCTGTAAAAGCAATGATCACAGCACATCTCCATAACGGCCATCATAAAAGCCGGCACCAATGGAAAGGTGACCGCTAATAGCTGCCGAGCAGCGTTTGGTGTCACTCACTGTGCCCAGCTTTAATGGTAAATCACTCTAATAAGAACGGCCTTGTGGACAATTATCAGGTTATTCCAGAGGAATGTGGCAGGTATCCACTTCTATAAGGGACTGTAATAGACACGCATTCATTTAGAGAATGATGATAGCATGGCAGGAGTTTATCTGTCACTTCACTTAATGGGCCTGCTGCACTGGGTGGAGACTTGAGCTCAGCATTAGACACATAGAACAATAACGAGGCCTTCACGGTCACCATGCTGGCACAACCAAAACTGCATTTCTCTACTGTTCATATACGTATTTATACACCTAAACATAATCAAGTTCAAAAGTTTAAAGATAATAACAAGGTCAAACCTCGAGGATAATCAGCAGCTAAAGCAATAAGATCATGCTGTGGATAATCAGCAAGATGTGCAGTTTCATTTTTAAAAAAGAATTCATCTATAAGATAGTTTCCACAGCTGATCCCAGGGGTCAAATAATAAGTTATACATAGTTTTATTAAGACTAGAGCAGGAAAAGGAGAAATGTTTCATAAAGGGCTTACAGACCCGCAGAACAATTACTGAGATCAAGCTAAACAAATCCCCACTGCCTCCTCGGTCATAGCAGGTCTCCTGTTTCCACAGAATCTGTCTAAGATGAATTTTAAAGAGGAACTATTGGGGCTACTAAAGGCACTGAATAATTATTCCTGAGAGGAACTCATTTTCTGGGTTATCAGAATGTACCGATTACACTGTGACACAAACAGATGCCTTTAATTATCCACTCGTTTCAAAAAGTGATCTGAAAAGCTGTTGGTGCTGGAACCTTTTTACCCCTCTGTCCTGGGGTATGGTTGTCACCCCGCAGAGTGGGCGGGTCTTATTTTTGATGAGTTGGCAAAGGTTTTTTGGTCTCGCTGACACAGATTTGGGGTCAGTGTGCTGCTACTGCCAGCTTGGCACTGCAGCTGCTGATGCACGGTGACTGACTGCAGTCACAGGTGACCACTGTGATGTCATAAGAAGCTTTTGCAGCGATATTACTCGTGTTTATACAACATGCATTACTCTACACAATTATAAGTGCAGCTCCAGGCCTAAAACAAAGAGCTTCTAACCGCACAGTGATGGATGCTTCAGGTTTGGGGTTCAGTATCCTGACCAAGAACACTTTAACCTGCAGACTTGATGATAGGGGGCTGAGCCACAGAGCCTCCCAGTGGACAGCCCAGTCACCCAGTGCCACAGTGGCTCAATGAAGCCGAATCATTTACTTCCTCAAATGGTCACTTTAATCTAACACCAGTGAGTCAGATTCAAATACAGAGGAAATAAACATTTCTTCATTTATTAAACTCACCTGTACGAACTGTATTAGAGCTTAAATTTGGCTTCACTGGTGTTGAGACACAGGTGGCACACACTGGCATTCATCTGCTAAGCAGCATTAATCATTAAGGACCCCTCGGTGGCTGTCGCCTTCTTCTAAATACAGATGAGAAACATGGAGCCTGGTACAAACCAATAGAAGGAACACTACAACTGCTCGTGTTGGGCAAACATCAGGGCGACATTATCAAAGTTTGGTTTGTATATTTGATGGTATATCGTCAGCAGGACTGTCAGATGCTATAATAGCAACATTAAATTCAGTCTTTTCATCCTAACCAATCCTAACTCTGAACCAGGGGAACAGACAGCATCTCCTGTTAAGGCCACAGCAGCCTCACAATGAATACTCTTCAATTAGGCTGAAATGCCACAGATTCAGCGGTTGTTACTGAGGGCTCGGCTCCAAAAATGACTCTAATGGATTTAATGATTTTGTTGGAGCATTTGTTTTTAATCAAGAACAAGGTACGCCGAGTCTCCTGGAAAAATGCAGATGCGTTTTTATGCTTTTTTGTCACTGTTGCATTTAATGGCTGTGTGTGACAGATTAAATGGAAGGTCCTTGGGCCCGGCAGGAATGCTGCTTGAAAACTGCCAATTTCATTTGCAGGCTGTGAGGAAGAACTGGGCTGCTGACATTCATTACTGACAGCATGTCATTAGAAAACCAATTTTCACTTTGGGAAACTTTCAAGTGTAGGCTTTTCAGACTTTTTACATTTAAATAGAAATGCTGGAAGAAGTCTCTTTTCAACTGTTAAACTGGTAAATATTCAGAATTTTTTTTCTGTGATTTGAGTGCAATCCAGATATTTTTATTTTATTCCAACATACCTTCATCCATTTATTGTGTGAGTAATGTTAAGTGCTGTCTCTTCGAGCAACTTAACGTTAACGTCAGAAGAATCGAGTTGTTAAATTTAAAGGTCAGCCATCAAACTGAAGCAAATTAGCCTATTTTAACTCATCTGTACAGGTGGAGGGGTGGCGTGGCCACCCTGTCGCCCCCTCCAAGCATCACAGGTGCTATTTTCTTTTCCTGAACCTGAGCCGTCCCTGCAGCAGCTCCTCGGGACTCTGCGCACGTCCCTGCGTGGTCAGAGTGGCTGCGGTCCAGACACGGTGGATTCAGCAGCAGTCGATTCAGAGGTGTTGAAAGTACTGTTGATGCAAACCTCCCACCCACCACGCGTTTATTGTGAAGTGCAGACAGGAAATGTTTGGACTTTCAGCAACATGGTGACACCTGTTACAGAGCGTTTCTTAAACAGCCATAGTGTTATGTTCATAGAGAAAGACATGCACAGCTCTTTGGTGCTACAAAAACACTGTTTAGCTTGGTGTTAGGGAACCAGCAGTCAGAGTTTAGGATGAGAGATACTTTATTAATACTTGGCTGGGAAATAAATAGTTGACTTTTTTTAGTGGCAGCTCAAAGAGCCCGGTCAGACCTGTAACATCATCTGTTATCTATTATTGTCTGTGTATTCTCGATGATACAGAGAATGAGCTCATACTGCGGGTGATAAGCTGAGCATCTCCTCTCAGCACAGTAACATATCAGGTGGCTAAGTACTCCTGTATCTTTGTGAGGCATTTATGCCACCTCTCTGAAAAGATCATGGCTCCACCACTGCAGTTTCTTCCATCTGTCAGTAAACCAGCATTCAAATAACTCTCAGGTGTATCTGATTCACTCATAGCAGAGGCACGTCACCTAACACATGGTGCAGCAGAGCCAGTCTATGGTGCACTTCAGGAAAACTGACAAAACAGGCAAAATAAAAAAGACACGGGGGGAAATGTCATTGGAACGGTTTTACAGGTGGAGGACATCGACAATACCTGGACCCTACAGAGGTTGCACAGGAAGTTGAACTCCTCTAGGACAGGATATCAGTCTCCCAGCATGATCTCAAGAGCAGAAATTCCAGGAACAGGAAGCTGGACAGGGCTGTAAACTGTCTGCAGGACCAGTATGTGTGGAAGGATGAGCAGGATGCGCACGGCCAGAGCTACAAAATGACCTCCAGCAGCCACTGGTACTCCTGACCAGACAGTCAGAACTTCAGGAGGGTGACCTGAGGGCCCGACGCCCTCTAGTGGGCTCTGTGCTCACTGCCCTGTGGAGCCCGACTGGTATTTTTCATAGAATACCAGAACTGGCAGGTTCACCAGAGGCACGCTGTGCTTTTCACAGACGAGAGCAGGTTCAGCCTGAGCATGTGTGACAGATGTGAACGTGTCAGCATGACCTGTTTGTTGGTGGCTCAGTCTGGAGATGCACATCCATGTGGAGACATAAGCCAGGCCATTAGAAGTCAGTATGAGATTCTTGGACCCACTAGTGCCTACGCTGGTGCAGTGGGCCCTGGGTTCTTCCTGGTGCCTGACAATGCCCGGCCTCGTGGGAACTGACACCACTGATTGGCCCCCATGTTCACCTGTTCCTGTTACTAATGTTAGCAGTGCCAGGTAGCACCTCAGACTGAGCGGAGTGATGCTCTGGTCCAGATCTGGTAGGAGTTCCCCGGGACAGCGTCCATCATCTCATCCAGAGTTGTTTTGTCAGACCAGGCGGCTGCATCATTTTTGTTCTCTCTGATTTTCACAGCGCTGTGGTCGCTGATCATTTTCATTTCCATCCAATGATGCGACTTCCTTTCATTCCCAACACATCACCCGCTCCACGTCTGTATAGATTTCCTATTGAGATCATGTGTTTTCAAAGTGTTCCCTTAATTCTTAATTATAAACATCTTTAAATTTATTTGACTCTTTTATTTTTAATTTTTTGACCATGTATAAAATTGATAAATTAGACCAGGTCTAACAGAAACACGACACTCAAAACTGAAACCTGTGAAGTGACCAAGGGAAGCTCGTGACCCAAATTATTTGTTGTTGAACATCTGACGGAGCAGACGAGAGAAAATCAGCCAAACAGAAACCACGATGAGCAGTCTGCACATATCATCAATACTGTAAAGAAATATAACATTCATTAAATGTGGAAAACCATCAGTGAAATATTTAAAAATAATTCAACATTTATTAAATGCTGAGAATGATTTCATATTTCTGTGGAATATTGGAGAGGAGTGAAACATTTATTAGATTTCTTTTAGTTGGAAAAACACATCCAGCATATTTGTTAAAAGTTAATGAAGACTCGAGCAATCACAAGCTTCATATTTCAACAGATTTTCCAGCTGCAGCTTTTGAGATGAATGACTGTGGTTTGTGACAGCAATGATCAATGCGCTCTATTATACACAGCAAGTGCATCACTGTGAAGCACGTTTCTGAACCTGTAGTCCTAAAAACATTTGTTTACACTTCATTATAATTACAAACATTTATGCGCGCTTTTCAGGAATTATTAATTGATGTTTCCATTCGTTTGTCATTAAGTGACCTCCACAGCGTGTTGTAAGTTTAAATTTAAATCTTGCTTAGTGCACAACTTTACTCTCACTTCTGTTTTGCGTAAACAGAGCAGCTCTATTAATGTCGTGTATTATCACCAATAATTCTTGAATTTCATTACCATGGCTGCTGACGTGCATTGATTAATGGTTGTGTTTACTGCCCGTGTTGACACAGTTTTCCAATGTGGGACACCAGGTGGGAGATATAAAGCCTTCAAAAATCTCACAGTGCTCTTTTAATTGCCACTATGAGGCTGAGCTAAATGTTTCGCCCATCTTGTGCACACACCACATCCTGTGTGATGAGAATCGCTGTTACAAGAAAAGGTTGGGGCGATGCGACAGTCCTCTGTAGCGTCTGCTAATGACCCTTCATTGCTGGCATCTGTGGAGTGCCAGGCTAACTGATAACAAGGGGGCTGATCTGCACAAAAGACTGACCCCAACTCTTTATTAATACAGCAAAGTCTTCCAACAAACAACTGGGGATTCACCAGTGGCATCAATGGGTCTCAGTGGAGGTCATTACAGTGGGGATGAGCTGGGCGTCCTTACAACATACAGAGTATTCACTGACAGTTCAGCAGAGAGTAAGGACAAAGCTGTGTGTGTGCAGTCAGTGGACCAGTGTGGAAGGCAGTCATAATTGGGGACACACATTCGGCACTGGGGACGTAGAGGAAGTAAAACCCTAATTCCAAAAGAATGCAATCGTCTGGAAATCTCACAAACCCACATTTTATCTACAGTAGAACAGATCACATTTAAACACTGTTTAAACTGAGTTCCTTTTAAACTTTGATGGCAGAAACATGAAAAAACTATTATATTTCATCTGCTTTGGTTTGAGAACCTGCTACAGACAGTTGGCCCCAGTACCATCGTTTGTCCACTGATGGTGGCAGACTGGTAAACCTCTGCCTACCTCAGAGAAACTGATCAGCTGCCGGTTAACCTAATCAGTCACATAATGTTCTCATAGATGGTTCATGTTAATATCACTTACTGTTTTTGTTGCTCCCACTAAATTCAACATGAGCAAATATTTTATATGAAATAGTAAAATGTCTCTATTTAAACCTTTAATATGTTTCTATGTTCTAATGTGGAAATATATAGTTTTATGGGATCAAATCATGGTGTTCTCTTCCTGTTTACAAGTTTTTTGGAACAGGGTTGTAAAAGTTTGGACAGTCTGAACAAAGCAGCACATAACACAGAGCTAACCCTCCTCACCAAACCATCAGTATCTGTTGTCATTGTGCGTAATGATGACGTGCACAGTGGGTCGATGTCGCCTGCATACAGACTCACTGACTCCTGCTACAGCAGCATCACACCAGGATCTCTGTTTGTCAGCTCATAGCAGGAGCCTGACACTGCACTTCAAACAGACTCTGGACTATGGAAGATTAAGATTAAGGTTTATTTCTTCAAGTAACTGAGAAAACAGTAATTTGAAGAATTTTGATATGTAATTTCAAAGTGTGTTGGAGACTGTGATACTGTTGTCAGTTTCACTGGATGATCAATAAACACAACAAAGTGCTTGGAGAAGAAAACAAGACCAAAAAATTGCAATGATTAAAAAATGTAAATGTAAATTAGATAAAAGTTTGTGACTTGTGACTCTGAGCTGTGAAACCAGCCTGACACGAGTAAATACATGAAGGTGATAAACTGAATTACAACCATACTGACTGTAGTGTTCATGCTAGACAGCCCATAAATCCTGTTGTTTAGAACATCTGGGAAGCATCCTGAATGGTGATTGTAAAGAAGAGAGAAAGACATAAACGATGTCTTCTACATTTAGCAGCAGGGCTTCAGACGGCAAACAGCCTTCAAAGACACGTGTGACCGGTCTGTGCCCAAAGCTGGCTCCACTGGACGCCGAACACGACCGTTTAGTCCGATATAAACACCGTGTGGGGCTCAGCTCCTAAATCTGGTTTGAATCTTTGTTTCTTCTTTTTGGCTGATGTGTAGTGTTGGTGTGCCACAACGATGAGATGGGTCACGCACATGTATTCCTCTTTAAACTAAGCTCTGTGAGCCTATTAAGGTTTAATAAAAGGACAAATGCAATAATATCAGAAATGAAACCATGAAACAGCGCTGACAGCACTGTCTGTCTTATCGCTGTGATTCCAATGAAAATGAACCATTTCCAGTAGTTTGTCATGCTTGTTGTTTGTGAGTGATGCAGTGATTCAAACTCACTCTAGTTCTGTTTGACTTTTTAAAGGTTCGACATGTTGCCGTGTCGCCGTCTGGCTTGTTTGTGGCTACGTCCACACGTACACGGGTATTTTTGAAAACGGAGATTTTCCGTTTTCGTTTTAAAAAATAATCCCGTCCACACGTAAACGCAGAAATGAAGGAAAACGCTGCTAGGAGCATGCCAAAGCAACAGGTGGCGATATATTCCTAACCGTGTAGAAATGTTGGCCAATCAGAAGTCTAGAAGCCTCGGTGGGAAATAGTAAACAAAGATGGGGAGTAGAAGCAGAACCGAGTCGTATGTGTGGAGGGACAGTAACTGTGTGTGTATATGTAAGCATTTAAACACTGCAGAGAGTACAATTAACAGTAACAGTATTGTAGAAATTCATTTTACCGAAACAAAACGTGGCGCACAGTGTGACGTCAAAAGAGGCGCACACCTTTGACGCTGCGTTTTCTCCGTTTTTCTTGTCCACACGTAAATGCAAAAACGGAGTTTTCGAAAATATCCACCCTGGCAGGCGTTTTTAAAAATCTCCGTTTTCAGTGACCGAAAACGCCGTTTACGTGTGGACGAAAGGTGCAAACGCATAGAAAAATCTGCGTTTTCAAAAATACCCGGGTACGTGTGGACGTAGCCTGTGTCTAACGTTTGCTGTTGAGAGCAGCTCTGCATTGATAAAGGTACAGTAGAGGGCAGTAGAGCACAGTAGAGGACAGTAGAGCGCAGTAGAGGGCAGTAGAGGGCAGTAGAGCGCAGTAGAGCGCAGTAGAGGGCAGTAGAGCGCAGTAGAGCGCAGTAGAGGGCAGTAGAGCGCAGTAGAGCGCAGTAGAGGGCAGTAGAGCGCAGTAGAGCGCAGTAGAGGACAGTAGAGCGCAGTAGAGGGCACTAGAGCACAGTAGAGCGCAGTAGAGGACAGTAGAGCGCAGTAGAGGGCACTAGAGCACAGTAGAGCGCAGTAGAGGACAGTAGAGGGCAGTAGCGCGCAGTAGCGCGCAGTAGAGGACAGTAGAGCGCAGTAGAGCGCAGTAGCGCGCAGTAGAGGGCAGTAGCGCGCAGTAGAGGACAATAGAGCGCAGTAGAGCGCAGTAGAGCACAGTAGCGCGCAGTAGAGGACAGTAGAGCGCAGTAGAGCGCAGTAGAGGGCAGTAGAGCGCAGTAGAGGACAGTAGAGGGCAGTAGAGGGCACTAGAGCACAGTAGCGCGCAGTAGAGGACAGTAGAGCGCAGTAGAGCGCAGTAGAGGGCAGTAGAGCGCAGTAGAGGACAGTAGAGCGCAGTAGAGGGCACTAGAGCACAGTAGCGCGCAGTAGAGGACAGTAGAGCGCAGTAGAGCGCAGTAGCGCGCAGTAGAGGGCAGTAGCGCGCAGTAGAGGACAATAGAGCGCAGTAGAGCGCAGTAGAGCACAGTAGCGCGCAGTAGAGGACAGTAGAGCGCAGTAGAGCGCAGTAGAGGGCAGTAGAGCGCAGTAGAGGACAGTAGAGGGCAGTAGAGCGCAGTAGAGGACAGTAGAGCGCAGTAGAGCGCAGTAGAGGGCAGTAGAGCGCAGTAGAGGGCAGTAGAGCGCAGTAGAGGGCACTAGAGCACAGTAGAGCGCAGTAGAGGACAGTAGAGCGCAGTAGAGGGCAGTAGCACGCAGTAGCGCGCAGTAGAGGACAGTAGAGCGCAGTAGAGGGCACTAGAGCACAGTAGAGCGCAGTAGAGGACAGTAGAGCGCAGTAGAGGGCACTAGAGCACAGTAGAGCGCAGTAGAGGACAGTAGAGCGCATTAGAGGGCAGTAGCGCGCAGTAGAGGACAGTAGAGCGCAGTAGAGGGCACTAGAGCACAGTAGAGCGCAGTAGAGGACAGTAGAGCGCAGTAGAGGGCAGTAGAGCGCAGTAGAGGGCACTAGAGCACAGTAGAGCGCAGTAGAGGGCACTAGAGCACAGTAGAGCGCAGTAGAGGACAGTAGAGGGCAGTAGAGCGCAGTAGAGGGCAGTAGAGCGCAGTAGAGGGCAGTAGAGCGCAGTAGAGCGCAGTAGAGGGCAGTAGAGCGCAGTAGAGCGCAGTAGAGGACAGTAGAGCGCAGTAGAGCGCAGTAGAGTACAGTAGAGAACAGTAGAGTATATCACAGGTGTTTAGGGGAAGTAAAGCTTGGCCAGGCACATGAACATCTCTCTGCTGAGGTCTGAGTTTCTCTCATCGGTTAACTAAGAACACGGCGCATGTTGTGATAAAACAAATTTAAAGAGTTTGACTGGAATCAGATACTTTGATGCTTCAAAGCTTCATGCATGGAGGCTCTGATCGCTGTGTGCAGCTCTCCTAACAGCAGTTAGACGTGTAAACAGATGGTTCCTGTTGTCAAAATCCTAAAAAACACACTGCTGCATTATTTTGCTGACAGTAAGAATAAACATCTGGACACACGTCTTTATGTTCATGTATTCTTTTTATTCAGCGCACATGCCGACACACTCACTTGTGTTTGTATTTATGCATTTCTGTAGTTTCACACTGATATTCAGGACGTGTTATTGAATCATATACTTATATATCCTCACACTGGAATTAGTTGGTTGGCAGCTGCATTTAAAATGCTGGTGAGATGTAAAATAATCCAGTTTGTGTAACTGATTCATGCACAGCCCGTAAGATGCTGTGAGACAGGAACACACGTGTGCACTGGACACACGTGTGTTGCTTTGCTTGCACTGTGCAGTGAAAGTGTTTCTGTGTTTCTGCCACACGGCTGAGCTGCTTTATAAAGGATGTTTTTCAGTGCAGCTCTCTCTGCAATAGTCTGCTAAATAATTTAAAAATGAATCCAATATGAGAGATCACTCACCTTATTTTCCAGCTTAGCTGTATTAGATGCCATTCTGTCCTGTTGTTTGCATACAGACTATCTCATATAAAATAATCTCTGAACTGGAGACTCTTCCTGTGCCCACTGAAGGCTCTGAGTGTCAGTCCCACTTAATCTTTGTCATTCTGTAATGTATTATTCCAAAGATAATCCTACAGCAGCTTCATTCATTTGCATGTGATAATTGGTTTGCATCGGCGAGTGCAGCAGGTAATTGCCAATAACCAAGTATTTGGGCTTCTCACCAACTACGAGGCGCAGACAAATAAATTGATGGTGAAGTCAACCGACGCGACTCAAGGTGAGCTTTCCACTTCACAGTCTGAGCATAATGCATGCATATGTGGAGATGCAGCCTCAATCCTATCAGTATGTGTCAGACACAGAGTCCCTGCCGAGGCCTTAATTGCATCTCTCGCTAATCCCGTTGCTTGTTGGGTCCGCGGCTGCTGATGGCCCTTTACAGATGGATAATCGTCAAAGCTCGTTGGGAAAGACCGTGCACACCTGCCTGCCTCGTGCACTTTGATGAACATTTTTTTGCATTGCAGGCGTTTCGGTGTGAGTCTGAACTCAGACGTCCACATTACTGTTTAAGTGAAAAAGTGAAGATCAGATTTTAGACGTTATAATCGCAGGTCGTTATCCAACAGCGATAAATGACAAAGAGGATGCACGTAGCTCTTATATGGTGAAAAAGGGGAAAAATCATTTTTATTGAGTTCATTGTGTAACAACAACAAAAAATGAACTGTTATGTCTGCCTACTGACATCTGATCAAAGTACAGGTTTAATATTATATTTCGAGTACTTGCTGACTCATAAGTCACTTTGTCAGTGCCTGAGTTCATTCACAGCGTTTCTGAAATACACACTTTTCTTTTCACATTCATCAGAGTCCAGGGAGGAAACACAAGTGACTCAGCTTTGCTTGTGATGTTATATTTTACCAGTAAAATCATCTGATATGATTATACCGTTCAACCTTTTAATACTTCATGGTGACTGGGAGGACGAAGCAGTGGTCCAGACTGGTTCTCAGTGACTGGTACCAAAGGGAACAGTGCAGCCAAAGTCCTGCTTTAACCTGGATTTTAACATCTTTAAGTACTAAATTAAAGAAGGTTTCACTTTCTGGCTTCTTACATTTGAATCTTTGATGTTTTGTCAAACGTTCCTCATCTGTGAGGTCCTGCTACTGTTTGCATTCACACTGTCGAGAGCCAACCCCAGTATGGGCTCCTGTAATCCTGTGAGTGAAGTGCTGCACCTGGATATTTGATTGGTTTTCACTGGAAGGAAGCAGACGTGCTGATATCACCAGTTACATTAACGATGCTCTCCAGGGAGCTTCTGGTACCTGCGACGGTTTATGAGTTTATATTTCGATATCAAAGCCACCAGTGCCACACCTGCTAATCCCACTTTCCCTACATTCACAATAGGAGCTTATGTGCTCTGACCCATCCAGCTCCACCCGAGGCTTATTGCCGGCATCCAGGGCTCGGACCTCTGGCAGGCAGATTAGTCCTTCAGCAAGTCATCGGTGCAAACATCAGGAGGAGAAAAAGGATGATCTCATTCAGCGCCAACACTAAATATTAGACCAAAAGATCGTATAACCGCATGAATCCTAGAAGCCATTGTTATTTATCAGGCACAAGTCTGGGCTGTTAAATCAGGACTGTGGCCTTCTGCTGCTACTCTGCATTTAACGCACATAAAACCTCACTTCAGCTGAAGGACTCTCTGACAGAAACTGAGGTTTCAGCTGTAACAGTGATCGTCAGTTAGCCAACACCTCGTGGTTCAGGCAGCATGTAATTACATGTTCACAGACGTGACTGTCAGTGACTCGTGTGGTTTCTGCATGTGCTTTACAAACATGGACGCTGCATTTCGAGTACGATCCTGTGCATCAGCAGCTTTAACAGAAATGCTGTGATTGAAAATATTTAGCCTTTTTGTTCATAATGTCACAAAAACATAAAAAACGTACAAAATGTTCCTGCTAAAGCTGCTTTACCTGTCGAAGTATAATTAATAAGTACGGCAGGTGCAGTGGTGCTGAGACAGAGACAGGCTATTCATCCATGTTTCTCAGTTTGTGTGTTTGTTAACGTCCTTCTCACAGAGGAAACCGTCGGCATGTCTGCGTCTCTCACAGGTTTTAAGAGCTAAGGTGGGTGTAACGCAAACTCACTCGCAGTCGCATGTTTTTCATGTCGCTGTCAGAAGGAGCAAGTTTGATCTGAATCAGACCGAGTAACCCGAGCTGCTGATGTTAGACGAGGTTAGCTGCAGTGTTGCATGAGAGGAGTCGCCGTCCTATCAGTGCAGAGGCACAAGAAGGACACGGACACTCGGCTTTGCCACTGTGGTGTGAGAATGAGGTCTGTAACCCTGGAAACAGCAAAATCACAATTGCAAAAACATTAAACCTTTTGATACAAAGGACACATGAAATTATTGGTTTAATCAATCTGTTAAATCGATGGCGTGGCTCGGGTCGAGGCTGCATTAGCACAGAGCACTGACAGCACATCAAATACATTTAGAGTTTTGGTGTCTTTGTTTAATAGTTGCAGATTTTAGGTAGTACATGAAAGCTCACATGTCTTAACTGAATAGGAACAGAGTATCATTTGTAGTGAGATCCTCATTAATCATAATGTATTGAGAGCATATTATCAGTGCTGCAGACATAAGTGAGTGTGTGTCATATGTGTGAAAGGTTTCCTGGGACTGTGGAGGTCTGTGTGCACCCTGGAAACTAAAAGCATGCAGAATGTGATTTTCATGCTCTCTGTGGTGTTCTTGGTAAAATGTGGGAGTGCGTCATGATGTGCACTTTGTGTACAACCTTTTTTTCATAAAGGAGCAGCTTCGGTTTAGCTACAGTGGGACTTTTAAAATGTTATTATAATGATCTCAGGAAAAAAGTATTTTAATGAGTGGATGAACTGAAGACGCCTCAGATTGGATCCAATCCAGACAAACAAACTCATCCACCTTTTCTCCGGCTGCTTGGGGTGGCTGAGTTGGGATCTGGAAACTATTCCAGCGGTCAGGTGAGAGGTGGAGTGCACCACAGCACTGACACAGACACACAAACACACATGCTCTCTGATGATGTCACCAGTTTGCCTCACAAGCATGTGTTTGAACTGTGCAGGAAAATCAACACAGCACAGGGACAACATGCTGACATGTGCTTGCCCACAAGGAGGCTCAAACCCAGAACCTTCTCTCCGCTGCACCTCTGTGAAAACCAAATCACTGAAATACATCTGTGAAGGTTCCAGGTCACCCAGGTCATCGTAGTCTGAGGAGCTTGGAAAGAAAAGCGTCTGGACTTCTTCAAGTTTCTTGGAGATGTTTCATCCGAGAAGCTTCTTCAGTTCTAAGATCAACTGGTGTAGAGGAGTGTCCCCAAGAGGGTCGTGGACCCCCTGTTGATCCTCTACCTAATCACACGCGGCAAGGTGTGGAAATGGGGGTGGCTCACAATCAGCCAAAGCTTCAGGTGAGCCCACAGTAACACATGCTGCCCGTGGATGTGAACACTGAGAGTATGAATAACCTGTTTGATGCTACACTGAGAATCTCTGCAGGCGTACTGACCAAAATGTGCTGACCGAGACAAACAAATGTAATTGGTACAGAGTGGGGCTGCTTTCAGCCATGTAAACAGAGACAGATGCAGACATCGTTAAAACTGTCTGGCTTGTCATCATGTTGTCTTCTCATAAAGCTTCTCGGGTAAACAGCGTGTGCAGAGTTGTTCTTGTGAAAACTGATATCTACCTTTGTTCACATACACGACTGCGTCTATCGGGCTTCTCCATGTGCAGCTAAACACAAGAAGTTCTCTGATATTTCAACACACTTTCTTCTGAAAGTAAAATTTTACACGTGCATAAAGTTAAGGGGTTAAAATCACACAATGCTGATAAACAAATAACCATAAAGTATTGACCAAGACAGAGAGGGCTGTTAACAAATCTAATATGTACAAAGCACGCCTGCTTTCAGCCATGTGATGGATGCAGACAGATGAAAACACCATTAGACCTGTGGTGAAAACTGATATCTGCTGTTATACCTGCACCTCTGTTTATAGGCAACAGTCAGAGAGTGAAAACACTCACATCTGCACAGTCTGTGTACTGCACTGCATGCCCTTCTGTTGGAAAGCATCACTACAGCCAGAGAGGCTTAAAGAGTGTTTAAAATGTGTTTCTGATGGAGGTGGTGGAGTGCTGTGTGTAGCCCTCTGTGTTACAGCGACCTGCCTGTGCCTGTCATTATATTTACTGTTGATGCTCCAAACGAATCCAGAGTTTGACCTGTCGTTGGGAAAACAGGAGCAGGCTTAGTTTAAGCACAGAGTAAATGATGTTATTCCCTGTATGTGCATGTTCCTAATGTTTTGGTCTACAGACATGTTAAATGATGCAAAGAGCCGGGACAGCGTCGTCATCTTAGTTTGAACACTTTCTTAATAATCTGTGGGATTATTTTGGTGACACTGCTTTTGTAAGATCTGAGCTTTAAATCATTTCACTTTGAACTCGTTACCTCTCAGAGTTCCCTGCAGTTATTCTCCTTTCCTACTATGAAAGTGTGACATTTTCTCCAGTGGACTTTAGTCAGATGTGACTTCTCATGTTTTTTCACAAACACTACAAGCAGGGCCCCTGCTTGTAGTGTTGTAGCCAGTGCAGGTTAATTTCCTCAGTTGTATTCTGTGCTCCACTCCAGTATCCAGTAGTAAAATCTGTATTGGTCTCATCTACAGGATAGAGGCAGCCTGGGGTTTATAATGGACGTATACTATTCTTATACTATTTTATTTCTACGGTGTAATAATATTATAATGTAATACTATTATTGTACAAGTATTCATATAATACAATTCAGGTAGCAGTGCTACTTGGGCACCACAGCAAGTGGCATGGACCACAGACAACGGTAAGGATGGTTTAGGCCAGCGGCCCCCAACCTTTTTGCACCACGGTCCGGTTTATGTCCGACAATATTTTCACGGACCGGCCTTTAAGGTGCCGCGGATAAATACAACAAAATAAAACCAGTACTGGTACCAATAAAAGAAGATTTATTCATAACACACGGGAAAAGACCCAGGGAAACCGAGTTAAAAAACAATTAAAGAATAACGATAAAAACGACTCGCAGCCCGGTACCGGTCCATGGCCCGGGGGCTGGGGACCGCTGGTTTAAGCTGTTTGGAAGCAGATCTGCAGTTGCGTTCAAGTGATGATGATGATGATTATTTATATGAAATTATTTTTTTAAATATATGATTTAGAGTTGGATTAGACACAGAGTGAAACATTTTATTGACCATATATGTGTTTCTTTAGCTTTCGCCTCACCTGTGTGGACAGGCTTTGGGGTTGGGTGTGGTGTGAGGTGGGTGGCAGCCAAAGTTGGGGGCCTGGGTGTGGGAACCCTGGCATCACAGACTGGTCTCTGGGACTGGAACCACACTGGCAGGGGTGGAACCTGCACTGTCGCAGGAGGTGGAGCTCTGCTGAGCAGATCTGGTTGGGCTCAGCTGTGCAGGCAAGTGTTCAGGATCCTGCAGAAGGGCTGGACTCGTTCCCTTTCTGTGGATCGCTGTGGGGATACTTACAACCATTCTGAAGGGTTCAGAAAGTGAGAAGGTGACCTCTGTGTGACTTCAAGCCAAGGTAAAAGGTAGAAGGTAAGGCTTTGACTGTTGTCTGTGCATGTACTTCAGAGTACTCTGCCTTTTTGGAGTCTTTGGACGGATCATAGAGGGCGCGCCATCTGTGGACTCCATAGTTCTCCTGTGAGACTTCATTGGTCACATGGACAACGATGAAGATACCTGGAGACGGGTGATTGGGAAGCCTGATCTAAACCTGAGTGGTGTTTTGTTCATGAACGTCTGTGCTAGACAAGGGCTGACCATAACACACACCACGTTTGACCACAAGGTCAAACAACAGTGCATTTGGTAGCAGAGCAACTGGACTGAGGCAGGACGTCCTGGACACTCGAGTGAAGACAGAAGCAGAGCTCTTGGTTGGTGAGATGGATCAGATGGCAGGGAAGTCTGCCGGACAAACCTGGAAAACCCAAATGAGTACTGAGGATGAACTGGAAACATCTTACTGAAGCTTTTGTCTGTAGTGGATTTAACTCCCACATCTGGAAGGATTTCTCTTCCATCCCAGGAGAGATTAGGGACGTGGTTGGGTGGGTAATGCCGAAGATTGATGATGATGTTTTGTTTTATTGAGATAAAATGATCTGTTTAACATGATGAAGGTTAATCATAAAAGTAGATACACTTGTAACATCCTGAAGGATCCAAACAAACCAGCCAGCAATGAGAAAAGTAATAATCTAATATTCTTGGAAAATAAAAATGTATTTTCAAAGTTTCTGTGTTTTGGGAGAAGGACGGGGTAAAAATGGCGGTGCCTCTCCATGTGTGTCGAATCATAAAGAGGAAGAAAGACCAAATGATCATTATGCTTCAGTTCTAATGACTTCCACACTGAAATGTGCTTCAGTCTTTTGAATGAAATATCAATCTGTGCTCCATGAAAGGCGAAAAATCCTTCTTCTTATTGTCACGCCTTTTCTAGCAGTCCGCAGAAAGATGATCTAAAGTGTCATTATGTGGTTTCATTATGTAATCGCAGAGTTTCTGCAGAGTTTAGGAAGCTTAGATCTTATCTGGTCAGCGCCCATTCGGACTCGTTTCAGGATCCTTTTGGCAGTTTTATCCTTGTTATCCTTGAGAGTATGATGGACTCCCATGCAGAAGAAAATTCCTTTGTTCTGTTTTGAGTCTATTTATGTTGGGAACAGAAGGTCCTTGAAACGCCAAGTGTGGCTGCAGGGCTGCAGGCCCCCCCCCCCGCTGTGCTTGAATCACTTCTACTGATAGGTAGCACCAGATGCATCATCCTCTGACTCTCTGGGGTCATAAAATGCAGGGTTTGGTGGCTGGCTTCAAAGAAAGTTGAGAAAGGCCTGTCAGAAGGCATGAAGAACATCTCCCATTAAACTCTTTTTCAGAAAGTCTCTTGGGGTAAAAAGATATTTCTGAACTCCTCAGATGAATTGTTGAGAAGAAAGCGTGAGAGAGAAAGGAGCAGCAGGAACTCGTACACAAGTCCAGTAATAAAACACATCTGACAACATGTCAGCTGCTCTGAGAGGATTCACAAAAGTAACAAGCTAGTCAAATCAAAGTAGAGCAACGTGTGCAGCATTTGTCATTTTTTAATGGTATCAATATAACTTTGCAAAGACGAGCTAGTTTATTCACTGCTGGCACGCTCTTTGCTCTCTTTTATCACGAGGATCTGAGCAAGTTCCTGGACTCCACAGCAAACAGCAATGTCTGGGGCTGAAAACACACACGCCAACACAACGCAGCCAACAATGCAGCTCCTCTAGGCTGGCCTGAACGAATGAGTCGATCCCAAAAGACCTTCTTGTAAAAGTGTCCAATTTTAGAGGAGAAGTAAACACGCTGGCAGCCTGGTTGCACTCTATTACTAATTTCCCCTTTCATAGCAGCTACATAGGTGCGATTTATTAATACTGCATTAAGGCTTAAACACAGACTATTAGAGCTTTGGCACCTTGGAGTGACGCGAGGCTGCAGCTGTATCTGTGCACGAGGCTTTGCTAGATAATTCAGGTCATTGTGCTATCAGACGGTTTATCCTTAGTGCCAGTTATCCATACAATAATATGACCTGTTGAGCAATGCATTGTACTGAGACACAGCATCCAATCAGTCTGTAGGTCTACTCCAGTTTTGGTAACTGCGTGATACTCCTGTAACTAGCAGGAATATGCACCTGTACAGCAGCTAGCAGTTTATGAGTAGCTTGCTAATGAAGCTTGCTAGTGTTAGCTGACTTAGCACTCCACCATCTGATGGGACGTTGCAAACCAGTGGGTGATGTCATGGGTGGCTACATCCATCCTTTATATACAGTGTATGCCCCGGAGTAGCACAGCGTAATGCTAATCGTCCTCGTCTCTTATGACAAGCAGGGCACACTACACTTCCTCCACACTCGCCTCATCTCGTCTTATTTCTGCTGGATGCTAACGAAGGATCTGTCACGTCTCTGGTTTTTGCAGCACCTTGATCGGCCTGTCTTTTTGGACCAGTAACCTCTCTCTGCACCGCCCTGCAGTTTCATCTTATCTATTTTGGCACATTTTTTCTTTTGGTGCACCGTTTAATGAAGCAGCTGAGCCAAAGAGGGGGACGAATTTCAAGATATGATTGGAGCAGCCAGGTGTCAGGTAAGAAAGAAACCCCACAGCAGGCTGTACTACCTGTTTTTACTGAGCCGGGAGAAAAAGAAACGTCCATGCTGGCCTGCTGGGAATTCGCTCTGTTGGCCAGATGGCCGGTCTTGCCTGAGTACAACAGAAAATGACAAACAGCAGCACCAAAATCAACCGAAGCTTCATTATTAAAAAGAACTTAACGTGTTTTTTACCGTGTCGCATTCAACTGGAGCTGAGAAAGCCGTACGCGTAAACGGTTGGAGACGCTGTGTATGCACAACTTGGCTTAGCCAGGGGCTAACCCACATGTGATGTATATTTTTCTGTTAAGAAGTCTGTGTTCTGTATTCTGTGGATAAGTGCCAGCGTGTGCATCTATTATCAAAGCAACAAATTTCAGAGAATAATGACAACACCATATCCCAGAGGCTCCATGTCAGTTCCTTCAGTCGCTGTCAATCCGGATGAAAACACTTACAATAACATCATCGAGTCCCTTGTTAGCAGAAAAAAGAAGAAAAACACACAGACTCACATTAATACGGAGAACAACAGCAACACCACAGAGATTCCTCTGCTGTTAAAGAGTGAACGTGATCTCCCCGAGCACGACCACCTCAGGTGTGATTTTGCAGTATGTGACATAAATGTCAAATATTATCTTGTGTAATATCTGCAGCAGCAATTATGTCTATTTTTAGGTGAAGTGGTACCTGCTTCTGCTTAAGCGGCCATCATTATTCTGCACAGCTCCTCGGCTGGGTTGTCATTCTTTATAAATTGTTACCTCAGCGGATCTCCTGAGAAGCTGCTCTTACTGCTTGATTGACACACACACACACACACACACACACACACACACACTCTAAGCGGTAAAAGCTTTGTGGCTTGGCTGTCAACTTTTATGTGAGTGTTAGCTTTTATGCCCTTTTCCTATTACTTTAGCCTTGAAGCAAAGCGACGCCCCATCTGCAGATTATGCTGCTGCTGATAATTATGGCACAAACATTAAGAGGTAAAATGATTTACAACCATTTAATCACTGAGATACACTCAGAGGTGGGTAGAGTAGACCAAAAATGTACTCAAGTAATAGTAGCACTACCTCAACATAGTTTTACTCAAGTAAGAGGAAAAAGTGTTTAGTAAAAAAGGCTGTGAGTGTACTGAGTGATCATAAAGTGCGATTTAATGTTTAAAAATGAGAAAATCAGACACAGTACAAATATTGGTATTTTAAAGACTGAAAAGCAAAAATAAAAAAAGCAACATATAAACAACATGTTTACAACATGATAACTTTTCCAAATCATTATTAAACTAAAATTTAAGAGTAGCTAATATACCTCATATATGTGCTCATATAAGTATGAGCACATTACCCCCATTTTAATTTCACTCCACTGGCTGCCTGTACATTTTAGGATTGTTTTTAAATCTCTTAATGCCCCGCCCCCACCTCTCGGAGCTGCTACAGCCATATACACCTGCCTCGTTCCCTTAGGGCCGCCAATCAGCAGCTCCTTAAGGTACCAAAAACTAAGTATAAATTTAGAGGTGACCGTGCTTTTGCTGCTCCAAAGGATACTTTCACTTTGTGTTGTACTTGCATAACTATAAAACTCTTCTTAAAACATATTTATTCTTTAAGGGGTTGACTCAACTTGTTTATCAACTTGTTTTAACATGTTTTATTTTATTTTATTGTGTTTATGCTATTTACATATGTACAGCACTGTGTGAACCCTGGCTTTGTGTTAAAGTGCTTCATAAATAAAGCTGGAGCTGGATATATATATATATATATACATATACATATAGATAGATGGGTAATGTAAGAACAGGGTAAAGTACCTCCAGTTACATTCATGGTGTTACTTTACCAGGAACATAAACTGCAGGTTTGTGTCAGGGTTTTAATAGTTTTGCAATTTTCATTAGTTTTTATTTTTATTTCGTTTTGACTTCATTTTTTCAATTTTATATTAGTTTTAATTAGTTTTTACCAATTGTTTGCTAGTTTAGTTTAGTTTTTATTTTTTGGAAAATCCTTAGTTTCAGTTTAGTTTTGATTAGTTTCAGTTATAGTTTTAGTTGTGTTTGCAATAAAGTGTAACAAAATCCCAGTTTCATCATATCAGTCATGCTCTTCTGCTTATCCTTGGGTATGTTGCTATTCCAGCTACCATACCCTGCACCCTGGACAGGTCGCCTGTCTGTCGCAGGACTAACATGCAGAGACAGACAACTCACATTCCCACCTATGGGTTCTTTAAATAAATAAATAAAGGCAGATGAACAACCATTGATACCAGGCAACTATAAAATGTATATCTTGGCCCCAATGAGACTATTAACTCTTGCAGCACCGGGTGTTAAGGCAATTGACTCACACAGTTATGTAGATATCCCAGTCCTGTTGTCTCGGGATGCATCACGCTGCCTTGCCTGGTGTTAGCTTCTGTTTCTGGGGATGAGGGTTGAGTGTGCTCGATTAGCCTTCTTGTGTGAGCTTTTCAAGTGCACTTTAAGGTTTGTGGGATTTCTTTCCCTTTAGAAATGTCCCTCATAATTTGTCTCGTTCCACTACAAGACACTTGCTTTATCCAAAACACAGTCATATTCAAAGTAATCCCAAATTGGACTCTGGCGCTTTCTCCAGACTTTTCCTGACATGATTCTGCGCGTGGACGGAGCAGCGACACAGACGACTCGACTAACGTACTGCCACCTGCTGGCATAATGAGACACAGCAAGAAAAAAACCTGGAAACTAAACTTCATTTTCACCCTTGACTATTGTATGACACGCAAACATCAACGAAAACTAAACGCATTTTTGCTATAAATTCAGTTAATTTTAGTTAGTTTTGTGAACACTCATTACAGTTTTAGTTAGTTTTCCTTTTTTTGTTTTTATTTTTATTTCCGTTAACGAAAATGTTTTTTCACTTCTAGTTTTTGTTATTTCGTTAGTTTTCGTTAACGATAATAACCTTGGTTTGTGTCTGTGTCTCCATTTTTGGTTAAAACGTGTTCATTATTCACTGAACTTACTCACTCTGAGTAGAGTAGTGATACTTTGTATTTGTCCTTGAGTATTATTAGTATAATCTAGTAAAACTACACCTGAAAGTATTTTTTTTTCCAAAAAATTACTCAAGGAAATGCAACCGAGTAAATGTAATTAGTTACTAACTCATTGATTAATCAAAGCACAGACTGTAAATATCAAAATCCAGTGACGGTGATCTACATTTATTATTCTGTGAAATGTGAATTGCCGCCTAAACGTGGGGGTTGTGATGGAATAGCAGAGCCAATCAGGAGCAAAGAAAATGTGAACGTGGCTCCGGTCTCACCTGTTTGTCCTGTCAGGTCTCTGCATCAGTAACAAAGGCGGCTGCTGGAATCCGTTAATCACGCCTTGCTACGTTACAGCACGGCTATAAATATTCTCTCAGGTTTTAATTAGGCTTTGATCTTGTTAACAATCAGAGGCGGGACGCGGCACCTTACACACACCTGACCGCTTTCGCCGCTCGGCTGCGAGATGGGGTGACCTCTCCAGGGGCGCGTAGAGAGAAAGAGTGGATCTTATTCTTTCTTTCCATTTCCTGCATGAGTGGATCTGAGCGCGAGCTTTGGTCTGCTTTTGTCTTTACTCTCTCATCTGCTCCCGGCCTTACGCTTGACATTTCTTTTCCATATAGGTCAGTCTCCGTAGGACACAGAGGGGAGGGAACAAACAGAACACCAGGACAACAATGAAAAACAACTATTTAGGCAACCTGCGAAGTTACGTGCCACCAAGGAAAAGATGCTAATTGCCTCTACTCAGAGCACGATCCACGCTTCGTTTTATTTCTCGCCTCCACAAACCCCTGCGCTGGTTAATTAGGAAATGAAGGATCATGTTCTTGTCTGTTGAAGGAAAAATAAATGAGAGACAGAAGCACACAGAGGTTTCTTGATTACACAGAAGTATCTTTTAATAGAAAAGGACCTGAAACGAAGACCTGATCAAATGTGATTAGCAGCACGTTCAATGAGAGCTGCAAGTGAAGAAAAATACCTGTTTTGGAACTAATGGGAGGAGGCTTGGTGAATTTTAAGTGCCACTGAGTGAAAAAAGAAAATGACAAGACATAGAGAGGAAGCGCGTGGAGATCAGATCAGTTCTACACCCTCTTAATCATCCAGCTGTGAAGTCAAACACCAGCGCCTGGAGATAGAGTCATTTGTAAGATAAATAAAGCTAGATGCAGAGGCCTGCCCTCCTGAACCAGACTAAAGCAGAGTAGCTGGGCGTCTCTGTCATCTGTCGCAGGGCCGAAGCTCAGCCTAGAAACTATCAGGAGGATGATGTGTCTCCAGAGACGCCGACGCCTGGGGAAAGAGGTGGCTCTTAATCATCTGAGACCCACTTCTCTGGCGTTTCTCTCATTGTTCCAGGACACTCCGAGTCACGCACACACACACCGCCTCCTTATAATGCTATTTGCATACTTGCAAATCCTCACAAAATGCAATTTTGAGCTCCCATTTGTTTTGGACTTTCAGACAAAGGCATCTCTAAACTGCGAGTGTTAGTTATTTCCTTTCATGGCTCTGCAGCGGCTGCTATTAGGCAGTGTAATAACTCTCCGAACAAGGCAAAGGCCTATGTGGCTAATTAGAGATGTGAATTCAAACATGGCTCATCTCTTCAAATAGAGTCTGGCATGCTCGAGTGGAGAATGACAGAGGGAATCCATCTCCCGTCATCTCCTCCCTCCATTAGGTCTGTATGGGAGCGCTAGCCAGCCACTGTGGGCCATTTTAGTGAGGCTGCAGAGAGCAGCCGGGAGGATGATCATTTGTTAGGAGTCAGTCAAGAGGCTCTAGACCACACTGAGACAGGATGGTGTGACCTCAGGCAAATCTGCCAGACGCCAACTGTGAGAGAAATTAGGTATGATATGTGATCAATAAGGACGGTGTGAGTCTGTTTGAAATCGAGCTGCCAGACTCTATGAATCCTCTGCAGTTCGTTGTGCCTTATAATGTTATAGCAACTCACTATAGATCAAAGCATCTCTAACATATGCATGTTATATATATGTGCTCTAGTCCTAATACTCCATGAGCATCATTAGCATTTGCATGTTCAAATAATCCCAATTAACAGTGCTAATGTTGGAGTATTACGAGCAGCTATGCTGGTGTGTTCTGACTGTAGTATAATATCTGCACGGAGGCTCGTCAGACTCATTCTCGTGTTTGTTGTTACTGGTGTGGCCTACAGGGGGCAGTAAGCCACCAGAAACAGACATCTCTGCAGTCAGAACCAAGGAGAAGTAAGGACAAGCAGTATCTGTCTGCTCCTCCCTCGCTCTCCTTCTCTGTCACACAGCCACACAGGAAAATGACTCGTATGAGGCAAAAGAGAAAAAAATCTGCATTCATTGTTAGTTTAGGGGCTCATTTAATACTGCCTGAGATGAAGCCCCTCTCAAATGCTAACCTGTTAAGTAAACAATCAATGGGTGAATGAGGGAAGGGAAAAGCTGCCCTCATTTTGCCTTGTTTGGGAAACAAGGGGATCCAATAAAGGCTGCAGACACAAGGTGGGACTGCAATTAATATTCCTGTGCTGAGAAGTGGGCTTGATTTTAGGCTGGTCACGAGGACCTGCAGGCTGCCTCTCGCTCTCTCTCTGCCTCCGCTTCACACAAGTCAGATAATTACCTATTTAGATTTCACCCTGACAGCCTTTCTACCACAAGTGAAGAAGAGCCCCAGTGTGTGAGTGATGGTGAGAGGGCAGGGTGAGGCTGAGCAGGGATGAAATTCATACGCCGTCTTTCCCGCACATGTAAAAAAACGGCGGAGGCGGTTTCTATAGTTGGGAAGTGTTTTAGACGATATTTGTTTTCCACTAAAAGACAGCTAACAGATGTACTTTGATGAGCAGAGCGCCAGCCTGACCAATTGGATGTTGATGTCCTTTGGCTGATTCATCTAAATCAGTGGAAAAGGAGGGGACATTTGTTTTCAGCGGAGAGGGCTATTTATCAGCAGTGATTGATATCCAGCAACACCGGACCGCCTCAGGCTGCAGCCATCCATCCGCTGCCAATCACCGAGGTTTGCCAGAGAAATTCACAGCACCTTCAGCGGTGCAGCCGGTCTGCTGTACAGGCACACACTGGGGACGCCGCGTTCATACATTTCATTCACGGAGATGGAAAACTGTGGCATATATAAACACACAGCACTGAATTATTAGCGCTGCTTACATTTATGGTGAATTCGATTGAAAGAAGCACAACAAACAGGACCTCTCTGTGTCTTTGGAGGACTGAGTGAGGCCAGTCCAGTGTTTTTCAAACTGGTTGGCACGAGTCAAGACCGCTAACTTCAAGAAAGAGTACAATCACTTTGTATCACAATGACTGTTTGCATGCTGGCCATGCTGCCTGCTCGCCACCGTTAGCTAAAGAGGAAAAAGAAGAAAGGAGCCTTTTGAAATCCTGCCTGTGTGTACTCGGCTCTCCTGTGGTTATCTGGCCTGGTCCTCTCCGTTTTTCTCCTGTTTGTATGTCTGCTCACTGCTGTGCACATGTGAGCAGCATTTTGCTGTTAAACTAGCACTTTCTTTAAGGTGACTGGTATCTGCATTTTTTACTTTGGCTTAATTGCTTAGCTGGAATACAAATATTTAAGTATGGAGCTGCGTATACATGTCCATGTAACTGTTATCGCTCTCCTGTCATGCACACTTGAGGTCCTGCTTTGTTGGTCTTATTACGTTAAAAACTGTCTCAGTGGTGCGTCGTCCTCACTGACAGGTCCGGAGTGCCAACAGAGCAGTCTAAGGAACGCTGCTTTAAACTTGTTAGAGCAGCAATGCAGACAGTGTTATGGATGCAGGCTTAACTTGGACCGGATGGAAGTGTGTGCTTGTTACATTGATTAGAGCTTAGGAACAGAAGGGATTACATCTCAAGAGGAGTCCTGAATTGATTTTGGCCTTCGCTGTGCATGTTGTTAATGACTGAGAACTTTCAGTTTGTCAGTAAAAACAACAGGGCGGTTAAAATTAAAGACAAATAATGCTAACGCTGAGAGCGCTAACATGAATGTTTCAGCCTTCTGAAAGTGACTTCTGCACACGATTCAGGAGCTCGTAGAACCACATTTAGCAGCCATAACTCTTTCTTTTTCACTCTCTCGCGTTGCTGTGGAGGAGTTTGGGTCCACTCTTCAGTTCACTGAAGGTCTCAGCACAGCGTCTCAGCTAGGATGAGGCCTGGACTTTGGACCATTGCAGGTGATGCTTTTCTTTTCCAGCCGTTCTGTGTTTGGGTTCATTGTCCTGTTGGTTGAATGAGTTCAGACTTTGGCTGTCGGCCTCACATTTGACTCTAAAATTCTTTGGTGTGCAGACGAGTCCACGGCCGACTCAACGACTGCACGGTGCCCGGGTTCTGTGGCCCTCCACCCCCGGCCGATCGTTTGTGCCCATGCGCTGTGTTTGCTGTTCGTCAAACATGGCTTTATGCATTATTACCAAAAGTCTCCCCTTTGGTCTTGTCTGCTCAGAGGACATTGTTCCAGAAGTTTTTACTTTGTTTCAGATGCAACTTTGCAAATCTCCAATGTGCTGCCATGTTCTTTTTACAGAGGAGACGATGTTTTTCCTGACTAACTTCTGGTGTTCACACATATCGATGTTGGTGCTAAGATGTCCAATAAAAACTTTCTTTTCATATGACTGCATCTTGAGCTGCAGGTAAATAGATTCTCACAAGATCCATATAATGACATGCTACCCTCATGTGCTCACACTGATGCTAATATGCACCAACTGCCTGCTTTCTTTCAAACCTCCTGAGGCTGTCTTGGTTTCCTCTTTGGCTCCTAAAGTTTACTCACAGTAGGCACGGTTGCCTTGTACCATGCCTGAGCACGATTAGCTGCTCACACTGTGCGTAACGATCCAGGCCAAGCATGCTTCAGTTTGTCTCAGCATCTCACCCTCTCACATTTGTTCTCTGTCGCTTCCTAAAGCAGTCTTGCAGAGCACACTGGGATCTTGTTCATTTTGTAGACTGAGGCCATTTGTAGAAGCTATGACACACGCTGTCCTCTCACATGCCTTACAGAGTTTACTAATTACATATATTTCTGTTTTTGGTGTTTTGGAGTTCTGTGTTAGGGTGCAGATAGCAACCAGTCCAACAGCACCCAGGCCCAGCTCCTCAAACCAGTCAAATCAACTGGATCTGAAACCTGCACGAGGTAAAGGACTCTGCAGTGCTACAGCGCTATCATTTCACATGGTTATCTTATTGAGAAGTTAGCTATGCTCTGAAAACACTCCCAGGTTAGCTGTTAGGTGTAACGTCACAATGATCGATGATGCAAAACCTTTTCACTGGATGGAAAAATATTAATTAAACGTGAGAAAACTGAACTGTTTTAAAGTTTAAGGCTACCAGAATGTATTATGTATGTTATTAAACTATCAAATATACCAAGTGCATTTCCCTCCTCATGAAACACTAACAGAGCGTGCATGCAGTCTCTGTTAGACAGATCTATGCACGGTATTTCAGCATCGCCACCTGCAGATAAGACAGATTATGTGACACCCGATGCCAGCTCTGTATACTGCATCACCGCTGTGCATAAATATGTGCACATGTGCATGTGTGTCCTTATGCATATGCGATGGATAAAACTGGAGGCACCGTAGTGCTACAAGAGGCCAAGAATGATCTCACTAATATATTCCTACCACTAAGAGTGTTTTATTCACATGGTCCAGTGCGTACAATATAACCACACGTAACAACAAACGAATAGATTTGCTACTAACAAACCAGCCGCGGATGACTCCGGGGATCCTGTGGCACAGTTTAGGTAAAGTTGGTATGCAACAGTAAATTTAATCATTGTCAAATAATGTGAGTTGGCTGCTGTTTACCAGATGTCATTTCATATTCAGAGCGAATCCCATCACGGAGATACAACAAACATTTAGTCCCATTAATGTATCTTTGATATAATAAAGCACTGTGGGAAATATACAAATACAATATACAAACACACTGCCTGTGTCGTTCCTTTGAAAGTGCTTATTACGGTTTATTCGAGTTGTGGAAACTGAGCTGTTGTAATATTGTAATATAGGTAATATTGCACAGACCTGCTGGTGCTCTGGGACAGGGAGGCGTGTCAACTGCAGGGAAACTCTTTCTCTTGTTTTTAATAGCGCATAACTGATTAATTTAGCTTTCATAGTAAATAAATTCAAATGAGCCCATCAAGTTTGCATGAAGTATATTCATAAGTTACATCTCCAGCCTTCAGGCAGAGACTCAGTGAAGCGGCTGGCCCAGTGGCTCTGACTGACTGTCTGCCCTGATAAAGAGATGCATGAAAGATAGATAAACAAGTTTAAACTGCCAGTGGAGTTGTATCATGACACTTTTGATATAATTTAAAATTCTCAAAGACAGCTCAAAAGCTTATGTTTCACCAGTATCCCAAAATGATATTAAATTGGCTTTTTACCCAGTTTTGTTTAATGACTTTGCTCGAAATGTCACACAGAGTTCGACAGCTGGACACGGAGGCGTTCGTTTCTTTTTAGAATAGATCTGTAGAGAGACTCTCTAACTCATCTGCTTTTGTTTGTTTGTTTGTTTGTTACCAGATTCTGTTGATTAAGAATCAAGTATGTGGATATTAATTCAGTTCTGTACCTGCACCAGTCTGTTCACACTGGAGCGTGCAGTAGTTTCCAACATTAAAATGTAAATGATCCAGTCACTGTTAGATGCTTTGTTCTGAGCGTGTGTGTGTGCAACAGTATCACGGGCCTCTCCTCAACACTTCAGCTCAAAGTCATTCATATGTGCACAAACTGTGGGCCTAACAGCAGTCCTTGATGTGCGCCCATTGTATATCAATAGGCAGTGACTCACAGAAATCTGCACGTTCAGGTGACGTTTAAATAAAAATCAGTGAAACAATAAATAAATCTGAGCCAATATCATTTTTATTCCCTTCAGTTTGAACTGAGGCAGCAGAACGTTAAATATAGCGTTAGTGTTATGAGTAAATGAAGTTTACTGCAGAGGACAGAGCAGTGTGGATGTTTTTGATCTGCGCTGACAGTAAATAGCTGACGAGATTCAGTGACAGTACAAAACTGTGCAGCACGTGGAATAATTTCTTTTGTTAGCACAGATACTTTCTATTCTGCAGAAACGAGAAAAAATCTGCTTCCTTTTAAGAAGCAGCTACAGCCTCTAAATGACGGCTATTATTTCCTCCTTTGATTTAAAAAAAATACCCATTTCATTTCTCGTAGCTTCAAGCAGCAATTTAATGAGAGTTATTCTACAGTAGAGAAAGGTGTGGGTTTTTTATTATGTCTTGATACAGAAAACCTTGAACTGAAAGAGAGTATACTTTCTTTTTCACAGGACTGTGTAAAAGGTGTGGACTGTACAGGCACTTCATTTTTGATCCATCAAGCGCGTCCAGCCTTTATGCTTTTGTGCCGTTTGGTATAATACAGCCGACGTTATAGACACACACACACATCATATATATGTACTGGAAGTTTAGAGCGTTGTCTTTGGCTTCATTCTTATCTTTTGAACGAGGCTGCAAACATCATTTATCCCTTGATAAAATGTCTCTGGCATTAACAGGGTAGAAACAAACAGTGAGCAGGTAATTCTCTTTGCTCTGCCTGTATCCAAACATAAAACAAACAAAGGAAGAAACTGCCTGCTCAGAATTCATGCACAGCCCTCCCGCGCCGTCGCTGCGCGTCATTTTCTATATGAAACTGACATGAAGCAAAGTTCTTATTCTCAGTGCGACGAATGTTTAGTGTCCCGAGCTGCATTTAGAAAAGGAATCAAAAAGCTACAAAACATCAAGGTTTTCTTCACAGAGCTGCTTATTTTAGCTAACTTCAGGTCCTGAAAGCAAACGCTGCATGCAAACCGCTGTTTCTGTCTGTCAGCAGGATTTGAAAAATATTCCCCAAACTGTGACAATCAGTCGTTAATTGTACACTAATTGTGTATATTTTTGTCCTTTTGGTGTGCAAAGATGAAATGAAGACGAGGACAGAGCAGTGCTGCGGTGCGTCCCTGTAAACGGTGACCACACCAGCACAGAGATGGCGCCCCTGCAGCCTGCACCTGTACCACAGTCGTCTCTTCAGGTAGAAGACTTTGAGTATCATATACGGTCAGAGGATGATGATGATGAGAAGTTACAAGTTCTTATGAAATTTAGCAGCTAGCATCACTTTCCCTGCAACCTGCACATATCTGCAAATGTAAAGTGGGCCTGACTGCAGGTCCTCAGTTAAAAGAGATCAGAATAACTCACTGGGTCGCTGACTTTATAACACCCGAGTGCACAAACCTCATAGATTGTGTTCCAGTTACACAGTTTTACTCTTTTTGTACAGAAATGAGTTTTTGTGTCCGTTATGTCACTTTGTGTCCCAGTGTTCCCACCATGAACCCGTCTGCCACATTTATATTAGAAGCTGGTGTTGAGTGAGACAGCTGTGTGACGCAGTTTGTTGTGGATCATTCAAACAGCATCTGTCAGATTCTGCTTTTACTTACATTTTAATGGGCCGGCGCTTCCATTCCCGTCCACATTACATTAGCTGAGCGCGCCGTGCTTCAAAGTCAATGAGACGAACGCTGAGCTGGAGCGCCGTTACAGGTAATGGCAAATGTACAACACCTACAGTTCCCCTGAAGTGTCCTTTGTACGACATCTGTTTACGTCTGGATCAGAATGGCGTGACTGTCTGTTACAGCGGCGTAATTAACGGTATAGACGGGCACGCGCAAATGCTCGTAGCTTATTTCAGATATGTCACGAGGACAGGAGCTTTCAAGGACTTTGAGAACGATTTGTCATTATATGATCAATTTATAGCTGCAGGAAACTACAGAGGAAACTGAATTTCACCCACTTCCAGCCGAGATTACATTTTTCCGGGTGCATTATAATGACAGATCGCTTCTTTTTATTGCACAGTAGATTAATTCAAATACGTACGATCTGTAAAACACCTTGCCACACCGACCTTATGCAGTTTCTGCTTAAATGAGGATTTATGCACAGCTTTGCTGTCCCGAGGTTATCCCTCTCCTTTTGCCTCCGGTGCGGTGTACCTCGCATTAATTCTACCAGTGATGAATATATTCTTTAGTTTTCGTGGCCGTGTGGGGAGAACTGTTTCCTGACTGTTTCCAAAGAAGTCTAGCTTCACGTTTAGATGGTAGTTTCATATGACACCACTCAGTGTAACGCCACTATCTCAGTAAGACCAGCCACCTGGCATCGCGTCACTGTACAGGGAATAAATATATGCTTTTGTAAGCTGTGTTTTTATTTATTTATTTATTAAAAAATCAGCAACTATGGAAATTAATCTTCACTAGTATATTGGATTTATCCAGTCTCTTCTGTGCTGTGAAAACTAATTTCATTTCATTTTAATTTGTTAGGAAAGATCATAAACGGTTGATGTGGACAGTGGCTTTTTAATCAAATCCCTTCTGGGGATGGAGAAAGTTTTGAATGCACAGCAGAAGGTGGTGTTTGATGGATGCATGAGCCCTCCAGTGATGTGAGCACTGACTGCTGGACCATAGAAGTAAAAACGGTGCAGTTTGTTTTTGTGTGTGCATGCTGTCCCTGCATGCACATATACATGAGTACATATGCACTAAACACTGGATGCTTCTGCTAACTGCTGAACCAAAGAATGCTGAGGAGAATGCCTTTGAGATGTGTTCATGTGCCAGAGCTGCAGCAGACAAAGTGCTTGGCTGATACAATAATTAGTTTTGTTTGTGTAAATAGCATTAATTTTTCTAATTTATGTGGAAGTTGTTGTTTTCCTTTTTGCATAGTTAATTGAGTTGGCACCAAACTCTCTGTTCTCCACACAAAGAAGAGAGAAACATCTTAGTTTCCACATAAGACTCGTGTGCTTCGGCTAACCCGCGTCGAAAGGGGAAAAGCTCAGTTTTGCCAGCTGATGTAAACAGAATGATGTTAAAAGAAGGAGTGATTTAGCATAAGGTTTAACTGTATGGATGCAGATTACTGACAGAAACTTTGCTCGTCCAAAGTTGTCTACATTTAAAGGCGTTAAGGACAAAATCCAATCCCGAGAGAATGAAAACGTTTAGAGCTTTTTTACTTATTTGAAGAGTTTCAATTTTCACTTTCTGAGGAATTCTCAGTTGATTTCGGAGAGAATGGGCTTTCACTCAGAGCTGCGTGGGGTGAGGACAGTATTGATGCTGCCTGCTCTCACCGAGGAGCTTCCTGAAAGCAGGAGGGGTAGATACGACTGATTGAGAGCAGAGACACCTCATGATAGCTTATCCAAAGGTGAGCTTCATACCACCCACCCACCCAGGGGAATGAGCTGTTTCCACTTAGATGTCTCCCCAGAGAAGGTGGCTGCACTGGGATACAACATCATTTAATCTTGCAGGGGTGGGATGAAGATGAGACACCTCCTCCCTCTGATCTTCATCCTCTAAATGAAGTGAGAGTGAAGATCATCATCATCACCTGAAACCATGTGGAGTCTAATAAATCAGACATTATGAACTTTGGCTCCTCCTTCCTGTCACTGTGCGAGGAAAAAACAGAAACGCATGAACTGCAGCTGTCATGTTGAGCTGCGTCTGATTGCTTTTGATTTTTTTCGGCTGTGCTTTGCAAAGAGGATATGAATGAGCTTCTGAATATTGGAGTTAATAATATTGAACTGCTTCAGCATCTACAACAGAATAGAAGAATAGAATAGCCCTTTACTGTCATTGTTCAATTATGGAAATAGAAGGAACTTTTTAAAAAATCGGAAAAGTACAATCTGAAGAGAAGGGATGAGATTTTTAATATTGCTACAGTAAAAATCAGTTTTTAACTATGTTGTCATTTAATGTTCTGTCGTTCTAACCAATCAAACTTAAAATATCCTCTTTATCTTCAGGTTTAGGTGACCTGTGTGAGAATTTGGCGTCTCTGCAGGTAACAGGAAGTGCTTGTATATAAAATGGATCCACTGATGTCTAAACGAATGGGCTCGGATGCTTTGGTGTTTAGAAGATGTCCTTGTGCCTGCAGAGCCGAGCAAAGAGGCCGGTGCAGGATTCACATCTCAGGGATTCAGCTGTGATCTGAATAGTGAAATACAAATCGATAAAGCACCTTATACCCGTACAGACAGCGCTTCACAGGGTGAGCTTTTTGTTCCTGTCTCTGTTTTCTGCACGGGGTTTTTATCAATAAGACGAGTGACACCAGCCCGAGGCTTTGATGAAGGGCGGCTCAGGAGGCCTTCTAATTTTAGGACAGTTAAAGAGTTCACGCTGATGCTACAGCACAGTTATATAAACAGGCCTGCTCTCTGTTATCATCTGTGTTTGAATATTGATCAGATTTTTTGTTTTGATTGCTTATTTTTGTGTTTTGATGGTTTGCCAAGTTAACATGAATAAAGAGAAGTTTGCATGAATTTAAATCTTTATGGATGTATATACGTGCATTTATGTTACAACTGGTTTCACATTTGTTTTAATTTGTGTAACTGTAATTGTTTCCTGTTTCCTGTCAGTCTGCCCCAGGGCAGCTGTGGCTACAACTGTAGCTTGCCTCCACCAGTGTGTGAATGTGTGTGTGAATGGGTGGATGACTGGGTATGTAAAGCGCTTTGGGGTCCTTAGGCGGGGCTAGTAAAAGCGCTATACAAATACAGGCCATTTACCATTTACCATTTTTTACCATCATGATGTCTGTATTGTAAGGGGAGAAAACATGCTAATTGGCCGTGGGTTGGTGTAAGAAGGGTACTGCATGCAGATGATTGGCTCCTACCTGAGGACCACACTAAGGAGCCAAGATGTCCTCCACCTGCAAGGCCTCTTCCTTCCCTTTCACCCCAGTCAGCCTGGTCAGTAGTAGTTTGTGTCTGGGAGGAAGCAGGGGTAAGGTGTTTTCTCCTGTTGTTGGTGTCACTGAGCTCCCGTGTTAGTTTTAAACAGGTCAGGTTGGGTCTTGTTTGTTTGGCCGTAGCACATTGTGATGTTATTTTACCCTCCTGGTTTTGTAAATCTACAGAACAATAAATACAGCATTGATCTTGTAATATTACCACTTAAAAAAATCAAAATAAATACCATACATGTTTTTTAGGGTAAGATGAACTTCCCAAACAGTTTCTCCCTGATCCTGAGATTAAAAATGTCTGTTTTTAAAAATATCAGATATATTGAAGTTTCACAGAAAAACAAAAACAAACAACAGATGAATGTACACAATAACAGCTCAACTGGAAACACATGGATCAGTTTCTTTTCCACAGACAAGAACCAGAGTTCAGTAATACAGCTTCACTAGTTTTCCCTTCTTGCTCATATATTTGAATAAAAGTCATTTTTATCCAGACACGCAGCCGTGTTCTCGTATATGACGTGAACCGGTGACTGTCTCAGACCCTGATGTTAGAGTTTAACAGCACAGCCACCAGAGAGAAGACGTCTGGGCACATTTTGTTGAAGTGTCTCTTAAAATAATGAGAGCGGAGAGAAGCTACGTCACATTTAGCAACGTGGTCTAAAATTCAGAGTTGGAGGATGAGATTTGTGTCAGGATGGTTGCTTGTAGTACCTTACCCTTAAATATTAGAATGAGCAGGTAGTGTCGTTCTGCCATCAGCATCAATAGATTATTTTTCATTAAATATTCAACCAGAAGCCACAAACCAAATCCGGTCTTGCAGGGATACAATTCAAAGGCTCTAAGATGCTACAGAGGAATACTCAGCTTTGACTGTGACGGTGTTTAATGTGGCACCAGAGGAGTGTGACAGTTTGGAAATGTGGAAGTATGTTTAGGGACCACGGTGCGTGATCTCAGTGAGGACTTTGACCAAATTATGTTGAAATGATCTAAAGCCAATAGGATGGGCTGATGGATGGATTTCTTCTAAAAAGCAAGTTCCTGTCATGAAAATAAAGTTATGTATTTGTTTCAGAGACTTTAAAAAGACGGCAGAACGCTTTGCTGTTCCAGCACTTTCAAATCCCATCTGCAGAAATCAAGGGTGACCTCCATTAGCTGCCGCTTGATGCTAAAGCAAAGCACTAAAGCAAAAATGTTGGACAAAAAAAGTGATAGTAATAGGAAACTGAACATCCAGAGACATCAGTGCTGATATTAAATGGGATATCTGGCTCTGTCCCAAGACTCACACTTGTGGTTTGTGGATTTTTTCCAGGTTCCGACCTGCGTCTCAGGTTTCTGGTAATTACCAACGATGTTAAAGTGATAAAGTGAGAGATGTGGAGGTTTTTCAGAACAGGCTGGGACGCTCCGGGACAATGAGATCAATCCATCCCTTGGGCAAAAGCACTACTCACTGTCACATGATTTTTTTTTCTTCTGGAAATACGATCGGCTATGAATAATACATATGTGCAATTACACTCTTTGAAAAACATCCAGCCGCGAGCTGCATGCATGTCTCACAGTTTATAGTTCAATGCACTTGAACCTAAATTCAGATTAACTTCTCTTTTTTTTTTTTTTGCATTTTACCTCATTTCTTCTGCGTTGCTGCAAACACATAAGCAAACACAGCTGTCAATCAGCTTTTTGCCCTTATGACCTCTGAGCTACAGTACATGGACTCAAAGACAAACATGGACTCAAAGACAAACATGGACTCAAAGACAAACATGGACTCAAAGACAGTCTTGTAAAAAGCACATGTCCCTGAGGTAATGATGGTGACAAACAACAGAGAAGGATCTGGAAGGCGCGGTCCTCTGGATGATGCCTCGTTGGTCCACGGGACAACAGCCAGGACCTTCAGCCTCACAGGGAGGAGGCTCTAACTCACAGTCTGATCGACTAAATATCAGAAGATTATCATAGATTCAATCTGAATTTGATTCCTTGATGAAAACAGTGTTTGTCCTGTCTTGATGCATTCTCAATCATCCAGGAAATAATAATAATAATAATAATAATAATAATAATAAATTTTATTTATGAGCGCCTTTCAAGTCACCCAAGGACACTTTACAATAGGATAAAACACTTAGTAAAACAATGACAGAATAAGAACAATAAAACAAAAGCACAAGCTAAAATTAACAAACAGTGGATTCGCAGTGAATATGCAGATTTGAACAGATGAGTTTTGAGTTGGGATTTAAACTGGGGGAGAGAACCAATGTTTCTTATTTCTGGGGGTAGAGAGTTCCACAGCCTGGGAGCAGAGCAGCTGAAAGCTCTGCTTCCCATGGTGGTGAGGCGGAAGGAAGGAACAGCAAGCTGGATAGAAGAGGAAGATCGAAGTGAACGGGCAGAACAGGTAGTGGTTAACAGGTCAGAAAGGTAAGGAGGAGCGAGCTTATGAATGGCCTTGAAGGTGAGCAGAAGAAGTTTGAATATTATCTGGAATTTCACAGGGAGCCAGTGAAGTTCCTGCACTGTAAAATGTAATTCTAGCTGTTTGTTATTTCAACATATTATTCTATATCAGTTTGACGATAGATGACTGAAGTTGTTGTTATAACATAGAATTACAAGTTAAAAACGTCCCAATTACACCAAAAAAAGCTAACTTGAAAACTCATGTCCAGCTAAATCAGAAACTTATGTGAACTTGACAATGCGGGTAAGTTGAGCACAGCAGGATTCAAAACTGCCTCACGTGACTGCTACCGAGGTGCATCATGGGGAATTGGCGGTTAACGACATGCTCACTTTACTTGGACGTTTTCTAATCGTCTTCTTTGGAATATGCTTTCAAGGTGAGTAACATTGGTTATAACTATAAGGAAAGAGAGCTACAAAAGTTGGAACATGTTTTGAATTTATGGCATGATGTGTGTTTTTCTCTTTTACCGAAATGTTTGCTTTAGCTAATGTAACTTTAGCCAACAAGGTCCAGCTTGTGTGTCATGACCAAACTTGACCTAATAAACTGACACATGGCCTTTTTTTATGGGTTTAATGTGGCGCTGAGCAAATCACAAGTATTGTGCCGCTAGCTTTAAGGTTGTGCACTCACCCTGTTGCGATATTAGCAAGCTAACTCAGCTAATTAATAAAGCTTATTTCATATTGTCTCTGTACTTGTAAATTTCTTTCAAGTTCACAGGCTGTTGTATTTTGGTGGAAGTTCATTTTGGCAATATTTCCAATAACTGGCTGGGTTCAAAAAGAATTTTTTGGCAGGACTCGGATGCTTGTTGTCATCTGTTTATCCCTATGTAATCACTTAAGTTGTTATTAACTGCTGCATGCTAAGCTGCAAGAGTGCACTGAGGACTGAGACAAAATATGGTCTACAAACCAGCATTATATTAGTTTTTATCAGATAGTCCTCCAGTGTGCTTATTTTTTGCTTTAATTATATTGTGCAGTTATTTGTTACCCTGAAATGCTTTATGCTTAACAACAGCTCACTATTTTGACTTATTTTTGAACTCTTGTGATCAGTATGACTAGTTTGTGTGAGTTTCCATACTAAAAGAGCTGTAGTGATAAAATAATTGGCATCAGAGACACTGATTTTTGGCATGGTATACTGCAGAAGTTTGTTTTTTTTTGCATAATTTACCTTTTAATTAAACTGCATTCTCTGTATTGTAACAAAACTAACATTGTTTATATGTCAGAAAATTAGCAAACATGAATAAATGGCGAAAACAATATAATTATAACATATATTTTTATTTTACTTATTTTAGGTCTGTGAAGCCAAACTTGATGCTGGGGATTTATTTTTGTCAGTGGAGTCAAATGGTAAGTTACAATTTGTGCATTTTGTCATACTGGAAACACCTCAGATTATATTGTAATTTAATAGCTCTGTAGAACAAATGATATAAAGATTGTAGTGTCAGGGTACTTCTTAAGAAGTAATATGGCACTGTTGATGATCACATGCAGGTGGCATAAACTAAATATTCAGACGTGTTACCAACAAATGATTCATTAACAAAAGCAATGGAGCAGACTGTTTAGGTTCTTGTGGTTGTAATAACATCCATAACTGCAAGTTTGTCATTAATTTATTTTCACAGGTCTAGATGATCACATCTGACTTTGTCATTTAAATGAGGTGGACTTGCAAACTTTGCGCTCTTTGGGGTAAATTGCTGTCCACTACATATACACAGAATCTGCACAGTATTTCAGATCTAAAAAGGGAGTATGTAATGGACTTGCTGGCTTTAATGTAAAAAGCCTGTTGTGTAACTTTAATGAGGCAGTTGGACTAAAACAGTATTGCTCATCAAGGTAAACATCTGAGGAATAAGGAAATTGTTACTTGTCCTTTTACTCAGTGTTCTTTTAATCGCACGTTTACTAAAGTTTTACATCACATAAGTCATTTTCACAATCATTCTACTTTAAAAGATTTCAAGACAGAGCTTATTGTTCTCTGAACTTCCTTGTTTGCTGAACGGCAGGTAAAGTGCATCTTTTTGTTTGTTTGCTTTTGTGTGTTTGTGTTTTCTCTAATGGGCCTCAGATGACTGTTTGCTTAAATTTGGGTCTCAAAGAATCTTTTTTTAATTCTGCCTGTACTCTCCACCCCTCTTCTTCTATTGCTCAGGTTGAAGCAGAATTTGCCCGTCTTACATCTGTTGACCTGAAAGGGTTCCTTTTTGCTGTGCTTGACCATTATGGAGAGGTTCGTGGAGCTGTACAAAATCAAGAGCGGCATAGGAGGGCTAACTAGGCTCATAAGATGCTTCGGAGATGATGTAAGTGTTCAACTGCGAAATCTAATCCTTTGTTTAAGTTTTAGGTTATCCAGTTCAACTGATGAACTCATTGAAAGAAAGCTGATAAGTAAAGTCTGTCATCATATTTCACAACTGGACATTTAGTGTGGTAACTTTTACAGAATCTATGTATATTGGTGGTAGGTTGGATATCATATTCTACTTGAATGTCCTGATAAGCCTGATTCAAAATCTCCAATGATAATCATATATTGATGGAATTATGCATCAAAAAGCTGTGAATTTGGAGCTGTCTACATGCTTCATAAACACTGTTTAAAAAGTGTTTTTGTTTTCTTTTTGACTTCTTTGACCAGAGCCCTACACAAAGGAAGAGGACAGAGGACCTCATTTTCTAAAGGAAGATCCCTCACACACTTTCAAGACTGTGAAGGTTAGCATTGTTTCTTTTAGTAAATTTAATAATGACAGCACCACAGTGGATTTTAAATTAAAAAGTACATGTGTACTTTTTCCTCACCAAATGTATTATTACAAGATCTTTGACACTGGATTTGGTCTGGGTTTCAGAGAAACTAACTGGCAAGCTAGCATTGATATTATTAGTGTCTTGTGTTTATTCATGTCTTCACCAGGGTCTTTGACATTTCGCTGCTGTACTGTTCACTTCAGCTTTACGTTTGATTTCTCACATTGTATATTGTAATGGCAGAGATATTAGGATATTTAAGGGGCTGCAGTGGCTGCTACAGCTGTGGGGGGCAATACTTTGGTGAAATGTCCTGGACCCTGGAAAAGAGACTGTGTAGACTGGGTAAGCAATTAAAGGTTACTGGCCGAGAGTCATTGGGCAGCTGGGTAAAGGTGGATGTTGATATTCAGTGCCAATTATGCAACCTGTTCAGCCATGTCTATATGCTCTTTTTTCATGCTGTTAATATAGGGGGAAAAAATAAACTTTAATCAATAAACTGATTAAAGAAGCATTGTCTATGGAGCCATAATCTGATCCTGTAGTGTAGCTGCAGTTTGCACATTTCATGTATTCTCAGCCAGATTTGGTTTAGAGCACAGCCAATATTTAGCATAAGTAGATTTAAATTCACACACTGGTGATGGCAAGCTACATTGTAGCCACAGCCACCCTGGGGCGCACTGACAGAGGCGAGGCTGCCGGACACTGGCACCACCGGGCCCTCTGACCACCACCAGTAGGCAACAGGTGAAGTGTCTTGCCCAAGGACACAACGACTGAAACTGTCGGAGCCGGGGCTCGAACCGGCAACCTTCCAATTATAAGACGAACTGTCAACTCTTGAGTCACGATTCAGTCATCCACCCATGTGTGTGAATGACTGAATGTGTAAAGCACTTTGGAGTCCTTAGGGGACTAGTAAAGCACTATACAAATACAGGCCATTTACCATTTAAATTGAAAATTTTGTTTGAATTCTGCAATTGAAGACATGCTCAGTTATTTATGAACATGGTCTTTGTTTAAAGCAAGAAATGGATTTGTAACATGGGGGTGCATATCTCATTCTGAAAAAACTTTAACAACTAATAAGTGTTACCCAAAGCCAATCACCATCATCCAAAGCATCAGTATGGCTCTTCTTTGGAAAGACATGAATTGTTAAGCACAAGGGATATTGTGTAATTGTAATTGTGTAATTTTTTTTTTTTTTTTGTCTTTGAACCCTTTTATAGCCGACAGGTATTGAAGACACGTTTTCTAAGAGGATGAAAGTTGGCATTGCGATGGTGAAAGAAGAAGACATCATCGATGTGTTGGTTGTCCTTGAGGCGGCAGTAATCCTGTCTAATCTGAGGGATGTCTCAAGTGCCATTTCCATGCTGATGGGCCTTCTTTTTGCCCTCAACATACACTATCCAAAGGAACTTAAGGACATCTTTGAAGTCATTCAGAACATCCTAATGAACATTGGTGGAAGGCAGTGCATCTCACTAGTGCATGGTCTAAGAAACAGACTCTTGCAGAAAGCCATGCAGAACTGTAATTGTATGATCCTTAGTGTTAAGGACAGTTTTTATTTTACTGTTTGTTTTTTTATTCTTGCAAGTTCTCATTCTCACTTTTGTATGTCACTAAATGACTACACTTTACATTCCAGATTAGACAATTACTCATTTGTTCATGGTTTAAGAAACTTATGTGAACAACAATATAATGCTGGACTTTGCAGATGCTTATCTCATGCAAGTCAGTAGTTTTTCCTTTGTTTTGCAATTGAGCAGACTCAAACTAATGTTTCTGAAATATCCATATTATCAAATGTTTCAGAAGCATGCAGTCATTTTCAGAGATATTGGTTCTGTGGAATTTGTTGCAATTGTAAACGAAGACAAATACAAGAGTTTGATGTCTTAGTTATTATAAACTGATCTTTACTGTCACTTATCAAAGGTTTTGTACTATTTTAATATTTCAAGTTTTATGCTAACAGGTGTGACTGAGCACAATGAAGTTTAAAAATTTTGTAAATGTAAAGAATAACTTTTCTAAAATAGCAAGTGTCCCGTTGATACATTACATTAATGCAGACTTTATGTTGTTACTTCACAAGAATCACTACTGCTCCTAGAGTATTGGTCAGAATTTAATCTTCACCCAAACTGGGCTCAAGACCAAGTTCAAATTTATTGTTTCACAGGGAGCAGCCTTTGAGTTTTGATGGATTGTGAGCCTGATGAGCTACGTCACTGATTTTTCTGTTTCTCAGATGACTAAGATGGCACAATAAATGGTGAATGTTGGGTGCTCATGAGTAATTGTCTTGTCATGTTCTTAAAACAAACTTTCTGTATGAAATGATCAGATAGACTTTAATGGAATCTGTGGGGTTTTATTTTTTTTCTGTAAACAACAGAAAATTAATTTAAAGGAATGTAGATATTTAAACCTGAGATCTAAGATAAACCTAACAGGTAGTTTTGCTGAAATGGATGTTAGAAAGCCAAAAAAAACAAAACAAAACTTAAGATGTTTAATACACATTTTTCTTTACATCCAGTCAATCAACTCTGATAATTAAAATGAAACTGATTTACAAGTTCACTCAGCTACCTTAAGGAGCTCAGTTAATTAATAAACTTAAATCAACTTAGCTAACAAATTATGTTAGTTAAGCTAAAATAGATTCCTAAGTTAAAAGAACTACTAAAGTATTTGAATTAACTAAAAAACCCAAGTCAACTGAACTAGGACAAGAGTTTAAACAATAGATTATTTTAATTTAGCTGAAAGGGTTTTCCCAAGTAAAGATGACAATTAAAGGAGTTGAACTGACTAATAAATCTCAGTCAACTAAACTAAGATGAAAGTTTAGACAACATGTGATTTTTCATTAAGATAACAATTGGTTGTGTTATAAGAACAAACTCTATTTCTTGACTTAACTTAAAATTTTAAGGCAGCCCTTTACCTCATATTTTTAAGTTGAAACAACAAGTTATATTTTACAGTGTGAAGAACAGGGGTGATGTGCTGGTAGGAGGGGTTCTGGTGATAATGCGAGCAGCAGAGTTCTGAACCAGTTGAAGCTTATGGAGGGATTTTTGGGGGAGACCATGCAGAAGAGAATTGCAGTAGTCAATACAGGAGGTAACAAGACTGTGGACAGGAATGGACGTAGACTGGGTGGAAAGAGAAGGAAGCAATCTGTTAATGTTACGTAGATGGAAGTAGGCAGAACGGGTGAGATTATTGATGTGAGATTTGTAGGAAAGTGAACTGTCTAGGATGACACCGAGGCTCTTAACCTGAGGAGAAGGGAAAACTGTGGAGTTATCGATGGTGATTTGGTGCCAATAAGGAGGATCTCAGTTTTATCCTCATTGAGCTTTAGAAAATTAGATAAACCAGGATTTTAACTCGGATAGACATTCTGAAAGGGAGGAAGGTGGGAGGGAGGAGTCAGGTCTGCAAGAGAGATATAACTGGGTGTCATCAGCAAAACAGTGAAACTGGAGATCAAATTTGCGGAAAATGGTACCTAGAGGGAGGATGTATATTATGAAGAGAAGAGGGCCTAAGACTGAGCCTTGGGGTACACCAGAGGTGACGAGGAATAGACGAGAGCGGAATGATCTTAGTTGAATAAACTGGGAACGGTCGAGGAGATATGATTGAAACCAGGCGAGGGGTGTGTCAGAGATGCCGAGAGAGGAAAGTTTGCTTAGAAGTACAGAGTGAGAAATAGTGTCGAAGGCTGAGCTCAGATCTAAAAGGACGAGAATGGTGAGAAGACCAGAGTCAGCTCCGATTAGAAGATCGTTAGTGACTTTAAGTAAAGCAGTTTCTGTACTGTGACATGAGCGAAAACCAGATTGAAATCTCTCGTAGATGTTATTATTAACCAGCTGTGAATGAAGTTGAGCTGCAACCACTTTTTCGAGTATTTTATAAATGAAGGGTAGACTGGAAATCGGACGGAGGTCGTTAAAGTTGTTAGGATCTAAAGAAGGTTTTTTCAGTATAGGAGTGACTAGAGCAGTCTTGAATAAGGAGGGAACGATACCAGTGGTGAGAGAAGAGTGAATGATAGCAGAGATAAGTGGGAGTAAAGAAGAGAGGCAGGATTTCACAAGCCCTGTGGGCATGGGGTCAAGATGACATGTGGCAGGCTTTGATTTACATATGAACTCGGAAATATCAGATAAATCAGGAAGATGAAAAGTGGAAAACGGCTCAAAAAGGAGAAAAGGTTCTGGAGAGGACGTAGACACAACATTTGATCTGAGTTGCTGGTGGATGTTATTGATTTTCGTAGTCCAGAACAGCATCAAGGAGTTGCAGGTTTCAGAGGAACAGAAGTGTGGTGGTAAAGCGTTGGGGGGTTGAATTGGAAAGTAAATCTCCAAAAGTTGAATCTGTTCATCTGGACATAGCGTTTTGTGGGAGAAACGTTTCGTCACTCATCCAGGTGACTTCTTCAGTCTCAGCTGACTACAGGTCTTACAATGCTGTGATTGCAGCCATTCTCCAAATCTTTGTGAATGGTACTCATGGCCATTGATCAGTGACCATTGATCAGTGGGTTTTGGTCAGTGATTGGATCTCGAATCTCACGTGTCTCCATCTTACAATGCTGTGGTTGTAGCCATGCCCCAACTCTGTGAATTGCCACTGATCAATGATCTTTGATCAATCATCATGACAGTTTGCATATTAATGATCAATGAACTGACCTCACAGCCCATTGTTCCTTCAGTGGTGCTGGTTTCAGTCATTGTACAAATGTCCTGTTTATAAGGTTGAAACCTGCAGTCAGCTGAGACTGAAGAAGATGATGATGATGAAACGTTTCTCCCGCTGAAAACATCCAGATGAACAGAATCAACTTTTTGGATCTCCAGAACATTTTCATCGTTTTTATTAGTCGACGAAGGCGTGAACACGTGTCGTCACGGCTGCCGTGAAGCGGGTCATTCACACTGAGCATGTGCAGCAGCCGTGTGACGCTGTCATCTTAACATGGACCAAAGTCTCTGAGTGGTTCACGTCAGCCTCTGTGGTTCTGAAGGCAGTGGGAGGTCCAGCTTTATCAGTGCGTTCACTTCAGTCACATAACAAACTAGAATTCAGTTGTTTTAATGCTTTTTGAATCCCATAAAACACGTTTTAAGCTTAGAGGCTCAGTTGGCCATCTGGCATAGCAGGCAGCTTCCCAGTGGGCTGACATACCTCAGGGACACATTCAGCTATTTTCCTTTTTTTCACGCTCTGAACAGCTGATAAAACACGTCGAGTCACTATTGTTCTTTTTTCTTTTCTTCCTTTTTGTTTCATCGATGTCAGTCTGGCCCCGTCAGCTCTGTAAAGCCTTACGCTTTGGTTTCACTTTCTTTACGAGGGCCAGACTGGGTCAGCCGAGATGCAAGGAGTGCATGGGGAAACTGTGGGGTTAAAAAAGATGCCGATGGAGAATCCTGTTCAGCAGCCGTGGATGCTGTTAGCAGTCAGGCAGAGATGGTGAAAGCTGAGAAAATGTGAAACTAACGATGGGCCGACTGACTCAACAAAATGAGGATTGATTAGTTAGACAATGATGATGACGATGAGTCCAGAAACTCACACAGACTAATTAAAGCGAGCAAAGAGACAAACTAGCAGGTGTTTGTAAAGGTGCGCTGAGGTTTCGAGTCAAACGAACTGCAGGCTTCACGTCTTTGTTACTCTGTGTATTTATCCATACTTTTATTGCTATGTAAATGAAACATTTTACACGTCTCTCACAGGATGCCAGTGACTTGTTTGTTAAAGTCTAAATTCACCCCAAGCTGTGAGTCCACCTCCACCCACTGCAGAATTTTAAAAAATGCTAAAAGGTGTGAAAAAGGGGCTGAAGAACAGGAACTGATGTGTGAGGCAAGAGTTGTTCATTTTTCCCTGGGCCAGAGGAAAATGGAGAGCGAAACAGAATCACACGGCACCTGTGCAACAGAGGACTCTTTCTAGATGGAGGACTTTTCCCCTCAAGAATCCCCTGAAGCAGGCATTAGTGTGGTGGAGGACGCTGGTGGACCCGAGCGGTATCAATTTGAGCTGTTCTCTCCAGCCCCAGTAATGCCCAAAGTCAAAGCCCCCCCTCGTTCTCTGTCTCCCCCCCACTCACTATCAAGGGGCCGTCCTGCATTTCTGAGCTGTGTGAATGTGTGAAAGAACAGGATGTAGCCCAGCTGAGCTTCTGCAGCCACAGACAGCACACGTCTGAAACACTGCACCGAGTCATTCTCAATCAGGACGCAGTTTTAATGACTCCACAGCAAAGATCCAAACGCCTGACTCTGTGCAGCCCGGCTTCGTCTGCATCAGGAGGATTTAAAACAGTTAACATGCAAAATGATATACTGTGCACTCGCACCCACAGCGTCCTGTGAGATCCGGTGACTGTGGACGCCATGTGAACACACTGTCACGTTCAAGAGAGCAGTTTGAGTTTCAGCCCTCCATCAGAGGATGGACACGGGCAGCTCCAACAGTAAAGTAGGTGGTGTTGTTCAAACTTGGTAAAATGCTGGGTTGGTGCTAAAGAGCCTAAAGTGTGCCAGGAAACTGTCCCCCCACCATCACACCGACAGCAGCCTGGACCGTTGATGCGAGGCGGGGTGGACCCACGCTTTCATGTTGTTTACCTCACGCTCTGACCCTGCCATCAGAGCGTCACAGCAGACATGGACACTCTTCAGAGCCGCTGCTTTTTGTCAATGATTTGATTGATTCTGGTGAATATTGCCTCTGTTTCCTGCTCTTAGCTGTCAGGAGCTGCACTCGGTGTGCTCTACATGCTTTCAGATGTTCTTCTGCATATGTTGGTTGTAATGAGTTACTGTCGCCGTCCTATCACCTCAGAGCAGCCTGGTCATTCTCGTCTCACTGCTAGCATCAACAAATCATTTTCTTCATTCATTTTCAGAGAAGTGCTGCTTGCTGGATGTTTTTCTCTTTTCTCTGTAACTCCTGAAAAAGTCAGAGCAGCAGGTCTGGGACCGCCAACCATGCAGTGTTCAAGGTCACTTAAATCATGTTTCTTCCCCGTTCTGATCAGTTTGATATTCAGCAGCTAATCTGGGCCATGTCTGAACTGCAGATTAGATATTTGGTTAGTTAACAGGTTTACCTAATACGTAGGTGGTGTGTGAGTGTACACTTTGAAAGAGTTGTCAATAAACACCGGCTTCATCTCACGGCAGTAGAATCACTCAGGACTGTGCGATTGATGGTGGCGTGAAATGGATGCAGGTCTGACTGGTTCAGATGCTGAACAGGATCATCGAGTGTTTATTAGTGTTTTTCATGAACACAGGTGTAATCAAGATGATTAATTAAGGGAAAAATGAATTAAGTTTTTCCACAACAAAAGGCTAATATTACTCATTATTTATGCACAGATCACAATATTTCTCTTATAAATATTAAAACTGATCCAACCAGATGCAGTTTATGATAACCTGGCACTGCAGAGTGAGCGTGGTCACCCGCACTGCTGTGAGAAGCATCATTATTCATCAGTTTCACAGGAGTGCTGATAGTTGCATTGCTGTGACAGTAGGAACGTATAAGAAGCCGTACGATGCCACACGAGGTTTCCTCCACCTTTGGGAAGCAGCACTCGTGTCCCCGAGGTTTCCCAGTCTGCATTTGTCACTGAGGCTGTGCAGTGAGGATGTCGCACAGCAGCTGTTGGGAAGGTTACTTTTAAAATGTATTCCACTACAGATTACAGATTACATGCCCCAAAATGTATTTTGTAACGTATTCCGTTACGTTACTCAATGACAGTAACGTATTCTGAATACTTTGGATTACCTATTATATTATCATGCTTTTTACAACTACATGAATGTCCTATTGCTGTGTGATTTATTACTATTACTGAAGGTTACTCACCATACCAACACCAACTAGATGTTTAAACCTTAATATAAATGAGTAACAGTAGGTGGACATTAGGTAAGGCTGCACTTTTTGCAGCGATCTCGTATAGAAAACTATTCCGCGCGTATATAAAACAGGTCCGCGGCTCCGAACCGTAGTAAAGGGACCTCTGGCTGATACGTCGGGTTCGTGTCGGGCTCAGAGCTGAAAACTAGCTTTACTTTGTTGTCTGGGTCACTTTGCTAGTTAGAGACAGAGAGAGGCGTTGAAAGGCTCCAACAGAACTTATTGTTTCGGAGGAAAACACGAACACAGTGTACAGTCGAGTCTTAATAGCTTACTTACAGCTGGGCTCATCAGGCACTCTTCTTGGCTGCAGTGGTTATTATTATATTTACATGCTTCCAGCTCCCGTTTCTGCTCCGTGACAGCTCGGACTTTTCCTTTCTCTCCCTCCCTCGCTCACAGACACATCACGGGTATGACAGTCCATTCTCCCTGCAGCACGGACTACACTGCCCATGATGCTACACTCTTTATTATATTGTGTATATTGTGCATTTTGCTATTTATCATACTGTTTATTTTAATCTTTGTGTACAGCACTTTGTGACTACCTGTCTATGAAAAGCGCTTAATAAATTAACTTTACTTACTTACATGCTTTAGGGCGATGCCTGTAACACTTTGCCTGTTGCCTTCATATTAAATCATTTTTGTGAATAATTTTATAAAATATTTCTTCACGTCATTATGCGGCCACAAGTAGGCGTGACACGGCTGCGCGATTGAGACACAGACATTAGAGGCTCTTAATGCGTGTTTTGTTTGAGGCGTGGAAACCAAAAATAGAGATGGCGTAGCCGAACATATGAAACAGGAAAGTACCGCCGTGTAATCCCTTTATTTCAGCAAAGTAACTGTATTCTGAATACCACCTTTTTAAACGGTAACTGTAACGGAATACAGTTACTCATATTTTGTATTTTAAAGACGTAACGGCGGTACATGTATTCTGTTACTCCCCAACACTGATAGATAGAGATATATCTATCAGTGATAGATAGATATTGATAGATATTTAGAGGAAACATGGCGAACGTCTCTCATATACAGGTAGCGGCTACATTTTTTTTTTTTACAGAAATCTTCTTTATCAGAGTCAAACATTTGTAATCTGGTGCCAGAAGAAGCTGCAGGATATCAGGATTAGGCTGATGTGTGAGATGAATATTCCTGCCACAGCTTCTAGAAAATGTAATTAATGCTCATTTTGGAAATCACTGTTGCCAGTGCGATTTTTCAATGTGTGCTTTTCAAAGTGACTCTGCAGAAACTTCTGCTTTATTTACACCATCAGTGACAGCTACCGCTTCATCTCAGCATCCGCCCTGGACACTCCCTTTAATTCTTACTCTAATTAAGTGCAATTAGACAATAGGCACCTAAAATATTCATGCTGCGATTAACCTCACCAGTTGTTTCAACATATAATTTACAAGTACTGCAGTGGGAACTGCGATGTGCTTCTTGAGTGTCTTAATGTCAACGTGGCACCAGTGTGTGAAACAGACCTGTAGGTGTCTTCAGAGGCTCTGACAGTATTATAGCAGCTGCTGACTGGAGTTTATGCATCATGTTCTCAATGATAATCAAAGGACAACATGAGACATAAAGTGACAAGATGCCACTTGGCAAAGGCAGGACACACAGTGTATCATTGTGGACGCTCTCGTCTGCAGAAACTATCTCCCTCTTCACATGAAAGGTGGAGTGACCATCTGACAATTTTGGCTCACAGTGATGTGAACACAGGCACAGAATGGATGGATGTGTTATTAGTGCTGTCCTCATATTGTAATCCCATCTGTCTCGTGGCGGGCCGTCGAGGGGTTCGCCACCAGTTTGACTGTGTGGATTTTTGTGCCCTTTGTTTTCTTTCCAAAGTTAAAAGAAATGTTTTAATGTTAAAAGATTAAAGAGGCGGAAACGTGTCACTGACCACAAATGCGTCTGACTTTTAGTAATATTCACACTGTGACTGAGTCCAGGCGGCAGCTGCATGTGAAACATCTCCAGTCTTTGTCATAGAACGTAATGAGAGTCATAAAGGGCTTAAAAACAGAGCTCACATTTGCAAAAACCTTTACAGAACACAAATGCAATAACTCACAGGCTGTTTGTATATTATGTGTTAGTGCCCATGTTTGTTTGTATTCTATTAAGAACCACTCAGTGCTTATTATTGTGCCTTGAAAAGAGTAGAGGTCAATTTTTCTCCCTTTCACTATTGAATTGAAAACAGTCAGATAATAGATTCTCTCTGCATATTCCTATAAACATAATTTATCACCAGGAAGGCAAAAGAAATTAGGTTTCTGTGCGGTGTGAGATAAACAAAAGAGCTGATATTACATGAGCAGCACACACGGGCGCGTCGATAGGTCGTCTGACCTCATCTTGGGAGGAAATGCGGGGACGTTTTGGTTCCCAGACAGCTAACACACCTGTCCATTTCTTATGTTTGCTTTCCTCAAAACTACATCAGCTGATTTATTGTTGCGATTTGAGGCAAAAAGTTGTGAGAAAATACAAAGTATCCAGTTTAAAGCTGACGCAGACGTCACACTTCTTGGCAAACGGTTGCTTATTTACACATCTGACACTAACACTGTGATTTATTCAGAGTAGAGTTTCTGACCATCTGGCAAATTTAAAGCCAATATTTATTCTGCTGTACTTTTGTTTCTGGCCTCTGCAACACTTTTTAACCATTATGTAAATAAGCTAGCCAGTAAGTTTCTCGGATTTTGGATGCTGAATGGATAATGCGGAGCAGGAAAACAGCAAACTCCCTGAACGCAGCGCAGTGAGGAAGCTGAGGGTGGACCAGGAAAGTAAAGTGCAGCTGAAATTTGCTGTGAAACTCCATAAAGCTCGAGGTTCATATTGAAGGTTCGCCACTGCGAGCGACCCCTTTTAAGTTGCACCGTTGTTCTTTGGCCTTTGTTACATCATTATTAAAATATTGATTTTGTCCACTTTAAAGCAGTTCAGAAAGTGTCTCTGCATGAGCGATGTCACTGGAGCGAGGACAGCTGACAGCTAAACTGTAGTCATTAGACCAAGTGGCCGCTTCACTCCAGACTCTCCGGCTTTACAGCCATGAAAGGAAACTCACATACTTGCAGATTTGAAGCTCTCAGCAAAGCGCTTATGATAATTTGACTTGTTAAATTGTCACAAAAAAGTCTGACATTTACAAATTAGTTTAAAAGATTATTTTAGGAAACTTGTGCTTTAATTTCTTTTCCCAGTCAGGTATAATGAATCCCTCTGATAACCCTCAACCTTCTCTTTTATAACTTTCCCCAAACCTGTCATGTAAGTAGTGACACAGCACTGTCACAAGTCAACAAGAGTTTAATTAAACGGTGTGATTTTTGTGTTTTCCACTCTGTGTTCTGCCACTGATATTAGAGCAGTCGGGACCGGATGAGGCCAGATTCTGCCTGTAAGCGTTAATCGTGAGTCTCACAGAGTCTCCCATGACACGAGCAGGAATATTGCGAGTGGGAGCAATGGACTGTGTCATTTTAATTTCAGCTGGAGCTCAGACCTCCTGCCAACCAAATCAATTGCTTTTTCACTGCTGGGCATTTGTTGATGAGTTATGTCAGACAGAAGAAGCAATAAGCCTTAATCAGGAGCACATTGTGTTGCCTCCGACACATGAAGACATCTGGAAGTCTACAGATAAAAGATATTTAAGGGTTAGGGCTCGCTCCGGCCGACCAAAAGCCCAAAATCCAGAATTCATTTAGAAAGAAATTATCCTCCAAAGTGCCATCGTCCTCGTGTCAAACCCAACCGGAGCACATCTGTACCTGTTTTATTCATGGAAATGATGATGGCAGTAATAACACCTGCAGGGTTTTCTCTGATTTTGAGCAAACACTTTGATGCACATCGACGTGCCACCCAGTTCCCTGATGGAAGAGAGCTAAGTGCAAAGGGAACAGCTCATTCAGGGCTAAATATCCAAAAACTCCGTCTGCTTTAATTGGACTGTTTGTTTGGAGCAACGATTGCTTGAAGAACGTTGTCAGACGTGATTGCTGTATCAGGTGAAGACGCACAGAGGGCCGATGCGTAGACGGGGAAGAGGAAAAGATTAATTAAGTGTGGCCAGCTGAGAATACGGTATATTAAATATCAGCTGCAAACAGGGGAGGCCCATTCATGCTGAACAAGGCACAGCGGAGTGCGTGCACCACCTCACCACTGACATTTATGTTTTATCCTCTAAGAACCACAAAATTAGTGCTGAGAGAATCAGACGTCATTCTGAATTAAACTGAGTAAAATATAAAATACAGGAATGAAATCTGTCACTGTGAGAGAGGGATGCTGGATACTACAGCCTGCGAGCTAAGTTACCCCAGCCGAAGTGTCCTCGAGCAAGACACTGAGTCACCATGAAGCACATAAGAGCGAGAACATCTGTGTGAACGAGTGAACGTGGAGTGAAACGACACATAAAGACGTAACCTCAGACTGATGACTGTCAGCGCCCGCCTGCTCTCGGTCTGTGTGCCTGGAGCTGCTAACGTAAAGCAGCCTCAGTTTTCCTCAACATGACATAAAAATAAAATTAATAATTAAAAATAATAAAAAGGATAGTAACAGCAGAGCTGTGTAACTCCCTGTAGTGCTGATATTTCTGTCATTTCCTTAAACAGCTGTCAGGGATCAGTCAGTTTTTTAGTGTTTATTATGAAGTAATCACACATTCAGAACTTGCTAATTATGAACAGATGAAAGTAGCAGTAAACTGAAAAACGAGAGCAGCTATATCAATATTGCATGTTATGAGGAGCTCAACATTTGGGAAAAAAGTTTTAAATGAATTTTAATTAGACTCAAACAAACTTTATACGAGCACGGGGAACAACCTGACAGCGCCTCTCCGTCATTGGACGACGATTACCTCACAAAGATCCATTAGTGGTAACAGAAATGACAAAGTGTAAGCGAGATCCAGTTTATATAAATCATATATATTTGTTAATCACCACAAGTCCCCCCGTCTCCTTAAATTATCCTGAGAATACGGCCGACGAGACAGTTTTTAATGATGGATGCCATATTGTCTCCATCTTGGCATGCTCATGGGAAGCCTAAAAACGATTTCTAATTTTAATGGTATCATCCTGTGGCAGATTTCCAAGTGACATTTATGAAATATTTAAAGAGGAACTAATGGGCTCATTGTTAAACATGTAGTAAAACTGAACCTGGCAACACTGCCTGTCCTCACAACTACCAAACACTTATTTCAGTTTAAGGGGACAGAAAATACATTATTACATTCATTTAATTCACTTTTATTTATACAACAAAGTACAGAGCCTACTATAGAATATGGAAATCTGTAATCAGATAGTCTGCTATAGGTGAGACTTTTGGAAAGTTGGGGAAGAAAAACTCCCTTAAAAGAGGAAGAGAGCCAGGCTCAGGGAGTGGCAGCCATCGACAGTGACTGTTCGGGCGCTGAGCTGTAACTGTAACACTCAATAAGGACGCCTGCAGTGTGAGAGCGGAGTGCTCTAATGGGGTGATATGAAACCAAGATTTTAAAGATATGATAGAATAATTGTTCTGGATTTTGCCTTTTTTAAAAATTCAGTTGTTGAATTTAACAATGAGCCAAATACGAGAAGCCAATATGAGAGAACTGTGATCTCATTGCTGTGTTTGGATCATTTTAATGCTTTTCAGATCACTTTTAGAAGCAACAAATGCACAAACAGTTTCTCTGCATACATCTGAGACAGAAAGCTGCTAATTTTAGCAGATGACCACAGCATGACCCTGATGAAGGCCACAAGCCGAAACGTGTTGGTCAGTCAATAAAGTTGTTCCTCTTCCCTTAAGTGTTGCTGGAGTTCCTGCATTGTGAATTTTAGCAGATGACACAGTTCAGTCTCAGACATTTGTTTAAATAAACTCCTCACAGTGAGTCTGGAGGTTAAGGTTACACCATCCAGAATAAATATCTCTTCAGAACCATTGTTTTTTTTTCTTAAGAGATTTATAGGCACAAATCTCAGTTTTGTAAGTAGAAAATTACAGACTTTCAGACTAACTTAACTAATTAAACTAATTAGTCTGTCTCACCTGTATTCATAGAAATGTATAGCTGGGTATCATCTGCATAGCAACAAGTGCAGAATGAATATATATGAATAATGTGAAAAGCACCGACATCCTGGGAACTCGGACTAATGTGTGTCTATGAGGAAAACTCTTCACTCACATTAACAAACTGAATCTATTGGATATAAAGACCATCTGTGGAAAACATGATGAGCAGTACTGAATGAGTCCACAATCAGAGGCCATTCATAACCTTCACTAGTGTCTGTGCTGTGATGATTCATGACTGATATTCTTCACATAAACCATTTTCTGCTAATGACCACAGTTACAGAAGAATTATGGCTGATTTAAAACAGTGCTAACATTGTCTGTGACATGTAGCCTGTTAATAAAGGTAAATATTTAAAGCAGAGCAGTCCTGTTTGGACCAGGTGTGAAAGATCCCACATGTACAACAAGAGCATCTGGGTACAAGGATTACAATGAGGACTGGATTTTTTCTTAATGGAAATGAAATAGCAGTAGATTTTATTTCATTAAAGTCCATAAAAATAAGCAAACAAACAAAAAGTCTTATTAGAAGAAAACCTTAGCTAAGCAGAAAAGGAAAAGCAGTGTGACACGATATCAGCAGCAAAGCTCATGTGGAACGAGTGAATTCTGCAGGACTAAAGAGTCCAGTTAGTGTGCTCAAATTAATAAGAATAATTTGCATATTGCAGGTAAATCTCTAAGGTGTTTCCAGGCCAAAGGCAGGTGAATAAAGCACAGATATGCATAGCATTAATGTGTTTTTTGTATGAGAAGTATTCAGTGTTTCACATGAGCACACTGTGGACTCATTAACAAAAACAGAAGAACTGAATTTTTACTTATGCTGGAGAAAAATAATAAGAAAATGTGGACTTTGCTTTTTAAGTGCACGGCTATTTAATTTATAAAAACATTTAATAAGAAGCTTGCAGAGACACACTCATGTGAAAACCTTTACTTTGTATTCAGTTATACTGCAGCTGGACTGAAGCGACCGGCCGGGGTCCATTAAAAACATCTCATGCTGATGTGAGAGTTTTAATTGGCAGCAGTGGTAACATCCTGTAGAAGCGAGGCATCGAGCCGCAGGGTGTTGGTTTCATCCACACATTGGATGGATGGAGAGCTGTTTCATTAGTCACCAGAGCCTGACTAATGCCAAAACACAGACCTGTCAATTAAACGCTGATATCAGTCCGACGAGACATGCATGAGAAAGAGGAAAGCAGGGGTTAACGTGTAATTTGATATTAATCCTGAAACTCCTCTGACGAGGTCAGGAGTCATTGTTTCTAAATCAGCACCAACGCCTGATCGTATCATGTTTTATAAGAGTTGTACTTTAGTAAATGTAAACATAAAACTGGAGTCTGTCCCAGCTGTGGAGGGTAAGAGGTGTCCCGTCCATCACAGGGCTTACACAGGCAGACACACAGCCAATCACATGCAGTTCAGGAAGGTGACGCGATGGCGCCAACCACCATGACAGCGTGACAAAGAGGAACTGTGCAAAACTAACTGTCATTACAGCCGCGTAGTAAAAGTGAAAATGCTTGTAAGGTTTGGACATTCTTATGAGTTACTCCAAATTTAAAATGAAATGTTCACATAATGATATTCAATAATCACATCCTTTGCTTTATTTCCACTAAATAAACAAAAATCTGCAGTGCAGTATTTCGCTTCAAGGTCAGAATTACTGTTAAATTACTGCAGTCCCCTCAGGTAGATACACCAGCAGAGCCAGCTCTGTCTATTGATGCCTGCAGATGCTGAGTGGAGGTTTGTGGCACATCCGACGGCTGAGAGAGAGCGTGAAGTCTCCAGCAACACTTCAATAGTATAGATTTACCTTTTTGCTACAACAGGTTTTGGCTTGTTGCCTTCAAAAGTTTCATTTATCATCAGAATCATATTGAAAACAAAACATCAATGAAGATAAGCAAGAAGCAGAAAAAGGGACAAACACAGTGATGGGCTGGAGCCGGGGGGGGGGGGTGTCACTGTAAAGGAACTGCCTGCACCAATAAACCAATAAAGCAGTTTGGTCTACAAAGTGGAAGATGCTGCAAATCAGTCTTGTAGCATATGCAGTTGCAGATGTTGCTGCTGGGTGTAGCATGCTAGCATGCTAGAGGAGGTCATTAGCTGCTGGTGTCATAGCTGTCCTGGAGCACGTATGTTCGATGTTTGTCAGCGTATTTTAAAATGTTTGGCATCTCACTGGCCCATCCCGTGACTTTGACTGATCTCATTAGTTTGCCACCCGCTGTGATGTCATCATGAATAAACACCAAACATGTAACGCAGTAATTAAACAGTTACAGAGCAGCATTTCCACCTCTGTGTCTGTTCAGCTGTTCTATCTTATTTGGCATTTTCTTTTCCTGCTGGAACTCTGGGCTTCAGCATCGTGCTGGTGGAGGCACTGCTATAAAGGGATCAGGGGATCAAGCTGATGTGTGATACTCTACTAGCCTCTAACCTGCCTCTTCCGCTGAGCGCGATAATATATGATAATAGATTCCTCCAAATCCCACCCTGTTTTCCGAGCACGATGCTGGTTTGCATCTACGCCTTCATATTTCACTCAGCTGTGTCTTCTGGACATAAACAACAAATCATGCAGGAGTGAACTCTAATTCAGGTTATTCTACGTGAGCATGAATATGATCCCAGAACAAATAATAATAAAATAATACAAAATGCAGTAATTTACTAAATTACTCCCTACTGCTGTGTTACTGGAGGGCACGGGTGCATAAAACCTGGTTTATCCGCTCCCCTTCGGTTTTGTCGGGTCCAGCTTCCCACACGTCCCTTCGGTGCATCATTTCTGTGAGTTTGGACAGTAGTTGTATGTTTATAGACCTGGATCAGAAACACATGACTGTTTAACTGCTCAGAGCCCTCCTACAGACATTAGAGAGAGCAGTGGGAGTGCTGGGTTTGAGGAGAAGGGGTCAGGTGCTTGAATAAGACAGCAGCTGTAAATCTTTGTGCTGAACAGCAGCTTTTTGCTGGTGGCAAAAAGAAAAGCAAAGACAGATAAAACACACTGGCTGTTTCTATACATACGAACCGTGTTCGTCGTCACCTGCAGTGTGAGGAGATGATGAGCAGCAGCGAACAACTAGCTTTTAAAAACAGCCGTTGCTGCTCTTTGCTGTGGTTAAAATAAGGGCTGCGATATTGTAATGCATGGAAAATAAGCTCACCATCACCAGTTTCCTACTTTAAGAGGGTGAACAATTCATTTTTGTCCCTGACGAGCATGGCACATTCTCCTCTTACAGTGTGATTATGTTAAAAAGAACTAATGTGATTGGTTTGAATATCATTGAATTTAGTCGTGATGTTTAGGATTAATGTCAGAACGGTTTGACCAAACTTCTATAAGGAGACCCAATGACAGCTGGTTCAGTCAGCAGCATTAAAGCGATGCTGGTCCCTGTTTGCGCCGTGATCCTGAACAATTTACTGAGAATATTTTTGCAGCATCGAGATAAAGAGGACCAGAAACTCCACATCATTAAAAAAGTGTGAGTGCACTAACAGCAGGCTTTTAAGAACACAGTTAACTGTCATTACAGAGCTAAAGTTCAGCCTATTCTCTAAGGCAACAGGGCAGAGTCACAGAGGCTGCTGATAAAACAACAGGAAGTCTGCACTTGGATTACAAATGTGATTATCTGATCATGGCAGGATTGTGCTGGGTTGTTTCTTTCATAGACATGATAATTGAATTTTTGCATATTAACTGGAACAAGTGAGTTTATTATCTGGTTGACTAACTGAAATATGTTGTTGCGTTTACCTCTGCACCAGCAGTGACTGTCATTACAGAGCTAACGTGCAGCCTTTCAGGTGTAACAGTGAAGCCAAAAACATCCTATTCTCTAAAGCAATAAGGCCTCAGAGTCTCAGGCTGCTGATAGACAACAACAGAAAGTCTCCCGGGTGTGACTGTGATTACAAATGTGATTATCTGCTCATCTGTTCATGGTGGAAGTGAGCTGGCTTGTTTTTGCATTGAAATGATAATCGAAATTTTGCATATTAACTGAAAACATTGAGTGTATTATGTGGGTGACCAGCAGAAATACATCTCTCAGTTTATGTGTTTTTACATCATCAGTGCTGTGAGTCTGTAGCAGCGAGGCCAGTCTGAGATATACGTTCAGTATTACCCAGAGGAAGTTATATTAGACGCCCAGGGTCACGCAGCAAATACAATTCAGTGTTTGTCAAACGTTGAGTGGCTGTGATGAAAGCAAAAGCAGCAACGCATCTGTTGTTCAAAGAGATGATGAAAAACATATTTTAGCAAATGTGAATGTTGAGAGTTTATGTTAGCATAGCAGCTGTTAGCATCGGTCACTCAGGAGTTACTGTTAGTTACTCGTGATTCACCATCACAGGCTCTATCAGACTTTCTGCTTTCACGTCGTTGTGACAGACAGGTTCATAAAAATTCCATCACAGCGTAATTTCACCTGTCATTTTAATTTTCAGACTGTTTCATAGTCAGACATATTTAATAGCTTTACATTTTCAGGGGTGGGAGGGGCGGGGAGCAGAGCCGGTGTTCTGACAAACCATCCTACTTTGGCAAAACATCCTACTGTAAGTAGTTTATGCACATTTCTGCTGTCACAGAGTAATTCCAGCACAAATGTAAGTAGGTATGACGGTTTGCCACTTAACTTTGCCCATCAGAGTATGCTTGTAGCTCATATTCAGCCAGGATGGTTCGCCACTTAATTTCGTGTTGTGTGCATGCGCAGAAACAACGGGTAGGATGGTTTGTCAGGTAGGATGGATTCCCAGAACACCCGGTGTGCTCCTAGTGCCGGTGTTCTGGGAATCCATAGGCAGGGTGGAGTGGGTGGAGGCGAGTGCTGGGTGATTATGACAGAAGGATAGAGAGAGAGAGGTTTACAAGATGGTAGTGAGACCTGCTGGGATGTACAGTTTGGAGACGGTGGCAGTAAGGAGGCCCAGCTGAAGGTGCTCAGTCCATCAGACGGACAGCTGAGAGTCAGAGAGGTGGAGGTGGGCTGGACATGTGCAGGGGGACAAAGGCTGTTAAAGATGGAGCTGCCAGGCTGGAGGAAAGGAGCAAGATCTCAGAGGAGGGTCATGGATGAAGGAGGACATGCAGAGGGCTGGTGTGACAGAGGAGGATGCTGGGATAGGAGGAGATCATTCGCCGTGGTGACACATAAAGGGAGCAGCTGACAGAAGGAGAAATTTCCCAAAACAACACAAATTTACAATAATCAGTATAGAAAAAAGACTGTGTAATCACACCTGCAAGAAGACTGTTAGTGCTAACATTAAGTGGACCTGCATGAGTGTTATTAAAATAGAGATGTACGAGTTTTAATTTTAATAAATTTTTAAAAACATAATTCTCCTCCTCCTGCCTCACAGGAAACTGAAAAGTGTAATTTCATGCACAGTCGGTCAGTTTCTCCCACAGAAGCGATCGGTCTCTTTTATACTGTTGCAGAGACGAGCTGTCAAAATGATACACAGCTTTCAGATTTCTGTCTTTGTTTGAATAAATTCCATCAGTGAAAATCTTGCTTAAAGTGACCTGCTGTCCTTATATAGTCTGCTGTGGTGCAAAATGTTTATGGAGCTCCTACTCACAGCTACTTCTTCATTATGACAGCCAGTGTTTCTCTCCAACTGCGGTAATGGTGTTGCAGAGAATAACTCTGTTATTAGAGGGAGTGCTTTACCACACGTTTTGAAATTAACGTTGAGATTTAATCACAGCTTGGATCAGGTCCTTTGTTTTCTGGTCATCATCCAGCTGTTAATAACCACTGCATTTGTTGAGTTAGACACATGCAAAGGTTAGACTGCAGATGCTGAGGTGATGCTTTTGCTTCTTTTTTGTGTAACTTCATAATCCAAGTGAGTGGTGCGGATTTAAAACACTCTTTACTCAAAACATTAGCGAGCAACGGTCATTGCTGTTACTCAAAGAGTGTGCTAATGTATATGTAAAGTGTAGAGGTAAGTTTGGGTGTCGTTTGATACACAAAGTGTTTGCAGGGGCTGTGGAGCTGGTACCCATTTATTGATGTTTGCACGTGCATGTTCGGGGCAGTGATGGGTGTGTGTTGAATCTACCTAGTTGTTTTCCCTGCATTGGTCCGAGTGTGGGGTTTCCTGGCTCCTGGGTGGCCAGTGGGGTGTTCGTGAGGTCTGTGCGCAGGAAGTGTTCGGTTGCTGTTGCTAGGAGTGGACAGGCTGCTGGGAGGGTTGTCCGTCTCCATCTTGCTGTTTCTGGTCATTCGGAGAGATTCCAAACCACACAGCAAGCCCTCACGTTACATATACTTGTGCTCTGAATAGCAGAACAAATGTTAAAAATGTTAGCCAACATGGGGACTGCTAGAGGTTATTACAGTGGCTAATTTTAGCAGCTAGCTTTAGCAGCTCCCAGCTGACATATGTTAACAGCCGGCAGCCTAGATTCATTAGAATATTGTTATGAACTGATTTACATCAATTTATGCCTGACATTTACCTTTGGGGTGACAGCACAAAGGCTGACAGGCAGGGACAGAGCGCAAAGACAGAACAAGAAAGAGGAAACAAAAGGCAAAAGCAAAAGTCCACACATGATGCCAAGGAAGCATCCTCATCCACTCATGATGATTTCACATAATTAAGCAGTGTGTTACTGTTACTGTTATCACATGTGGATCGTCAACCTGCTCTTATAATATGATTATTTTTCTTCATTTCTACGTAAATACAGAGTTTTACAGACACCCCCAGAGCATTGTGTGCTTGATATTATCGTTGGGTCTCACCTGTAAAGATTCGCTCCTAGAATCTTTCACGCGACGGCTGAAATCACAAATCTGTAATCGCCGCTTGTTTTGTTTTCTTCCACCCGTCTTGGAAGCAGCTCAGCCTGTGAGTACGAGGTTTGCATCAAATCCCACGAAGTGACTTATTCTCTCAGAACCAAGAAATGGAGGTTTAGGTTATGTGTTTCACATCACAACGAAATGCAAAAGTATCTGCAGTCAGACATTATCAAATATCTAAAAGCGTATTTTTACCAACATTCACTTTCATTGTATCATCTTATGAGCAATCTTTGTATAAAAAAGGTGAGTTATAACTCACTTGGAGTCATGTTGAAAACTGTAACCATCTTGCAGATGACTTAAACAGAGATCTTGTGTGTGACCTTCTATACATGTGCTGTGTGGCTGAACTACAGAAGTGTTGGAGCCAAAGAAAGCAAAGGGAAATAATATTCGGAGACAGCCTGATGGGAACCATAAGACCATGAAATGGAACCTCAGTTCTAGTGTGTCAGCTGGCCAATTTTCTACCATGTGAGGTCAGACAAATTCACAGAAAGCTTCCCGATGCCTTTGTGTAAAATTTCACAGGAGGGTAATTCTTCAGAAGATCTCTCAGGATTGTTGTGGCTGCACGTGTCAGAACCTTCAGTTTCTTTTTCTGTGTTCAAATAAAATATGTTCAGTCTCAAAGCAACACCAGTTTTATGTGCTTGTGTGCTGTGTGTGTTTGCGAAATGCAAATTGACTGTTGTCGTTCTAATATTTGCACTGAAAAGAAACCATCTGTCCGATCCATGTGTGCTGGATCAAACTCTCGATGCATTCATCGTGTGCCAGGCTGTGATTTCTGCTAGACATGAGAGTTATACCAAAACGCAGTGAGCGTCTCTCTTTCTCCTGATATTAACTTGTGATAGAAACGTGTTGACACCAGAGTGACTATCACAATTATTTTTCATCAGTACTGAGATAAAATTATTTATCACGTTGATTGATTTTAGTGAGTGAATGATTTTTACTGCACTGTCATGTAAACCTAACAAGGCCTTAACACCCACATGGTGCAGCGTCCATGTTTAAACCTGATCTTGTTAATTCAGTGCAGGTAGAAGAAAAGTGTAAATAAAGCTTTACTCACTCTGTCATTGTGCTTCACTTCTGTTAATGAAAACGTCTTTACAGACCAATAAGATGTTTATTCCCGATGCAGCTCCTGAAAGCAAAAATGCAAAATGAATGGATGCGACATCTCTGGGGTCCCTCTGTGTTTCCACACAGCACAGGCGTCACCACTGTGGAGACGTGTGATATTTAATGTAATGATATGTTTGTTACAGTCTTGTTTGCTGGTCATGTTAACCGGACACTAACCTTCAGCCTGCAGCTGTGTTGGTGACTTCAGTGTGTGTTGGTGAGATGAAAGGATGCGTCGCTGCCAGGCTGATGGAACATTTGCATTAACAACCACTGCATTGTTTTTCTTTGCCTTCATGCAATCATTGTAATACAGTCAGTGATGAGTTTTCAGGTGGTTGCATAAGATCCTTGTGCTGCTCTGTAGCACACACACACACGCACGCACACGCACACGCACACACACACACGCACACACACACACACGCACACACACACGCACGCACACACACACACACACACACGCCTCTACAGCTGCATGTGACTCCTGTTAGCTTCAGTATCTCCAAACGAGGGACGAGCTCTTCACCTCCTCTTCGATTTTGTTTTACTGATCAGTTATTTGTAACAGCGCCTTTAATGTTACTCAGTCAGGATACATACAGGGAACAGCTGTGATGGCTTACTCAGGCATGGGCAGTTACTGTTGGTGGAGTATACATTTTCATTTAATTGTGGGAAACAACTGAGAATAAAATCATAATAACTGTGATATTACAGGTTATTACAGGTTATGTATAGAACAGATTAAATGCTGGGACAGTCGTTACTCCTGCTGCGTTCATGTTGACAGTGTTGGATACCGACTTCTCAACTCTCTGATGAATATCACGTGATTTTTATTTGGTGTAAAAGGGGCAATGATATTTCTTTATTCTTATTGATCTCAAAGTAGCATTTTAAGTATAATAATAAAACTATGAAATGAAGGGAAAACTTCGATACTGGTACTTCTTCTGAGGTAAATCCTAATTTCAGTTTAACTAATTAGAATTTCAAAATTGTTCCGTTTTCTTTTTTCTTGCTTGTTTATTTTCTAAACCGATGTTTGATTTCAGTAAAGATGACGCTTGAAGGTCGGCTGTCAGATAACCAACTAGCATTTCTGCAGAGGAAATAATTACTGCAAATGTCAAACGCTAAACTGACTTCTATTTATACAAGGAAGTGCTAACACACAGTTCACAATTAATTACTAATCACACCCTTCAGAATGTGAAAAAGGCATGCTAGACAGCTTAAAAGGTAATTACACTGTGATGGTTTTTTAGTTTCAGTCACTTTGTGGTTGCTCGAGCCTGCAGACACATTTGGCCTCATTGCGTTTAGAATGACATCCATACTGTGAAAAAAGGTTTTAACAGAGTTTCGTTTGAGGCCTTAAATCTGCCAGATTTATGGAGACAACCTACAATTTTCCTTCATTCTGAGGAGCCATTATAATCCCAAACACACTGTCAAATAATTTACACTAACTTCATTATGAAATCACTTGGTTGGTATTTAGGAGGTTTTCTCTGCTTCGATCCATCTTTTTACTGTTTATGCTAAGAACACGTGTTTTGCTTTATGTTTGGCTGTAGCGAGCGATGAGACTGATGTTTGCTACAGAGGTGCACTGAGTGTGAAATATCAAGACTTTAAACCAGTGTGAACACAATGGAGATACACACCAACACAAAGGAAACTAGAGTCACACTGAAGTGTTTGAACATTACATTAATAGTCTTCACTCACTGTGTCTTTAGGGATTCACTAGCTTGCGAAGCTATTAGCGTAGCTCTTAGCGTAGCTGAATCACTAGCAGTAAGGCTTCTTCATCCGTCCTCCTGCACTTTCCTGCTCAGTATGTCACATTTTCAGCTCCTCCTTTTGTAACAATGATACTTATAATATGGCCTGTTTATAGCTTTGGAGGCCAGGCTCAGCGAACCAGGCTCTGCACCCTTGAAAAACCAGACCCTCGTTCAGGTTCAGGCAAAGCTAACAGCTAATAGTTAGCTGTGACGTTCTCCTTTATCTCATAGTGGACAGAAATGATTTTTTGGACTGGTACAAATAATTTGTCTGGCATCTTATTTGATGCAGAGGGATTATGTAATTGGTCCTGTTTGTCTGTCTGTTTGTTTGTTAGCAGTCTTATCAGTTTTCAAGAACTCGAGTTAATTTAATTTTGGTGAAAATAAGTCAAGGTTAAGTTCACATTAACTGTAAAAATTCAAATGTCATATTATTATTTGTGTTACAGCATCACTGCATATGACTCTGGATACTGTGGGTCCTTAAATTAAAAGCACTTGACTCCCTGGTGTAACGCAAACAGGGACCTTAAAGCAGATCAACAAGCAGCCATCAGCACGTCTATTAGAACCTGTTCCTACAAGACTGCTCTAAGAACTCCAAGCACCGATTTATACTTTGATGTTAAACATGATCAAGAAATCTCAATTATCAAAGACAGTAACCACTGATCATTACTATTATTATTGCCAATATGATCATAGTAGTTGAATCTATCATTAGCCATATTTACTGTAGCATAGGTTGTGATAAATCGTGTTTCTGATGCAGAGGCTGTGCTAAGATGATTCACAGTAAGGACGAGAGTAAAGAACGACGTTCCTGTTCTGTTCCTATTGTGGATCCTGACTATCCGACATAATTTAAAGGCTTATTGGACAAGTGAATGGAAATAAGACATAAAATAATAATTATTATTATTATTATTGTTATCATTATTGTTATTGTTATTATTATTATTATTTCTGCCAAAATTCAACAACTCAAACTGTCAGCTTTGAAATATGTTGTATTGAAATAGTATTTGTATATAATATTTTTTAACTGCAATATTCTTGTGATATTTTTTCTCCTGTCGTTGCAGTTTTTGTCTCGGCTGGTGTCGGGCTGGAGTTTAGATCAGGCCAACTGTTTTCACATTTGAAGTAAATTATTGACGTGTTTTGAAAATGTTATTTTCAACAGATCTCTTTAAATTCAAACCGCAGCTGCTGCTGATCTTCTGGGCAAACCTCACCCGTTATAGAACTACACAACAGGCTTTTATTTTCACCTCAAACTTCCAATACAAGTTATAAAATCAATGTTGTCTTTTTGCTTTTCCCCGACTCTCAGCCTCTTTACAATCCAACTGAGGCTCTGACAGACTCACACACTTAGACACAGTCTGTGAGATTAGTTTCCATGTTTTTATCTCCTCGCCCAGCTATGCTTACCTGCACATTTTTTCACTGCCAACATCTCTGACTGGCCTTCGCAGAATTTATATGTTTTCATGTTGTAATGTTAACAGTTAAAAAATAAATATTTAAATCCTTTCATGGTCTGTGATTCATGGCAATCAAGAAACAACAACGATGTGAGTCCAAAGTCTGAATGTCATATAACATTAAATTCTTTGTGTTTTTCCACAGTCACAAAAAATCATTGAGAAATTAGGTTAATAAAGGATAGAAGTGTCAGCTTTATGTCCTCTTATGGTGTGTGTGTGTGTGTGTGTGTGTGTGTGTGTGCGCACTAACCCTGGTGACCGTTTGTCTGATCCTATTCCCAAATATATCTCTTGCCTGAAGTCTCACCAAAAATAAATTAAGAAATTACATGAGGGAAGTAAAGGAAACAAAGGTTTCAGATGAGGAGCGTCGTGATTTATTACTGGTTTAGAAGGTGGCCCCCAGTTAAACCACGGCAGAGCACAGGAATAAATCTCCCTGATCTGACTGAGCCTGACTCAGATATAACAGTCCGTTTGGCCCCCGTGGTCGAGTCCACCGGCCTTTGGTCATGGCAGTATTTAATCTTCACTCCTTCAGCTAAGCTAAAGCTTGGATAATCCAGAGTCCCCTCACCATTCACACAGGGTTTCTCCAGCAAACCAGTCTTCACAGTGAAGCTGGATCTCCATCTGTAGTTTTGGAACTATTTGGAAAGACAATGTGGGGCGAATTATGCTGAGCAAACAGAGTATTGTCTAATATCTTGGGGGAGATATGAATTTCTGCTGGAAGTGAATGACAATCCATCCAGTACACGCCAAGTTATTTCTCTGGAGTGCAGAGCCGCACATATGAATTTCATGATCGTGCTACATGAAAAGTGTGAGGATCCAAAGTGGGATGATCGTTCGATCATGAATATCTGTGCAGATATTTCTGCCAGGACCAAGAAACCACCTTCATGGCTAAACACTGTTGGCTTCATTGTATATTTACCACTAATGCATGACTCATTTATGACACATTGCTTTCTTTATTTGACCTCTTTAGATCAAACCTGAAATGCAGCCATCCATGCGTAAAACACCCCACCTTATAATATTTGCTTATTCATGCAGTCATCTTTTCTGTGATGTCTCTTTCTAATTGCCATTTCCTTTTGAAGTCATGATAAATTAAATGCTCAGCTTTGATTTCAGCCGGAGTCATTTCATCTTTGGAGCACTTGGTTACGGTTATCTTCCTACCTCGGACGCACCGGGGAGCACCGTCCTCGGGGTATAGCATCATCTGACTTACATTTTTAGCAGTACTTTATCCAAATAAAGGAATCTGGTGCCTGACAGCATTTCTCTCCCTGTCCAGGTGTTACTCACAGTTTATGACCCTCGTCAATGTATGGAAGTCTGTGTGCGACGGGGGTCGAGGGAGCCAGAGCGGCAGACACTGGAGGAGAGAGGACATGTAATTGAATTAGTAATGATTGAGTTCATTGACACGCACAATCCTAATCACCTACCATTTAAAGGACCCTTGAGTAAAAGCCATGGCTTGCAAGAGGGCAGATGGATAAGCAGGATAGTCTCAGTGGGCTAAATGTCAAAGGCAGACGTAAACCCCCCGAGTGTTCACACGTATCGCCGTCCTTGCACAAGAACACTGTGAAGGACAAACACCGGCCCACATTTAATTTAAAGTAGACTGTATGTGATATTTTTTTAACCAAACAATAAATAACAGTGTTTTTCTCCATCACTTTCTTCCTTTCAGCATTTGCTTGCATTAAATTTCATCAGCTAAATTCCCATTACACACTTACAGCAGCCCAAAGACAAAAGTCTAGTTTACAGCTGTGGTTTATGAGGTTTAGTGTAACACTGTAAATCTAGGGTGAGTAGTTTGACTAGTTTGTCCTGATTTTTTAACCTTAACACATCTCAGCTTGTTTAAAATGCACAGCATCTGCCTCTGCATACCAATGCTCCCATAAATTAGTCTTTGTTTCCACCTCCAAATACTCGCAGCAGGTCTCTGAAGAATTTCAATGCCTTTCTTTTTATTCGCCCATCACATAAGTTGGTGAAGATTTGAATTTGCATTATTTACTAGATTTTGCATAAAATATTTTTGCTTATATGTGCATCGTACGCCAAAAGAGTTTGGTAGAAGACAACAGTGTCGCGATGATCATCAGCTAATAGCCGTCTTATTCCCAGTGAGCCTGACAGGAGCTCTAAAGGACAGACATGTTCATGATATTCATGAGGAACAAAGGAGCTTCAGAGCACAGAGCTTGGATTCCAGCATGAACTTTAACAACACAACTTTACTTAAAGAGCCACTGTCTTAACACCAAAGCTCACAGAGCCACAAAGCATCACAGAGTCGCCGACACAGAAGACAAAAAGATTCAATCACGCTGCTTTAACACGCCGCGGCCATAACCGCAGCTTATTAGAGGGGATAAAACGTTGGCGAGAGGGGAACAAAAGGCCTCAGCTAATACAAAGAGACTTTGAACAACCTTTTATATGTTTTTTAATACGCAACTTATGGCGTTTGAAAACCCATTCACACAAACGCAGTGATAAAAGTACAATATCTAATAATTGATCCCCTCAGCAGAAATTGACAGCCTTGGGCATTTTGATTGAACAGAATCAGCTTGCTTTGGTGAGATTAGCTGATGTCCACTTCATTTAACAAAGGCAGTCGTGGGCTAACAAAGAGCCCAGGAGAAGGTTTGGGGTGGCTGCTCGGTAAACAACATATGTGACCTTTTTGAAGGTTTCTTTAAACTAAAGTCTCACAAATAAAACTTTAGTCTGTCTTTGCAAGTGTTCCCCGGGGGTTCATCTCCTCCTTTATTTCCCTTCATTGAGACGCTGAGATGATCCCTTATTACACCACACGTTCCACCTATCACCTGTGATACTCTGTTGATGCCATGTGCAGAGCGCTGAGTAATCCACTTCAACTGGCATTTTGTCAGCATGCAATTAGAATAACAACAAGGACCTAATCTTGATGAACAAGAAAATCACACATTTCACAAACACACAAACTGATTTCTACACTCCAGACAGAAGTGTGAAGGAGGAGGTGGGTGGGGTGAGAAACAACAACACCTTCACTGTAACACGTCTGGACAATGAAACAAAGGATGGATCATATACATCCACACAGTGGGACTAGACGACACACACAGAGAGACAGATGGATATATAAACCTGAATTAACATAAATATTATACATTAAATTTTTCTTTTCTCTTTTATGAACAGAAACCTAGATTACCATGCACACAAACAATGTTATAAATGCACACTGCAAGTATTTACTGTGTAAGAAATGAAACACAGATTAAGTTGTGGCCACTGGTTTTCCTTTCTTCCTCTTTTTTCTTACCTCTGACAGAGTTTGTTAGAGAAAGTTGTTCACATCTTTAGCTCAGTAGCTTTTTTCGGTTAAAGATAACGCAGACCTGCAAATATGCATTTCCTTTTCTCCAATTCTCTGCCGAGTGTCTGTGTTTCAGGTCCAGAGGAATTACACCGCCTGGCTGGAGATGGGAAGAAATCAGAGTTGTGCATGCATGTACAGTTTCATCTGAATGTGTGTTTGCTTTGTGTGTGCATGGACGTGCCTCCGAGGTTTGGACAGAAATGCCAGTTAAAAGTGGACAAACAGCAAACCAGCGATGTCACTGGGAAGGTTTGTGCTGCAGAGGCATTTTACAGGCTGACATCAAAAAGCTCTTCACAACATCATCAACAACAACAGCAACAATAACAATAATAATAATAACAAGAAATAAATGTAAATGATTATATTTGGTCGATCTCGTGTTCACGATCGTCTCGTTGTCCTGTTTGCTTCCAGCGGGACTATTTTTTACATAATTCATCCTTTTTGCACTTTTTCAGTGTCGAGAGTTAACCTCATGTTCTGTTTCAGACTGACCCAGATTTCATGTTCAAACTTATATTTTTAGTGTTATTTATTTGTTTTTTCAGCCACACACAGAAAAGGTTTTTTTGTGGTGGATCGCACTTAGTGAAAAGACACAGCAGAGAGGAGGTTAATGACTTAAAATATATAAGACACACCAGTGGATTCAACAAATTACGGCAGGTATTAAAAATCTACTTATGCAAACACTGATCTCTGAATATAAATATAGTTACCCCTGTAACCGTCATAAAATGTGATTATACTTAATTTGGCTCCAAGTGAAAAATCAACTGAAAATGAAACTGAAAGATCTTCGTTTTGAACACGGGATGGGGCGCAGGGGGGGCAGAGCAGGGCGTCCATGGAGCGATCTAAAAAAAGCAGCCCTGCAGGACTTTATGTATATTTAAACCAGGTTAGGATTCTGGACCAACTCCCAGGACTTTTATCACACCTCATGTTCTTTGTCGGACCTGGAAAAAGAGCGACAGATGCACTTTGAGCATTAGTGCTGAAGTGACCGAACGGGTACAGGGCTTTGCTTTTACTCTCCCCAAAATAAATTTGTTATTTAAAACAAAAAACTATACCACAAATAAATAAATGAGCTGAACAGAAAAAAACAAAAACAGGTGTTTCAGCAAACTGAACCCAGAGCATTATATTTATAAAAAGAGACCAGAGGACCGGTGGCTCAGTTTTTCTCCAGAAGCAAAGGCAGCACCAGGAAAATGTTGCTTACATGCAATTTTCCATGAAAAATAAGTTTGATGTATTTCTTTTCTTTTTTCTTCACGTCTGCACCTGCAGGTTAATTTCCTGCATCAAACTAACATGTTTGTGGAGAGCCTGCTGAGCCTTGGTATAACCTGGTGTGGTATCAAACAATGTTACATTACACCCGCTCAGGCCACCGTGTACCACAGAAGGAGGACAGATTCAGTAAAGGTGCACGTGTGAGGATGTAAATACTGTAACATGAAAAACAGACAAGAAACGAGTCATATTTAGGTTAATAAGTGAATCCTGTTCATTTGTTGTCTTTTTCTTTGTTTTATGGTTACTTAAAGTTTGTCTGAAAAACAAAACATGTTTGACTAAACTGTTTTTGATGTATCCACATCACCTCGCGGTATGCTGGGTGTTTTTCTGCTGTTAGTGGGAGCCGACTCGACAGACTGGATCTGTTCTGGGTTTTCTGAGACGTTTGTTGAAAGTGTTTAGCAGCAAAATCACTTTGAATACTGTTCGTGTCCCCAGGATGAACCTTGAGCTCCATCAGATGCAAATCTCCAAACTCCAAATCAAAGTATTTATTTTTGTCAGTGGAGCTGATATGTAAGGTATTCGTGTTGTTTGCATGAGTCCAGCAAACCTGTGCAAAGCTCATCATGAGCCCCTCTTCTCAGGAATTATCTGTAAATCGATTCAGGACCAAGAGAAGACAAAGTTTCAGGTGTGGAGTCCTGCTGGGTGGTCAGCGGTGAGAAGACACATGATGGGTGAAGATGCAGAACTAAGAGAAATATGCTAACCTCGGTTTCCTTCTGTTCAGACCAGCTGCAGATGAAGGATAATAACATTCATACCTCTGAAATCTTTCATCTTACTTGAAAAACTCCAGAGAAGAAGAATCGCTGCATGCTATGTTTCATATATTTTATGCTTCCTGTAGCTCTCTGTATCCTCTTTACAGCAGGTTACAGGGTTTATCGTCTTAATTACAATTTAAAATGAAAATATATTTTGGACCTTGCTGCATAGAGAGGATTTTTTCTCATAGATTTCAGCTTCTCTGCTCTTATCTCACCTGCTTCTACTTTCAAGGTGAATGTGAGGTCATTGCTGAAGCTTTTCCCGACTCCACCTAATAAATGATCTCAGTTTCACATTCTTCTGATTTGTGATCATGCAAGTTCCAAAACTGCTAAAATGTGCTGTTTACGGCCCCTTGTGTTTGTGTCTGTAGATTTTACCCGTCTGTGTTCGATTTCAGGGAACTAGAGTCTTCCCATGTGGCCATGGAGCACTGCAACAATACTGCACCGTGTTCCTGAATGAATCACTTCTCAAGACACTGCAATGAAGCAGGTGGTGTTGGACTGATTCATGGTGTGTAACACGTCAGAGGTTGGGAGTGTTGAATTTTATGCAACAAAGGGCAAAATCTGCAAGCTGCAGAGTGATTCTGCAAACGTCTGACAGGAATATCTGCAGTCTGCGGTGTTTGGACATCTGGCTGCACTGAATATGAAAAACAGTTGTGATAGGACTCACTTGTATGATTGCACCCTCTAATAAAAGTAAGATGGTTTGTTGATTATTAACACAAAAATGAGTAGTTGTTACTGCATCAGTGTGGTGGCGGCCCGTGATGTTTTCTACTGAGTTAGATTGTCAATTTCTTCTCGTTCTTGTTGAACCAAACCCAAGAAGGAAGAAGAATAACGAGCAAACATCCAGCTGCAGTCCACCCCATCATTAAAAAGGTGTTACAAGTGCAGCAACAGTCAGTCTGTCACAAACAAACGCTTTGGTAACATTTTATAACACGACCTGTAAATAAGACGTAGGCACCCTGTGCTTACGTTCTATAAAGTGTTATCCTTATCATAGTAACCTCAAGGTGCTTCACACTGTCAGGTAAAGACCCCAGCGATCAGATGGACCTCTAAGAACAAGCTCTGGGTGACAGCGGGAAGGAAAAAACTCCCTTTTAACAGGAAGAAACCAAGAGCAGAAGCAGGTTCAGCGAGGGGCGGTCACTGGGGTGTGAAGGGAGAGAGGAGGAGAAAGGGCATTATTTCTTTTTCTCATCTCCTGAGAAATAGAAATAATAAAAGCTGCTAAATGGCGCAGTAGTTCAGTACTTCACACTGAAGAGTTCTGATTGGCTAGAGCCTTCCTGTGTGGGGTTTGCATGTTGTCTCTCCGTCTTCATTTTCCTGCTCAAAGCCATGCATGTTATGTTCATGTGTGATTCTCAGGTGGCCATAGGTGGAGATGCTGTCCTGGTGCCCTGTCGAGGATGTTGTGATTGCTGGTATATAAAGCAGTGCAGTGAGCGTGATGATGCCACAGTATGGAAGCAAACTGTAAAGGTGCCGTTTCTCTCTGTGTATTTAAACATGAAGCTGGCCGCGTGGGTTTCTAAAGACGAGCTTTAATTTATTTATGTTATCACAGAGTAACGAACATCATTAACGAGTGCTGCCTAACCAGATACAGCGTGGTTAAAAGTCAGCCTTGTCAAGCTGCCCTGCTGTAAGTATAAAGTAGGTGCAGATTTCTAATCGTGGCTTCATCTGAACAAACATAGCTGCATATGTGATTTCCAGTCGCTGGTGACAGCATGATGTGAGCGGCTGTCATCATAAAAAGCTTTGGATACCGATGATTGATAGTGAGCCGGCCTGTCCGGTGATGGTGTCTTTACACATAGGTTATTTTGACTGCAATCATCTGCAGATAGCACTGTGCAAATTATTGATCATTATGTTTCCAGCACTGCACATATTTTCTTGGCAGACTGTACTTTATATGACATCCCTTCCCTAACCACTGGCATATCCACGCTATTACTGAAATGTGGAGACATAGCAGGATGGCTTTCTGAGTCTGCTATCCCTCTAATTGGCGAGACACGGCTTCAGCTGTGTCTGACAATAGAAGACGGAGAGAGCAGAGGGTTTGTCAGTCAGCAGCACTGAAGTGAAAACAAGAGAAATTTAAGAATAATTCTGCAGTATGAGGTAGATAAGGCACACACTGACCACCCTCCATTTGCTTTAACTGCTTCGCATTTCCCCGTATTAGAAAATCTCAACATTTTGTAAAATATGGCGTTTGGTTAAAACGCTCTCTTCAATGGAACAGAGTTTGTAAGGATCATTGGCACGGGCGCCCAGAGACTTCAAACCCAAGACTACACATTGGCTAATAAAAGCACTACAAGGTAAAATAAACATCAGCTCACACTAATAGTTTAACACCACATCCATCTAAACAAGTGTTTCTTTTACGGGTGGTGCAGGAAGCCCATGCAGTGATGCATGCGCCGTGTAACCTGAAACCTATTCTTGGAGTCGACTTTCTTGCTGACGGCGACAGTTGTAAGCCAGGCGGGGCTTTGCATTCAAAGGTCGTCATTCCCCCCCCCACTGGATTTGTCTTGCATGGCTGTGGCTTTATGACTGCTCATTGTCATCAGTGATTTGTGCTGCGTTTGCATTTGGACACAACAGGAGCTGCAAGGATACCAGACCACAAAAAGCAACACATTCTACCGCCGGCGTACCTTTGACCAACTATTGTCCCTCATTTTAAGGTAATACGCGGCTTGATGCCAGGGTGAATTTGTTATGTTTCATTTGGTGCATGAAGCAGGCTATATAATGTTTGATTTTAATATAGTGAAGTGAACTTTATAGTCCCGCTCCATGCCAGTAAAGCTTTTAAAATCTAAAGCATGAGAGCAAATTTGACGATCCAAAGCAAATTAAGACTGTCAGACATCCAGTCCCTCGGGTTTGGCACTGAACTGTCTGCGCGCTCCCCGATGTTAAACAAAAGCTGAACTCTTAAGGCCCCTTTAAATTGCTTTCCTTGTAAATTCATCATCCGCTGATTTAATCTAAATCTGGGCTTTTGATCTGGTGCTACCTGAGTTCGTGCCCTTGCGAGTCATATTTGGAGGTGCAGCGATTGCAGCACTTTGAGGATGAGTAAAATCAGACAGCTTAGACATGCTTTACCTGCAGCGTCATCTAAACTCTGCAAAAGGAACCAGCCCATTATTAGCCTGTAGCTTTTAATTTACTCGATTAGAAAGTTCAAAAGTTCATTTGCTCACCTGTATTTTTAATGACATTAATCTCATTACTTTTAATAAAACTGTGGTTATCTCCTGTGTAAATGGAACTTCATGGTTCAAAACTAATAACTGTGACTTATTAGTCTTGTCAGGCTGTGTATTAAAAGCCAGACTGCAGAGATTCTGCTGACCTTGGTGCCGACCTTCCAGCGAATCATGATTTTAAAATGTGCTCAGTCAGTCATACCCAGCAGCACCCCAGTCTGTAGTGTTGGCACTGTTAACAACCCCAACACAAAGTATTACATATGACACAGTTTATTTTAAAGTAATGCATCACTGTTAAAAACAAATGAAAACTCCAAATATTGGAGACTGTTTATGTGAACTGTGGTTTCCCGTGAGGTTGGCAATAAAATCCGAACTTTGCTGGGATGTACCTCTGCCTCTAAAAACAGGAATTCCTGCTGAGTAAGCAAAACATTTCCAGCACCAGTAAAATAAAACGTAGCTTTCAGCTCCTGCTGCATTTCCCACAGCAGCCTGAGCTGCATCTTTGGGTTGGCACACATTTGTACTCCAGATGCTGCCCTTCCATGTATCCGGGCTCGGGACCAGCAGGTGTTGTACATGAGCTCGAGTTTTTCTCTTTTTAAACTGATTACCTCACTTATTCACTGTTAACGCCACAACATAGCCTGAGAGTCACATAATTAGCAGCTAACAATATAACACAGGCCCGTCTCCTAACAAGTGTGCCAACAGTAAGGTTGGTAAAACCAGCCTGAAGAGCGTTTGGCAAGTAAAGAAAATGTTGTGAGTCCACTGCTCAGTCTCGGGTTTGAGTGCCGACAAACACTCGGCGTTAATTCGATTCTGGGTCCAGCAGCAGGAGAGAGTTGTTCCTGCCCAGGAACCATCATGCTCTCCTCCTTTTGTGCAATAAAAATCGAAATAATGTCTCCACTCCTCAAAAGTGGTGAACTCTACTATTTTTCTCCTTCTCCTGAACACTCGCTCTACAATCAGATTGTAAGTGTGCAGGAAACAGGCTCAGCTTTCTTTTTGTCTGCTGAGTAACTGTGATGTGTAACGTGGGGGAGTCTTCAGTAATGCTTTGTTATACAGGCCTATAATATATCGGTCAATGCACAGACGGTTAATAAATATAACTCACCCCTAAAAATACAGCAAACATCTTTTTAATAGACTCATTTTATCTGTATTTATTCCTTTTTTCTAAACTGTTTCCACGTGTGTGAGCTGAATGCTGAGGAAGAAACTCACTTTTCCTGGATAATATAAATAATAAGATGAATACATTAAAATAAAACATGCTAACATTTGTATCTCTACAGCAACAGAAATAATATTTCCTATGAAGCTTTTTGGTTTTATTTGATCAGAAGTAGTGTAAGGACAATTCTTGAATCAGTGTGTTGAATTTGTCTGAAATGACTTCAACAAATAAAGTTCAGATTTATTTCTATAATTTTTAGAATAAATTGTCACACTGTGACTTTCAGGACCGAGATAGCAATGTTGCATGGACGCATACCAATACTATGCATTTGTTTATACTTGCTGTAAGCCATGATGACCTAATCCCTGTTTGGCACGTTTGCCGTTTCGCTGAGCTGCTCGTGTCTGGTCGTGCTTCATATCAGCTGATCTAGCACAGCTACACCGTGTTTGCACAGCCTGCCCTGTGAGAATGATAAATTGAAGTGATACATGTGTGGTCTTACCTGCATGGCTCGGAGTCTCTTGGGTGAATAACTCTACTTTGTGTATGTGCACTGAACCTGTCCTTTCTCCTATGGGGGAGTCGGGGTGCTGGGCTCAGCGGGGCCTCTGGGAAGACATTATCGCCCACCCAGCTATCCCCGTGGGTTGTAGCTCCCTCCATCTCTGCCAGAGGGACTTGAACATCATTTGTTACTCCGAGCATCTCTTTACTTGTCCTTCTGCAGGTGTGGTTCTTTATTTGTTGGAGTTATTCTTAAATTAAATCTTTTCTAAAAAATAATATCATTAGTGTCCCACAGTTGCTTCCCACACATCTGTATTAGTTTTTAATGTGATATGCAATATAGAAAGCAACAAAAACCGAAGCACAAATAGTCCTGCACAGAAAATCATATTAGCAGAGTGATAAAAGGCTCCAAAAAGCATCAGTACCACAAACACAACTGAGTCCAGTTCAGTGAGTCTGACTGGGAGACGTGAAAACACACACCCATCGATTACAGCACCAGCACAGCTACGTTCAAACCTTAATAGAATACATCAATAAATAAACAGTGCACAGTTATTATTAGCAGAAGATATCTGCGAGGACCAAGACAGTTTTTGTATTGTTGTTTTAATATCCATTTTAATGCTTTTAGGTTTAATTTCAGGATTGTAGTCTTTGGGGTAACAGCGTCTACAGAGGATTCCCCAGAAACAGCAGATTTTGGGACGTCAGCTTAGCAGTGGCTGCATTCGGTTCAAATGTTTCCAGCTGGTTTTAATACTATTTATGATTAATGTGTTATAGAGCTGCAGAGCACCAATAATCATTTTTCTTCGTTTGTTTTTTCCTCTACAAACAACAACAGCTAAATACATATTTATGGTTCCTGCCAGCTGAGCACAACAAAGTTATAGTTAATATAGTTAAATGGACTTTGATCCACATCCTGTCTAATGACAGAAGCAGAAATATCAGAGTGCAGATGTTATCTTTCAGTACCTGCAGAAAGCTGCGTGATCGGCTCTGTTCTCAGACTAACCAGAGAAGCTGTGTCCATCGTGTCAGAGAGCGACGGTTAGTTAATGAAGGCTGCAGCGAAAGTACAATGATGCACAGTTCAGAATCAAAACCACAACCACTCTTTAATCATCCCAGAGGGAAACTGAAATATGAAACGACTCGCTGTAATTGATGCAACCATAAATTCTGCTCTCTATCAGAAAATATCCGACCATCGGTTCATGACCTGAAGCTGGAGAGTCATTGCAGCAGGACACTGATCCCAGAGCAGCAAGTTCACCTCTGAATGGTTTTTAAACACAAACCAGAATCAGTGTGTGGCCTAGTCACTGTGAGGATTTGAGTTACTTTGGATGATGTTAAACATGTTGGAAAATCCTCCAGTGTGGCTGACTTCAAACAATTATGCAAAGAAGAGTGGACCAGAATCCACAGCACTATCAGAGACTCATTTTCAGTTTGATTTCTGTTGTGTATTCTGGGTTATAGCAGGACCCGTAGTGGTCATGCACCAGGTGCATGATGGGAAATGTGTACTGTTGTGGTTGTTCGAACTAGCCCTGTGCTGGCAGTCATGCCGCTATAATAAATACTGAAAGTGACGTCGTGGTCCGAGAATCATTGTTATACTAGTAACACGCAGTGAAGATATAACAAAAAGTGGCGACGAGGACGACTGGACCGGCGCTGCAGTCCGCGACAATACGGAGTTTTGCACTGTTTTTTTTCCTGCCGATGCCTCGAGCTGGCCCGGTGTTAGACGGCGCCGATGTGAGGACGAGCCACCCGGTGTGCGGCGGTGGATGTCGATTTTTTTCAGCGAAACGGGGAGGAGTGAACAGCCGGAAAGTCGACGAAGGAAAAACTCCGTGAGTAACGCAAAAAAATAAAAAAGACGTTACGAAAAGGAACAGTTGTGTGGGGAAGAGTGCCATTTAACCAGGAGCCGAGTAATGGCTGGAGTTATTGGCTCAATCGGTCCCTTCGACGAAAGCACGGAGCAATGGAGCTCATATACGGAGCGTTTTGGATATTTCGTTGCGGCTAATGACATACAGGATGATAAATTGGTGCCCATTTTTTTGAGTGTGATAGGCCCAAAGACTTTTAACCTGCTAAGGAGCCTGCTGCAGCCAGCAAAGCCAGGCAATAAAAGTTTCACAGAGATTGTGGACACACTGACCAAACATTTTTCGCCCAAGCCCCTCGTGATCGCTGAACGGTTCAGGTTTCACAAGCGAAACCAAGAAGAGGGTGAGTCTGTCACAATGTTCGTTGCATCGTTACGCAAATTAGCTGAACACTGTGAGTTTAAAGATGTTTTAAATGACACATTACGAGACAGACTCGTGTGTGGGTTAAGAAATGAAGCTGCACAGAAGAAATTACTCACGGAAAGTGACTTGACTCTTGAGAAGGCAATTAATATCAGTGTGACCATGGAAATGGCGTCGAAAGAAGCCCATGCTCTACATGCTACAGACAGAGTACACAAACTTGACAGTGGTAAAGCAAATGCACAAGGACCATGTTTCCGCTGTGGCAAGTTAGGACACCTTGCTAGTGATTGCTGGTGCAAGGAAATGGATTGCAACAACTGTGGGAAAAAAGGCCATGTAGCACGGGCATGCAGGAACAAAAAGAGCAAGGATAAGGGCTCAAAGACTGGAAATAAAAGAGGCACTGCAAAATTCAAAAAGGAAAGACATGTTCGCACAGTTAAGCTTCATGAGGACAGAGTAAGTGATTCCTCAGATGAAGAAGTGTTGTCTGCAATAAATACTGTGCGAATACTGAATGTGGATGAAACCTCAGACGGCTTTTGGGTCAAGCCCAAACTAGAAGGACATGTTGTAAAAATGCAGATTGACACAGGTTCAAAAGCATCATTAGTGTCATATAATGTCTACAGGAAGTGTCTGAAGCACCTTCCACTCAAACCCTCCGACACAGTATTTAAGGGCTATACTGGACATCGAGTGCCAATGAAAGGAATGACAGAGGTGACTGTTCAATGCAATGACCAAACTGCTAAGCTGCCTGTGTATGTTACGCAGAAGGACTGCCCTGCTATAATGGGACGTGTGTGGCTCAAAGCAATCAGACTCAACTGGCAAGAAGTGAGGAAGCTGTCGCATGGTTCCTCTCAGCTGCAGGCCATACTGGGAAAGCACAAAGAGGTTTTTCGTGAGGAACTGGGCAGCATGAAAAAAATTACAGTGAAGCTGCATCTCAAACCTGACAGCAAGCCAGTCTTTATGAAGGCTAGACCTGTGCCGTACGCCATTCGGCCCAAGGTGGAGTCTAACTTAGACGCATTGGTCAAGAATGGTGTTCTGGAGCCGGTTACAACCAGCGAGTGGGCCACACCTATCGTTCCAGTTCCTAAAAAGGACGGAGGAATCCGGATCTGCGGAGACTTCAAGGTATCCGTGAATCCTGTATTAACAGCAGAGCAGTATCCTCTCCCTCTGATTGATGACTTATTTGCTGGTCTGAGTGGGGGACAAAAGTTCAGCAAAATAGATCTCAACCAGGCTTACCTGCAAATGCACGTTGAAGAGCAGTCACGTGACATGTTGACTATCAACACACATAAGGGACTTTTCAGATACTGCAGGTTGCCTTTTGGCATCACATCAGCTCCAGCATTGTTTCAGCGAGCGATTGATCAAATCCTGAGCGGATTACCTGGTGTGCAGTGTTACTTGGATGATATCCTGTGTACAGGAGCAGATGATGAAGAACATCTGCGCAACCTGGATGCGACCCTTCAGAGACTGAAGGAATACGGATTGAGAGTCCGTAAGGAGAAATGCGACTTTTTCCAGTCATCTGTGGAATATCTAGGGCACGTGATTGATGCAAATGGACTACACACTGCGCCTTCGAAGATCACAGCAATTGTGGATGCACCCCCACCACAAAATGTCAGCCAGTTAAAGTCTTTCTTAGGACTGTTGAACTACTATGGACGGTTCATACCCAACTTGGCATCACTCCTGAAACCACTGCATAACCTGCTACGCAAGGAGGAAGCATGGAAGTGGACAGCAAGCTGTCAAGAGGCCTTTCAAAAGGCAAAGGATTCACTGACTGCATCTGAGGTGCTAACCCACTTCAATCCTAAGTTTCCAATTCAGCTTGCCTGTGATGCTTCACCCTATGGGGTGGGGGCAGTGATTTCCCACATTCTCCCAAACGGCGAAGAAAGGCCAATTGCATTCGCATCAAGGACATTAAACACGGCAGAGACCAACTATGCTCAGCTGGAACGAGAGGCTCTGAGCATTGTATTTGGTGTTCGGAAATTTCACCAGTACTTGTACGGTAGGAAGTTTACACTGTTAACTGACCATAGACCTCTCACAACCATCCTGGGACCCTACACAGGGATTCCATCTCTTGCTGCTTCTCGTCTCCAGAGGTGGGCGTTGATATTGTCAGGACATTCTTATGACATCAAGTATCGCAAATCGGAGTCTCATTGCAATGCAGATGGGTTGTCCAGGTTACCTCTCCCTGTTAGAAAACCCGTCTCTGACACTGTTGAGATCCTTTACTTCAGGGAGGTAGAGACAGCACCTGTTTCGGCTGTGCAGGTGAAAAAGGCGTCCAGAAATGACCCTGTGTTGTCAGCAGTGATGGACTGGATCATTAAGGGTCTTCCTGCAGGTGAGGATGTAGACTTGAAGGCCTTCCTGGGAAAGCGGGCGGAGCTTTCTGTTCAGGCGGGATGTTTGCTGTGGGGGAGGAGAGTCATTATTCCCCTGTCACTTCAAACAAAACTGTTGAAGCAACTTCATGCAGGACACAGTGGAATAGTGAGAATGAAGGAAATAGCGAGAAGCTATTTTTGGTGGCCAAATATGGACAAACAGATTGAGGAGATTGCTAAAAACTGTTCATCGTGTCATAAGGTCCGGAACAACCCACCACTTGCTCCTCTCCATCCCTGGGAGTTCCCACAGGAGCCATGGCATCGTGTGCACATTGACTTTGCAGGTCCATACGAGGACAAAATGTTTCTTGTAGCTGTTGATGCACACAGTAAATGGCCTGAAGTGACCATCATGAAATCAACCACCACTGAGAAGACCATAGAAGCACTAGGAGAAATGTTCAGTAGGTTTGGGTCTCCTACACAGATAGTCTCTGACAATGGACCTCAACTGGTTTCACAGGAAATGGAGGCTTTCCTGCAAGCTAATGGAGTGCAGCACATTACATCAGCTCCATACCATCCTGCAACGAATGGCCTTGCAGAAAGGTTTGTTCAGACAATGAAACATGCACTGAAAACATCACAAGGTCAAGGAACACTGCATCAGAGACTGCACAGGTTTCTGCTTAACTACCGGAACAGTCCACATGCAACCACAAGGACATCTCCTGCCAACGCAATGTTCAAGAGAGATCTGCGCACTACCTTTGATCTTTTGAAACCCGCAACTGTGAAGGACACTGTGCAAAAACAACAAGAGAAACAAATTATGTACAGGGGCCAACAGGTCAAGAACAGAGTCTTCAGCCCCGGTGAGTCAGTGCTGGCCAGGAACTACCGAGGAGCACACAAGTGGGTTCCTGCAACGGTCATCGCACAAACTGGACCAGTTTCATATACAGTACAGGTTGCCGATGGAGTGTGGAGAAGGCACGTGGATCAGCTACTTCAGACCGCACCAGTGTCTGCAGAAAGGTCTTTCGAAGATCTTAAAAGTGCACTCATCGACTCGTCAGTCCCTCCACACATGCAGGTAGAGAACTCCACCGCATCAGGAAAAGTGGTTCCCACTGTAAATGAGACTGCAAGAGAGACTGAGACATCTTCAGTGACAGAAACAAAGGCTCCACAAGAGAGCACACAGACTGACGTTACCACAGACCGCCGATACCCCAACAGAGAGCGGCGGCCTCCTGTTCGTCTGAGTTATTAGATAGCACCTGACCCAAGCGAACGGGGCAGAATAATCCCCATGGGTCCTGGGGAGGTCGAGGTAGTCTACCCTCACTCCCAAGTTAGCAATTAAAAGAGTTGTTGTTCTAACCATACAGTTAATAAAAGGAAAGGTGGAATGTTTGTGATGCTATTACTGTCATGTCCCAGTGAAGACAGAAGTTTTGAGTAGATCACCTGTTTATTCCGTAGTACATCCTTTGTAAGAGGGGAGGAGATGTTGTGTATTCTGGGTTATAGCAGGACCCGTAGTGGTCATGCACCAGGTGCATGATGGGAAATGTGTACTGTTGTGGTTGTTCGAACTAGCCCTGTGCTGGCAGTCATGCCGCTATAATAAATACTGAAAGTGACGTCGTGGTCCGAGAATCATTGTTATACTAGTAACACGCAGTGAAGATATAACAATTTCAAAGGTTGTCCCATAACTGGACAACAACAGGTTTAGGGGACAATCACCTTTTCACACAGCCAGGTAACTTTTCCCATTAGTTGATGAAATACTAATTAAAAAGCTGAATTTTATATTTACTCAGTTTATCTTTGTCTAATATTAAAATTTGTTTGATGACCTGAATGATGTAAGTGTGACAATATACAAAGAACAGAAAGAAATCAGGAACTGTTGTAGCATCGTTATCTTACAACCTCGAGGCAACTGTTGTTGTGATTTGCTGCTGTGTAAATAAGACTGAATTGAATTGAAGAGGGCAAATACTGGGTAGTGACTGAAGAATAAGATGAGCAGCAGAAATGAGTTTCCTCAAAGAGGCTCAGCGATAGTGATAGGATGCAGAGCTGTGTTACTCAGGACTGGCTCAGAGTGGAGGCGCTGCTCCTCTTCATCAAAATATGTTGGTAGGATGAAGGTTAAAAGACAGCAATAAAAGAAAGAGTAAAATACAGACGCGACTGGAACAGGTTTCACACGGGTTGATGTCATGAATTAGCCGTGTGAAGCAGGCAGGAATGGAGTCAAATGCAGAGCAGAAAGACAGAACTAACTAAACCTGGAATATACATGAAACTAAACAGGAGGCAGAACACAGCGGGGAACGAGGGACAGAGCACTTAAACACACGATACAATGACGAGGGAACAGATGGGGAACACAGCTGAGACGAATTAAACACAACGAACACAACGAGACCAGGGAAACAAAACTAAACACACTGAACAAGGAACGCAAGACTTTCACAATAAAACAGGAAACAGAAGAAGTCAGGACTGAAACATGAGAGTAGTGGAGGAAAGGCAGACGAGAGGGGGCGAGGGAACACGAGAGAGAGAGGAGACATGACGGGGGAACATGAACATGAAACACAGACACAGAGGACAAAGACACAAGGAGGGATCCAATAATCAAGGAACTAAACAGGGAATGTAAGAATGTCAAAACAGACTAAGATACTAATGAACATAAACCATAATACAAAATATTACTAAAACACATGAAACTCTAAATGCTGGGTCAAAGGACCGAGAACCACGACAGGTTATCTCCGTTCACCCTCATGCTGTGGAGGATATGAGCGAGTCAACGATGCAGTCACACTGCAAACAGCTGAAACGTCACAACGTCAACAGTAGTAATCAGTGGCAGGACAAGCAGGAAGAGAGAATCACATGTTGTTTTTAACTGCTATCAGCCAAAGACACAAACAAGCTCTTCAGTTATACAGGGAGTGCAGAATTATTAGGCAAATGAGTATTTTGTCCACATCATCCTCTTCATGCATGTTGTCTTACTCCAAGCTGTATAGGCTCGAAAGCCTACTACCAATTAAGCATATTAGGTGATGTGCATCTCTGTAATGAGAAGGGGTGTGGTCTAATGACATCAACACCCTATATCAGGTGTGCATAATTATTAGGCAACTTCCTTTCCTTTGGCAAAATGGGTCAAAAGAAGGACTTGACAGGCTCAGAAAAGTCAAAAATAGTGAGATATCTTGCAGAGGGATGCAACAGTCTTAAAATTGCAAAGCTTCTGAAGCGTGATCATCGAACAATCAAGCGTTTCATTCAAAATAGTCAACAGGGTCGCAAGAAGCGTGTGGAAAAACCAAGGCGCAAAATAACTGCCCATGAACTGAGAAAAGTCAAGCGTGCAGCTGCCAAGATGCCACTTGCCACCAGTTTGGCCATATTTCAGAGCTGCAACATCACTGGAGTGCCCAAAAGCACAAGGTGTACAATACTCAGAGACATGGCCAAGGTAAGAAAGGCTGAAAGACGACCACCACTGAACAAGACACACAAGCTGAAACGTCAAGACTGGGCCAAGAAATATCTCAAGACTGATTTTTCTAAGGTTTTATGGACTGATGAAATGAGAGTGAGTCTTGATGGGCCAGATGGATGGGCCCGTGGCTGGATTGGTAAAGGGCAGAGAGCTCCAGTCCGACTCAGACGCCAGCAAGGTGGAGGTGGAGTACTGGTTTGGGCTGGTATCATCAAAGATGAGCTTGTGGGGCCTTTTCGGGTTGAGGATGGAGTCAAGCTCAACTCCCAGTCCTACTGCCAGTTTCTGGAAGACACCTTCTTCAAGCAGTGGTACAGGAAGAAGTCTGCATCCTTCAAGAAAAACATGATTTTCATGCAGGACAATGCTCCATCACACGCGTCCAAGTACTCCACAGCGTGGCTGGCAAGAAAGGGTATAAAAGAAGAAAAACTAATGACATGGCCTCCTTGTTCACCTGATCTGAACCCCATTGAGAACCTGTGGTCCATCATCAAATGTGAGATTTACAAGGAGGGAAAACAGTACACCTCTCTGAACAGTGTCTGGGAGGCTGTGGTTGCTGCTGCACGCAATGTTGATGGTGAACAGATCAAAACACTGACAGAATCCATGGATGGCAGGCTTTTGAGTGTCCTTGCAAAGAAAGGTGGCTATATTGGTCGCTGATTTGTTTTTGTTTTTGTTTTTGAATGTCAGAAATGTATATTTGTGAATGTGGAGATGTTATATTGGTTTCACTGGTAAAAATAAATCATTGAAATGGGTATATATTTGTTTTTTGTTAAGTTGCCTAATAATTATGCACAGTAATAGTCACCTGCACACACAGATATCCCCCTAAAATAGCTAAAACTAAAAACAAACTAAAAACTACTTCCAAAAACATTCAGCTTTGATATTAATGAGTTTTTTGGGTTCATTGAGAACATGGTTGTTGTTCAATAATAAAATTATTCCTCAAAAATACAACTTGCCTAATAATTCTGCACTCCCTGTAGAGTGTTCCAGGTGCACTCAGGTATAATGTCACCATCAGAGCGTTCAGCCAGGCTGAAGTGCGTTTTTAGGACACGTAAGCTCACGTCACTGCTGATTGGACTGATGGCTTCACCGTATCAGTGATTTTTGGGAAACATCGCTTTGTTTTTATATGTTTCAATCAAAGTACGCTGGACCTTTGAATCCTGTTTTATTCATTGTCATGTGAAAAACTGATGCCTGCATTTAGACAGCTGGGATTTGAGCCCAGAGCCAGAGAGGATTTACATCAGAGCTTTGAAGTCAGCGTCATTATAATCTCACCTGAGGAGAGAGCTGATGTCCTGTTTCAACAAATTAATGATCGGCCTTCTGCACAGATGACAAAGTGGAGGCTTGAATGTTATTGAACGCATCACAGACTGAATGGCACTGTGTATGAAAAGCACAGCAGTTCTTTGGTTTTAAATGACATACAAAAAGCTTCGGGTTAAATTCAAGGTCAAGGTGTGAAAAATAAAGTATTAAATGGCACGGCGTGTTATTTAATTTTACTTTAGAGAGAGCCAGCTCACAGCGACAGTCACTTCAGGGCACTTTATATTGTAAGGTAAAGACCTACATTATTAAAGAGGAAGCCCCGACAATCTGATGATCCCATACGAGCAGCAAAGAGAAGCAATGAAATGTCAAGAACAACAAACAGGACAAAATACAACCTCAGGAGAGGGAAGACAAAAGCTGGTAGCATGCAATGGTGGCATATAAAAGCAGGGAAGTGGAGGAGAAGAGCTCTGTGCATCATGGGAGCCCACAGCAGTATTAATATAGACTGGTTCAGGGTTACCTCACCCAGACCCGACTATAAGCTTTATCAAAAAAGCTCTGCATTTAAGCCCGCTCTGAAAAGCAGAGCGCATGTCTGTCTATTGAACCTAAAGTGGGAGCTGCTGAGAACTTTACAGCCTTCATAAAATTCATATGCTCTTTCATAACACTGGGCTGGGTGAGGTGGTGCTTGAAGATGTTAATATTTTGTTATTTGTTATAATATTAACAATATTTAACAATATTTTGTCTACATGCTTGAAAGAGTTCACAGCTGTTGTCAAACCTTAATATTAATTAAAACACAAAAAAGACTTTTTAATAATCCTTTTTGTCCAGATTTGCAATATGCTAATAATCATTTTGACAGATGTGATTTAAAAAAAATAAAATTTACATTTGGTGACAAATTCGTGTTACAAGCATTGTGATATCGAGCTGTGGAAGAGCGAGCTGTGATTCAAACGATGCTGAGTTGGACAGAATCTGTGTGAAAAGCAAGCAGCACGTTATCTTCTGCTGAGAAGAATAGCTTTGAAAATGGAGGCAGTGTGATGACGAATTACTGTGCTTTGTGAAATGCAGCTTCATAGCCTCCACACACACACACACACACACACACACACACACACACACACACACCTCTTATGAGAGCAGATATGTCCCTTTTAGAGAAAATTCCCAATTCCCATCTCATTTATGTCTCTTTGTTTCTTTTCACGTGCATTTCAGTCTCTTCCACAGTGTCACAAAGTATCTTACTCAACATTGATAGGATAGCAGATTATCTTCAATCATCCTCTCTTTGATGCAGGTCTTGTCCAGGACGGAGCGCAGAGGTGGAGAAAGGCCTGACGGGCAGCAACGGCGTCAAAGTGCTCGGGTATGTTGCCCGAATGCGTGAAGACACCGCCACTGCTCCGTCCCCCCCTCTGTCATGTTCTCTTTCATATGTCAGACTGATTGTTGGATGGTTTGGCTCTCAGACATGTAAAATTATGCACTCGGCAAAGACGGACAAATAGAGGAGACAGCTCTGTTACGCTTGGTTATCGGTGTGCTCGGGTCCTGTCATCGCCTCGTTCACTCCTCCAGACGGCTCGTAGTTATCACTGAGATGATTGTTTAGCATTGGCACTGAGTCCAGCCTGCAGTACTACTGTGTTCCTGCACTGGGATCATTAACAAATATATAATTATTAACCAGGTCACAGTTCAGAGTGAAGTTATTAAAAACTATATATGATTTACTGTGTACAGGTTATACTGTTACTGAGTACTTATGTTTGTTTGTAAATGCTGCCTCCAGTATTAACTGCTACATTTCAGTGCAAAATCACTCACTGTTGATACAAGACAGTACTTGTTGATGAAGATCACCTCCCTCTCAGGACTAACACTAGGATTTGTGCAATAACCTGCTATTATTACCATCTCGTAATAAGGTGGAAAACCTTACAGTACTTCACTATTACTCACCTATTTACCAGACGAACGGTGAGTCCCTGTGCCAGTCTAGCCAGTCCAAAACACAATATTTAAAATTCATTGTTTAGAAAAGTGTCTGCAAAACTATTCAATGTGAAAGTCACTCTTAATCCAAACAGTGCAGTCTCGTATCGAACCACAAGCCCTAATGATATTTTATTCCTCCCAGTCCGTGCAGTTGTGACAGCCAACACCACTGTGTACATTACCATATGTTTACAGCATTAATCTGACTGCTGGAGCCACAGCTGTGCCGGCAGAGAGACGTACTCAATCGGTGCTTACGAGTTCAAGTGTGCGATTGGCTTCGTTGTCTAAATCAATTACATTTCAATCAAATCACATAATTAAACGAAATAAATAAATAAACAAGAAATCCCAGTGTTTGCTATGAAGAGAGATGGTGTCAAGCGTTGTTACGATGCTTGTTTTATTCATCTCATTTAGCACCAAAGACTCCATTGATTCAGTCACTATAATTTAGAGTACTGTATGTTGAGGGTGCTTGTGTGCCTCGGGCCTACTCAAACCGTTACACCCAGGATCCTTGTTGTGAGGATCTCTGAGACGCTGAGGGTAAAGGGCACGATTCAACCTGACATCCAGAAGCAGAGGACTGTCTCCTTCACTTTGATCTACTGGGGGGTTTGAGAGTAGACATGTTGGTCTGCCACTTAGTCTAGAATTCACTACACAGAAATAAAAAGACCTGAAAAGATGCAGTAAGTAGCTGCGTACTCCCCATGCATAAATTATTCTGACAGCAAATTCTTCAAAAGATTGTTGAAGCGATTCCAGGATAGAGCTCGTCTTTTCAGTGCTTGAAAGAACAGGTAGAGTTTCAAACAGAGACAAAACCTCTCAAAGTTCTCTCTGCTGCAGGGAACGTCGGTTTTGTCTGTCACGAGATGAAAGGGAAGCAGCGGGGCTTCGATGAAGACTCAGCACGCCACCAGGAGTTAACCAGGCCATTCCTCCAAAGCTCGTGTCACCAGAGAGATTAATTGGCTTGGGTCTCTTCAGAGTATTACTGATTGGCTCTCACAGACACAGAAGCTTTTATCTCATTGGCTCAGGCACTGCCACGGGTAGAATGAAAGACTGAGACCTTTCAGCGGCCCCAAAGTCCGAGTTAATGTCTGACAGCGCTGTCACAACTCTGCTCCGTCTGTTGCTTCGTCAGAATGTTAGAAATCCAGACTCTGCTTTTTGCCACATGTATTCCACAGTACTCTCTGTTTGCATGTGCGGCATGCAGCGTGTGTTATGTTAAAGCGAGGAGGGGGTGTTGTGTTCTTCTTCCACTGTTGCAGTTTTGGTCTCAGTGCACGAGACCGCAGCATCAAGCTCCAGGTGTGAATCCTGGTCTGAGGTTACAGACACTGATAGTGAGCAGCGAGTGTGTGACGTGCAGGTAATTAGTGTACAGAGAGGATGCCGTGCTTCAAAACAAATCAAACTTTGATTGCACGCTTTCTATCGCTAACTATCAGTCTGCTGTGCCTTCTTCTTTCTGCCTGAGTACAAATATTGGAGCTTGTGCCTCTTGTGATGCTATTAACTGTCAGCCTTCACATGACAAAGACACATTTATACACTTTAGCCAGAACATATTCAAATCCATAACTAACAGTATGCAATAAAAACAGAGTGACTATCAATATAATATATCCAAGGTCTGTGGGGAAAAAGAAACAGTGAGAAGATTCACATATGAATCTTACTGCTTCCATACAGATTAACAGGGTAAGCAGCAGCTAGTTGCTGCTAATCACAATCACTTGATTAATTAATCATCATCAAGTGTTGTAAAAGCAGAGCTTTTGGCAGTTTCTGGTTTGGAGCATTAACATATGTGTTGATGAAACGACACAGGACTGAATGTTCCAGAACGTTCGCCCTAAAGTCAAACCGTGCAAACCCGAGAACTCAGACTCTGCAGGCCTCGGTTAGCATGTTAACGTTTATGCAATCTGAAGAACACACGCAAGTACGACTTGTTTGGAAGGACTGCCGGAGAGAAACTCCTCTGTCTAAAAAGAAACATGGCAGCACAGCTTAGGTTTGCACAGATGCACCTGAAAACCCCACAAAATTTGTGGAACAGTGTTGTTTGGACAGACAACAACAAAGTAGAGATGTTCGACCATAATGCACGGCGCCATGTTTGGCAAAAACCAAACACACGTATCAGGAAAAACACCTCACACACTGTGTTGGATTGGCCCAGTCAGGTTTTTCCTCCAACACTATAAAACTCCACAACAATGTGAGAAACTGCAAAAGTCACACAGAAATTAATTACTTGAAGAAAAAATTAGTAAGTAACCAAGTACCAAGTATAATATTTCAGCTTATTTATGCCCCCATATGATCTCTTTGGGAAGTAAACATATTGTATCTTTGAACTCTACTTTTACATCCCTGTAAAGCACACATCTCAAACCATCAACATTTGCAACTAAGTCAAATTTACTTACAGAATGTTTCACAGATAAAAATCACACAGGCTTCACAATAAAGCCAGAAATAAAGTATTAAACAACAAATCCATTAAAAGCTCGTCTGTATAATTGTATTATAATATATAATGGTGTTGTAGAAAGGCATGTTCAGTATTTTTTTATTTGGCCTTTGTTATATTAATGAAGTCACCTACAGTCATTTGAATAATACTTGTGAGGTCAAATTAGGAACAGAGGTTGTTGCACAGTGTTTTAAAGTGTAATGTGATTACAGTAGCCCCAACAGACGTGATGAAAGTATCTTAATTTATCTTTCAGACTATAGATTTGAATTCTCCTGACGGACTCTAATGAAAATGAAACCAAGGACAGCACAGCCACTTAGGAGGTACGTGCTTTCATCTGCTCGGTGGGCGAGGCAGAGGTTTAGCAGACACACTGCGGCTAACTGACCGCCACTTAGTGTGCTATGAGCTGTGACGCTGAGTGGGTAGTCAGACACCAGAAGCTTCTGTGGGTCTCTTCTTCTGCAGCAGAATGGAAAAAAAACGTCTGGCCAAGCAGTGATAGTTGCAAGAAGTGCATTCATTGTGAGCTAGCATGTGTGCTAACACACAGAGGAGAGCAGGTCATCTACTAATTGGAAGGGAGGTGGTTTGATCCCTGGCTGCTCCAGTCTGCATGCCAAAGCATGCTCGGGCCTCCATCCATCAGTGTGTGAATGTTAGAAAGCACTGAGGCACAGAAAAAGGGAGTGTGTGAATGGATGACTGAGCGTGCTGTATGAGCAAGTAACTGGACTGCTGTTACAGGCTTTTGTTTTGCAGTGACATATAATACAATTTGTTTGTAGACATTTCCCTCTTGAAAATGTAATTTCCAACAATATTATGGTACAATGATGCAGTCAGTTTTATTTCAATATTAATGCTCTCAAGTCCTTTTCATAAATCAGGAGTTTAAATGTCACGAAGTTTCCCAAAGTTTAAGTAGATCTTTCATGCATTACTTTCACCTGAACTATCAGGATGTTTGTTTGCACCAACCTGCAGCACAGAGATGCTGCTCTGATTAGGGTGACCAACCGTCCTCTTTTCCCTGGACATGTCCACTTTTCACGTCCTGTCCGGGGCGTCCGCGGGGATTTTCGAGACTGATGAAAATGTCTGGGTTTTCCTATTGGCCTGCAGAGGACCCATGTGTGTGGCGTCATCCCCGAGCAGCTGCTTTGTGAGTGGTTGTTCTGCGCTCACAGACGGGACAGACAGCGCGAAGCAGCGCGCCTGATGATGTTTAAAAGATGCCAAAGTGCAACTGCAAAAGAAATTTCCCTCGTATTGTCCTGGTACTGGTAATTTTTCTCATACAGATGATGAGGCCTTATTTCTGTACCCTTATTTAATTGCAGAGGTTTTTAATGTTTTTTTGCCCTTGGTGACATGTAAAAGCCTATATGGCACAGACAAGGCATCGTTTAAATATGTTACAATTTTCTTTAAGCAAAAAGTATTATTAAAGTTCTTCATGACTGGGCCAAGTGTAGTCTTTTTTGGAAATCAAAATATGGTCACCCTAGCTCTGACCCACCTGAGGATCAAACTGCTTGACCCAGGTTCCTACCCTTACCTGAGGCCCAGGCTGGGCTGTTCCTTAGAGACAGCGTTAGGAGCTCAGACATTGAGGAAGGGCTCAGAGTTGAAAGAAACCATCTGAGGTGGTTTGGGCTTCTGACTGGTGATGTGGGCATGTCCTACTGGAAACATGCCCCAAGAACAAGGCCTACTGGAGGGACTGAGGAGGTGGCTGGGAGAGGGAAGTCTGAGGATCACTGCATAGAGTGCTGCCCCCATGAGTGAGGGAGGATGAGCTGTTTTTGAGTTTCACATTTTAACACACACAAAAAAAACGACATCTAGTCCACACAAACGTGCACGCATGCAGAGCCTCGTTGCCTTGTAGCCAGGGCCGCTGCAAATAAATTGAGTCATTACTGAGAGGAATTTTGTAAGAGTATATATGTTTTTTAAAAGAACTATATGGCATAAATTTAAGATGAGTAAAATTGTGCTTACTGAAACATGTCTATAACATAATGCCACGGAGAAGCTGGTGAGGAATCAGCAGTTTGTCTCACTGTGCTGCAGCAGTGATTCTCTTTGTCCAACACAACCAGCAGGAAGTGTAATCCAACGCTGACGCTCACTTCCTTTGTGGCTTCAGCCGTCTCTGTGCTGAAACTACAGCATGTTTTGACATGAAGTGCCACTATAACAATTAATATTTGAGCTTCACATATAATGACCTTGGGTAACAGAAGACAAATGAGGCGTAGCATAGGTTGACAAAAGCCTCCTGTTTCCACATCAGTTACTTTCATATCTGGTAACAATAATGACAAAAGGATTGAAGCCTCAGTGGAAAAAGCCTCGCTGTCTTACTGTAGCTCCTTGTCATTCTCCTCGAGTGCTGTGGGCAGGGCCGCCCTCTCTGCTGGGATAAGGTTATCTTGAATGGAAGAAATCCTCGGAGAAGCAGTATTGATCCAGCCCACAATTTCACACAAAGCTCTGCATTCACCATAAAAATGTTGGCAAGAATAATGTCGTTGCTTCTCATTTGGGGCTTAACACAAAATTCTCAGGAGAAGCTGCTCAATGACTTTCCTTATTTCCTATTCAGGCCCCTTTGGGCTCCATCATAAATGTCATCATATGCAAAGGAGGATTTCTGAATGCCCAGCTGTATACATCAAGCTCAGAGGGCTGAGCGTCTTGCATTTCACATGATGATCACCTGGTGCAGCGCTGGCTTTTCCCGTCTACAGCAACTTATGAAGACCAGTAAGCAGTTTGAGCTGCAAACCGACCACCGCCTGGTGTCATCTGTTGAGATGTGTCTACATTTACTTTTGTTTCTTGCATGCTTTTGGTGTGCACCACCCCTTTGATAAACATTCATGGACTAATATGAAAAGTGCAGAAACTGTTATTCTCCTAAAGAGAACAGTATCTTCAAACCTTTTATATTTGTAGTTTTTCCTCACAACAAAATACCTGCAAACACATTTTTATGAGCATCATGTGCACAGTGTGCAAAGAGCTTAATAAGGCATAAAGCATTTAACATGCAGTGCTACTATAAATAAATACAAACACTGAGCTACAGGATGGAAACTACAAACTTTAGACATTTAGATCAAGAGGACAATAAATCCAAGAAACAGAAAAAAAAAAGAAAAGACATCTGATAAATAAAATCATTCAAATAAAATGCTGTCAGATTGGTCCGATCTGCTTTCCTTCATCCAGAACTGAATCCCACTTTAGGCTCCGTGTGAATACCCGACACACTCTCAGCAAGCCCAACATTACCTTTCAAGGATTTACCCATGGTGACGAATCCAGGAATTTTATATAGGAGGCTGTGCGCTCCCTGACCTTCGAATGTCAGTAATGTATTCACCAATTTCAAAGGAACGAGCACAAAGGATGGCATTAACATCTGTTGGGTCAGAGATCGCACCTAAGAGCAGACGGCAGACTCTGATTTCCTTACTTCACATGTGTTTAATTGAGATAATCTGATCAGGTGCATAAAACCAAGGTCAGTGAGAACAAAGTGGAGCTGGAGGTGTGCGCTCCACAGGCTCGTCCAGTAATAAAGTGGTACAACATGTTTGTCTGTGCTATTGAAGGATGTGTTGTTGCTATAACAAACACTGGTGGTGATGTCATCCTCCATCTACACAAACAGGTTTGAAATCTCATCACGCTGTCGTATTGTTAGAACTGATGAGTGATGAGCAGGCGGTAAAGCTGCGAGAGTATCCTTGACCTGGACTGAATAAGGAAGAAATGCTGTTTTCCAACCATATTTTCATTTTTCCGTATTTACAACATTCATCGTTTGACACAAAACATTTTATCAGGGAATAAACATTACTTCAAATATTTTGTTTATTAAATGGCAAACACCTTATTCTGATGTTTGAACCAAAATACACTCATCCAGAAATCTTCCTCTTTATGTTGTTCAATCTAAATATGACGATTAAATAACGCTGGATAATGTTTCTAATAGGTTTGTTTTTTTTTTTTTTACACCTGTGAATATTGTTTAAGTAGTTGAGTTTTAGGTGTAGTCCTCTATCATTTCTTTGTCTTAAACACCATTAAAAACTATTTAGATAAAATGTAATATGTGACGACACACAGAAAAAAGTGATTTTTTTAGAGCCCAACTTGCCTTGCACTGAATATTATATTATACTATATATTATCTTACTGTATATTAGGCTGTTGTGTTCAGATTGTGTTCCAGTTTCAGTAGCACATTAACTAAACAGGTAGATGTTGCAAAAGTCAAATCCTTTGCGGTCTACATATCATATCTAAAAATGGATATTGTTGTGATTTGCATGACCAGTATAGAAACCAGTGTAGAACCATGCCGTCTGTGGTTCATTCCTGTAATTTGAAAGAAAAAATGTTCTAATATTACTGTAATACTTCTATGTTCATTCAGAAGCATCTGTGATGCTGAAACTACACTGTGGACCAGACGGTCGCGATAATAACATCATTTAAGGAGACACGGCCTCCAAGAATTTTCACTACGCATGTTTGCTGTAACTTTAGAGCAGAGCAGGAAATGAGACTGAGGAAATTAACCCAAACTGACCGCGCTGCGCTCAGCTGGTATGATTATGTAGAACTGAAGGTCAAGTAAGTAAAACTGTCCTGTTTATAGAGCTTTGAGAAAGTCCTGCTGTTTACCAGCTGTGATAAAATACGACAGGAAACAGAATCAAAGTAACTACAAATGTAGCAACATTTAATATAGATAATTTGAAAAGGAGCTGATATCCTTTGTAAGGTTAATGATTGCTGATTATCTAATAAAATATCTAAAACATAAATGCACATTAGTCAACAGGGTCCAGGTCCAGCTCTTATTTTAGATAAGAGATGGTTCGAGACATCAATCTTCACTTCTCAGTAGAACTAAATGTAATTATGATAAGCTCCTCTCTAAATGCTGGATACAAATCAACTACTTGCTGAATATTGGACCCATTTTCAAATTGTTTGATTTTGAATTTATTTCGGACAGAATTTTTTTGGTCCCCCACCCGACTAGTTCCCTATTCACTCTTCAAACACCCCGATACTGAAGTGTAATTTGAGGATATTGTTGATAACACCTTAATAGTGCCTTGAACTCCTTCATTGGCTGTGGGAGAAATACTCACAGAAGAAGGAAAAAATCCACTCACACCTTCAGATTCTTTTAAAATTACATTTTGTGTATTTTTATCATCGTCTCTGTGAAGAACATTATTTTCAGCTGAACGTAGATGAAATAACAGAATGTTTTGCTTTTATCATTTCATGTGACCCAGTTGGTCAGTTAGAGAGTTAATGAGTGAGGGTCTGAATACCCGACTGTCCTTTTTTACAGAACGTAAGCAACGCTGGCCTTTGCATGGTGTTTAGATGAATTGCGACCTCCATTGTTGAACCAAGGTTATACTGTAAACCAGATGAGCTACAGCAGACCAGATGCTATTTGAACTGTTTTTCTAATGGCTAATTTTGTTCTTCATTCCTCCACCATCAGTTCATGACTGTTCATTACAGATAAGTGTGAGCCAATGGAGCTGTTTTTCCTAAGAAGCCAGTAAGCGCGCCTAATCCTATTTTAAAGAGCTCAGCTGGGAGAAGCTGGTTAATATCCACTTCAGCCAGAACCAAGGCCTGGAGGTGCTGGTGCTCCAGTAGACCCGGCAGATCTGGACCAGAGAGACAAAGTGTAGCTGAACGGCAAGATACAGATGGTCTCACGGGCTGTTCAGCACGTGCCACGGTGGAGCTTCACTGGAGGCATCAACAGTCTAGTTGTAAATACATTATGTGTGGCCAACACTGGAGGCGAGGATAGGATCATGGAAGGCACAGATGTGGCAAAAAATATAAAACTGCTCTTTAGGCAGAAGTGAGAAAGAAAGGACAAACAGACAAGGCCAATTAGACTAAAACAGCTGGCGTGGCAGGTAAGAAAGTTTTAGGCTGGTTCTGTTTAGTAGCTATCAGCCCAATCCTGCATAGGCCTATTAAAGAAAATGGTTTTATGAAGCAATGCTAAAGTAAATAATAAAGATGGTGATCAAACATCATGGAAAATGACTCCAGTATGTGCTGGTTGAACAATGGGATGCCATCCCACAGCAGTGCCCAGCATGAGGAGGGGCCAGGCTGTTGTGGCTGTGTGTGGTTCTTCCACATGTTACTGAGGCACCTGTTGGTTAAATGGATAAACTGGTAAATTCTCTTTTCTCCAGACGTCAAGCATCCCATCCAACAAATGATCCAAACAACAAAAACAAAAAAACAAATTCAATAAGTGAATAAGTTGTTTTGCATTCACAGAGAAGATTTGGTGTTTTTCACGAGCTCAACCCACAAACTCAACTCTGCTGCTCAACCCACAAATGCATTTTCCCACAAATGTGGCGCCATGAGGGGGAAATAACCAGGCTTCCTATGGCATAAGATTTAGAGCCAGGAAGGAAGGAAGGAAGGAAGGAAGGAAGGATGGATGGATGGATGGATGGATGGATGGATGGATGGATGGATGGATGGATGGAAGGAAGGAAGGAAGGAAGGAAGGAAGGAAGGAAGGAAGGAAGGAAGGAAGGAAGGATGGATGGATGGATGGATGGATAAAATGACAGATATATATGTATAGATGATAGATGGACGGATGGACAGACACTCATTTCAATTTAGAAAATAATAAAAAGAGCAGGCCAAAATATTTGCAGACCTTGTCACCACCCAAACTGCAGCCTCCTCTTATATTGCCATGAAAGAACATTCCACTCTTTGCAGCGCACTCATCTCATAACACACTGCAAGGACTACATTTGCATGTTTCAAGGGGTGACAATGTAATTTGCATAAATTTAATGAGTCTTTCAAAGGAAAAAACACTCTGGGTACCTGCAGAAACAAGCCGACATTGTTCAAAGGCCTTTTTTCCCCTTATTACTGACAATATTGGCCTTGGCTTGCAGACAAAGCACTGTTACACAGATTATCAGGAGGTTTGACATCTTTGTCATCAGAGAGGCTGTTTTCTTGGGAGGAAAAACGTGCACAGAAGATGGAATTTCATACCCGCTAAATGGGTGGCACAGATAGTTAGCATGATATCGATACAAGGACTTGTTTGCTGGGAGGAGCTGACAATCACCAGGCACTTATACCGGTGTGTCATGGCGACGGAAGTCTGCGGCATTTTGATGAAAGCAGTTCAACTGTCAGTAACAAAATGGGCAAACTAATTACCAGTGTAAGCTGATTTCCTGGTTCACGCTCCCCACAGCTGGGAACGTCTCCAAGCGCACGGCATGATTGTTAAACTAAGAAAAGGTACATGTTCTGGGTAGGTACACCAGAGACAGTGTAAATGAATGGGACTGAGTGTATGGAAATGAAATAAATGTTCTCCTCTTATTGGGAACAGCCCTGTGAATTCCAATGAGGAGACGACGGTCTCTGTGGCAGTGAAAGCAAGGATTAAAAACTCCGAACTTCTTCTCCGTCAATCACGCTCCTAATGTGAATCTATGGCGTGGTGCCGCACAGGGTAGCAGAGGCCTTTTGTCTTCATATTGCCAGATATGAGATCAAAGTCTATGCGAGCACTTCAAAGATGACATTTGCAGAAAAATAAACATGGCAACACTTTGCCACGGTCATTTCAGCAGCTCCCCGTTTGTGCCGCTGTGCTCGGCCGTGCATTGTTCTCTCTCCAGAGTCATTTATTAAATACTGATGAAACAATGGTGGCACATAAGCTCTCCTTTGTCAGGCCTAAGCTAAGTTAATTAATTAGCAATCCATGCCACAGTGCCAGGAGGTTGTTGATTGTATCATCCTAAGCCGTCATCCTGTGTAAATTGACTGAGATTGAGATCTAACAAGGCTCTGACCTGGATCCCTTCCTAACAACCTGATGTGTGAAACATTGATGAGGGGATTAAGCTGGAGGAGGCTAGAGGACATGTTATCTTCAGCTCCATTATGTGGCAGTGGTCAACTATACTGTTGATGTGCAACCTTGAGGAGTGTGTCCTTTTAGCTTCATTGTTATTCGTTCTCACATCATACAAAAAAGTCTCCACTACACCGAGTCAAGCACGATAAAGACATGGCAGTTAATTTCAGATGTCAGTCCTAACTTTGACTTACGCAGCGACTAGTGCTTTCTCTTTGTTCCCACAGCAATAATATCCTGAAATTATTCACACAGCAATTCAACATCTTTGAACCTGTTCAATTGCCATTCATTTGCAGTATGTGAGCAATAATATTCAGAAGGTGTCTTTTGACCTGCTCATTCTTTTAATGAGCAAAAAATGCATCTGGGTATCCTGCGTCTGTGTCCTCAGCACAAAGAGTGACACTGGTGGTCACACCAAAGTGGTTTTTGAATTTCCACAGGCCGCCCACTGCTCTGAGGCACGCTAACTGTTAGGTGAGCTGATCAGGCCCCGTGGGCCCTTAAAGAGGTTAGAAGACTACTCAGTCTCATTTCACATTAGCAAGAGTAACGAGCACAGCAGCGGCGTTCACATGCCAATACACAGCTGGGCGAAGATCGGTGTGCACAGCATCGTCTGCTGCTAGAGCATCGTGCCTCGTTTACAATTAACCTGCCAACTCTATACAGCCTCACGGTGGATACACAACCAGCAAATAACAACAACGAGTTCAAGAAGCATCACAGAGTAATACAAGTGCAATAATAAGTCCTCATTTCTCAGCAGATCATAAAACTGACATGAGTGGAACTGATAAAGTTAAAAATGTCCGCAGTAAATGCGTCTTCACCAGCATCCACATCTGTGAAAGTTTGTGACATTTCATGAACCAAACAGTGAGAGAAATAATCATCAGCAGATCAATAATGAGAGTAATTGTCAGCTACAGTCCTAGAATAAAACACCTTTACTCAGCGTCAGTCGTGACCTTTCACTTGTTTTCCCAGTTGCGCCATAATTACTGGCTCTCATAAATTCACATTCTGCTGTTTTTTTCTGTCGAGCGCTACAATTAAGTGCTGCAAAAATGTGGCACAAGATTGTGTTTTTGTTGCCTAGGAGAGGAAGTGTCCCTGATTTCCTTTACATGTCCAGGTTGTCCAGTCTGACATTATTCATATGCTCCCCTTGTGCATAACGGGAGGCAGACCTCTATGATGAATACTGGAGGAAACGCTTAATAAAAGCTTCTACTGTCATTACTTAATGGGCTTTGCAGTCTTGCAGTATGCACTTACATTGTATTATTTTAGTCAGCATGTGATTAGCCTCCTGTAGGCCCCAGTGTCTAGCTGAGCTGAAAATCCCCTGTGCTTCCCACAGAGAGACATCAAACCGAACTGGGCCTGATTAAACAGCCTGCTTGAAACTTCAGAAAATAGCAAACAGTTTAACCTCACAGGAAGCACAGGACTGATTCATTCTGCTCCCCTTTTACACCTCTGCAGTTGTTCACACTGGGGGGGGGGGTTGTTAGTTTCACTAGGAACATGGGCCACAACCCACGATCGTGCTCAGTTTAAAGCATTACCATGGCTCAATGGGAGCCGAGCAGTTACTGTATGGATAATTATCAGCACCTGTGTAGCGTAATAGCACAACATCATCTTTGTGTTTTGGCATGGACAGTTTTAGCTTAAGGAAAATTTCACCTGATTAAATCAAGTTAGAAAAAAATCTACAGTGACTTTAATATTCATAACCTCACAGTTGTTCATGAGCCTGATGAGAAATAAGTACAATATTACTCAGTAAACATGATTCCTGCATGCCTTTGGTTCACTGATAGACCATCTTGTGAGAGAGAGGAAAGTGCCGCTGCACTCGCAGGTGCATAATTTTGACAGGATTATTTTGGGCAGCTGGCGGCCGTGCTTCTTTACCAGAGATGAAAACGGGGGACAGATTTAACAGCGTGGCTTCTCTGGCTTCATGACACCCTACACTGCAAAAGCTGAGGATTTACAGAAGCACTTGTGACAAGGTTATTGTAGAAAACAAATTGAAGTCACAACACTGCTGAAAGCTACTGACCAACGGTCATGAAGAGATAATCCAGAGCTGGGAGGCTGCACTTTGGGGTCGGTCCTACAGCTGGATGATTTACATTTCGTCACAACGATGCCACTGATACTAATGTACTGCATATATGACTGATGTCTAACTCTGCTGAAAGCATCCCAGAGCATAATAACGGTAAACTGTTTGCAGATGTAGGACAGTGATGGTTTCATCCTTCGGTCATACTCACTGAATTCAATCACTCAGGGTTGCTTTGATTTGATGTTTCACAGATCTTCATTCGGTCCTGGCGTTGATGAAGGAGGCAGCAGTAATGAGCATGATTTATGCCATATGTGCAAGAGACTTGTAGAAATTACACTTGTCAGTACTGACAAGGACCGAGTGTAGTTACATTTTTGAGTGCCCCGTTCTTCCTGTCAGTGTCAATAAAAGCAGTGTGTGTGTGTGTGTGTGTGTGTGTGTGTGTGTGTGTGTGTGTGTGTGTGTGTGTGTGTGTGTGTCACCCTCCTCCACTTCTCACACAATCACGCTCAGAGAGAGAGATCCCTCCTCTCGACTGCAAATGGCAAAAATGCATCATAAACAAATATCTTAATCTGATTTTATATCAGTGACAGAGTTGATTAGAAATGAGAGTCATACAGAGTTCACTGCCGTGCGTGTCTGTTTGTTAATACTGCTGCTTTACTGTAGTTAAGACTTGAGCTGTGTTGAAATGTTACAAGGTCCAAACTATGAGACTGTGATCAGGAGTTTATGAAGAAGGAACCAGAATGCTAATCCAGACTTTACACGTTCAGAAAGAGCTCGAAGGCTGAAGACGCTGTTGGACACGTCACAGCACCTGGACATTAAATATATAATGAATTTGTTTTTGTGTCAATCTTTGTATTATTCGAGACATGTAAGTAAAGAAAGCGTGTCAGTGCTGACCAGCAGAAACATCCAAAAGTCTGTGCATCTTATACTCAGGAGGTACTTTGAAGAAAGTACTTGTCAGGTTGTCAAAAAGCATCTAAAAGCTTCTCTTCTCGCACCCTGTCGACACTGACAGGCAACATTTTGAACCTAACAATTTAGCAAGTACATCCATTTCACACAGATGAGAAATATGCACTATGTGAACTTTCCTCTCACATTCTTTTACTTTCTTTTGTTTTGTATTCCTCACACTTCTAAAGCTGCGAGCGCCACGTGAAAGCCTCTGAGAAAAGCTCTTCGCCTGTTTTGATGCCATTTATCTTGGCACGCGCTACAAACTCTTCTTCCAGGCTGGTTTGCAGATGATTGTGTTCACACGCTTCACACGAGGTGGATTTCACTTCAGGCTTATTGCCCCTTTTGTCCAGGTTCAGATGTGATTTTGGGGAGAGCAACAAAAAATGTGCACACCCAGCAGACACTTCATTAGGAGCCATTGCTACCACTGCATTTACTCTCCTTAGAGACTAATGTATTAATGGTTCATGGTACAGATTTAGCAAAGGGCCTGAAACACTCCCCTGATAGTTTGATGACATGACAGCAGATATGTGACATCACAACTGATGCAGCTCTAACGTACCGAGATCTGCTGACTGCGGAGGCACTGACCTACTGTGACCTTTGAACTTGTTCTGAAAACTGCCATCAAAAGATGTCGAGACATGGTTGGTCGCAGCAGATGGCCCCGCCCCTCCCTGAGCCTGGTTCTGCTGGAGGTTTCTTCCTGTTAAAAGGGAGTTTTTCCTTCCCACTGTCGCCAAAGTGCTTGCTCATAGGGGGTCATATGATTGTTGGGTTTTTCTCTGTATGTATTATTGTAGGGTCTGCCTTACAATATAAAGCACCTTGAGGCGACTGTTGTTGTTTGGCGCTGTATAAATAAAATTGAATTGAATTAATTGGTCATCAACAACACTCAGGTTGGCTGTGGGATTTAAACAACACTCAGTTGGTACTAAGGGACCCAAAGTGTGCCAAGCTGATATCTCTCACACAAACACAACCACCAGACTGGACTCTGACACGGGGCAGGATGTCATGCTGATTATGCCACGTTCTCATCCACCGTCTGGGTGTCACAGCAGAAACTGAGACTCATCAGACCACAAACTTTTTCCCAGTCTCCTGTTGTTCGGTGAACCTGTGTGAATTATAACCTCGGTTTCTTGTTCTTAGCTCACAGGAGTCACTCCCAGTGTGGCAGCGAATAATTATATGAGTTACAGTTTCCTTCCTATCAGCTCAAAGCAGTCTGTCCATGCTCCTCTGACCTTTGACATCAGTGAGGCATTTTCTCCCAGAGAACTGCTGCACACTGGATGTTCTCTCTACAAACCCTGAGGTGGCCGTCTGGGACAGTTCCAGCAGATCAGCAGTTTCTGAAATACTCAGTCGAGCCCGTCTATCATCAACAACGACCAGAGTAGCTGAAATCACGTTTCTTCTCTATTGTGATGCTCGGTGTGAACCTCGGCAGGTCCTCTTGACCACGTCTACACACCTAAATACACCGAATTGCTGTCATGTGATTGGCTGATTAAATATTTGTGTTAACAAGAAGTTTAACCTGTGTACTTAATAAAATGGCCAACGTAAATATATTTTATATGAAATAAGTACAATAACATATTCTAATAAAAACTGTTATTCCTATTTGAACTTATGAGACACAATACTTAATAATTTAATTTACAAAAACTTAAATTCTAAAATAACTTTTAAAAGTGATTTTTTTATTCAGTAGCTGAAGATAAAGATTTCATTATATCAGCAGGGATCAAAACACACTGCTGGCTGCAGACTGAGCGCTGAAACCTGTGAATGATCACAGCTCTGCACTGCAGCTCTGCAGTATTAGCAACAGGTGAGCGGAAATGAGCTGCAGATTACACAGGCACTATTTGCATGTTGATGAATGGCAGGTTACTGAAGTGTGAAGTAGCTGACGGCCTTCCAGCTGGATGCTGTCACATGTGAAAGGACTGTTAACACAGTGCAAATTTAAACACTAACAACTTGTAAATAAACAGGATAATGCCAAGAAAGCATGTTTATCTGCAGAGTACATGCAGTCCCCATGAATGTATACATACATAACATGTATGTGTAACGCATGGTGAAATATACACAACACAAATTCATTTCAAACGATGCTAGCTACAATTCATCTGCTGCTTTTTGTTTGCCTAATGAATGTTATTTACTTGTCATATGTTGCTTTTATAATAAGCCTTCTAATTATTCTCAGCATCACAAACAATGATCTTGTAATTATCAGAAAACGTTTGCAGAGTTATAGTCTTAATGAAAAAAACCCACTCAGAGCTCACAAAGCTCAGAAGAATACAGAGCAGCAGCACACAGCCGCAGGCGCGACTGAGACGCGTCCTTAGTCTCAAATACAGTAAACTAGTTAGCTAACGTTATTTAGTCGCTTAACATTTAACAGGATGTTCGACATCAGCATGAGATGCATCATGTCAATAAATTAAATTAGCATTCTAGCAGCACTAAGCTTCCTGTTAAGCATATTTCATATTCCAAGTTCTGTTTATATAGCTGTAAGTGCTGTAGCCCAGCAGCATCAAGGTTCAGTATGTTTTGCATTCAGAGATGCTATTCTGCATATCTTGGTTATAATGAGCAGTGTTGGGCAAGTTACTTTCAAATAGTAATTCAATTATAGTTACTAGTTACTTCTTCAAAAAAGTAACTGAGTTAGTAACTGAGTTACAATATTCTAAAAGTAATTAATTACTTGGAAAAGTAACTATTGCGTTACTTAAAAAAAAAAACAAAGAACGTTTAACCCTCTGGCGTCCAGAGTATAATTGGCCATTTTTTTACTACTCTTGATTTTCTCTCCACATTTTACCTTTAAAAACTATTTATTTGCCTTGTTTGGTATCATTCTTTTTAGCGCAACCTCGCGTGCCTGAATTTACAGTTATGTTCTCATTTTGTCATACTGTATAACCAGAATTGATCTAAAATCAGACAAAAAACATAAAATCAGAGTAGAAAAAGTTATATTTTTACTGTAACAACCATAAACATGTTTAATGAATCATATTTTATAACTTCAAATGCAAATATTAATTGTCAATTTTAAAATCCTATGCACAAGTTTTGCAAACAACAAAGTTATTTGCATCCATTTACCTTTTACCCTTTTTTTAAATAACCATTTCAAACTATTTACAGAACAATCAGCTGTTCTTCAATAAGATGCCACACAAATTATTTGTGCCACTCCAAAAAAATCATTTCTGTCCACTATAAAGGAGAACATCACAGCCTGATACCTGCAGGTCTGACAGCAGCAGGTGTATCACCTCTGTTTCTACCTGGAGACAGCAGTCGCCTCATTGTTCTGACACACAACACAAAACTATCCACAACACTACACACTAACTACACAAGACAACACATTAACTACACACTCCAAACACGCTAAACGTCACAAATCTCACATCTCAAAACTCGCTCTCTCTTTCTCTCTCTCTCTTTTCCTGCTCTCTCTCCCTCTCTCTTTCTCTCTCCCTCTTTCTCTCTCTCCCTCTCTCTTTCTCTCTCCGTCACTCCTAAAACTTTTGTTTTGTTTTGCTCATAAGCAGAGAGTGCTTGCTAGCGCTAACGTGGCGAAACTATTGAGGAAAAAACGCCGCGTATATATCGTTTATCATGACTCTGGTTTTACGTGGCCTATCGACACAATTTATAAACTAGCACCTTGTTGCTTTGTCTTTAAGTGGTCATGTGATTGGCTTACCACGACTACTTTATTCTTCCTCAGTCAAACAGCAGCACTCATGCGATTGTTTTGCCTCCTTAGCTCCAGGTGTTGTGCTAGACAGTGATCGTGATTACCGTCCGTGCGGGAGCGCGCAGCTGCTTAAAGCTGTAGCGCCCAGATTACTTACAGCTACTTCCTGCAGCTGATATAAGATGCGGTGAACTGAACACGGCTTCAACTGTTTGTTGAAAAATAGTAACGGACCGCGTTACCTTGTTAGTAACTGTAACGGCGTTGTAGCGATAGGAATAGTAATTAGTTAGATTACTCGTTACTGAAAAAAGTAACGCCGTTAGTAACGCCGTTACTTGTAACGCCGTTATTCCCATCACTGATAATGAGTGGCTTTTGAATCACCGTCTGACCATTCTGCTCTGACCTCTGGCATCAACAAAGCACGTTCACCCAGAGAACTGCTGCTCGCTGGGTATTCTCTCTTTGTCAGACCGCTCACTGTAAACTCGAGCTTGTGTGGGAAAATTCCAACAGGTCAGGAATTTTTTTAAATACTCAGACCAGCCCGCCTGGCGCCAACAACCACGCCATGTTTAAAGTCATGTAAATCACCTTTATCCTCATTCTGATGCACAGTTTGAATTTCAGTAGACTGTCTCGGCGTGACTGGCATGTCTATAAGTGATGGAGTTAGTGCCGCGTGATTGCCTGAGTGGATATTTGTGTTAATGAACAGTTGAACAGAACTGAAATAGTAAATCTTTATTGATACAAACTTCACTGAGTATCTGAGGGCTGCACTTAAAATCACACCAAAACTCAGTAAGTTCAGCACATGACACAGATATGGAAATGATGCCACAAATCTTCTCTGCCCTCCAATTAAAATCCTTCAAAGTATTAAATACATAAAGAGTCTGGACACTCATATGGAAAAGAAATAGTAAAAACTTATAAAAGACTTGCATAAGATGTGGCCTACTTCATATAGTCAATCATATAAGGCTTATATGAGTTACTCATGAAAGTGGCCACTTTCTCATTAGATTCATATATTGTTTTAGTAAGTATCCAAAACATACAAGTTTCATTTATATAATTTTTCAAGGGATCTTATATCTGTTTTCACTCTTGTATGCTTTTCATACAAGTTTCACACAAGACAGATACAAACTTTATAAGATTTATTTACATCTTTTCCATATGGGCAAACATGGACGGCACATCAATGTTGGTAACTGTGTTTCCTCCTGAGACTAGTTAACGCTCTTTGTAACCTTGTAGGAAATAATTTGCAGAGCCTAAATAAATTCATTTTTTCACCTCCCATAATCTCCATCACCCCACTGAAGCTGCTGGTTTTCATTTTCAAGCTTCAACATTCAATGAAAAGTTGAAATATTTTTACTTAATAATGAATATAAAATATATTGTCAGAAGGCTGCAGCAGCAGGACCCAAATGCAGGCACCACCGATTTAACAAAAAACAAGCCGTTTATTGGAGGCCGGAAAAAATATGAAGAACAAAGGCAAAAAAGCACCCTGAGATAAACGAACTAAAAACCTAAACTTGGAATAAAGTAAGATTAAATATGACAACTGTGACATTAGAGCATGAACAAAAAAATGAATCTGAAAAGGTGCATGTGGAACTATGATGTGCAGAAAGCATTGAAATGCTGAAACCTAGAGAGACGTGACACAAGACAAACAGACGACCTGACAAGGAACACAAGGACAGGGAGGCCTTAAATACACACAGGAGGGTAATGAGGGAAGTAGAAACACCTGAGAAACACAGCTGACACAAATGATCATGACGCCACAGGGAAAAGAAAAACTAAACACACTGAACATGGGAACACAAGACTTTCAAAATAAAACAGGAAACACCAAGAGGCGCATTTATGACAACACAAGCATGATAACATAAAACAAGCAGACAAGGAACACATGACAGATTAGGGAGACACAGAACACAGGGAGAGGCACATGTGAATATATAAGGGAGACACAAGCACGGGCAAAACCAAACGTTAACCAAGGAGAAGACTGACTAACACCGAAGACAGGAAGGGACTCAAACACGGAGACGCAGGTGGAACAAAATCAACTAAATCCTAACTAATAATAACAACAACAAAAGAACTTAACATATTTACAATAAAACACAAGGAATCAAAAAATAGAAAATGAACTCAACATGCTGGGTCACAGAGCATTTTTCTTTTTGGTTTTCTTTTTCATTCATTTTAAATTTAAAGAATGAATTCATGTTTTCATTCATGTCAAGTTTCTCACAGATGATGAAACTTTAAAAAGCACAGTTTGACCCATTTAAAAAAAAAAAAAAAAAAAAACATGGCCCTTTTCTTGGGTTCCTCCCACCAAACCCAGCATGTGTCAGAACACAATAAATCACATCAACACTGCTCACCATGACTGGCCCACCTTGGTATTTCTGTTTGTGAGTCACTATTTGTAATGTGAAAGTATCTCATTGTCTTATATGTATAATTATGGATAATTACAAGTGCAAGACATTTTTAGGTGCTGAGGAGTGATGATGGAGAAGAAATACCAAAATAAAATGAAAACACTGGGATCAAAATTCAACTAAAGTTGAAACATCAGTGTATATGTTATGTATATGTATATGACACAGAAGTTAAAGATGTGAGTGAAGTTGGCCGCCCCACCTTCTTCAAATCCAACAAAAGTGGTATCAAACGTTTGTGCTGCAAAAATTTTTGTTTGTGCCACTATCATTTTAAAGATATTAACAAAAATTTCTAGAGGTCAACAGAGGTCCACCAGCCCCCCCACATTAATGGAATCAAACAAAATTAATGTCAAACGTTTGTGCTGCAAAAATTTGTTTGTGTTGCTATCATTTTAAAATTTTTAATAAAATAACGTCTTGATGCGTGCTTAATCATCCAGGGGCCCGTTCTTCGTACCTCGCTAAGTAAGTTAGCCGGATTTGAATGTTGACGATTTCGCGTGATCTTGGATCGTTCGGTTCTCCGAAGCTCATCCGAGACTTGCTGTCATAGCAACAGATCCGTAAGCGTAAACCTGCTCGGGAGCAGGTTTACTTTATGTAAACAGGATTAGATCGCGGCCACTCAGGTATGTCCGCTGCAGTTATATGAAAGCAAGAGCGATATGTCGCCACTGTTTTACCATAAATAAATATTATCAATGTAACTAAAGATAATGCAGTATTTGATTCTTTTATTGATTTCATACAGATACATACAGGTCATTTCCGAAAAAAAGGGAAATGTACTATTAATCATTCTATTACATGTAGTAGATCATGTCAGATGTAATTCATATTTTAGAGTAGTAATAGTAAATTACTACGTGCAATCAAGATGAGACCACGACTATAAAAGCGAAGGTGGATTTGGGAAGTCTGTCGCAGCCATGTCCTGTCCGTTTGTACGCGAGCAAGGAAGGTGCAAGATTGATAAGGAGAGTTTACAGAATTTAGCGTATATTGCGGGATAGACAGGATCCTTTAGCTCAGCGCGACGGTGTGCTCATAGAGAGATATCGATTCTCCCGTGAGGGTATTATTTACTCACTCTCTCTCTCTCTACATATATATACACACACACATTATTTATATATATATATATATATATATCTCCGCTAGGAAAGCTGCAACCACCAAGTACCTGCAGAGGGTCAGGCAAGTCCTGAGGAGTCAGCTGAACGGTAAGAACAAGATCCGGGCCATCAACACCTACGCCCTGCCCGTGATCAGGTACCCTGCTGGGGTAATAGGCTGGCCAAAGGAGGAGATAGAAGCCACTGACATAAAGACAAGAAAGCTCCTTACCATGCATGGAGGGTTTCACCCCAAGTCCAGCACCCTGAGGCTGTACGCTAAGCGGAAGGAAGGGGGCCGGGGACTGGTGAGTGTCAGCACCACAGTCCAGGATGAGACAAGAAACATCCACGAATACATCACGAAGATGGCCCCAACTGACAGTGTGCTCAGTGAATACCTCAGGCAGCAGAAACCCAAGAAAGAGGAGGAAGGCGAGGAACCATCATGGAAGGACAGGCCCCTGCACGGTATGTACCACCGGCAGATAGAGGAGGTGGCTGATATCCAGAAATCCTACCAGTGGCTGGACAAAGCTGGACTGAAAGACAGCACAGAGGCACTAATCATGGCAGCACAAGAACAAGCTCTGAGTACAAGATCCATAGAGGCTGGGGTCTATCACACCAGGCAAGACCCCAGGTGCAGGCTGTGTAAAGATGCCCCAGAGACAATCCAGCACATAACAGCAGGGTGCAAGATGCTAGCAGGCAAGGCATACATGGAACGCCATAACCAAGTGGCCGGCATAGTGTACAGGAACATCTGTGCCGAGTATAACCTGGAAGTCCCAAGGTCAAAATGGGAGACGCCCCCAAGGGTGATGGAGAATGACCGAGCTAAGATCCTGTGGGACTTCCAGATGCAGACGGACAAAATGGTGGTGGCTAACCAACCGGACATAGTGGTGGTAGACAAACAGAAGAAGACGGCCGTAGTGATCGATGTAGCGGTTCCGAATGACAGCAATATCAGGAAGAAGGAACACGAGAAGCTGGAGAAATACCAAGGGCTCAGAGAAGAGCTCGAGAGGATGTGGAGGGTGAAGGTAACGGTGGTCCCCGTGGTAATCGGAGCACTAGGTGCGGTGACTCCCAAGCTAGGCGAGTGGCTCCAGCAGATCCCGGGAACAACATCGGAGATCTCTGTCCAGAAGAGCGCAGTCCTGGGAACAGCTAAGATACTGCGCAGGACCCTCAAGCTCCCAGGCCTCTGGTAGAGGACCCGAGCTTGAAGGATAAACCGCCCGTAGGGGCGTGCTGGGTGTTTTTTTTACATATACATATATATATATATATATATATATACACTTACTGTACTGTATATACTTACTCCCAACTTACTGTGCATGCTTCAGTCACCCCTTGCATGGGAACAGGTAAAAGTGATGGAGTGTTATGTCAAACTACACACAAAAAACCCCACAATGTCAATAAATGTCACAGTACAAAAAGGGGTGTGACGAGGGGGTGCAGGACCACCACCTGTCTTTATTTGCTCTGCCCTTTTCTTGGTTGCTGTTATAAACAAACAAACAGATTATTTCAGGGTCTCTTGTCATAGACTAAAAGCAATATAAGTGATAAATATTACCATTCTGTGGAATATTCTTATATTTCACTTTTACTTTTTCCCATGTTCTAGTGGGTCCTGTTGTGGCTCTAATGTGAAAGAGGATATGATGTAATATAATATAATGTGGTATAATATAATATCACATGATATAATGTAATATCATGGATCACTTACGAGTTTAATTTGTCAGCAACTTTCTGCCAGCCCTCTCTCCTTGCTTTTGCAGCCTTTGCAGTGTTCCCCTGCGTTTTAATTAAACTCTGAAACTCCTGATATCCCTCAATCAAGAGTTCTTGGTCTGCTGCCGTGAAATACTGAGCGCGCTCCTTCGACATCTTCGCCGACCAATCACAGGGTTGCCGATCAATGTTTCTACTATCGATGCGTAGCCCCTTTTAAGCCACCCAGTGATCTCAGATTACTTCATCCAGCTATACTAATTGTCAACAACAGGTGTGTTCGGAGAACCGGATTAGCGAGCTCAAAGTTAGCGCGATGATTTGATCTTGGATGTGTCATTTGATCTTGGATGTAGTAAGCGAGGTACGAAGAACAGGCCCCTGGTACGTAAATCCCAAAAGGTTGATTCTGTTCATCTGGACATTTTCAGTTGGAGAAACGTTTCGTCACTCATCCAAGTGACTTCTTCAGTCTCAGCTGACTGCAGGTTTCCCCAACCTTATAAACACATGTGAGTGAAGTTGGCCCCCCTACCTTCTTCAAATCGAACAAAATTGATGTCAAACATTTGTCCTGCAAATTATTTTGTTTGTGCAGGTTATGTTTCCCTAATTTTATAAACAGTACATGTACAGTGAGAGAGAGATGTTACATCTGTCTTCACTTGCATCCCAGTCATAGAAGCGTTGGAGGTAGTTCCTAAGAGATTACAGGATCACCCCAACCTCAGCAACAGGACCGCTCTCAGCACTGATCAGTTGTGTTTGCTTTTGGAACTGTGTCTTAATTCCACCTATTTTGCATAAGGGTCAGTACTACAGGCAGAAACCTAGGTGTGCCATGGGTTCCCATCTTTAACACATCACTAGGGTCAGGCCGCCGTTCCCACATGCCTCAAAGCCTCCACCATCATTACTGTGCCCAAGAAGTCATCTACCTCCTGCTTTAAGGACTACCGTCCTGTCAAACTCACCTCCATCATTATGAAGTGCTTTGAACGGTTAGTCATGCATCAAATCAAATTATCGCTTTCCCCCAACCTGGATCCATTTGAGTTCGCATACCGGTCAAAACACTCAACCGATGATGGAATTTCAACTGCCCCTTACTCAGCCCTCACACATCTGAACACTAGAGACTCATATGTCATTAAGCACGCATCAAGATGTTATTTTATTAAAATTTTTAAAATGATAGCAACACAAACAAATTTTTGCAGCACAAACGTTTAACATCAATTTTGTTTGATTCCATTAATGTGGGGGGGCTGGTTGACCTTTTGACCTTTACCTTTTCATTAATATCTTTAAAACAGAAGCAGCACAAATGACAATTTTAGCAGCACAAACCAGCACAAACTTAGCACAACTGATTGACACCAATTTTGTTTGATTCCATTAATATGGGGGGGCTGGTTGACCTTTGATGACCTCTAGAAATTTTTATTAATATCTTTAAAATGATAGCAGCACAAACGAAAATTTTTGCAGCACAAACGTTTGATACCACTTTTGTTGGATTTGAGGAAGGTGGGGGGGCCAACTTCACTCACAGAAGTTAAAGTACATAATATATGTTTTACCTGTTGGATTAGTTATTCATTCAGATGATTGAACTGAGTGAGATATTTCAGAATAATTAACAATATGCGTCATAGTAAGCTCACTCTGATGACTTCAGTTTCTCAGTGCTGCTGATGAGGCCGAGGACTGGCTCTGTAAAGGTGCACATGCATGAGGCTACACATTTACAGACAGTGTGTTGTGCCTTTGTAAGTGTCGCTTTAACGTTGTTGTCGTTGTCGTTGTCGTTGTCAGATTCACAGTCATCATCAGCCAACAAAACTCTCAAATCTTTGAAAATGATTCAAAACATCTTCGAGTTGATGAACCGTTTTTGATAAAACTCTTTGTGTTCATTAGGTAAGATCATCAGGTTCGAGCTGTCAGGAACTCAATTATTCCTGCTAAAGCTTATTTTGGCGCTCAGAACCTTCACATGCTAACGGCAAAGTCATTCTCTGACAAGCACCATATTACACAGTAATGACATTTAATGGTATAGTCCAACTTTGCACTTAGTGAGCAATTTGCAATTATTTGATTTTCAATTATAAAATTCTTAAGAGACATTTCAGTATAACTGAAATATAATATAACCGTTTCAGTATAACAGTAAAAGTAACTTTTATTAGATTGTGCAGGTGTGACAGAAGCATATTAGCACAAACAGGAAATTGCAAAGTCAACTGAATAAAACTACTTTTCACTTTAATGCTAAAACCTCTATGGGGAGCTGTAAATCTTTAATGTCTGTTTTGCTGAAATTTAATTTAAAATATAAATGTAGGCAGGTCAAATTATTTTCTATTTATAATAGATGACTTTTCTTTCATTATGCATTATCTTAAATATGTTGAGAAGAAAGCGCAGCTGTACGATGGGCCTTGATGTTCTGCAGTTATGCTGACCTTAGGTTCAGAGATGAGACGCCCTGGAGAGGCCGTCCCAGTGCAGCCATTTGGAAGAAATTCAAATGGTCAAGAGATGCCTGCGGTTAATTAAAAATTAACTACTAATGATTAATTGACACCCTTGATAATATCTTAACAGGCTTCCATTTAGTCGAAGCATCGAGTTTCACCTCCAGGAGTCAATAATGACATCCACGAAAAGCCATTAAGGGTAGAACCTATTACCATTTTAATAATTGATCATCCTGAGCTCCTTTTCATTGTTGCATTAGTAGAACTGAGAGAAAGGTTTTTATTTTGGGGATGTAAAAAACAAATAAGCATCTGTGTGGATTTTCATTTCAGTTTCCTCTTGTTTTCTCCAAGTGAGCGAGAGAGGACCACAGTGTCAGCAAAGGTGACAGGTTAGGTTACATATAAGCTGAGAGAGGCTTCATCGGGGTCAGAAAATACAGATAACAGGAGGCAAATACCCCATGAGATAACTCAGAATTCTTCATTCCAGATCAGGGCTACTTGGATTTTCATCAGGAACCTGTTTGAAGGACTGAGCTCCAAGATCTGAGGAGAAGCAAGCAGTGCTGCTCATCAGGAGTGCTGCAGATATGCCAAATCAGCCGCTGCTTCCAGCCCCAACCATCAGTCTCAAAGCGGCAGTCACAGGTGAGAGCTCTCTGTACGTGTGACTCTAGAAAATCCTGCCTGTTGTGCTGTGATAACACATGATATTTTCTTGAAAGAGGATGCAGTTGTCAAATCCATGAGCCATGGAATCCCTTCTTGGCACCTTTAGAAAGGAACCGAGCTTTAACTGGGCATCACTGAAACCTGCTTCCTTGGACTTGGATCATACACTGTAATGCTGTAATCTTCTCAACAAACTGTGAAGAAACACTGCATAAAGGTCATGAAAAGCCTTCAAGCGTGTCCTGGTATGTTGGTGAGACATGCATCTATACTGTTAGAGTAAAAACACCTGGAAATACACTTTCAAAGCTGCGTATGTGTATTTCTTCATATGTAATGTGCTGTGACTTTTGGTGCCACTGACTGCACAGACGTGTCTGTAGTTTGAGATATTTCCCCCGTGAGCTCAGGGTCACAGGCTCCTCGCCAAGGAAATTTGTTCGGAAAAGGCTGGCATCTTCTCATATGTTCTCGCTTTTATCAGATGACCTTAAAGTCATAAAATTAGAAAACTGTCAAGAATAGAAATTTTAATTTTAAGTCTCATAGCTGGTCGCAAAATTGCAATATATTATGCAATAATGACGTCAAGACATAGATTAATTATGCATTCAGTCAAATTACAGGCAATTTGTGTTAAATACATTCTTTCGCCTATTTTGAAACTGTTGTGCATTCAGTACAAATCAATATCACTGCAGTAATTAGTTTTGTAGGCAGAAGAAAATATAATCATACACTCGCATTAAGGTTTAAAATGTTTCCAATCTGTACTTGTCTGTGCATTTATATTATAGCGATCAATACAGCACCAGTGAGAATGTAACCCAGAACATTTAATGGCTGTAGCATTAAAGTACTGAACCACAGTCTGATTTTAAGGTACCTGCTTAACTTATATATATATATACACCAAACATGCTTTCTGCCATTTCCACTTTACTTTCCAACTGCAGGCCAATGGCTGAATATTAATTCTTACACCTCCCTTTAGAATTCCTACAGGCTCATTATTATAGTCTATAAAACAGACTAGATGATGAAATGTCCCGTTAACCCTTTCACATCTCCTGCAGTTCTACCAGCCTACTAGTGGTTGATCTTGACGTTACACTCTTACAATTAAGAATCTTCTCCAGGTCATCGCGCTGATGGTTCTACCGCCCAGACACTGTAATCGTGGAGGAGCTATGAGGGAAACAACAGGGTTTCAGTGTTGGAGCTGTTAGGGCAGTCACTATAAGGAATGTGAGGCGTTTGCACAATAAGATGGACAAGCTTGGAGCGCTGATTGAGCCCCAGAGGGAGCAACATGAGTGGAGTTTGATGTGCTTCGTGGAGCACTTCGGCGCTGCAGTAAGATGGTGTCACACTCACACTTTCTGGACGAGTGTGATTGTGGCAGACCGGGGCACTAACCTGAACATGAAGAACAAATGGAGCCATTACACTAGGTGTGTTGTGTAATTCCTGACATGTTACCAGGGAAGGATATTTCTGTGGCCTGAATATTGAACTGCTAGCTACTGAAACGATCCACGTTACTGCAGAGGGAATTCATCGTTGCTGTTGCAACTTGATTCCAGTTTGAATCAACACTTTGGATTCCCCCATCAGCTGATGCAGAACTCATCCAAATGACTACCTGTGGTGAATGCATGGATGCGGATAATGAGTGGAGTCAGACTGTCCTCTGCACCATGTACTGGATGTGCATACATAAAAATCTCCCTATCGTTTCATTTTAGATTTGATTTAATTGAGGTCTTCATTTTTTTTGTATTTTCTGTTAATTTGCTACTGTAACTCTTGAGATAAATGAAGTATTTATTTTAAAAACATGCAAGGATACAGTTTCACAATCAAGCCAGAATCAGACTTATTTTATTTGATCTTAGGTTTAACTATTAGCTGGAGTAGACGGCAGAATTCAGCCAACTGTATTATGTTTCCTTTCCCCTCTCGATTTAAGTGCATAATCCTGGCTACTGTCATCACTGTAAGGAAAACAACCCTGAATGCTGTAGGTCTGCCGTTTACCTCAGCTGGTGTCCACGGCTATTTACTCGAGAGGAGTCCGATACAACTCGATGTGTCACATGTTGAGTGGAAAAATGATGTGGATCCAAAATGCAGAATTATTTAACAGAAGGCAAAGCGTTAGTTAGGTTTGGCTGAAGTTTAAAAAAGCAGCAGAAAGCAAAGAGCACAGATTTAAACAGAAGAGATACTGAGGACAACAGGAACACAGTAAAGGACAGCAGATGTCACGACTGCAGGCACAACTCCAGGGCTGAATACTGAAAACACACAAGCTGATTAGGGGAATAGAGAACAGGTGGGTACACAAACAGGTGCAACAAATCAAGGAAAAAAAGATAAGTAAAACTAAACAAGAGAAAAAAGCCTACCAAAATAAAACAGGAAGTAACAGAAGATGGAACATTTACTCTTGGCAATAAAATACAGGAAACACAGGCACGCTAACTGAAACTATGAGCAGAACCCAAATAACCACAGCAAAAAAGGCCTGAGAATGTAAATATAAAGAAACCAACAAGGAAATACCTGTAAAAGGTACAAAACTAGGTCATTACAACCAGCTGAGGGTAACTAAGTGCTGCTGTTAGCTAGGGCTGTGCGATATGACCAAAATCTCATATCCCGATATTAAGACATCTATCGTCCGATAACGATATAAAATCACAAAAATGTAACATTTTCTGTAAATTCTGTGAATGTCGGGCAGCTCGACTTGCGTGAAGTGTTTCCAGCTGGGCGTCGCGTACCTGGAGTCGAGTGTTTTAACTGATGCATGAAACGATACATTTTTAGACATAGGTTGTAACGGCCGCCGTTTTCTTTGTGAGTATTTATTACACAGCGTGCTGCGGGGAAAAGCCTGTTCTAACGTTTGAGTCTAAGGTTTATTTTTTAGCACCTGACGGCTCTTTTTTTCTTCTCATCCGTAAATACTCTGCATCTTTCATGTGATTCAGTTTATTTTGAAAAGTCTCAACAGGATCTTGAGCTTTATTGTGAAAGGTTTATGTGGAAAATAAACAAGCGGACACGAGGTGGTTTTACCGTCGTTGTTGCTAACGACAACGCATAAAAACAAGCGCTTGTCCGTCTGTAGTGTGGCTATATAAAATATAAGAGAAAGAGAGAACTTTAGGAAATTCATATAGCCACTACAGTGACCATCAAAATGATGAAAAAATATTGCCGTAAACAGTTTATTTTGCGACACCACGAAACAAACGATAGCGTAAAATGAAACGATAGACGTTTTCATATCGTCATCCGATATATATCGTTCTATCGAACAGCCCTATTGTTAGCTGTTGTTAGTGAAGCTTTTTTAAAGTGAATCTTGGAATTTCGACCATATCCAGCAAAAATAAGCATGTTTATGTCTATTTTCATATATCAGAGCCCTGACTTCAGTATAGGAGAGGTGATGGTGGAGGATGAGCTGCCAGTAAGTGAGGGGAGAGAAAGCAGTAGTGGAAGAGGAGAAAATAATGATGAAAATATGTAAAATTTGTATTGATTAATTCTTTAAGTTATTGGCAATGCATGATTCTTGGAAGAGGTCATTACACACTAATTATGTTTATGTATACTCTACTATGTACTAGAGATGGCACGATACCACTTTTTTTTATGTCCGATACCGATATAGTGTGTTTTTTAATTAATACAACTGTTTTTTTTTTTTATATCTTGCTGCATTGTGTACAAGTTCAAATTCTAGTTTTAAAACAAAACATTAAAGCTATTCTGTTATACCTGTATTCAAAAACTACGCTGCACCCAAAATGTTTCTTTGTTCAGCAACACTCATCAATCTAATAAACTTAAACCTGCTCCATCCTCCCTATTCTGGTATTTTAAAGAGTACTTAGCAGAAATATTAAGCAACCTAACTAATAGGGTTGCAAACTCCCAGCAAACAAAACATAAAAAAAAAAGAAAAAAAAAAAAGGGAACCACCCCCCACCCTCTGCCTCGTGATGCTTCATCGACGTAATCAACTTTAATTTAATGCATGTGTTTAAAAAAAAAAAAAAAAAAAAAAAATGCACAGAAATCAATTATTTTTTCTACAATAATTAAATAGATTCAACATCTTTCTTCAGCAGAACTGCAGACTGCACAGATGGTATCTTCCCAAAAGTACTATAGCTTACTAGGGTATATTAGACTTAACAGTTACTATATACAGTAATGGACTTCTATACATTTTACATCAGATTAAAACTTTGGGTGTAAGATTCAGATAATTATTTATTAAAAGCTAGACATTTTAAATGAGAATAAGAAAGAAAAGTATGTCTTTGTGCCCCCTTTTCCCTGTTCATGCCCTATCGGCCCCCCTGGCTAAACTTTGCTAGATCCGCCCCTGCACAGTTACCAGCAGTCAGCTACGTAGAAAAGGATCCTGGTGTAGAAAGTAATATTAAATACATTCTAACAACAGCTTATCAAGCTTAAACGTGCTGCTGTTGTTCAGCCGCTGGTTTCCTCTTTCTGGTGCAAACAAGAGAGACGGGAGTCTCAACAGAAAAGCCGATCAGCTGATCATTGATCAGTTTCATGATTGAAGTAGCAGCAGGAGAGGGAGAGAGAGAGGCAGTCGCTCCATATATCGGTTGTTAAGCTTAACGTGGGAACACTTTACAAACATTCAGAGATGAACTTACACACTTGCTTTACGTCTCTCTGGGATAACTTCCTCAGAGATGAAATGCCGGTTTGGTAGCGAGGCTCCAAATGCTCAACCAGACCGCCGACAGGTCTCGTAGGCCACACCCGCTCTATCACGTGACGCATACTGCTCCGACGTGCTAAGGTTATGAGCTGAGTTACGCCATGTCGTAAGTTTTGTGAGGTGCTTTTGTGATATTTAATGGATCGGATTACATTTTTTTTTATTTCTCGCCGATATCCGATCCAGTAATTTAGGTTCGTATCGGACCGATACCGATACGTAATATCGGATCGGTCCATCTCTACTATGTACCCTTAAAAGTTTCTTACTATGCCTTTAAACCAGTTTGTGTGTGTATGAAACAACATTAAATACATTAAATAAAGACATTAAATAAGCTTCTACTGAAATAGTGCTGGACTTTAATTCTGCTCATGTGCAATACGCAACAATTTGGACATTAACACAGGGTAGATGATTAGAACTGATATGTATAATTACTTGTCAGACCTGTACCCCAGATTTTATTATATATTTAATTCATTTGCTTTGAAGTTATTATCTGTTATTGAGCAACATGTAACAGGTAACATCCAGTCCTGCAATGTCACCATATTTCATAACTACTGAAACACGACTCAGACAAATGTGCAACATGTTCATGCCTCTGGAAAATCGCTGTAATTACATTTGCTTTGAGAGTAAAAGTGAAATGAAAAGATTAATCTTCAAGTTTATAAAAGTGCATGCTGTCATAAATATTCATCAAATATTTATCAAAAGCTGTGAGAACTCAACTACACCTCCAAAAGTCACTCATTAGCACCATAAAACAAAAGTAGCACCATGTTTCAGCAAGCCTTTGGAAGCAGATGCTTCCACCTTCCCCTCTACTTTACATCTTCATTGACAGGGTTTGAAGACAGTTCATTGCTAAGCAATTTATGCAGTACATGTTCCCATATCCTTTCCTTTTTCTTCATCTATTTAATGATACCTGGTTATTGCTTTCACACCAGAGGCTCCGTTAATCAGCACCTGCCCTTTTTATTCCAACACAGCAAAAGGTTAATACACTTCTTAGACACTCGCTATGAAATCAACCCCCCTACTTGTCAGAATTCTACTTTCTATCTATCAGTTTCAAATGAATGTCGCTGATTAGTTCTTGCCTCTCTGCCAATGACATCTTTGTATTCGTGCTAGATCAGGTCAGTTTCGTGGTGATCTGCCTTTCTACAAATGTAGATACAGGTTAGACAGAAATAAATATGCTGGAAGGCACTCTAATTTTGTTTAGAAAATTTGTGTCGTTGAAGCCATTAATAAAATAACAGCCAAAGATATCATCTGAAAATGAAATGAAAAATCCTACCGTTCACAGAAATGGTAACCTTGCTGTTGATTCCCACAGAAATGCTGATCAGTCCAACTGTTCCTGCTAAACACAGCACATGTGCATCCAGAGGAGGAGGGACTAAAGAGTGCACAAATAAGAACGCAAATGACAAAATAAACTACATTTCTTTTTGGTAATTTATTAGTATGTGGGACGAGGCACCGTCTTCTTTTGGAAGGAACTGTAAAGTCACATGAAAAATGACTATAGGCACTCTGCAGTTGTTGGGTTCTCTTATCCATTTTGTGGTTTTTTAGATCAATAATAACATAAAAAACACTTTCACAAAAAAGCCTCTGGGCAGCAAAAGCACCAAAATCTCTCAAGTTTCTGGTAGTCATGTCATTTAAAACCTCTACAGGACGATTTGTATCGCTGTCACACACCTCGCAAAATCAGAAAACAGCATGTTGGTCGTTTCCAAACTCAAAGCTCTTCTCTGGTATTTTAAACAGACCAATTATTAATAACTGTAACTGTAATGGTGAAACAATTGGCCTTTAGAGTCTTCTTGATAAATTGCAAAATATGAGCTCATTCATTTCATCTCTATACTGCCACATAGTGGACGCACCAGGAAGTGCAGGCTCTGCTTGATGCTGCATCATTGTTACTAGAGAACAGTGTTGGTCAAGTTACTTGAAAAAAGTAATTAGTAACTAATTACTGAGTACTTCTCAAAAACAGTAATGCCGTTACTTTACTGATGACTTATTTTCAAAAAAAATTAAATACTTAGTTACTTTTTAAAAAAACATGATACACAACCTGAATGCGTAATAAAGCAACAGACCTTTCAGCCCAATTCTATTTTTTCTGTATAATCCATCATATAAAATGTAATCAAATAAAATAATCTCTTTAAAACTTGGTTCATTAGTTTTAATTTTATGCCCATTGCATTAAGCAAACATTAAATTATATGCAACAGTCTTTGACTTGAAGAAATGTGTTTAACATTTAAACCTATTTTCTGCATGTTCCAGCATATAAAATAAAATCATTTTTTGTGTTTACACTCAGTCTTTCAAAGAGATGCAAGTAAAACACAGCAGAAATAAATAAAATCAAAGATTCAGCAGTTTCTCTGTGAGTGTCACATTCCCGTGGCAGCGTGCTCGCTGCTCGCTTAGAAGTTTTCCTCCTAATGTTTTTGTCACTTTTTACAGAGTCAAACTCACAGTAAGGTCAGTGCTTCCACGCTTTAATCGCTGCATGGTCGTACTCTCTCCATCACTCCATGTTATCCATTGTTGACCTGCACACGTCTGTTACCACGAATGTCACACGTGCTTACGTCATTGTCATGAGACACTCCCACAAACAAAATCACAGTTTAGTAACGCAGCGTGCTTACGGGAAAGTAACACTGACCTAATTACTTTTTGCAATAGTAATGCCTTACTTTACTAGTTACTCGAAAAAAGTAATCAGATTACACGTTACTGCCCATCTTTGCTAGCGAAATTTGATGAACTACATAGGTGACAGATGGAAGGTTTGGACATGGCCATATTAAGAACAAACTCTCCAAATGAGTGTTTGCGTCATCAAACGGTGCAGACGCATAACACTCTTCCTCAGCTGGTACCACCATGACTGATGCTGTGCTGCATCACTGTTCACGTTGCCTCCAATCCTTGAAAACAAATTCAGGGAGAGCGTTCTTGTTTCGAAGCTGCAGAGTCTCCTTACACTTCAGCAGATGTTTGCCCAAGCAGGACTCTTCTACCCTCACTCATGCCCGTTTGCATAGCTATGCAAGCAGAGTGAAGGGATGGCACATGTGTAGGTCAAATATTGATGGGTTGAAAAGCGGGCCTTGACGTCGATTACCTTTTGAGTACTTTTACACCCTCCCTGCACATGACTGTGGATACTGTGAAGAGCTCAGAGGTTTGACTCTCTGCTATAACTCACAACTGCACACCTTAAAGCAGACAACTTACAATGAAAGGAAATGGCCTTGCAGTTATTTCAAATATTTTCATTTGGCATGAAAAAACAGTTTGTTGCTGTAACAAAGCAAAGCCGTCTGTAAAGCTGCTGTTGGACATGTTACTAAACAGAAGCAGGTTTGTTATCTGCGTTGTCACCGGGTCAGAGTCAGAGCTGTGTTGAACAAGTATTCCTTTAACTGTTAATGACTTCATGAATTTCTTCACAAATAAATTATTAACCTTTAGAGAAAACATACTTATTCATTAATCAACTTTTATAAGAGCTAATATTCAGACTCTCTTTAGCCTATCGATCTTTACAAACTTTAATCATTTTTGAGATAATAATTTATCTCTATGGATCACAGCCTTTCACGCTGGCAGTAATTAAACCACTACTTAAAAAGTGCGTGATCCAGCTGTGTTAGCTAATTATGCACTAATCTCCAACTTTCCTCCTGTTTCTAAAATTCGTGAAAAACAACTTTTTTAACAGAGCTTACTGATGATTCAAGGAATGTTTATTTGAAGAGTTTAAGTCACAGATAAGAATTATCTTATGTCCTCGTCTCTGTGCTCGTCTTGTTGGACTTTACAGTGATTAAAATACATTATTGGTATTAAAGGAAATAAATGATTCAATGGTTTGAATCATATCTAACAGAGAGTTTGTTCATGTAAAGTGGAAGTGATCTTTGCACACTAAGGAGTTCCACAGGGTTCTGTGCTAGGAACTACTACATTGTACATGCTTCCCTTAGGCAATACTATAAGAACCCACTGTATGCATTTGAAATGCTATGCAGATGATACCTAATTATCCATTACTTAAACTACAAATATGTCTTAAAGACATATAGGCCTGGATTTCTGTGATTCTTTACTTCTAACTTCAGATAAAGCTTGGATCATATCTGGCCCTCTAAATCTTAGGAACATGGTGTCCAAGCAGACACGGTGTTACCGTGGTGTGCAGATATACAGTTAGAGTCATTTCTGATCAGGATATGTTCTTTAATGTGCTTATTAATATGTAGGACTGCTTTCTTTCATCTCTGCAATATTTCTAAAATTAGAAATATCCTATTTCAGAATGATGCTGAAAAGCTGGTTCATGCATTTATTACTTACAGGCTGGACTACTGTAATTCATCATTACCAGGTTGTTCTAAAATTTCCCTAAAAAGCCTTCAGTTGATCTAAACTAGTGCCACGAGAGTACTGACAGGGACTAGGAAAAGGAATCATTTCTCCCGTATTAGTTTCTGTTAAATCCAGAAGTTCTCCTCACATACAGGGTCTCACATGGTCCCATCATATTACAAAGATCTCCTTTAACCTTATTATCCTGACAGAGCGTCTCACTCTCAGACTGCAGGTTGACCTGTGGTTCCTAAAGGTTTCAAAAGTAGAAGTGGAAGCAGAGCTTCGGCTGTCACACCGCTCTCCGGTGGGTTTCCTGTGATCAGGTGACCCTGAACCACCTGATCACTTCTCCTCTCATCTCTTTTCACTCCCCAGGTTTAAACACCACTGCAGCTTGTCATTCAATTTTTCTCCTCTCTCACTCAGTCCTGTCTCTCTGTGCCCTCTTATCTTTCTTCTTTTCGACCCCCAACACCGGTGTTGACAGATGGCCCCGCCCCTCCCTGAGCCTGGTTCTGCTGGAGTTCTTCTTTGCCCACATTGCACCTATAAAGTTATTATTATTACATTATTATTAATTGTGTAACTTGAACTAGTGGAGGTGAAGCCTGCCAGATAGAGTTACAGCTGCCTCTAATCTGCACACCTGCCAATCAAACTGGCCAAGTCGATAATGATAAGCCTCAATGAAATCAGCATGAATAGACCCCCCACCTCCATACACAAACCGTTTTTGTAACAGCCTGCAAACATGTTAATGTCCTCCTGGAAGCCGGGTCAAGCTGAAGTGGCCGTTGGAGAAAATGCAGTTCTTGGCTCAAAGCCTCTGAATTTGCCACCTGGTCATTACAGCACAAAGAGTCAAAGCTGCCATCACATGAAAGGGACAAATATGATAAATTTATCACCGTCCATGCAGTTTATCAAAACAAATGTCTGAACAGAGCTGTTCACCAGCAGGAAAAACTCTGCATTTTTAACACACTCAGATTTTGACTAGTGCATAAATCTTGTAGCGTACAGTTATCAGGAGAGCAGGATACTGATCCTCAGCGCTGCACACAACACTCCTGGCAGCAAACTACAGCAGCTTGAGTGATTGCATAAAGGCATGACATGGAAAAGGCTTCCAGCCCATCTGGGAGAGGCTACTGTAAGGATGCTTCTGATAATATAATGATGATTTGTTTCAACAAGGCTGTCTCTCTGTTAACACGGTCGTATCTTAACTTTAACATTAAACATGCTCGATCCCTGCCTGCGACGCTGACGGTACGAGCTGTGAAGCTGTGTTTGTTGGGGACTGTGACAGTGCCAAGTAGGCATCGAGAGAGTGTCAGAGTACAGATTTTAAAATGTCACCAGCCCGACGCTTTCTGCTCAAGTTCTCCTTTCAAACACAACATGAGGCGTGTCTTGTTTGGTCACCTGTGGAGGAATATGCAAAGTGTCAGCGCCAAAAAGTCCTGCTGTGATGTTGATGCACGATTCCAACAGCAATCTCATTTTAATTTCTGTCTCCACAGGTACTACACCCCGAAGCTGATATGGTAATGAGATTACAGTTGTCTGCTCCTATTCGATATGTGCAGTGTGATGTTAATCTGCATTCCATCTTCATCACAGTGATTCCACTAGCCTCACTCAAACTGACACAAAATCTGCAACACTGTTACTTCTGCTCACATTTTATAAAATCGTTTGTGAAATCGAATCCATCCCAGTTTTTTTTCAGTTTGATATTGAAAAAGAAATTCAGCAGCGCTCAACTAAATATAGAACGGACAATACTCTTTCCTTCTTGGTGTAATATTCACAATAACAGCAGAAGTAAATAGAAACCTTCCTAACCATCATCGATTTATTTCGGGTCACAACACGTTCTGGTTGTGATAGCACGGCACTTTAGACCGAATCAGTCAGGAAACCAGTCAAACAGGCAGATGTCAGAACGTCCTGACCTTTAACCCCTGTTATAAGTCAGGATTTTCCATAATGTTCCCAACAGCAGCGTTTCCTAGTACAATGCCATGTTTTTGTCATTTTGGGGTGTTTTGGTAGAGTTTGCAGAGGCTCTGCTGGATTATGGCGTTATTTTTGTGCCACTATTCTGAGCACACGTAAAAAACATTTGCAGGTGCAAGTGTTGCATTTTGAGGAGAAATTTATTTTGAGTGAAGAAAATTCATTGCTGCGTGCAAAAAATGTATTTCAGTATTTGCTATTATCCCCCCCCCCCCCCCCCACACACACACACACACACACACACACACACACACACACAATAGCAGCCCCTCTCGCTCAGTTTTTGCATTTGCGCTCGCTCGCAACGTGTTGCTCGCGCTCTCAACGTGTTGCTCGCGCTCTCAACATTTCTGCCCGTGCGCGCTCAACTCTTTCTGTACACCGTTATATTTGTGCCACAAAACCAGCCAATCACAGACTTGGATGCAAAAAAATCTGATTGGCTGTTTTCGTCTCCAATCAGCTCGAAATGACGAAATGCAATATCCCAGAATCCATTTCGTCCAAAACTCAAATGAGGCAGTGGCGGAGTTTGAAATATTACTCTTACTAGGTCACAAAATAAACTTTTAAGATATTTTCATGCAAGAATGGTGCTGTATAAACTTCAAATAGCTTATATATATTTATATACATAATATTATATATGTGATGTCTTGATATATTTATCAAGACATCACATATTTGCATAAGTGCTCTAATGTTCTCGTAGATGCCTGTTACCCACCAGCTGACCGCATAGCTGTACTGGCCATTGGGCCCACCGGGCAAATGCACGGTGGGCCGATGGTAATTTTTCATTTTTATGTTTGTTTTTGTAACGGTATAAACAATGAAAGGTGATGGATTAGCCAATTGGTCATGATCAACTCTGGGCTGGACCAATTACAATACATCCGTACTGAGGGGAGAAGGAATTCAATTCAATTCAATTCAATTTTATTTATATAGCGCCAAATCACAACAAAAGTCGCCTCAAGGCGCTTTATATTGTACAGTAGATAGCACAATAATAAATACAGAGAAAAACCCAACAATCATATGACCCCCTATGAGCAAGCACTTTGGCGACAGTGGGAAGGAAAAACTCCCTTTTAACAGGAAGAAACCTCCGGCAGAACCAGGCTCAGGGAGGGGCGGCCATCTGCTGCGACCGGTTGGGGTGAAAGAAGGAAAACAGGATGAAAGACATGCTGTGGAAGAGAGACAGAGATTAATAACAGATATGATTCGATGCAGAGAGGTCTATTAGCACATAGTGAGTGAGAAAGGTGACTGGAAGGGAAAAACTCAATGCATCATGGGAATCCCCGGCAGCCTACGTCTATTGCAGCATAACTAAGGGAGGATTCAGGGTCACCTGGTCCAGCCCTAACTATATGCTTTAGCAAAAAGGAAAGTTTTAAGCCTAATCTTGAAAGTAGAGATAGTGTCTGTCTCCCGAATCCAAACTGGAAGTTGGTTCCACAGAAGAGGGGCCTGAAAACTGAAGGCTCTGCCTCCCATTCTACTTTTAAATACTCTAGGAACAACAAGTAGGCCTGCAGTGTGAGAGCGAAGTGCTCTAATAGGGTGATATGGTACTACAAGGTCATTAAGATAAGATGGGGCCTGATTATTTAAGACCTTGTATGTGAGGAGCAGGATTTTGAATTCAATTCTGGATTCGTCCCAGACTTCAGCTAGAATGAAAAAGACAAAGCTGGAGTTATTCTGTCTTTGCTGCACAGCTGCCTCTTCTTCTCTCATTCTCTCCCCTCCCTCTCCTGTTACTGCTTCAATCATGAAACTGATCAATGATCAGCTGATCGTCTTTCTTGTTTGTTTATCGCCCACTTTGCGCCAGAAAGAGGAAACCAGCTGATGACGCGCTAAACAACAGCAGCACGTTCAAGCTTGATCATTGTTAGAATTAATTTAATATTACTTTCTAGTATCAGCTGATGTTTGCTGGAGCCACAGCTGTAAAAGCTGCTGGTCATGATGTCGGTTTGGACATGTGGCGAGAGGGAAACATGAAGGTGATACAAATCATACATATATACCAACAAGACAGTGCACATCACTGTCACAACGGTGTTTGTTTTAGTTCAAAGGTTTATGGTTTTTCCTATAATACCTGGTGGTGTAGTCGGCTGATTTTTTGTCAGTTCAGCCTTATATATTATGTTTAACCCGAGTGACCACCCGGTCAGCTGGTGGGTAACAGGCATCTCCGAAAACATTAGAGCACTTATGCAAATATGTGATGTCTTGATAAATCGAGCAGATATTTGAAGTTTACACAGCAACATTCTCGCATGAAAATATCTTAAAACTTTATTTTGTGACCCAGTAAGAGTAATATTTCAAACTCCGCCACTGCCTCGTTTGAGTTTTGGACGAAATGGATTCTGGGATATTGCATTTCGTCATTTCGAGCTGATTGGAGACGAAAACGGCCAATCAGATGTTTTTGCATCCAAGTCTGTGATTGGCTGGTTTTGTGGCACAAATATAACGGTGTACAGAAAGATTTGAGCGCGCACGGGCAGAAATGTTGAGAGCGCGAGCAACACATTGCGAGCGAATGCAAATGCAAAAACTGAGCGAGAGGGGCTGCTATTTTGTGTGTGTGTGTGTGTGTGTGTGTGTGTGTGTGTGTGTGTGTGTGTGTGTGTGTGTGTGTGGATAATAGCAAACACTGAAATACATTTTTTGCACGCAGCAATGAGTTTTGTTCACTCAAATTTAGCTTTTCTTTGCTCAAAATAAATTTCTCCTCAAAATGCAGCACTTGCACCTGCAAACTTTTTTTACGTGCGCTCAATTTTTTTTACGTGTGCTCAGAATAGTGGCACAAAAATAACGCCATACTGGATGGGCTGCACTTTAATGAAGCTGCAGCAACAAACACCCACTTCTTTTGAACTCCACGCCCACAGTCTCTAACATAAGCTTTCTAATGTAAATTTGGAGTAACCCCTGCTCATATCGGCAGAGGTCATTTTCTCAGACTTTACAATCCTGGTGGAGAAACTACAGCAGCTTTCACAGGCTGTTAGCAATGCTAACTAATGAATAAAGGAGTCAAACAACAAACATTACTCCAAACCTTGAAATGTGCACATCAACTCTGAGGGAATTTGTGTAGATGTGAAAGATTTTATTATTTTTAAATCAGAGGAGTTGCATACTTTTATGAAGATGGATTACAAAAGAGTTTAACTTCACTCAGTAAACTGAAAAATGAAGTTCTACACAACAAACAGCACACGGACCATCTACATACTGCACATTACAGCTAATATGATATTTTATTATTATGGTGACGATTTGTGTTTAAAAATTAATTTATTCAGCCTTCAGCGTACACCGGCACACGAAATTAAATATGAATGTCAGCATAAATAAATTGGTTGTTTTCCACTTGTAACATTAGATGAATCGCCACTTCACGTGATTATTTCCCTGCGACATCAGTGCAAACACAAAAATTAGTTTCTTTAATCAAACGCTGTAATCAGTTGGTTATTGGCAGAGAGTTTGTTGAAAGACTGATTTACTAATAAAATTAAAATCATCAGAAAGCCAATCACTTAAAAAATTAACTGAGTTTGGTTGTTGGAAATATTCAGAGGTTTTCAAACACACAGTTTCTCACATGTATCTAAAAATGTTTTCAGAAACGTGAACGTGTGACCATCACACTGTTTCGATCCCAGGACAACATGTCACAGGAATCTGCATTAACTTTGGTTTATAGACATGTAACAGCCGTCCCACGTTCTATTGAGAGGGGCCCTGAGTTCCTGTTGTTACTTCCTACTGATTCTCCCTTTTTAATGCTTATGGTAGGAAATATGGTCTTGATGCATTCTCAATCATCCAGGAAAGTAAATCTCCAAAAGTTGAATCTGTTCATCTGGACGTAGTGTTTTGTGGGAGAAACGTTTCGTCACTCATCCAAGTGACTTCTTCAGTCTCAGCTGACTGCAGGTTTCCCCAAACCTTATAAACAGTACATTTGCATAATGACTGAAACCAGCCCACTGAAGGAACAATGGGCTGTGAGGTCAGTTCCTTAATCATAATTATGCAAATTCCCATGACCATTGATCAACAATCACTGACCAAAACCCACTGATCAAAGAACACTGATCAATGGCCATGAGTACCATTCGCAGAGAGTTGGGGGATGGCTGCAATCACAGCATTGTAAGATGGTGACAGATGTACCCTTAGGCCCCCTCCTCGATTCAGAGATGGTCTTTCCCTCTTCACGTAAATGGCCTCCTTGACTCCGCGCTCAAACCAGCGTTCCTCCCTGTCCAGGATGTGTACATCCTCATCATTGAAAGAGCGTCCACTGGCCTGTAGGTGTGAATAGACTGCAGAGTCCTGGCCTGATGAGGTAGCTCTTCTGTGTTGTGCCATCCGCTTCGCTAGAGGTTGTTTGGTTTCCCCGATGTATAAATCCTGGCAATCCTCCTGGCACTTAACAGCGTACACTATGTTACTCTGTTTGTGTCGGGGGACCCGATCCTTGGGGTGGACCAGTTTTTGGCGCTGCGTGTTTTGGGGTTTAAAAGCCACAGAGACCCGGTGTTTAAAAAAATGTGTCTCAGCTGTTCCGATACTCCTGACACATATGGGATCACTACAGGTTTTCGCCTGGGCAGCGGTTGTCCTTCTCTCCTGGATCGGCTGGAGCTTTCTTTAGACCCAGGAAGTGGCTACAGGAAGAGGGTGATAGACTGTCTGAAGCAGTTAGAACAAGACAAGGCTATCGACCGGACCTCATACCACAGGCTGTACCCAGGGGAGTCTACACCAAGTCTGTATGGTTTACCGAAAATACATAAACAGGGTGCACCTTTAAGACCGATTGTCTGCATGATCAACTCTGTCACCTATAACATCTCCAAGTTTCTGGCTTCGATCCTCAACCCACTGGTGGGCAGCTCTGAACACCACATCCAGAACACCCTGGATTTTGTTGAGAAGGTGAGAGATGTCATTATGGAGGCAGATGAAACCATGGTCTCGTACGACGTTACATCTCTCTTCACTTGCATCCCAGTCACGGAAGCGTTGGAGGTAGTTTGTAAGAGATTACAGGATGACCCCAACCTCAGCAACAGGACCACTCTCAGCATCGACCAAGTGTGTCTGAACTGTGTCCTCATTCCACCTGTTTCACATACAAGGGTCAGTTCTACAGGCAGAAACATGGGTGTGCCATGGGCTCCCCAGTTTCACCCATCGTGGCCAATTTGTACATGGAAGAAGTGGAAAAGAGGGCGTTGCTATCCTACCCTGGAACACCACCAAGCCATTGGTTCAGATATGTGGATGACACCTGGGTGAAAATCAAATCTCAGGACGTACTACATTTCACGGATCACATTGACTCGGTGGACCAACACATCAAATTCACCAGGGAGGATATGAAAAGTGGCAGGTTAGCCTTCTTAGACTGTGAGATTTCCATCAGTAATGGGGGACATCTAAAAGCTGACGTGTACCGTAAACCTACGCATACGGATCAGTATTTAAGGTTTGACTCTCATCATCCACTGGAGCACAAACTGGGTGTCATCAGGACGCTACAACACAGAGCGAACACCATCCCCACTGACACAGCGGCCAGGGAGGCAGAAGAACAGCACATCAAGAAGGCCCTGAGTAAATGTGGTTATCCCAGCTGGACTTTTGTCAAAGCTGGGAAGGCACCTAAAGAAAGCTCCAGCCGATCCAGGAGAGAAGGACAACCGCTGCCCAGGCGAAAACCTGTAGTGATCCCATATGTGTCAGGAGTATCGGAACAGTTGAGACGTATTTTTTCTAAACACCGGGTCTCTGTGGCTTTTAAACCCCAAAACACGCTGCGCCAAAAACTGGTCCACCCCAAGGATCGGGTCCCCCGACACAAACAGAGTAACATAGTGTACGCTGTTAAGTGCCAGGAGGATTGTCAGGATTTATACATCGGGGAAACCAAACAACCTCTAGCGAAGCGGATGGCACAACACAGAAGAGCTACCTCATCAGGCCAGGACTCTGCAGTTTATTTACACCTACAGGCCAGTGGACACTCTTTCAACGATGAGGATGTACACATCCTGGACAGGGAAGAACGCTGGTTTGAGCGCGGAGTCAAGGAGGCCATTTACGTGAAGAGGGAAAGACCATCTCTGAATCGAGGAGGGGCCTAAGGGTACATCTGTCACCATCTTACAATGCTGTGATTGCAGCCATTGCCCAACTCTCTGTGAATGGGACTCATGGCCATTGATCAGTGTTCTTTGATCAGTGGGTTTTGGTCAGTGATTGTTGATCAATGGTCATGGGAATTTGCATAATTATGATTAAGGAACTGACCTCACAGCCCATTGTTCCTTCAGTGGGCTGGTTTCAGTCATTATGCAAATGTACTGTTTATAAGGTTTGGGGAAACCTGCAGTCAGCTGAGACTGAAGAAGTCACTTGGATGAGTGACGAAACGTTTCTCCCACAAAACGCTACGTCCAGATGAACAGATTGAACTTTTGGAGGTATGAAATATGCATTAAACTACACTATATGGAAATAAACCACACGTAAGCAGGTCAATTATAAAGTTAACTCCACTTTAGTGAATGACTGGTTCCAAAACACAAAAGAAAATAAGTAAAATTAATAAAGTTAGTTAAACAGTGGTAAGGTATTTACCTCAACAGAAACCAAATAATCAAATAATATTGTGGGCCCACATGTACTCTCATCGACACACCTTAAGTGCTACAGTCTTTCTGCTAGCAAACCCCTGGCTGCAGGCCTGAGTTGTGCTCGGGTGCGTTGGGACCTAAGACAACATGGCCGCTTCACTTGTTGCCAAGCAGTAAAATAAAAAGCACGTGCAAACAATAGTACTCACACCTCCAGGCAGTTCAAGGGGATAGTGGGGGAAACTGGGTCCAGGCCACCAGCAGGCCGCGGCAGCAGCACTCACAGTCGTGGTCTCCACGTGAACACATAATAATAATAATAATAATGGACTGGATTTCATATAGCGCTTTTCAAGGCACCCAAAGCGCTTTACAATGCCACTATTCATTCACTCTCACATTCACACACTGGTGGAGGCAGCTACAGTTGTAGCCACAGCTGCCCTGGGGCAGACTGACAGAGGCAAGGCTGCCATATCGTGCCATCGGCCCCTCTGGCCAACACCAGTAGGCGGTAGGGTAAAGTGTCTTGCCCAAGGACACAACGACCAGGACAGAGAGCCCAGGGATCGAACCGGCGACCTTCCGGTTGCAGATACGTTCAGCACACCAGCAGAAGGGACCTCTCTGACACGCCAGCAAGACGTCGGTATCCTCCTACCGAATCACACAACCCCGCTAAATGCCAGTTCACATGCTATAACATTCAGTCTTAGCATTAGCTTAATACATAAAAACAGAGCAGAACATGAGCTTAACAAATATGCTAGGCTAGCGCCTATGCTAGCGGCTAATCGCGGTTAGCTCGTTTCACACAACTTACAGCCGAAGTGTCAGACTAAATTCACATTTACCTCACGGTAGGGTACAACAGTTTTGTATGGGCTCAAAATGTGGTCATAAATATTTTGTACTTGTAAATCAGGATTTGTATGTGTAAAAAGAATTTGTGTGTGTGTAAAAAAGATTTGTGTGTGGACTTAGCCAAAAAAAAACCCTGCAAGTCACAAGTACGAATTTTGACCCTATTTTTCTTCCTGTCATCTGATTGGTCAATGTCATGTCAATCACAAATGTAACAATCCAATCAGAGAACAGATGGGTTTGGCTGTCGGAGGGGCGCTTTTTTGAACTGCAGGTCTTTGAAGGGAATAAATGCCCTTTTACATGCCAACCCAGCGTTTTCCTTCATCACCACGAAGGAAAACAGTCTGTGGTCGTCCGAGTTTGGTGATTTTTGTGTCACAGGTCTACGTGTTTAATACAGCGCTGCGGACCGCGGGGGGGGGGGCAGTGTTTTGGAAATGACAGCCTTCATTACAAAGCTTTCTTCGTTATGAATTAGCATACATGTTTTTATTGAACATTTGAAGAATTAGCAAAAAAAACAGAAACTCTTGTAGAGGACATAAAGTCAGAGATAGAAACGACAAGGAGCAGGTGCATCTAGTACAGGTAGAGCTGCTGCAAAAACCCACAGAGCTCAGCAGCCAGCGTAACAAATTCTGGATCCTTTGCTTTTAGTTAGCAGTTAGCATTAGCAGCACATCCTGCGTCCGATGTGAAAGGACCTTTATGCTGCGCACTGTGACTCACAGCAATGGTCCCGGGTCAGCCCTGACTTTGTGTTAAACTAATCCTAAAGTAATAATGGTATTTCTAACCACTGATATACCACAACTTTATCCTTTCAACAGCTGCGGACCTAGCTGCTATCAAGATCCTGCATGTACCTTCAAGACTGCAGTCAAAAAGTGCCCCTCCGACAGCCAAACCCATCTGTTCTCTGATTGCATTGTTACATTTGTGATTGACATGACATTGACCAATCAGATGACAGGAAGAAAAATAGGGTCAAAATTCGTACTTGTGACTTGCAGGGGTTTTTTTTGGCTAAGTCCACACACAAATTCTTTTTACACATACAAATCCTGATTTACAAGTACAAAATATTTATGACCACATTTTGAGCCCATAGTTTTCCACTCCAGTTAACTGACCGTCAACCTGCAAATAAGTTTGTCGCCCTTCTATGAACTCTGCGATCACACGACACTGTTGTTCAGCTCTCGTCTCTCTCTTCCTGCAGAGTGCACTCGGCTCCCCACTTACTCCCACCCCCTCTACCTGAGACTACTTCAGGGTTCACTGGAGCTGTAGAACATATCAATAACATTTCAAAAATAATGACATACACCTCACAATACAAATAAAACGGCTGTGTGTTCTGACTATTGTCAATGTTGTACATGTTTTGTTTTGTTTGGTTAGTGCGCTGGCCCTTTAAGAGAAAGCTTGGTCCGTACGAGGACAGAAGTGCCAGAAAGACTCAGACCATCGACTGGTTAACATGTGTTTTATGTAGAGCTGGTCGATATAAGACTTTTTCATATCACAATATGTTTTTCTCATTTCAGGCGATAACGATATATATCACGATATAAGCCAAATAACTATATTTGTAAGATTTAAATGTGCCGTTGCTCACAAGTAAAATGTGAAATAATCAGCAGCTTGTTTTGTTTTAAATATTTATTTCCCATAATAAGTTCAACAGGATAGATGTACTTAAAGAACATGAGACTTCAGTTTCAGATAAATAAAGGCAAATATTGCAAACTAAACAAAAGGCAGCCGCTAAAGCATTTAAGTTTCAAAATAGAACAAACAAAACAGACCACTAAATTGTCAATTCCACTTAGAAACAAAATATTAATTCTAAAAATAAATCTTACTTTGTTTTACAGAAGAACAGACAAAATTGACTAACTTTTGTCAATATCAAATAAACTGAGAACTAAAAGGAAATTCTCAATCTCTCCTTGTTGTATAGCTTAGCTATTACCTCAGTTAGCTGCTTGAATCCTTCATTTTCGACCGTGTTTATTGGTAGCATGTCTTTAGCAAGACGGTAGGCTATGGCATTCGTTATGTCTCTTAGCTTTTTTGTCATATGGTAAGACGCTGGAGAAAGCCGACTCAATTGACTGTTGTTGCTTCGCAGGGATTCTCCTGGTTGTTTTCGATGACGAATTAGCGCTTTTAGTCTACGGAACTTCTCTGGCCCTTCCTTTCAACAATCTCTCCGGCATTGGAACCGTCATCTGTGTTCTCTTCGGTAACCTGGTCACCTAAGCTCTCGGCTGATTTTTCTCTAGCGGGCAAACTCATTTTCTCCATTAGCCGGCACGGCAGCTGGCTGCTTCCCAAACAAATACACATGTGCGGCTTGGCACTTGTGCTGTCCAGGCATCCATGAAAACGGAATTTATGACATTTAACAGAGTTAGAAGTTAGCAGGAAGTTAGCTCGCTAGCTTCCATCTAAATACAATATAGCATGTCCTGACTGCGGGGTTTAGAAACAAATTCAAACATACAGCTCTGCTATCACTTCCAACATAAATGAAGACAGAAAACTAAACAGCAGTGACGTTTGTAGGGTTACTGAAGTTTGGCTAGCTGCTAAATAATGATGTGCTACGTGACCGCTAGCGACACAGCTATGTTAGCATAATATAAACAAGCTAACTTTTTTTCCACTCGATAAAAGTTAACGTGAGTGTTCTCAGTGGTCAGGAACAAATGTAATCGCATGGCAGGATGCTGTAAAAGGACTAAACTTCAGCCAGGAGAACAAGTGAGATAATCCATCCACAATACGAGGTTAGTTATTCATATACTGCTGCATGGGCTGTGCTGTAGTTACATCGTAAGGTTTTAAAAACTGAGCTTAAATAAATGATTAGCGGTAATAAAAGCCGAGGGAGGTCAACGGTGATCACTGACTGTTTTAGGAGCTTTTTGAGATTAAATAGAAGAAAATACAAAACATTAAACATGTTAACAACACAAAAGCCATATTAAACGCAGACTACTTTAGGCCTGGAAGTAGGATTCGTCGCATCATCACTGAACAACCGGATAGTTTCATTTTTCTATCGAGAAAAAGTTATTTCGCAATACATATCATTATCGTTCTATCGCCCAGCTCTAGTTTTATGTTGTGAAAGGTTCATAAAAGGCATTCCCTGTGAGTATGCATTATTGTTTGGCACTTTATGTTAATTAATAGCAGTTACTTACATGCTGTATTACGCAAGCTAATTTTGTAGACAGTTATTTGCTGTTAGCATTAGCACTTGGTTACGCAGCTCCTCAAGTAATTATTTTAGTTTGTCACTCATATACACTGTATTTTGTTGTTACAGTTTCACACCTGCCATATAAAGCAAAGTCTAAACCCATTCCGGCATCAGTGACTTTTGTGTGGAGGTGTTTAACTCCTGGATAGTAGAAAGTGGTTCTACGAGGCCAGTATACTGTGCATTTAACTGACACACATCACATACATTACAGGCATTTGTATACATTCTTGAACACAGTGAACATTTGCATTTAACTATCAAAACAAATGAACTATTTAAATAAAAGAGCTACTTATATAGCCAGGACTACAGACATGTTAATAATACCATCAACCTGCTTGTGCTACTGGAAGTGAGCACAGAACAAAAGGGATGATGAAACGTTTGAAGGCCAAAACAAGCATGAAATGTGTAGTTAGTTATAGATGTAAATCTTTAGAAGGTGCTGAGTGTCACTATAGCAACACAATCATTGTAAATAATATTGCAGTAATTGTTCCACAGAAAGTTCACGAGTCACAACCCTGAAGCACAGTTATTGTGTTATTTCTGACCAGCTCTGAGCTCGTTTTCAGGCTGGAAGGAGAAGAGTAGCTCATATTTCCAGAGGGGCCGATGGCGCGATACGGCAGCCTCGCTTCTGTCAGTCTGCCCCAGCGCAGCTGTGGCTACAACTGTAGCTGCCTCCACCAGTGTGTGAATGTGACTAACTAAAAATCACTAACTAAAATCAGGACATGAGAAGAAATAATTCTTTACCCACAACTGAAACTTCTAATGAACTGAATCAAAGCTTTTTAGATTGAAGTGCTGTTTAATGAGTCAGCCAATCAAATTGATATTCTCTCATTAACACATTATTCTGAAAATCGATATCAGCAACTGAAAGAAATCTACATAATGACCAAGGATCGTTGTTTCAATACCATCTGCTTTTACTTTGTAATGATACAGCAACGTCAGAATGAGTAAGTCGTTTTTACCTGTAATCAGAATAAAGAGACATTTCTCATATTTGCCCAGTATTTCCCATCTTGTTAACTGGGACACATAACATAAGTTTCATTTCATAGTTATCAATATGTATATATGAATTGCTTATTAAACTGGTGGATCAACTGAATGATCAAACATCTCCATAATAACCTCAGCACTGTTTGGCCTAACACAGAAGAAATTAGTTTTTCATTAAACTTCTGCTTTTGACATTTCCTTCTACTTTGTTCGGTGTTTAAGTTTAGTCTAAGGAGCTTGGAAAGAAAAGCGTCTGGACTTTTTTAAGTTGCTTGAAGACGTTTCACCTCTCATCCGAGAAGCTTCTTCAGTTCTAGGGTTAAATGGTGGGGAGTCCCAGATTTAAGGTTTGAAAGAGGAGTGAAAGAAGCCATCTATGTCCACTGTGAGCGACCATCTTTGAACAGAGGCAGTGGTTTACGACACCAACTGTCTGCCATCCATAATCCAGTCCTGAAATCCTTCCCAGACGCCTTAACGCCCACTCACACCCTGGGCCAGCTGACCTCAGGAATTCACGTGATAGGGTGGGGCCAGGTTTCACAATGAGTTCACCCGAAACCCTGGCTGATTGTGACCCACACCCGTTTTCACACCTTGGCTCATGTGATTAGGTGGAGGATCATCAGGGGGTCCTTTGTCCATCAGGGGGTCCTTTGTCCCTCTTTGGGGGGAAACTCCCACTGGGTTTAAATCTGGGACTCTGAAGAAGCTTCTCGGATGAGAGGTGAAACGTCTTCAAGCAACTTAAAGAAGTCCAGACGCTTTTCTTTCCAAGCTCCGTAGACTACGATGACCTGGATGACTGAGAACCTTCACAGACGTGTTTAAGTTTAGGCACCAAAACCTCTCGGTTAGGTTTGGTTTAAGCAAACATGTGTGTTGTGCTTTGTTTAAATCGTGGTTTTGATTCAAATCCATGCTTCCACAGAATTAACTGATTATTACAAGTAGAGATGGCACGATACCACTTTTTTATGTCCGATACCGATATCATAAATTTGGATATCTGCTGATACCGATATGAATCCGATATTGTGTGTTTTTTAATCAATAAAACTGTTTTTTTAATATCTTGGTGCATTTTGTATAAGTTCATACTCAAGTTTAAATAAACAACAACACTAAAGCTATTCTGTTATACCTGTATGTAAAAAAATACACTGCATCCAAAATATTTTATAGTTCAGCAACACTGATCAATCTAATAAACTTAAACCTGCTCCATCCTCCCTATTCTGGTATTTTAAAGAGTACTTAGCAGAAATATTAAGCAACCTAACTAATAGGGTTGCAAACTCCCAGCAAAAGAAAATGGGGAACCACCCCCCACCCTCCACCTCATGATGCTTAATTGATGTAATCAACTTTAATTTGATGCAGTGTGAAAAAAAATGCACAGAAATAAATTATTTTTCAAGAATAATTAAATAGATTCAACATCTTTCTTCAACAGAATTGCAGACTGCACAGATGGTATCTTCCCAAAGGAAAAAGTACTATAGCTTACTAGGGTATATTAGACTTAACAGTTACTATATACAGTAATGGACTTCTATACATTTGACATCAGATTAAAACTTTGGGTGTAAGATTCAGATAATTATTTATTAAAAGCGAGACATTTTAAATGAGAATAAGAAAGAAAAGTATGTCTTTGTGCCCCCTTTTCCCTGTTCATGCCCTATCGGCCCCCCTGGCTAAACTTTGCTAGATCCGCCCCTGCACAGTTACCAGCCGTCAGCTACGTAGAAAAGGATCCTGGTGTAGAAAGTAATATTAAATACATTCTAACAACAGCTTATCAAGCTTAAACGTGCTGCTGTTGTTCAGCCGCTGGTTTCCTCTTTCTGGTGCAAAGTGGGCCAAAAACAAAGAAGAGAGACGGACTCGCGACAGAAAAGCCGATCAGCTGATCATTGATCAGTTTCATGATTGAAGTAGCAGCAGGAGAGGGAGGGAGAGAGAGAGAGGCAGTCGCTCCATATATCGGTTGTTAAGCTTAACGTGGGAACGCTTTACAAACATTCAGAGATGAACTTACACTCTTGCTTTACTTCTCTCTGGGATAACTTCTTCGGAGATGAAATGCTGGTTTGGTAGCGAGGCTACAAATACACACAGTCGCTCTATCACGTGAGCACACTGCTCCGACGTGCTACGGTGATGAGCCGAGTTACGCCGTGTCGCAAGTTTTGTGAGGTGCTTTTGTGATATTTAATGGATCGGGTTACATTTTTTATTTCTCACCGATATCTGATCCAGTAATTTAGGTCAGTATCGGACCGATACCGATACGTAATATCGGATCGGTCCATCTCTAGTTACAAGGCAAACATCCTCTCTGCAATGAAGGTTCTCAGTCATCAGGTCATCATGGTCACTTTATAAACACAAAGAAGAGCGACCTCGACCGGACAAGACTCGGCTGTACATCTGCATCTAAAGGTCAAAGGTCACTCTTCGTCTTCTCTGTCCAGAAATGTGACCATTGGCAGCCTCAGATGGTTTGAAAGAGGAGTGAAAGAAGCCATTTATGTCTACTGTGAACGACCACCTTTGAACAGAGGGCGGGGCTTACAACACCAACTGTCTGCCATCTATAATCCAGTTTGAGATTCTTCCCAGACATTTTAACGCCCACTCACATCCTGGACCATCTGACCTCAGTACATCCCATGATAGGGTGGGGCCAGGTTTCACCCGAAACCTTGGCTGATCGTGACCTACACGGTTTTTTCACACCTTGGCTCCTTGGTCCCTCTTGGGGACACTCTAAATAGGGCTTAAAAACCTGGGACTCTCCACCAGTTGCTCTTAGAACTGAGAAGCTTCTCGGATGAAACATCTTCAAGAAACGTCTTGATGCATTCTCAATCATCCAGTCACTTGGATGAGTGACGAAACGTTTCTCCCACAAAACGCTACGTCCAGATGAACAGATTCAACTTTTGGAGATCTTCAAGAAACTTGAAGAAGTCCAGACGCTTTTCTTTCCGAGCTCCTTAGACATCTCTGCAGTAAGCTTCAGGTCCATCCATCCCACAGCACCAGCAGAGCACACCTGCCTGCATCTTGTGGCATCTCTGTCAGAATCTGAGGGATCTACTGAGTCAGACTAACCTGTAGGTTGAAAGATAAAACTCAAATATAAATCCTACATGTGAGGAGAAGTTGTCTTTTTTATAGTCCACCACCCACCCACATGTTTTCTTAATAATAGGCAGTTCCAAAAGTGCAGCCAAAAGTGAAATAAACAAGGACCAGTTCAAAAACAGCCCTTTACCATGTCTCAATAATGGTTACCACATTTTGAAAATCTGCAATTTCCTTTAAAAGCACCAGCTCTATCGATTTTCCTTTACTTTGAAGGCCAAAAAAGGCACAAAACTCATTTCCATTGTACACAGAATGTGAAAAGAATGACAGCAGTACATAACAGTAAAACTGATAATAGACAGCTGCATTTATAATAGGCTTCCTGCCACAGTAAAGGACAGAATACAGCAGAGTTCGTTTTTATTTCAGGCTCTGTCATGGTCCTTTCCCCACGTGCCCCTCCTTACCGGAGGATTTTCTCTCTCAGAGCAAAATCAAATCACAATAAAACAAGAGCTTATGCTTTCCTCAGCACTGTACGCCCTCAGCACAGAACAGGTTTGGTTTTTAAATCACATAAGCCCATTTCCTAAATGTTTCTATCACACTGCAGTCTGCATTTCAAAGTTTTTGTTTAATGTAATATTTGCATTACAGTGATAAATACTCTGAAACAACACGGTTAAACAGTCTCAGGTAATCCTTCACTGCACTGTTTACTGGATCTCTGTCTGTCCGTTGGTTAGTTGGAAATGTTGCATCAGCCGTACCGACCATGAAAGAACGATGAGTCTCATTACAAATTCAGCGACCTGCCTGGAGACAACAGTGGAAACGATGTCCAGTGTAAGCGATTGTTTAGGCAAACACAGGCTGTAGCTGTGTCCCAATTCAGGGGCTGCATCCTTCAGAGGACCCGGCCTTCGGTCTACCTGGGACGGGTCCTGCATGGACCGAGAAAGCCAGAAGTGCGAGGCTGTGAAATTGGACGGTCAAACCTTCAGATTTGCGTCACCGCTGTCTTGGTGGAGTTTAATAAACTCGGCCATCTGCTCTTCGCTATCTAAAATATAACAGGACACTATGACTATGAAAACTATAACTTTAATCTCAGCCAAACTGATTTACTCAGGAACAAATCAAACACTGAAAAAAGACAAACAACAACATTTTTAAGTTATCTGAGTGACTTATATATCATGTTTAACCTGAGTAGTGAAAGACCGCGGTGATCTGAAATTGATGAAGCCGGGAGTTCGCTCTTCTCACCGGCTCTAGTGAGCCTTGAACGCCGGCTAGCTATCGAGCTGGTGGGTAACAGACATCTCCAAAAACATCGGAGCGCTTTTACAAATATGTGATGTCTTGATAAACCGAGCAGATATTTTTAGTTTACACAGCTGCATTCTCGCCTGAAAATATGTTTATTTTGTGACCCAGAAAGAGTAATATTAAAACTAAAAGCGGCTGCGATTGTTGGAAAGTGGAACTGGCTGGGCTGCGTTATGGATTCTGGGAAATGGTGGCCCACGAAGGATACACCTGCCCCATCCTTCAAATTCGGGGAAAAGGAGGACGCATTTGTCAGCTGGAGTCTACGAATTTGGACAGCCTTCGTTGCCTCGCTGTGACGTGATCAGCCTACAAATGCAGCCTCTGAAGGAGGTGGCCCCTGAATTGAGACACAGCCTATGTTTTTATGAACATGAAGCTTTTAACACTGGAAACTACATTTTGTTTCATGTTGCAGATAATCAATGAAAGGCATGTTCTTTGTACATCGTAGATCCTTCCACTTTCTCTGCTTCAGTTTGACTGCGTACATGTGAGAGGATGATCAAAGATAGTAAGTGTGGATATGTTTGATTGTGAACAAATGCAAATTGGACTGTGTAACAGGAATGCACACTAGGTCACGACACAAAGAGCTGGAGCACAGAGAAATGATTGACCTCGTGGGCACCACTCCAGTACATGTCAGCAAAGTTGGACCACTTTTATATAACTGTGTTTTTTCTAGTGCCGAGTATGGATTTAATACTCTCTCTCTCTCGGTGGACCACCTCTCTCGCTTTTAAACACTTTAACGGGCCACGTTCTGCCGTAGTCTTAATGGTTTTAGAAAAACATAGTATGGTTTAGCGAAGGCAGCTGGAAATCCCACCGGACTCATTAGCCAAGTGATCCAGTGTTGAAGAGTTTTACTACACTATTCTCCTGATGAATCTTTGACTCTGTGACTTGTACAATACTCATCCTTAAGCAAATAACCCTGAACCAAAGGCTTTCTTCAGCCAAACATGCCTCATAATCTGTTATGTTCAGCTGAGGGTGCTGCATGCTCTTTGTGCATACAGCAGCTGAGCTTTGGCTGCTAAAAGGCATAAAAATCCCAGAGACCATCTCAACTGATAAAATGTGCTTATTATATTTAGTAAGTGTGAGGAAAAGGAGCGCTGATGCACCGATTCAACTGTTTAGCTCTGTTACGCGACCTCCCGAGTTTCATTGCATGTATTCACAGTTATGGCGCTTACTGTTGCATCTGTTTTGTTCTCAGCACGGGAGCTATATCACAGTTTGGCTGTTGCAGAGTCATATTTTGTCCCAGAAACTTGTTGTTTGTTGGTTTCTATTCTGGTACTTGCTGAAAATCTTTTGTCTTTGAGCTCTTTTGTTAAGAATGACTTTGCTCCCAGAAGCACAGCAACAGAAATTTAAATTTGTTGTAAGAGTTTAGCTGTGATGTTGCAAAGTTTATTTTTACCCAGTGCAGCAAAGCTTGTTTCTAAAATGTGTCCATGCAGGATCTGACGATCCGGCTTTTCTGTTTCCTGTGTCTGACCAGCCAGCTCTTCTTTTGATGCTGTGCAGATGAGGCTGTTTTAATCTTAAGCTAGCCGGTGGTTGTGCTACACTGTTCAACAGCATGAGCGCGGTGCAGAAAATGGACAGAGCAATTTTCTGTTGACAAATGAACGCACGCAGTGATAAAGTAGAAGAACAGATGATGTGCATTAACTGGTCACAGCATTTTCAATAAAAGGCCAAGAAGCAGGGACCATTTTTACAGCACAAAGGTGCTAAAAGCCTTTAGCGGACAACTCATTTGAAACATTATTACATGAGAGAAGTGAATGAACCGTAATTACATCTTCCACAGCTGTTTGAATCAGTCGTCTGTTATCTGCTGAACATAAAGGTACGGCTTTATCTACAAGTTCTGTGAAGGGTTATAAATTAAAATGTCTCTGCTGTTTCGAAATATAAGAGTCTTGATTATTAGCTCGCATTTCAGAATTATGAAGAAGTGCTCATGTTAATGGGTTTGTTTATTGCACCACTGCTTGTGTTACCATCAGTCCTTCAGTAATTTTAAAGAAAGAGTCAGTTTTCCTTTTTGAATGCGTTGTTCAAACCTGGTTCAGCCCAGAATGAATCATCTGATCTGCTTTTTATTTTGTACGGATGCAGCTTTCTCACAGTGAATAAGGGTGGAAGGATTCGAGAACATAAAAGAAGAATATGCAAAGTTGACCTGTTTTCAATCATCAGTCATTCGATTGTTGGGGTTTGTTTGTTTTGTATTATTGTAGAGGTTTACCTTTCAATAGAAAGCACCGCGAAGCAACTGTCCTTGTGATTTGTATCCGTGTAAATAAAACTGATTTGAATTGAAAAATTGAACTGTGTACAAACAAGTGTATTTATGCTAGAAGTGATTAAATCTGTTAATATAAAAGTGCTTTCAGGCGACTGTTGTTGTGATTTGGTGCTGTAGAAATAAAGCTAAATGAAATTGAATCTGTTGCAATATCACAGATTAGACTGAGAAATATACTTAAAAAAAACCAACTCAAAACTCAAAAAACACGAGTTCATTCATGTTTTCCTCTTCTGCTCCTTAGGCATTAACAAAAGTTATGTGTTATATGATGCGTGCAATATGATGAAACTTCATTTATGCAGATGGCTCTTTGCTACCATATGGCCTAGTTGTCACAGTTGCTAAATTAATTGCAGTAAGCCTACTTTTCCCTGTGCAGTGGGTAGATGTCATTATTGAGTTAGCTTTTAACAGGGATGGATGTGGAAGCTGTAAATCGGCTCTTAGTATGATTAACGAGAGAGTTATAGGTTAAATTTAAATGTAATTAAAGGTTAAAGTCTAATAGAAAATCATCTTCCTGGGAAGATGCTCATTTGACCTTCAACAGATGTTAGTTTTCTGGCTAAAATGTCTCTTCGGTCATAAACCTGTTTGTGCCATCAGAATGACTGATGAAACATGTTAATCATATCAATCACTGATTTTTCTGCAGCTTTTAGTGGGACCTGAGTTTACCGGACGTGTCGCTGTGCAGTGGTCATCTACAGCATCAGGTCCAGGACATGGTATGAGGTTTTTATCTTGTTATTACCAGTGGTGGAACTGCTTTGCTAACCTAAACCATGCTGCTACGTTCTTTTAGACCTAAGAGACTTTCCGTGCATCCTTTCCAAACCTGTTCAGTGTTTTCTAATGGCACCTTTATGGAGCTTTTCTCTGATCGTTACCGTCTGACCTTGAGATTAATTTGCTCGACACCCACTCCTGGAAAAACTGTAGCATTTTACTAAGAATCACCTGAATAGTTCAGACCAGGCAACTGCCAGTACCTGTGCTTTTATAGATGGGGTCACATTTGCTGATGATCAGTTAATCATGTGTATTTGATAGTCACGCTCTGGCTGTTACTCAGCCTGTTAACGCCACAAACTCAAATATTTACACTTTTTATATTTGAGTATGTTTGTTTTAATTAAAGGAATAAGTCAGATAAATATGAACATGGGTGTGGTTGGTTACATTTAACCTGTTAGTCTGATGATGAGTGCACACACTGACCATGTGGAGTGATGCTCTTTGACGAGGTTAGCTTAGTAAAGACTAATCTAGTTCTCAGTTGTGCAAAAGTCAAAACAAACATATCAGCATTTCAACAAAGCGAGGGCGTAGTTTAGGTGAAGCTCAGTATCTGAGAGTCTGAACAAATCAAAGGTCAGTGTCATGTTTTTAAATATGACAGTTTGTCAGTGTGTTTTTAACTCTGGTCTGTTTTGGTCTGTCCCATTGACGGGACCAATGATCCTTTTGATATGTTTGCAATATGTTATTGTCATAAGTCATTAAAACGGTCTATATCTAATGTAAGTAAATCATTCTTGCACTGGAGATGCATGAACTAGAGGAACAGAGGGTTTGATTACAATGCAGGGTGAAGTCTTTTAAAAAAAAAAACGTTACTCAACAGAACTCATAAAACCAATTTGAGTGTTTCTTATTGGGTATATCCAAAATACTGTCACAAATCTCTAACACGCTCTAACTTACTATATCTATTAATATACTTCATGTTGATCCCAACGTACTTTTACATACCATCACTGAAGGATTTGTCACAGCTGGGGGGGCAGGTGTGTTTGAGGTGTGGACCCAAAAGAAGACAGCATAAAAAAAAAGCGAGCCTTTTATTTAGGCTGTACGCAAAAAACAAAAACAAAGACTACGCAAGCTGAGGCAAAACTAGACTAAAACCTAAACTGGGACCAACTAAAACTAACCATGAAGACTATGATGTGAATATGAACCTGAACAGGAGCATGAAGAACCCTGAAACTTGACGCAATGCAAACACACAAACTGACACTGAGCAGAGGGAGACAGAGGACTGAAATACACAGGAGGGTGATGAGGGAAGTGGAAACACCTGGGAAACACAGCTGACACAAATGAACATGAAGCCACAGGGGAAGCAAAACTAAACACAATTAACATGGAAACACAAGACTTTCAAAATAAAACAGGAAACATGGAGAGACGAGAACTGGGACATGCAAGCTTGACACAAGAGACAGAGCGAGGGAGAGAGACACAAGGGGAACCTACATGACAAACAGCAAAAGACTCATAAACGAGGAGACATAAACTAGCCCAGTGTTTCACAGCCTTTTGGATCCACAGCACATATTTCACATTAGAAAAATCACACAGCACACCACCGAACAAAATTGTCACAAAAAGCATATTGATCATTTTTAGTGGAATTGGTTCGGTGTTTCCCCATTTTTGCTTTCTTCTGAACACTGCTCATGCTCGGGCCTTCATCTGGGTCGGAGTTTTCTCCAGATCCCAGGTCAGACTGACTACTTTTAAAAAGTATATATTTATCTATTGCTCTTTTGCACTGTGTTGTCTCACTCACAGCATGACGATATAATTTCTTCTTCGTCTTCTTCTGTTTTACTGGCAGTTAGCAATATATTTAATTGGAGCAAGAAGTTGTACTGCCCTCTAGTGGAAGAGAATGTAATTGTTCTGTCCAATCTGTCCAACGAGTACCAGTCAGGTGAAACCAGATAATCTTCCACAGCACACCTGATCATTTCTGCCACCACACATTGGTTGGGAAGCACGATCTGATATCGTCGTGTTGGTGTTGTTCCCAGATCAACATAGTAAATGTTGTTCCAGGACCAACATTGCAAGTGACCAATCAGAATGTTGTGACGTCATACTTTTGCGACTTCGGGAAAAACCGCCGTAAAACAAAAAACTGTACTTAAGCTGCGAGAAACTGCCTCTGTCCGCCGATCAACAGACCCTGACCCTTTAATAAACGCTAAGCAGAATTGATATTGTCCTTGCAACATTGGAATTTCATAAATGCACGAATGGCTTGGCGCGCCAAAGAATAACGTCACAACACACACAACACGACGATATCAGATCATCCGGTTGGGAAACCCTTAACCAGACTAAAACTCAACTCAATAACAAAAGAACGTAACATTACTCCAACATAAGAAGTCAAAAAATACCAAATAACCTCAAAATGCTGACTCACAGACCCAGCTCCCTGACACTAATATGTGATCATGCATATATTATTGCCATATATTGTGTGTTACACTTTTACACTAAAAGCTTTGACAGAGCAAAAACAGTTTTATGGTCCGCGTCACCACAAACAGTAACGTTTGAGTTTCTTGCTGTATGCTTTGCAGTCCTGCTGGTTCATTGCTGTTCTAACACACAGCAAGTAAAGTGAAACTGCAGCGTCTAGCAGAGTGAGAGATGATGTGACACTTTACGTGATGCATTTAGTCCTCGTTATGCATTTTAAAGGGCTGATCTCTGACATTATCCAACTGCAGACTGTGAGCACAGCTGCAGCTGCTCTGCCTGCTGTGACTGGTGAAGCAGTGACTGGATATCCAGTCATTGTTTGGACGTCTCCTGCTGCTATGGCTCGGTCTGTGGTGGACTGGATACTTCCAGCTGCAGAAGCTTACAGTTTGAACCTGTGAGACTCGTCTACCAGGTCTGTTACCTACATGCATAACTTCAATGATGCAAAGTCAGTGAGCGAGTGTCACTTCCATAGCAAACAGATATTTTAGAGCCATAATAAAACAACGATAAAGCACAACCACAGCCAAAATCACTCACAGCTGTGTGAAGTCATAATCAAAGACATTCTTGGCAGCAGCCAAGATTATCCAAACCAGTGGTGGTCTGATATAATGCATGATACTGCATCAGCTTTTCTCCACTGGCTATCAGATGAAAAGCAGATGTGACTGTGAGATAATGCTAAACATGTCTGTGGTAGACAAAAAGGTTCTCGCTGTCTTCTTTAGGTGTTTTTGATTTCCTCGGTTCTTTCTTCAGCCAGTTTATTAAAGGAAAACCACTTTTAAGCTTGTAGCAATGACAGCTACATCCAGGAGGCTACAAAATGAACAACGTGGAACAAAAGAGAATTCTAAACTCACCGTGCTTTCAAATAAAAATGGTTATATTGGCATTGACAGATCCACAAAGATCAGAGGCAGAATACAGAGTTTCCCCTGTTCACTTAAGCCCACAACTCCAGAGACAGAGACGTGCACTGAGTGATATAAATCTGAGGAGCCAAGAGCAGGAATCACAATTATCTGGCATTCGTGCAGCCAGTTCACAAAGCTGAGGTGAACTTCCTGTCACAGTCACCTCATATTCCTCGCACAGCAGAGCAGGTCAGAAGCTCTGGCAGTCTCTGCCATGCTGTGAGGCTCAAATATCACACAGTCCCCATGAAAAAAAGAAACTAGCATATCATTTCCTCAACATCTGCTACGACAGCAGGTTTTTGCCTCCTGTAAGTTGGCAAGGCCTTGTGCGACTGACATGAAGTGGACTTAACCCAATAGGGTGATTATTGCTACAGCCGCACAGAGCTAGGACTTGCCAGTTATTGCACAGAGAGGCAGGCTGCTGGTCATTATCACTCACATGCTTAAAGGTGGCCTCCTTCAGGCCACCTTAGAAGAATCGGGATGAGGCCACAGACAGGCAGACAGAGATAAAGGCAGCGAGCCCTGAGCTGCTTCTGGAATCTTAAAATTATCGTTTGTTTTCCTGCATGAATACATTTGCAGAGAGGAGTACACTGCACTGTTTACCTTTGTTTGTTAGCGTATATTCATCACACACAACGGTCCGTGGAAGCGGTCGGCCTGTGACCAATAGGTTAGATGTGTCCACTCAGTGCATGCTTCCTCCCACCATGCATATCTGCCTGTATCAGAACAAATACCTCTGTTCCAGTCCACCTCTTTCATTTCCCTCTCAGACTATATTGCAGAGGTGGGGAACAATTGTTCTGCTACATAACCCACCTACTCCTCCTCTAATTCAGCACATCTAAAAGGAGGTCTATAGAGAGAAATAAGCCCTTTTCAAAGGCATTGCCATGGCTAATGGCTCCAGCTAAGGTCCTTTGTAAGTAACACATACATATTACAGTTTGCCATTAAGACGGAGGCACACAGTGCGTATTAAGACACCTCACAGAGTAATAATGTAATTATTGTAAAACAGGAAAAGAGAAAAGATGCGATCACATTATCTTTCATTTCTGACATTTTGCTGCAGTCAGTTCAGTTCAGTTTAATTTTTCTTATATGAATAAACTGACAGCATCTTACATAAACAGAGGTAGTGATGGGACACTTAGTGGCAGCTTTGTCTGTATTGAACAGTCATTTGAATCAGTTTTTATCCTGGATGTCAGCCAGTGAAAAACAGCATTTTCAATGTAAAATTAAATGAATAAAAGCCGAACAATGATACTTTTTTGTTCCAAAGATTATTTTTGCACGTTAAAATAAAGAACTGTGCATTTTAGCAGGTCTCACTTACTCAGGACATGTTGTCCTTATATGGCTTAAGTAAGCCTAACAGGCTGACTTATCAACTGAAGGAAAATTAAATACTGAGCTCAGGGTTCAGTACGTTTTCTGCTCTAGGTTAAATGTAACAGCTCAGTGCTCCATTACACTGGTGATCCAGGTTGTACCCTGCATCTCACCCTGTGGTAGCTGGGATAGGCTCCACCCCTGACAAGTATAAGTGGAAGAGACTGGATGGATGGATGGATGAATGGGTGGAGAATGGATGAATGGATTGATGGATGGATGAATGGATGGAGAATGGATGGATGGATGGATGGATGGATGGATGGATGAATGGGTGGAGAATGGATGAATGGATTGATGGATGGATGAATGGATGGAGGATGGATGGATGGATGGATGGAGAATGGATGGATGATGGATGGATGGATTGATGGATGGATGAATGGATGGAGAATGGATGAATGGATGGATGGATGGATGGATGAATGGATGGATGGATGGATGGATGGATGGATGGACGGAGACTGGATGGATGGATGGATGGATGGATGGATGGATGGATGGATGGATGGATGGACGGAGACTGGATGGATGGATGGATGATGATTTTGGTGCATCTCTGTTCTCTCTCTTTCATCGTCCATCTGTCGTCACTGGTCGGAGCTCCACCCAGCTGTTACATAGCATTCCTCTGCAACCGTGTAATTATTAATGTTTCCATTTTTGTATCATGATAAGATCAGGAGAAGGGTGCAAAGTTAATAGAGTTTCCATCAGTTTTTTCTATATGTTACCAAAGTAATTTTCTTCACTTTATGAATGAAGTGCTGTAAGTTCACTTTACCTTTTGTCACTTTTCTTCTGTTCACTGAAAAGCTTAAAAGTTTTTAGAAGTGTTATAAAGCCAATACAGGTGTCACAGTGTCAGGATTAAAGCATTAAAATGTGCAGTACACGATCAGCATGTGGTCCTTTGTGCCACACGCTGCTATAATCAAGGACCGAGAGCAGGAGTGTTACATAGTCAGAAAAGCTATGAAGGAAAGAGTGGACCCTCCCACAGATTTATTTGCCAGGCTTATTAAAACTGCAGCTTTCACCAAGGGGATTACAATACAGCCTCATTTCCTTCGTCTTAATCCGGTCATTAGTCAGGTTTTGTGAGGATGCAGAACATTCCTCCACTTCGAGATGTCTTTAGTGTGTGTAAATCCGATAGTTTGTTGACCAACAACAACAAAAAAATCCATTCTTTTGTAAACGGCCTGTAGAAAAACATGGGAATATTTGGGAGCTACTGAACACACCAGAGATCTTTGGAGGGCAAAGCAGCCGAGCAAACTCACCTGCTGATGAGACCCACTATCTTATGTCTTTGCTGTGACTCCAAACCTTCATGTCATCCACAGCCTCCAGCACTAAGATGAATGCTCTTATTATTTACTCTTATTTTCATATTGATCACGTTCATATCTTCATATCAATGCTGTATTATCTAATGTTGAGCTGAACTGTAGCCATGCAGTCGTGCTCCGTTGTGAATTTTTTCTTCTGTAAGTTAGCGTCAGCGGTTCAAACTGAAAGCAGCTGCTGTTAAAATGTTATTAGCGGTACAGATGGAAGTTTTCGCTGTTTCCAGCTAGGGCTGTGCGATATGACCAAAATCTCATATCCCGATATTAAGACATCTATCGTCCCGATAACGATATAAATCACAAAAATGTAACATTTTCTGTAAATTCTGTGAATCTCGGGCAGCTCGACTTGCGTGAAGTGTTTCCAGCTGGGCGTCGTGTACCTGGAGTCGAGTGTTTTAACTGATGCATGAAACGATACATTTTTAGACATAGGTTGTAACGGCCGCCGTTTTCTTTGTGAGTATTTATTACACAACGTGCTGCGGGGAAAAGCCTGTTCTAACGTTTGAGTCTAAGGTTTATTTTTTAGCACCTGACGGCTCTTTTTTGCTTCTCATCCGTAAATACTCTGCATCTTTCACGTGATTCAGTTTATTTTGAAAAGTCTCAACAGGATCTTGAGCTTTATTGTGAAAGGTTTATGTGGAAAATAAACAAGCGGACACGAGGTGGTTTTACCGTCGTTGTTGCTAACGACAACGCATAAAAACAAGCGCTTGTCCGTCTGTAGTGTGGTTATATTAAATATAAGAGAAAGAGAGAACTTTAGGAAATTCATATAGCCACTACAGTGACCATCAAAATCATTGACTGTAGAAAACATGGACGACGCGACTCCGCCTCCTACCATTGTGCAAAAATGAAGCCAAAATATCCCGCTTGTGGAGACTGCCATCTTGCAAATTTGGAGCCAGAGTCTGCGCAGTAGTGACTTGAGGTGGAGCGACTGTGTAACGCTCCCGCCCACACACCCGCTGGACATGACCGCAAACACGCCCCTCTACACTTTTTACGTAGCACGGCTGCGCGAGTTTTTTTGCTGGTTTACCGCGACTGACGACTCGTTTAATTAAGGTAAATACAACCATGTCACTGTTATAAAAAAAGACGCACAGCTTATCATCTTATAGTTCTAAAATCACTTTGTTGTTAATTCGTTAGTTAGATTAGCCGCTAGCATACGCACTGTGTTGGAGGCTTGTTGCTAGCTAGTTAGCGATGCTACACACCTGTTACTCTAATAGTCTGTGTTATTGAAGGATTCAGCACTTCTTATGTTTGTTATCCATTTTTAGACAGCGATGAGATCATCTGTACACTCTACAGAAGCCCAGAGTTACTGTTAATATCAAAAATGTAATGCTGTGCTTTGAGATTTTAACATAAGACTGTGAGTGTAATGGATCTAAAACTGTTTAAATCTTCAGAGCCCTCTACAGCCTGGTAACATGGAGACTTTAAAAACATCAGCAGAACGTTTCAGTAGTGTAGTCTAATTTGTTCTTTTCATTTAATAATAGAGTCCATATTATATCAACAGCTACATTCACCCTGGAGAGAAACTAGTGAGGGAGACCATCAGGACCAAGCTGGGTTTCCTGGGTCCAGAGGTTTGGAGAAACTTCTTCCTTTTCTTTCATCACAGCTGTCCTGTGCCAAAGGTGCTGTTGACCTACTGAAAGAGGCTTCATTTAAGAAACACCAGGAAGACTGAAGCTCATCGCATTGATCAAGCAGGACTCATGATCTTCACCAGCAGCTCCCTCACAGGGAAATCTTCAGCACTCCTCCGTAGGCCCGATCCAGGAGATGGATAAACCCAGCATTTCATGAACACTGTGATGGAGACCTTTGGTTTGTGTAATGTTATAAATACTCGGATACTCCCCAGAGGCTCCAGACTTTTACATAAAGATATTATATTCAGTCCTGTAGAAAGTTATATATTTAAAAATATATGATCCTCTCTGGTTACTCTGGTATGAATAACTCTGAATCACTTTATGGTAAATAACACTATCTGCAAAAAACTGAAAGAATTCCAGATGACAAGTTTGTAGTTCAACATACAAGTGATGACGTTTGATCTTCATCAGGTTTTATTTAATTGTGCCAGAGAAAATCTCATATGCTCTTCATGCAGCTGAGTACATCAAGTGTTTAAAACGGAAGCTGTGCAGGTCTGAGATACAAACTGAGGTCCTGTTAATGCTGATATATAGTGACACAGTTACATGAGTGATTAATCCTTTTGTTTTTTTGTCTTTAACTTTATCAATAAAGCTGCAGCTTTCACTACAGCACGTGTGGTACTTTAACCTTTGTACTGTTTTCATCAGTCCATTTTGCAGTTAACATGTTGGATGATCTGTCTGCTGTCACTGGGTGGTGCTGAGGTCTGAATCTGAGGGCAGCTCCTGTAATCACAAAGAGAACAGAACCATCAAACTCAAATATAAATTTTATCCCTCAAAATTGAAATAAAGCTGATTCTTCTGTCCTCACACACTCAGGATCTGAAGTTCTTCTCTTACATTTTTTTCAGTATTACAGTACACTACAGTACTTTAATCCATAGTTCCTGATTAATGAGGAGTTACTGTCTTTACAGATGTGGCAAGAGACTGAAAACATGCTGTTTGCATATGTTTGATATTCAGTTCTGCACAGGAGCTGCAGCAGCGTGCAGCCTGATGCTTTTACAGTATAATACTTGTAATAAAAGTACAGTAATTAGTGACTGATTAGCCCGGAACGTTTCTCTTGATTTCTTTAGTAAATTCATTCACCTGCACAGATTAGCTAAACGAACCCTGACAGCCGAGTGCTCATTTTAGCTAGCTAGGTCTCAGGAGCTAGCTAAGGACGGTAGTTACGGATTAGCTTACAAACACGATTAACTTACCGAAAAAGTGCAGCCGGGCCTCGGGTCCTTCTGTCGGGTAGTCCAGTTTACTGAAGAACACCTCAGGCTGTCAGGTTAAAACACTCGGTCGTGTTTTCGTAGCGTAAACGCTGGCCCTCCTCTCAGAGCCTACGCTCAATCTGCTATTCCCGAACACAGATACGCAAGTTTCTCCGTGACTGCAGCTGCCAGTCAAAGCTGTTATGATGACGTTTCAGCACAATTTAACATCACCGCTGTAGGAATTAGAATCAAACTTATGGGAAAGGAGACCTCTTGGACATCAATCAGCATGATGAGAACTATTGATAACAAAAGAAAGAATCTTTGGAAAAAAATTATCTAAGGAGAATAAATTTATTTTAGTCTGACCCCAGTCCCATCCGCTAACATGGAGGAGGCGGGGTTTATGACCTATACTGCAGCCAGACACCAGGGGGCGATAGAGACGTTTTGGCTTCATTTTTGGGGAGCTGTGGCGTCGTCCATGTTTTCTACAGTCAATGATCAAAATAATGAAAAAATATTGCCGTAAACAGTTTATTTTGCGACACCACGAAACAAACGATAGCGTAAAATGAAACGATAGACGTTTTTATATCGTCATCCGATATATATCGTTATATCGAACAGCCCTATTTCCAGCAGCTCACTCGTCCTTGTTTTGTTACCCTTACACTTTCAGTCTGTCTCTCTTACTTGCAGCACGTGGAGCAATAAGCAGCTTTTGGTGGTGCAGGCTGTAGCATGAGTATGCAGGACTTGTTGTTTATAATGTGAATACGACTCCTGCTGTTATTGATTCTGTCCGAGAGATGAGCCCTCTGGGTTTTTCTGATGTTTATGCAGGAGAATGGTGACGCTTGCTAAGTGGAAAAGAGACAAAAAAATCAATAGGCAAGGTGAAGGGAGGGGAGTGCCAGGCATCTCTTAGTTTAGGGCTTTCTTTCTTTCAAATTCCTGTTTTTCTCCTGTTTTGATGCACTTCGAGGGCTGAGTGAGAGGCCCAGCAGCGTCTCGCTCAATGAGTTGGAGCTTTTCATCAGCTGAAGCCTCCCGTATGCGAGATCATTGGGTGAACGCTCTCCTCATCTCTATAACACCCTGATGTAATATGCCAGATTACACGCTGAAAGCAAAGTCTTTTTACAGCGTATGGCTGGAGTTATTATTCACATCTAAATGTTATGCATTAATTTCTAGTTACAGTCCACCTTACAGCTTTTACTGCACATCTAGTAATTTAGTAATCACCATTATTTGAATATTTCTGGAGGTGCCTGATATAAATACAATACAAGGACAATCCATGCGCTGTTTAAAATGCGAGGATTCAACACTAAGGGTAAAATGCAAAGACATTTTTTAAACTTCCTCCTAAATTCCTCATTTTTATATGAGATGTAACATCTGGTCCATGTGGTCTGTAGTCATATTCCAGGATCTGGATTAGTTCAACTATTGCATGAATTTCTGATAAATAACGTAATGATTTCACCTCGGGTACTTTGCAGTAATTTTATAAAGAACATAAATGAATAAAATGTGATCATTTAAAAAAAAGCAGTTCCCAAAATGCCAGATTATCACAGCCTGTAAAATGAACACAACAATAACAGCAAACACTAATCATGTGTGATCAGATGCAGACAAATCAAATATAATCTATAAAGTCTTATTGTTATGACAGGTGTTGCATACTTTAACCTTCTGAGTTAGCCCTAGCATCACTGCAATCTCACGTGCTCATAAACTCATTAGATTATCAGGTACACTTGTTCAACTCCTCTTAATGCAAATATCTAATCATCCAGTCACACGGCAGCAACCCAACACATGTAGGCATGTAGACACAGTGAAGACCGCCTCCTGAGCTTGAAGCCAAACGTCAGAATGAGGAAGAAACAGAATTTAAGTGACAGTGAAAGTGGCATGGTTGTTGATGCCTGAGTATTTCAGAAACTGCTGGGATTTTCCCACACAGCCATCTCTGTGGTTTACAGAGAATGGTCCAGAAAAGAGAAATATCCAGTGAGCAGCAGTTGTCTGGGTGAAAATGCTTTTTTGATGCCAGCGGAGAATGAACAGGCTGCTTTGAGCTGATAGGAAAGCAACAGTAACTCAAAAATGGATCATGGATCCATTCTGCCTTGTATCAGTGGTTCTGGCTGCTGCTGGTGGTGTGATGGTGTCAGGGTGTGTTCTTGGCACACCTTGGGTCCCTTAGTACCAGCTGACCATTGTTTAAGCACCACACCCTACCTGAGTATTGTTGCCGACTATCTCCATGCCTTTATGATGGGATGTGTACCATCTTCTGTGAATGATCTACACCACTGTAGTTCCTCCACAGTCACCACATCTCCATCCACCTTGGACGGAGACGTGGAGCCAAAAAACCTGCAGCAACTGTGTGATGATGTCATGTTGCTACACGCCAAAATGTTTCAGCAGCTTCAATCTGAGCCATGAAGAGTTAAGGCAGTTCTGAAGGTAATAGCAAGGTGTTCCTAATAAAGTGGTGTATGGTGTATGGTTTCATGAATTCATGAGTGTCTCCTGTCTGTGACCTTGTATTTAATAGGTTTCAGCTGACCAATGTTTCATATCCATGAGTAAAACATGACTAACTGATCATGTTCATTAGGATACCTTACATATACTTCTGGTGGTCTTTGCCACACTGTTACATTAGTAGTAGTGTGGCAGTACATGATGCAGTACAGTACATTCTTTGCTCGAGCTCTTGATATTCTAAAATAGTTTGCAGACACAGACATGTCCTAGTTGTTCGCTCGTGATGATAGCAGCTGGCATCCTGTTAAAAACTAATCTGTTAGAGTTTGGAACTCCTGTGCTGGTAGTTCTCACAGACAGTGGCAACATTGTTTCAATGACGCTGAACTTTCTCGTAGCTTTGGTGTGTAATGCTTCTTTGAGGCCTTGCTCACAGGTCACTGTGCGGCAGGTTAATATACCCTGTGTGAGGCTCTTAACTACATATCTGATCACCACACTGGTGAGGAGACAGACCAGGAAACTGACACAGAGGCTGGATGAGACGAGGAAGTGTCAGGAACTGAAGAGGACACAGGATATAATCTGTGCAATCCAGACCATGATGGAGATGATGGCAATGCTGAGTCTGCAGTCACATTCAAGTCAGTGAGGCTTTCAGCTCAAACTGTCATCAGGACGACCACAGAGCATCGTGGATCGATGACATTAAATCCTACTTTGAACTCTTTCCATCAGACCACAGTGGTAAACTTGACCAGCTTGGAGGGAAACAGACTTAAAAAGCTGCTTGGAGGGAGCTAACCCAGAAAGACTTCGAAGCAGACATGAATGATCCAGAAATGAATTTACCAGCAGTTTATGGGATGCAGAGTCTAGTTGGAAAATTTTTCAGGCCATCCTGTCACTCCAGAAATTTGACTGTAAATGTTGTTACGGGTGATTTACTCTGAGAACCGTGATACAAGCCCAGGCCGACGTCAACAAGACAAACTGGCAGCGATCAGAGAAGTTTGGGACGAGTGTGTAGAGCGCCAGCCACTCGCCCATATCCAAACGTCACAGTGGATGAGCGCCTGGTGGCTTTAGGGGACAAACAGTATATGTCAAAAGCAAGCAGTCTAAATATATAATAAAGATATGGGCAACATGTGACGCCAGGACTAGTTGTTCCTGGAACATACAGGTGTATATTGGGACACCTGAAAAGAACCACGTGGAGAATGTCTCAGAGGTCTCAAGGGACATAAGATGATAATTTCTTCATCTCCTGTGGTCTTGGTGAGGAGCTGTGTCAGAAGGAAGTGTGATTTTAGGATAATTTCCTCCATAAAAAAATATTCTCTGTCATTTTTGACTGGAAACACAACAGGTGTTACTTTGTGTTTATATGTTTGAAATGGTTTCAAAGTAAATGTTCATGGTGGCAGTCTGTGATAAACACAGTGTGTTTCATTGGATTATTATACAGTCAAAATAGAAATTATGCTTTTTTTTAAAACTCAAATTCAATGCTTATAAGATCAGATTAGTGAGACATACAGGCCATAAATAACAAACAGAAGTTTAAAGAACTGTGATGTTCATAAGAGCTTAAGTCAATGATAATACTGATAATGTATCTTTGATGAGTCATTTTTGATTTGAAACTGTTTAACTACATGAGGGTTAATTGAGAAGGCTGTTTCATTTATGTCGAACAGATTAAACCTTATTTTCTGCTGTGTGAGAGCAAAGCTCCTGGGCTACAGGCTTATATGTATGTTTGGCTTTAATCAAAGAGCCGTACACAGTCACATGGCTTTGTTCGTGCTCGACCTTGGAAACGACCTCGACCTTCTAAATGCCGCAGTCATAAAAGCTGAACATTTGAAATGTGTTCTTCATCATTGCAGCTCTATTGGTAAATGTTCTATAGAAAAACGCGCTGGCAGAAAAAGGCCAGTCACGGCCACATTTTCTCCACATTACTCTCTTTCCATGCCGCGGTGCTGAGAGTGTTTGAGAGACTTTGTGTTGCAAGCTCTCAGCAAAGCACAAAAACCTGTGTTATCACAGCGGATGTCTCAGCAAAACAAAGCGCACAGGCCAATTAGGGAAACTGGAAACCGCAGCATCTATTTGTACCGTCATCAAAACGCGGTGAGCTGGGCGTGCTGGCAGATCCCGCCGATGGCACAGCAGATGGGGAAAGGGCAGGAGTGCCGTTGCCTCCTCTGGTTGCTATGGTGAGGATGGAGGTGAAATGTGTGGAGACAGAGCCGCTGTAAGTAAGTAAAGTGAAAGGAGACTGAATTATCATTCAGCAGGTGGCATCGACACCGCGTCCCCACCTCCAGGTAATGAATAGTGCCGGCCTTCCTGTACTCACAGGGAGGGCAATAATCTTCCATCAGCCTCCTTCCTCTGCGCAGCAGGTAAAAGACCTCACGCTGCTGATTGACTTGTCGGGTCAGCAGTCATGTGTAACAACTGACAGTTTGATCATTGGTTGAATTGCCTCATAGAAGTGCACACATACTATTACTTCGACATCATATAACACAATCATATAAGTCATTTTGGAGGATCAAGAGAAAGACACAAAGTGGAAATAAGCCCCCTTTATTCAATATCGATTTACATTTTATATAAAAATTACTTACATTTAATACATTTCTTCAAAATACAAGCAGCCAAACAACATACAAATCAAATACAAAATTATAAAATTTCTTATATTTATCATCTTCCTTTTCTGAAGTAACAGATGTGTTTTATAATAACTCTTAATAACTGTTTTTGTAGCTGTGGTAAATCTTTCTTCTCTCCATCTTTAATCCATTTGCTGATATATGATACCTAGAAAAATATGGTATTCTGTCTTTTCAGCGTACAGTACGGGATCCGGGAATCTGATCGGAAAACATTCAGGGTGGGCTTCAATATCTTTCAGCAAAAGATACGTTTGTACGTCATATTACTGCTGAAACAGGGCGACTGAAGATTAAAATCCGTGGAAATGAAAAAGACGGGAGATAATGTGTGAGAAGTGATGGTGTTGATATTATTGTGTCCAGTGGGACTGCCGGAGCAGAGCTGTCAGGTACAGAGATGCAAATAAAAGGAATCAAGCTCCACTTGTCGTTTGTGAAGCTCTCCGGTCCATATGTCACATGAAATAACAAAAAAAGAAAAACCCCAAACTCTTCTCTACTATACATACTTTTTTTTTTCCAGATAAAATGAGCCGGCCCTTCCCCTCATCGCCTCCGCAAAGCGACACTGTATTCCTCTAGAACTACAAACAGGTATGGGTACAAATTCTAGCACTGCATTTTAAGGTTTCAACTGTGCACAAGTGTGGCTTCTGGTATTAATAAAGTTTTTGCAAATCAGCAGCTTTACTTCAGTGTCATACACTATACTGACAGCGCTGTATAACTGATCTCTGACAAACAGAAAGCAAACCATAAGTGGAAAATTAAAGTCTTCAGCACAGCGACGAGGACATTATGCTGATGCTAAACCAGTAAAACCTAAGAGCCTCATAGGAAATAGAAAAATCTTGTTTCCTCCTTCATATTATACACTGTGGTAAAAAAAGAAGTACAAAGTGTAAAGTTAGGCTATGCGGCGGTTTCATGAATTGTCCCCTCGAGTTTCTTTGGGAGTAGCTCTCTCCTCTCATCGATGCTGATGACTGGCTTCCGGCAGTTTTGCCCGTCGATGTAGATCTTTGCATACACTGGATTGGAGTAGTTCATGGGCTAAACGGGCAGGGAAAGAGATGCAAAGAAGAAATGTTAATTTACACACACAAAAAAATATATATTTCACAACAGTAGGAGTCTCGAGGTTGCATTTTAATAGATGTTGTGGATGAGTGTTTTTGTTGGTCGCTTGGAAGCAATCAAAGTCTTCATGTCAGATTCACCTCATACAAACTATCACTTACGTCAGCTTTAATGAAACCTGGGCTCATTTAAATTCATGTACAATTTCCTCTGTCTTGTTGGCTGAGTTTTGATCCAATTTGAATCCATTTAGATGGATCTGCACTCTGTTAGCAGCTAGCAGATTGTTTAAACGATGCTCCATCAGAGGAGGTTTGCTGGAAACAGATGGCGGCTGCATCTCAGCAAAACCAATAAAGTTTGCAAACTTTTCACAGTCCCACAAATATTAGCAAAATGAACAACAGAACTGGACTTGGTGCCAATTGTTGTGGATTTGGGAAACATTTTTTAATAAAAAGTTGATTATTGGAACTTTAAGGAAAGTTTGGTGGTTTTTGGACTGAGTTAGCAAACAAGAGTGAGACTGTAAAACATTACAAGCATGTGCGTATTCATATTCCCAAACTGTCACAAAATGATAAAGGGAGCAAGTATATATCAGATGTCAACATTAGCATGATTTTCGTTTTACACAGTAGTTAAAAATAGCAGAATGTAGCTAAAATGTAGCTACACAAAACACACAAAGCTTCCTCACAGTGAATTTATATACAAATTGATTTTTTTTTCTTCTTCTTCAGAGTAAAAAATAAAGTGTGTAACACTCACCTGTCCAGGGATGACCTCCTTGGGCACAGAATTCATGCCCAAGGTGTGAGGGTCGCTGGATTTTACACACCAGCCCTGCAACAAAACAAGCAGCATGCCATATAAATAAAGAAGAACTCTCACAGTCCAAATATGGGTTTCAAAACTGCACTGAGCCGGACGTACAGAGGCTGGTTTAGATTCACACCAGCATGTCTCGGTTAAAAAAACAGAAAGAACCAGGCAGACTGGACTCACAATAGCAGATGTCAAAGTTGGCAGCTTAAGAAGCAATAGCATTAGGCTTGAACTTGCAGCAGGCGAGCTACATAACTGCATCAGTGAAGGTGTTATGATTCATTTGATATGCTGGGAGTTCGTGTGGGGTGGAGAGCTCTAAACAGAATAAATCACCAGACAGACACACGTCCTCCAGGTTCATGGCATCTGTATATTTTTGCACCCAAGCCAGCTTTTGTAAAATCTCTGCAAAGCCTGATGTAATTCCACCGGATGCATCTCAATTCTAAATATCCCATCCCAGCAGCTGCCGGGCCAGATGCAGAGAACACAGCACTGAATTATTTTCCAATCTGAAAGACACATTTGAACTGTTGTCCTTGCTCTACCCTTCAATTAAAGACGACATAGTGGTGCTGCAGCATCAAGGCTAATAATCAGCAAGTGTGATAAGGACTGGCATCAATCAAGGTCTAAACTTGAGCAGATTTTCTCATCGCTTTTAAAACACTGCAGTATTAACAAGGATGTGGTAGTAAGAGATATACACATATGGCAAATTAAAACAACATTATGCAAATATTTTACAATAAAATAGCCAAGAAACAATCATTAGTTTGTTACGCCGTCTGCCTCTGTCTGCCTGTTCTCGCGCTTTGCAACTTCACTTCAGCCTCCCATGAAAAGTGCACAATGCTTTACGACACACTAATAACTCCTAGTTTTCAGCTGGCTATAAAAAACTGGCTGAGTGTTCTCACTGCAGACATCAAGGTAGAGCTCAAAGGACCTTGAAGCTCTTGATGAAGAGCGCTATAATGACAGAGTCTCTGAGTAGGAGGCCAGACAGTAAGACGAGTTTCATATTAGACTCCTGCTCGACCTTCTTACAGCTGGGCCACATGTGTTTCATAGACAATCTATGTAACTGTATATAAAACTAATATAGTGATGACCATTAAGATTTATCCTCTACATATCCTGATAAAAAGGAGCCAGCATCTGCTGTACTGTAAATTTAACTTATAGGAGATCAAATGGTACAAATTTGTTAAGGTTGTATAAACTTTTAGTTGGAACACACATGCAATAAGTTTTATATGTGCCAAAATAGTTTAGAGAGCAATTATTAAGCTTTCAGTATTTAATGCAGCAGAGTCCTGCAGCTGCCCAATAAAAGTTACATTGAATCAAATATGAGATGAAAACTGAAAATTAATCCACTCACTTTAAATGAGTATGTAGCTAAATGTAATTACATTGACATTTGTATCTGAGAACATACGAACAGATTCGGCTGCATGTGTTAAGCCCCAAAGTTCCTCATTAACTTTCACTCCAGACAAGTTTCACTTAAAATAATCTGGTTTCAGCTCGATCAAGTCAAACACTGAATTCCATCCTATTAAAACAGGAATGATGTGTTGTTCAATGAGCACACGTGACACACACACACACACACACACACACCCACCTTATGAGGGTCAAGTGTGAAGTTTGGGCGCAGCAGGCTGCCTGCATCAGCATGGTTGTCGTGGTCCACTTCATACATGTTGTATGACGGGTTCCCAATTTCCACGTTTATCCCTCCGTTGGTCATGGGCTGCCTCTGCACACGTTTGCCCCTGAGCCGCGCAGAGCACGTCATCATTAACACGACACACAACATGCTGTGAGTGTGCTGCTACACGATGCTACTGGACATACTTGGAGCATTTAACTGTTAGATGGCCATAAACGATGGATTATATCACAGGCTCAGAGTTCAGATCTCCTGCTGAAAGCAAACGTTTCACTCATAAAGCAACAGCATCCATTCATCTTCAAAGCTCTGCGATGCTGGAGCTCTCACCTGTTACTGCTTAGAAGCTTCTTTTTCTTAAATATTTGTATTTCTTTATTGACGTACCTTTGCCTCCGTCGGCAGATATAAACACCTGCTACCACCATCACAATCAAGATGACCAGCAGGACCAGAGGCACAATGATAGCGATGCTCCCTGGGGAACAGAGAGAGGAGAGGCAGTGTGACGTGATGAGCGACCATCAAAGGGGCTCAGATGAATTCACGCAGTGACCGCGGCGTGAACAGAGCCACTTTAAATAACAGCGTTTTCACTTCACAGGGCTTCGCTGTTTGCACATTTCACTCCATTTACATAGTCCAGCACAGGCAGGCTGCACATTCACCTTTAGAAATGTGAGAGATTTTACACTGACATGCACGACTTCAGAATATATATTTTTTCTGCAAATCTTACATTTAAGTTGAAGACAGAGGAGTCATATTACTGAACCCTGACGGGCTGGTGACTGCAGCCCCTCTAATTCAAACAAGGAAACCCCGCTGAGCAGAGCCCTTTGTGCTCAAATGATACAAACCGGAGAGGTTGGTAAGAGTTCAGTAGTTCGACGCCAATCGGGACCAAATGCAGTGACGATACTCAGATGTACAAGTTATCATTTCACTGAAATGCAATAAGGTCAGTGAACCAGTAACACGCAGGTATTCAAACAGGACATTTTAAGGCTTGTTGACATTCCCAGTCCTCACCTCCGCTCGTGTTGTCTGATCTGCTGCTTTTAGGGGCGGGTCTCTCACACTGTGTTCCTGCCCAATTGGCTGAACACCTGAAGGAGGTCAAAAGAGAATATAAATAAACTATCATTAGCATACTTTGGCTGCAGAGAGGCTGCTGAGAAAACAACTTTGCGAAATGATCTACGATATGATGTGACTGGCTTACATATACGGCACACGGCTTAGATTCAACACAAACAAAACACCACCTGGAGAGAGAGCACTAAGCACATACATGTTGTGTCCGTAAAGAGCTTAATGTGAACTGACGTGTTGAATATTCAGTGTATTAACAAAAAACAGGAAAGAGCAAAGGATGACAACAAGTCGTCATCTCATTTGTGTTCCAATGGGATCCGATGGGCGTGATGCATGACCCTTGTTAGAGGAGGTGACATCTAATTTAGCTGACGCTAAAGCATGTAAAGCATGAGTGATCTGGTGGGGGCGGCAGGGTGATGATAGGATGAAACTATCCTAAATAACATGCACTTGCAGAATCAGAACATCAGGCTTTCAAAGATACCAAATGTCACAATGATAAGAACTTTATTAGCGCATTGGACGTAACCTGGGTCTTTATTTTCCCGCCTTTGAGAAGCAAAAACCAGGATGGAACTGAGTCCCTTCAACGAAGAAACCTGGCTAAGCTGTAAAAGTTTAAGGCCTTAAATATGAACACCGATTAAAGATGACATGTTCAGCCTAGTAAATTATGTGCAGTGACCGGTCAGGACGTATTTAGCTAGCCATCATGCGCAGGCTGCAAATGCACTGATGCCCACATCACACACACAGTGTTATGTTGTAATCTTCCCGTGGTTCATGTGTGCAAGGTGACGCCTGCATGAGATGGGTGGCAGTAAGAGGCAACAAACGTTATGCAGCAGCCGGTGATGTAATAAGTGCCCCAACTACAACGTAGTGGTGCTAATATACATTAGCAACACCTTTATCTACCATGAAAGACTGCTGGTGCTGCTACTATGTCTGTCATTTATAATAGAAATAGGAATCATGTTTGCCTTTAAGCAGCAGTATATAGCATCCTGTACTGCTACCGCTTAGCTTGGCCCACCAGAAAGAGAGCTACAGCTAGCTGTGTCCTAAAGTAACAAAGTGAGCATAGCAACATGCTTCAAATAAAAACTATTTCCTGTTTTAAAGCCGTTTAAATACCAAAGGTTAAAATGAAATACTGTCACATGTAACTACTTAGAAGAAACTCGGCAGAATTTCTACAAAATTCTGGTTTTGAACCTTAGAACAGAAACAAGCCACCTGACCAGTGCTGCAGTTAGTGTTCGACCCAAAAAGGCTGTCACATATTTTTGCTCTTTCTTACTGCAGCGAACATATTCAACACGTGTTAGTGCTAATAATAGTCATAATTATAGTCATGTTGTGGTAATAGAATTTTTTTCCATACAGAAATAAATATAAGTCCACATATTCTAATAAAACAATATTATAGTGTTCTGTGTCAGTCCACCAGGGTAGCATTATTTTCCATTCACGATGAGTCATTACTATATCCAGCACTTATTACATGACAAGCTGCTACAAGGAGGCACCATCACAGAGACGCCTATATGCTGGACTGAGGCTGAAATGAAGCCGAATGGAGTGGGGGTGGGTTGTGTACAAAAGGAGGTGAGTGGGCGCTGAATACAGCTGGAGAGGTGAGAGGGACCTACTTGCAGCGTGGTTTGTTAAGAGCTGTTAATGTGCACATCCCCTCATTCTGACAGAAGTAATCGCAGGGGTTGGCCAGCTCATCACAACGTTGGTTCTTGAACCCTGACGTGCAGCTGCAAAACATGTGTTTGGAGTGACAAAAGGGCCCAAGAACTGTTCAACTGTCGGCTGCCTCATGAGTGGCGACAGAACGCTAAACCCTGTTAGCAGCTTAAGTCAGAAGATGCAACAAGACAGTGCGACGTCTGCAAATTAGCAAAACAGATGAACAAACGTCCCTGCTCAGCACGAGAGGCGGACACCTGCGGGGCCTGCTGCACATTACTGAAACTGTTAAACAAGAACTTTGGGCCCCAACATGATGGTTGTTTGTATCCACATAAATACATTTAGTTTTATTAAACAATAGAAATGACAGCTTACGGGGGAAATAATGATTTGATTCTCTGTTGAATTTGTGAGTTTGTCACTGACAACAACATCAACAATCTCTCAGACTGAAAATTAACCAGAAACACAAAAAAGCAAATTATATAAAAGCTCTAAATGAATTTGCATGTCACTGAGTGAAATACGTATCTGATCCATACGTATGTCATAATCAATCAATCAATCAATCAATCAATCAATCAATCCCAGATATTCCTGATTTCAACTCCTGTGTTCCGGTCCAACCTCTGCACCACCACGTGTGAGACCGAAGAGTGTCAAAGGTCGCCAGTGCCAAGACTGTAGACCTGCACAAGGCTGGAATAGGATACTATCAGCAAGAAGCTTGGTGAGAAGGTGACAACGGCTGCTGCAATTATTATTATCATCCTCAGTCTGGAGCTCCATGTGAGAGCTTCCATCATGGGATGAGGATGATCACAAAGGCTCTGGATCAGCCCAAAGCTCCACGGCACACCGACAGGCCCGACTTAAGTTTGTGAACTTCTAAATGATTCAGAGAAGGCTCAGGAGAAAGTGCTGCGGTCAGATGAAACCAAAACTGGCAACAGCTCAGCCCACTGTGTTTGGGGATGTTTTTCTGATAGTGTACAGGATGGCTTTGCCTCCCTGAGGGGGCCAATGGAGAGGGCCACGTACCGTAACATCTCGGACAAGAACCTCGGCCATGGACGAGTTTCCAGCATGAAAATGACTCATGTCATGCAGGAAGGACCAACTCATGTTTTGCTCGGGGATCAATTATTTATTTCCATCACTGACATGCAAATTATTTTATACCTTTTATGTTTGATAAAAACGTACAAATTTAGGGATCAAATAATTCTTTCCCCACTGCACAGCTGACTGGATATTTCTAACTGTAGATGCTAAAATAACTTTGCTTTTGTGCAGAAAAGGAAAAGAGCAACAACATAAAGTCATACAGTATATAGCTGCTTAACAGGAATGTTTGAACTTTGTTAGACAACAGTGAAATGTTGAGGTATTCTCTTCGTGTATTTGAGGTTTTTAAAGCAAGAATTATTCCAGCCGTAGCAGCGCCGCCCGCTGAGCTTTCTTCTTTAGGTAGGCTTGATGAAATATACATTTACTCAGAGTATTAAGGTCAAACATTATGATTTCTTGATGCCGACATATCCATCATCTCACATAATCTCTCATCTTGCAGCAAATAATAAACCACATTATCAGGATCTGTTAACCTCATCGAATAAGATGGAATCATTTGCATAGAAATTGATTCCCCTGGAATCTGTGAGCGGCGCCTGCAAATTTCAATTTAACTACAGTGGACAATGGGCATTTAAAAAAATTGAGAGTTGGCCTTTGAAATGGATTTCCAATTTCCTCCTTGGACAGATTTTTAACACAGCACTGCGTGTGATTATAGCGGAGGAGGTATTCATTTACAGGGAGGCCTCTGAGTAGCCTTTCGCTGTGATTTCTTCACGTGTGCCACTCAAGCTTTAGTCTCGTGCAATCTTTCGAGCTTCGTGACACGCTGAACTACCGAGAAACTTCTAAACCCTCTGACTGAAGAGAGCCACAGAGGCCTGACATCAGCTCTCAGCTGCAAGGAGGAAAAGTGTGATATGTTGAGAATAGCTGGCTTTGAAGGAGTCTGAAACCATTTTTATCTTCCTAAAACCTTAAGCCACAGCGAGGTGTCACACAGCACAGGATGCTGTACCGGCACTCGGCCCCCTGCTGTTTCACGGCCTCCACATAGTGACATCAAACCTTCAACTTAAGGATTTCTTTCCAAAGGGAGACATCTATCTCGCGCTGTTCTCGAAGCAGGGGAATGGTACCCGCGACGACTTTCAGTTTTTAAAGCCGGGCTTTCTAGGGCACAGAGCCGGCGTCTGAATCGAAACAGTGATGTGAGTGTGAATAACAGTGCAGAACATTGAGTTTTTCCTTACTTTCACCCATTAGGCAGTGACTTACTGACAGAAAGGCAGGTTGGTGTCAGGGTCCAGGTGGCAGGTACCTCCATTGTAGCAATATCCGTCACACAGCTGACAGCTCGGTGCTATTCTGCCATTTGTGCAGCTAGAGGGTGAAGAAATAATGGATTCTAGTTACAACCAGAAAACTATACTTACAGGAAGCAGCGAGTTCAGCTCGCTTCAAATTCACTGACATGACCAAACCTAAAACGCTACAGGCTACGTGGCCTTAAATTATTGATTTAATTAAATCAATTCTTCCCGCCGGCAGCCTGTGGGTGAAGCAACTGAGCCCTGAATGAACAATATACTGTTTAACTTGTTTTTTTCCATGAATAAAAATCAACCATGAAGCCTCACAGCGAAAGGGATGATGGACAAGAGTAGCGAGTAAATACGGAGCACTGACTTGCAAACCACTTCTCCCGTCTCCTCGTTAATGAGGCAAGGAGCTCCGTGGCATCGGAGACACTTGTCCACCTCGCACTTGTTCCCCTCAAACCTGGCGGGACACACGCATTCCACGTAGCCGCTGCTGGATAAAGTGCAGGCCTTGGAGTTCACGCAGTAGTGATGACAAATGTCTGTTTTAGGTTTGCAGAGATAAACAGAGAGAGAGGATAATGTAGAAACATAGTCTAAGCTGATCAGAACAGTACATGGCTTTAATGGGACTTAATTATCCACATCAAATGATATCTTAGCCACAGATGAAAACATATCACCCTTTGGGCAAGCAACAGTGGGAAAAACTAATGATGTGCAGATGAAATTGTTTCCCCGCAACCCATTATGTCAAAGCGCAGCAAAAGAAAATACATTATCACCCCGGTGCAGAAACACCCAAAGGTTGTTTGATGGTAGAATTTTTATTTTTGTTTATCTGCAAATTAAAGCAAATGTGGTGTTTTTGGAAAGAAGAGACTTTGAGGGGATTGCTTTTGTCTCTCGCTCAGAGTGGGAACTCTCAAACGCTTTGTTCTGTGGATTTTGAGACATAACTGAATTCAAACTGATGATTTTCTTTTGATTAGGTGCTACTGCCAGTCACAGGCAGCCAGGGGAACATCAATGACTCTTTGTGTTTGTTTGCTGCCAACAGGACTCACGATAAAGACAGCGGTCCCCGGTATACTCGGCCATACAGCGGCACACCGGCTGGTTCCCCTGAGTCACGTCGCACGTTCCCCCGTTTAAACAGTAATTGTCACAAATCCTTTTCTCACAAAAAGGCCCTGAGAATCCGACAGGGCAGCGGCACGTGGGCTTTCCTGAAAAGAAATATGAGAATAAAAGGTTATTAGAGCACGGGAAGACGGAAATCAGCAACGAACTGATGAATTAATCCATCACAGAACTGCTTTAGTTTGTTCCACAGAGCCCAAACTGCTGTGCACAAACATGATGCATCCACGCACCACTGCCTCGTAGCTGTAAACACACCTGGAAACAGACCTATACAGATGCACTTCATATTTATATGGATATATACAGGACTGTGCAAAAGTCTTGAGCCTCACCTAATTTCTTTATAGAGAAAGAAATTATTATTATTATTCTTGATATAGAACTCAAGGTGCTACAATAAAACACAGAAAACACAAACAAAGTCATCTTGAGCAATAATTTCACTCATTTTCAGTCACATGACTGTAGCTGATGATTTTCAAAGGTTTCTTTGGTTTATTTGCTGATGAAGATAAAGGAAATAAATAACTTCACCCTGTAAGACCCAACATCACAAAATAGCCAGAAAACTCTGATTTTTTGGAACTGATATGTTTATTAACCCTTATAACAAAATCCACACATATCATGTTGTATATGATATTTTTTTTGTTTCGCATTTAATTTATTGGGTGTTTTTGGCAACTTTTTATTAACAACAATGTTAATTTTAGACCAAAAAGAGTTTTGTCCATAACATTGTGAAATTATGGCAAGTATTGATCATGTTGATGAGACAGAGGTCTCAGAAACTCATGTAGCAAATATGATACAAAGGGCAATACAGGGTTACGGTGTGAGCCGGACGACATAGCACTTTGTTACCAGCAGCATCAGTAAAACATATAATTTGTTTTACTGATGCTGCTGTCAAGAAGCAATTCATAATGAAGGGAAACAGGCAGAAAAATCTGAGGTATGGCAATAGAAGTAAGAAGTGGACAGAATACTAACAGCAACAGGTCATATGATGAATTCAAGGATCTAGATTTGGATGGAGTGAAAGAAGCCTGGAGAAAACTCACAGACATTACAAGAAAGCAGGCTGCTGGTTTCGCTCACTGGGTGGAGACAACCTGTATGCTGTTAAGGCCTCGAGCCATTTTCTGTGTCACTTCTGTTGGTCTTACATCCGTCTTATATCTACTGTCCCAATGCAATAAAGTCTAAAAAGCCCCAAAACAGAAATATCAGAAAATACCAGGAAAATTGTGATAACAAATATCGACTTTCAAGCTTGTTAAAATCGTACAAACTCTATAAAATACAGCCTCATATGCTGTATTTCCATGCATGTAGGAATGGCCATCGAGAAGCGTTTTTTCTAGTGAAATGGTTCCCAGTAGTTCAATTTCTTGGAATTGTTAGCCTGCTTGCCTATTGATTCTCCTTATCGATCTCAGTTGGTGAGTCGGAGCAGGAAACAGTGGTGGAGTCTACAGTGTGGATATAAACATTACTTTTATTTTTATTGCACAGAAAGGTGAGAACACGATGGTGAAGTGCAAACTGCATCCAGGACCGAAACAACCGCATCATGCTGCTAACACAACGCTTTGGCTCTGTGCAAGCACCTGCACAGACAGCATGCTAATGCTAAGCTAGGTAAGAACCCAGAGTGATGGAGTCTGAGTGACTGCTGACCCCAGACCAGCAGCCACAGTTATAAAGATTGTATAAATACCTTGGTGTGAAACTGTGTTACAATCCTAGAGCTCACACACGTGTAAAAGAAAAAGCACAGAGTGAAAACGATCTTCACACAGACCGTACAGACACACATGAACTGCACGTTCTGATTATTTTTACAATTAGAGACGTCTGAGTGGTGAAAATTGCCTCCTTGTGCGGGTAATCTGACACAGTAACCTTCCAATCATGCTTGCCGTTTTTATAACGGACAGGCGAGAGCAGGAAACAAGTTCAAGAGGTGTTCAGAAAAGGTAACAATTGAACACTACTTACACAGCACACAACCAAGTTGCCATGGATACAGGTCTCGCCATGTAGGTCACACTACACCACTTGGTAATTTCACACTCTACAATTCTGTGCCTGGAATAATCTGACTTTGAAACGTCCAAAGGAAATCAAACTCCTTCCATTTGGATCTGATAACTCAATAACTGATGGGCAAAACGTCACAGCTATGAACTGCCTACTGCGCTCAGCTCTTCTCTTCATTTCTGTAAAACTAAAGTGAACATTAGTTCAGGTTTTCACAAATACTGATGCCAACTGTTCTTGGATGGGTCAGCAAGCTGCAATGTAACTTTTATAGACTTCTTACTTAAGTTTCTTAAATATTGAATATTATCTCATTATGAGATGCATAAGTCAAACTGTTTCACTGCTGTTATTTAGTAATACAAGGAAAAACTTGTATGAAAGGCATCACTAAAATGTTACAAATGCATGTAAACTTGTTACCATAGGAACGTGGTAGTGTAAACACTGAAATGAGCTCAAACGTCCTGGTCCACCTTTTGCAATGGTGTCACTGCTATGCAGATGACACGCAGCTCTATCTGTCCATGAAGCCAGGTAACACACACCAATTAGTTAAACTGCAGGAATGTCTTAAAGACATAAAGACCTGGATGGCTGCTAACTTTCTGCCTCTTAATTCAGATCAAACTGAGGTTATTGTACTCGGCCCTGAAAATCTTAGAAATATGGTATCTAAGCAGATTCTTACTCTGGATGGCATTACCTTGGCCTCCAGTAACACTGTGAGGAACCTTGGAGTCATTTTTGACCAGGACATGTCCTTCAACGCACATATTAAACAAATATGTAAGACTGCTTTCTTCCATTTGTGCAACATCTCTAAAGTTTGAAATATCCTGTCTCAGAGTGATGCTGAAAAACTAGTTCATGCATTTATTACTTCCAGGCTGGACTACTGTAATTCTTTATTATCAGGATGTCCTAAAAACTCGCTGAGAAGCCTTCAGCTGATCCAAAATGCTGCAGCAAGAGTCCTGACAGGGACTAGAAAGAGAGAGCAGATTTCTCCTGTTTTGGCTTCCCTTCATTGGCTTCCTGTTAAATCCAGAATTCAAAATCCTGCTCCTCACATACAAGGTCTTAAATAATCAGGCCCCATCTTATCTTAATGACCTTGTAGTACCATATCACCCTATTAGAGCACTTCGCTCTCACACTGCAGGCCTACTTGTTGTTCCTAGAGTGTTTAAAAGTAGAATGGGAGGCAGAGCCTTCAGTTTTCAGGCCCCTCTTCTGTGGAACCAGCTTCCAGTTTGGATTCAGGAGACTGATAGAGGTATTTTCCTGTTAAAAAGGAGTTTTTCCTTCCCACTGATGTCAAGTACTTGTTCATATGGAGTCGTTTGATTGTTGGTCTTTTCTCTGTTTTATTGTAGCATCTTGAGGTGACGGCTGTTGTGATTCAGCGCTGCATAAATAAAACTGAACTGAATAGATGTCCACATGTATCTGCTGCACCAAGCATTTTAGACAATGACCATCTCAAGCCTGACTACAATACTGTGAATTCTGGGTAATTTAAGACCTTTTACAAAATGAAATAAATTCATAGTTGAATATTTATGGGATATTTTTTTATTATTGTTACAAGTGTAACAATAATAAAAAATAATACAAACAAAGGAAAATTATTGAAAAAAAATACTGCATCTTGCATGAAATCTGCATAAAATCTTAATGTGCTGCAAACCTGCAGCAGCGCTTTGATGCTGTGGTTTCTAATTTTGGCATTGTTGTCTGCTTCTCCTAATCACTCACCCAGGTACAGATGATTTCATTGGGAAAACAAAAACAGCTGATGATATCTTCACTGATGTCTACATTGAGAGGGTGATTTTCTTCTTATTGTTGTTTCATAACAATGCCAGCAAATCATAATTTATGACATTTTGTTGTGTCCCAAAAGTCAAATTAGTTGTCACTGATTGTTCTCATAGCAACACCAGCCTGATCGAGTCTTCACACCAAATATATACGCATCAAGTTTTTGTGTGCCAGAGATGCAGCCTGATGCTAATTTGTGCAGAGCAAGGCGAACAGAGGCAAGTGTATCTGCATGAGTTTAACGGTTCACCTGCTTCTCAGTGGGCTGCAGACACCTGTGAATTCTCCTGATAGGGTGACAATCAGAAATGAAGAGCATCCTTACTGTCACGTTTTCTAAGTAGCTGCAACCACAACAACTTCTCAGCTCAGTGCTTTCAAACAGTGGACGAACACTGGAGGAATTCCTGGTACATTAGTAAAAACAATAAGGAAACTCTATTTATTCACCAGCTGATAACAAACATACAGATAAACTAACTAATGTTTAACAGATCCAAAAAAACAACAACCCACAACCAGGAAACAACAAAAGCACAAAATAAATGCCAAAGGCTACAAAAAAGTTGAAGCACAGATACCAGAAACACAGGAAGTCACAAAGGAAAGAAGGAGCAAAACAGACGACCTGACAGAGTTAATTATTTTAAGATTATGTGCAGCCTGCTGTTTATTTCTCAGTTTATGGCTACAGATTATAGCTGTGAAGCCCTAAACGGGCTCGATTTAAAGATTAAAAGTTACTGTCCCACAGCCTAATAAAGAAGACGTGAAAACACTTTGTGTTGTCAGCAGATCAAAGTGTAATTAACTGTATTGATTGAACAGGTATTCTTGTGTTTTTGTTCCAGCTTCTAAACGAGTATAAAAAAAGACTCAGCAGCTTCCTTCTGAGAATTAAGAGCAAAAACATTCATATAGTTTTTTCTTCACTTAAAGAAAACATCATAACATTAGTAACTTTACATCATTTGTGGCGTGAGTAACGAGCTGCATCTATAAACTGCCTCCCAGCACAGATCTGTGTTGCACTCTAAATATGCTGTAAAGTTGTGACCATGTTGGTCGAGCCACGTCAAAATTACAGCCGTGTTTGTGGCACAGAAGCTGACTTTATGCTCAGCCTTTGCACCCCTCAAACACATCATCAAGTTCACCGATGACACGACTGTGGTGGGTCTCATCAGCAAGAACGATGAGTCAGCATTCAGAGAGACGCTGCAGCAGCTAACGGGCTGGTGCAGAGTCAACAACCTGTCTCTGAATGTGGACAAAACAAAAGATGATTATCGGATTCACAAGAGCACGGAGAGATCACTGTCCACTAACCTTAACCCTTAACATGGATGGATCCTCTGTGGAGGTCGTTAAGAGCACCAAATTCCTGGTGTTCACCAGAACCTCTCCTGGTCCCTCAACACCAGCTCCATAACTAAGAAGGCCCAGCAGCGTCTCTACTTCCTGTGGAAGCTGAGAAAAGCCCATCTCCCTCCATCCATTCTCACCACCTTCTACAGTTGGACTATCGAGAACGTCCTGAGCAGCTGCATCACTGTCTGGTACGGTAACTGCACCGTATCGGATCGAAATACCTGACAACGAATATTGAGAACAGCTGAGAAGATCATTGGAGCCTCTCTTTCCTCCATCACGGACACTTATCCCACCCACTCCATCCACAAAGCCACCAGCATGGTGGAGGACCCCACACACCCACTCACACACACTCTTCACCCTGCTGCCTTCTGGAAAGAAGTACCGGAGCATCCAGGCCCTCCCTGCCCGACTGAGGAACAGTTTCTTCCCCCAAACCATCACACACACACACACACACACACACACACACACAACTTCATACATCAAGTTACTTTTTGCACAGTACTCAGTCTTTTGCACTGCCCACTGTCATTGTTGCACTTTTGTGTTGCACTGTTGTGTCTGTATCGTTCTGCTCTGTCTGGTGTAACAATGTTTTTGCTTTGTTTTATGCAGGTTTTGCACACTTGCACTTCACGCAGTCCTGTGTTGATTGTCTTATATGTCATATGTAGCACCATGGTGTTGGAGGAACACTGCTCCACTGTGTGGTGTACCACTGCACATGGTGGAAATGACAATAACTTGACTTGAAATCTGTACTCATACAGAGGTGGTTAGAAACCAAAGGGGAACACGGCACAGCTGAAAGCACTCAAGACTATAAGACAGAGAGGGAATATAACCTCAAACAAGAAACAGGAGAAACCCAACTATCCAAGTAAAACAGGAAACACAAAGACTGGGCACCCACAGGGCAAAGGGACAGAAAGGAGGTTAAAGGTTATCAATCCTACTCTGCATCAGCACCGACATGACAGCACAATCCATGACACAACATCCAGCTGTTTACTGACGATAACATGTTTTCTGGTAAACTAACAGGTTACAGATTGTGTTTTTTGAGTGCAGCCACATGAACAGATGGAAATACGAGGCCACAGAATATCAAACCTCAGAAAAGATTGTTTACAATTCTATGCAGTAAATTTCTATCAACAGCTTGAGAAAAAATATGCAAATTGTTTCAGTCAGACAAACTGAGCCGCACTTTCTGAACTGCAGATTCGAGTCATCTTCATGTCGTAGCAATTATCCAAACTACATCCTTTAACTGCATCCATCTCCCTATTTTCCTGCTAATGGGCGGGAACATGAATCGTTGAGCTGACAACACTTTAAAGATGGCACTCTACACTTTGGATGTTTGGCTTCAGGGAGAAGTTTTGGATAATCAGAGCAGTCGAGAATCATAAAGGAAAGACGTGGCTGAAGGCCACCAGCCTGACGGGAGAGGAAATAATAAAGTAATAAACGTAGCGGACAGTAACTGTGCTGGATCATACACAACCAGCGAGCGCTGAGGAGACAAGAAGTCATGCACAAGTTACACAAATGTGTTTAGACAACTATGACCCACAACTGTTATGATATATTTACTTGCCTTTTTTTATTTGACACAGTATAAAGTTCTTTACTTTCATGTCACAGAGACACAGGTTTGTTTAAAATGTGCTGCTGCCAAAAGTTCAGTTAAAATCCAGGTAAAACAGTCGAATCTGTGAAGGTGGAAATTCAATGACACCTTCTGTTTTTATGGATGAGACTGGGAATAAATCCAGCCTCCAAACTGACTGTGAGTTTCCTTTTTTATCACCAAAGGAGAGATCCTGTTTGACTATAATCCATCGCTTTTGTCACTCAGTCATTTAGAGCGACGCTTGGTTTGCATTAGACGTGTGGTCAATGCAGTAAAACAGCACACAGTTAAACACAGCACACATTTTCCTCTGCCCACTAAGAAAGGAAAATCACTTCAGTATGTAAGCAGCATAAACAGGTCCAAGACCCGATCATCAATATTAACCATGAAAGACCCCAAACAATGTAATATTCACGTACTTCATCTCTTTTAAAGAGTTTTAATGAGCAGCACTTATTTTACCATCTGCTTAAGTCACATTAAGTTGTAAGAAAACAATAAAAATACTGTATTTGTAAAAACATTTATTTCCTGTTAGGTAATTAAATTCATGTAATTGATAAATATTTAATGAATTGAAACCACTTGAATAAAGCCAATAATAAATCATGCCACACCTTTCTATATTAGGCCAATAAATATGTTTCATTTTTTATCTGTATTTTTTTTTTTTTAAAAGCAACTTAACTACTGTGATGTGAGAATGACATACAAAGGCTTTTAAATCCAGGAAAGCTTATTTAATAGGTCTGTACGTCCTGATTCAGTTTCACTGCTGATCTCAGGAGAGCTCCTCAATGGAGACCTTCACATGAAAGGTTGGAGGCTCCTTTCAGAGCAGCATCAATGATAAAACTGCTCAACTGGCTTATGTAATGCAGCCGAATCTGAACTGATGAGAGGAAGCTGCATCATTTTAAATGAAGACAAATGTGTCTGCGTGCCATCAAGCAGGGGTCAGTGTGTTTAAATCAAAACTGGGATGTTAGTCACTGGTAAACAAAGAACGTAAAGAATCCTGCAGCATAAACGTTCATATGAATTATTCTTCGTGCAGCGACTCATAGAAACACGTCAAACATGTCCAAAGGAATCATGCAGTAAACAGGTTTTGAAAGCACAGACGTACCCAGTGGCGAGCCCATGCAGGTGCCTCCGTTTAGGCAGTAGTCTGTGCAGTGGTTGACCTCACAACGCTCCCCTGAAAAGTCAGGCCAGCAGTAGCACCTCCAGTCTCCTTTCTCATTGGCTAAGCAGCGGCCTCCATTCTCACAGGGGGGGCGGCACAGTTCACCTTCACAGCGGCAAAGTTTGTATCACTTACTGCAGCGCCATGTGCACAGTCACATGATATTTAACAGTGTTATGGAGCTAATGTGAGACAGCGACAAGCACAGAAGTGTGAACCTCAGACTGCATGCAGGAGGAGTTTTTATCACCAGCAATGTTCACTAAACACGTGTGTGTTATGGAAAATATATCTTAGTGACGCTTTAGAAAGCTGCTCATTGTTATATATTCACAGTCAATATTATGGTCAACGGTTGGATACCTGAGACGTTGACATCATTGCAGGTGCCGTTCACCAGCACCTTCCCCTCTGGACAGGTACACCTGGCACCAGTCGGGTTGAGCAAACACATGAAGTCACAGGACATTCTCGAGCATGGATTGGGTCCTGTGGACAAACAACAGATCATCTGTAACCTGCGACCAGAACAACTTTTTCTTTTTGTGAAACGTGTGGTTGTTCTTTTTTTAATAGAGATATTTATTTTAAGTGTGATGGTTTTTGTGAGCTTTAGAGGTACAGCACATGAATCATTTTACACATGCATCTTCACATTGAATAATCAAAAGCTGAGAATTCCTCCTGTATAACTGATGTGTCACTTTTAGAAGTGCTGCTTTTAGCAGACAGAGGACGACATGTTCATGTTGTAACTCTACTGTGAATCAAACTGCTTTAACTCTGGTTTCTATTATGGTAGTCATGAAACAGGCCCTGCAACACAACTCAACATAATGTTTGAATATGAAGCTGCTGTCAGACGTTAACACGTGAGCATGAATGTCATCTACATGCACCCTCATTAAACTGGGTTTGTGCCACTCTTCGTGACAGTTCATTTGAATTAGTTGGTTTTTCGGGTGGGACCTGGCGTTCCAGAAGCTTAATGTCACCCTGCTGATCATTGTCCTGTTCAAGTTTCACCCGCCTGTTAGTCTGAGGGTAGTCCTTCTCTTTCATTATTCACTTTGCTATGTACAGAAACATGTGAATGAAATTCTTCCTTTGGTGCCAAACAGAAAAATGCATGTATAAAACTGATAACTATAATAAATGATCATTTAAAAAACAACAGAAACAGTTATAAAGAACTACATTAAGTACAATAAAAGAAATATAATATAAATCTAAGATAGAAATAAAATAAGAAGAATCTGAGCTGCAGGGCAAATGTCCATATTTATCCAATCAATGCTACGTCAGCATGTTGGTGGGGTCTTTGAGGATGGAGGCAGCTGTGGACTGATGGTAGATCCTCTGCACAGAGGGCGGTGGAGTCCTAATGATGTTTTTGGCAGTCTTCAGCACTCTGTGCAGGTGCAGTGGTGTTACCGTACCACACGGTGATGCAGCTGGTCAAGATGGCTTCGACCATGCAGCTGTAGAAGCTCCTCAGTCTCTCCAGTAAATGCAGCCATTGATGTCCCCTCTAAACCAGCTGTGTGGTGTTAAATGTTCCTCCCTGCTCAGGTGTGTGGAGTGTCCATGTTTGTAGTAATGTTAGCTGAAGTTACCAGTCCTGGCAGACTGGGGCGCAGTGTGTAGACAGTTTATGGATGGGTTTGTGTGGAACGACCAAGTCAACAAAAAGCAGGGACAGGCTGAAGATGGAAGCATCAGAGACACAGCGCAGAGATCACCCAGGGATGTGATCTGGTCCTGCTGCCTCACGAGGGCTGATCTTCCTCGGTGCTCTGAATAACTTGTACTTATAAAAACTGTTTGAACCGATGATCATGGAAATGTCTCCAAGAGACTTTCCCATTCTGTGTGAATCTAAAACTGTCCTTCACGCTGTTCTGTCAAACAAATCATTCTTCTGCTGCACACCGAGCAGAAAGAACCCTGAGAACCATTTATTAAAAGGTTTAAGAGAGTTTATGTATATATTCAGTTTAAAGGATGATGATAAAAGAGAGAAATCAAAATCTCTGCATTTCTCTTCCATATCGAGCTTTTATGTCTTCTTGCAAGCCAAGCACACGTTGTGCCCTCAGACTCCACAGTGTACACTAATGAGTCTGTAGGGAGGAACAGCTGTCCTTTAAGTGAAAGCCTGACCGAGGCTGAGCTCTCTGATGCTTTCTCATCAGCACCAGAGATGGAACCAATAACTGCCATGCTTTATCACCTGGAGGAAGCGAGAGGACGGACGTGGCTGTTGATCAGAACAGGTTGGTGCTTTATGTTGCACACGTGAAACATGCAGCTAAATATAAAATATATATATAAAGCATCATTTCACAATATTAGTCCAGCTGTTTCGTTCAAATACTTAGAATGAAACAATTGATCAAATCATTGATTGTTCATTAATCCACAGTGCTGGATACTGGATGGTTTCCTTTCACAGTTTTGTTTGTTTGTGGCAAACTGCATTACATCCTAATATCTCAAATAACATTAATAATAAAATAATATTCTTCTAAAAATAGACACCAGATAAATAAAATTAATTGATCGATTGTTAATAAAACAATGACTTTGTCACTGTTGATCGTCACCAAAACATCCGCTCAGCTGCTCACAGTGAATAATATATAATTTATAGTTTGCTCTATAAAACAGCTCCACCTGTTTCGCTTGGCACAGTTTTTAAACCGATCTCTCAGGTTTGCTGAATATTAGTCTTTAGCTTATTTGTCAGACGTGAAGAGCAGCTGGATGAATTTCTCTGTTAAACAGAGCTTTGATGTCTCTTCACCACATTCATGTTATTTTTCCAGAGTCAAAGTGTCGCCGTGAACAGACCAACATTAGCCAAATGGACCATTTAAAAGTTGTCAGCCAGATGTTAAAGTAAACACTAAAGCAACAAAAAACATCCAGAGAGAGATTTTATCTGATAGTTTCATAAAACAGGCAGAAATGGAGAAACATGTTTCTATCTGTTGTAATGGTTACACACGTTTGTATATTTGTTTGCTTTAACCTTATATTTAGTGCCTGTGGGTTGTTTGAGGACTCTCATAGTTCCCTGAGGGAGGCTGTACCTCTAAAGTCTGTCTGATGGTCAAATTTCGGATAGTGCCTGCAGCTGCAGCCCTCTTATAGTTGTGTGGAGATGCAGAGGGAACTGTAACTGTACATTGTTGTGTGAGTTTCTGGTGTTGTCACATTGTTTATATAATTATGTCTGGACATCAATGGTCCTTCAACATTCACACGTCCATCACTGAAATCTTAAAATGCTAATAAACTCATCCCACACTGGTTGGAACAGCTGGACTTCTCCTCTCACTGTATACATATATACACAATAAATCATTGTTGTTATGTTTATCATAAACCTAAATATCGTACTACTGCTGTCAGCCCAGTATGTGTGGTTACCAAAGTTACATTTATGCTGTTCTAGTCATTCATTCATAAATATGATCCGTGGCTGTTTCTGTGTGTTTGTGTTTATAAGAAGTCTTTAGAAAGTCAAACAAACAAATAATAACAAAAGAACTGAATTACAAACACAATAACCAAGAAAATAAGTAATGAAACTTAATCTGACCAAACAGCGTTTCTCCTTTTACTCTAAAGGAATATTTTACAGATAAACAGTGAACATCAGGGCAGCTCACCGTCTTGCTGTTTGTAACGGTGGGAGATGAAAACATTAGTGGGCTTCTCCACCCCCAAACTGAGAAACTCCACAGACTGTTTCCCATACTTGTGAATCTTGAAGACCTCGTGTTTTAACCCAGTTCCATAAATGTAGTCCTCAAATATATCGATTCTGTACGGCTGGGAGATTCCTAAACATCCAGCAGAGAAAAGAAGGCAGATAAAATCACACCTGCAGCTTTGGGATTATGAAAGTTTGTATCCTGAGGTGCGCGGATGAAGGACGACTGTGTGTCAGAGGATTGGTGCTAACAGACATTGTTTAGAACCTTAACCTTGTGCCATATAAAAGCAATATTAATCTGGCAATTATTTGATAAAAAAGTTGAGAAAAACAAAGCGAAGCATGAAACGTATTTGTGTAGATGAAAACATTTTCCATTTGTGTTTACCGTGTCTGTCGCTGATTGTCACCAGAGGGTCCGAGCCATCCAATCTCATGCTCCCTATCTGCGAGAGCTCAGGATCAGCCCAGTAAATACGCTGGTTGAAATAATCAATGGCCAGCCCTGTGGGAGGATGAAGGTAAGAGATTCATTTACCTGACAAATTACACAGAGATCACTGTGGAGTCCCTCAGAGGAGGAGACCTTAAGGTCAGGACGGTTACAGACCAGCGTTTCTCCTTTGGATTGTTTCTATTCACCAGCTTGTGTTTAAAATCCTGAGAAATAACGTTTTGATCACAATGAGCTATTTTACAATTTCACTGTTTCCCAGAAGTCTGACTGTATAATTGAGCACCTGGCTGCAGCATTTAAATAGGTGTGCATTTTTCCACTGATGATGAATTCCTCTTTGTGCGACCAAGACAGATCATTGCATCCTTGAATTTAAGGAGGCCAAAGCAGCTCTTCAAAACTAGATCAGCACTAAGTGCTTCCCTACAGGCATACAACACGTCCCGAGCAGCTGTGCGCTACTGCGTGTGCTGCTTTGGATATATTTAACTTCCATTTTATTCTTTAGAATAACAGACAGTCTGCATGCAGAACTGTATTTCATATATAACTGCAAACGTCACGTGAGGCTGCAGGCGAGAGTAAACACGTCACCTTTGTGTGTGTAAGTGTTACTTATGTTGACACAATATTGTTACATATTGTTATTTAATCAGACTCAATAACAAACACACGTGTTTATATTGAACCTCTGCTATGTGGAATTTGCATGTTGTGCATCAAATGTGTTTTACTGCTTTGGTGTATATGTACATATATCAGCCCAATCACACTGAGCTGTGTTACTTTTTAGTCTTTATTTTTATGATAGTTCAATCATTTCAATACCTGGAATATAAATGGTTATTAAATATAATAATTAATTAAATAATTGATGGACAGGTATGACCAGACATGTCAGAACGCACACAGTTCATTCATAAACTCCCAACATTAAACGACTTCAAAAATTAATGATGAACTTTTTAAAAACATTCCAATAATGTGGTTCAACAAAACTCAATGTGAAGGGAAAAAGGAATAAACGAGCGACCCACCAGTGGGTCTCCTCAGGTTTTTCTCCAGCAGCACTCTCCGCAGTGAGCCATCCATGGCTGATTCCTCTATCTGAGAATGATCACCGATTACGCTCCAGTACATCATTCTGTAAGGAACCACAATCAGCTTCTTGTAAATGCATTTAGTTTTACAAATACATGCTCGGGATCACAGCTACTGCAACCAGCAGTGTTTGGTCTCATTTTTTAGTTAATATGTTTTACAGTTATAATAATATTAAAAAGTAAACAGGTTATTTTTTACTACAGCATCAGAAGTTGAGACGATGAGGAAAACCAAAGATTCATGAACAGAGCGACGTTTCACAGCTGTACGCCGCTTTGTTGTTGTTGTAACACCTTTGTTGGAGCAGGCGAGTTTAAGTGATGTAAGAGGAAATGTAACCCATTAATCTGCTGAGCTGAGTAATTAATAACATGCGTACTGAGTATTATGTAATGTGAAATTGATTACATTTTCTAAAACAGCGGCTCATTACCGGATTAAATAATGGCCCTCTGGCAGAAAAGCCTGTGAAGTTGAATATTCTGTAAGTGTGTACTTACCCCCGGGTGGGGTTGACAGCAATGGCGTACGGCTCTCCAGCTATATCAGTGATCAGGCGGGTGCAGTTTGGTCCTTTAAGTTGGCCCACATTTATGGAATATCGTAATTTAGTCCAGTGGGCTGTGTAATAACTAAACCAGTGCATCCGGGAGTGATCGGTCCAATAAATGTTTCCTGTAATCCAGTCAGCAGAAATATCTCGGGGTCGCCGGAAGTCTGAGCACTGCAACCGATAAGAGTCACAACGTCAGGCGCTCTGGGCGCTCGTGCATTCGCTGATTCAAATTTGTCTCTAAAGTGAGACATGGCAGTGCAGCAGATGAAACTAAAACACGGATTATTTTTAAACACATTTTTCTTTTACATTTTCTTCCTTATAAGCACAAAAATTAAAATACAATAAAAAATACTCACAATATTTCTGACATTTGTTTTGCTTTGACTTCTTTCCAGAGTGTCTTTGTAAAAAATCCCACCAGGGTTGAACTGGGTCGCCCAGATAAACTTTTGGTGGTGAAACAGAACATCCATCCCAATGATTCGAGCATTGTCCTCAATGTGCGTGGGCAGCCTGTATCCGTGGCTCTGGTTAAAGGGATACAGGAAGCTCCGGATCTCGGTATCGTTGGACACGTAGAACACTCGTTCCTCCGGTCCTGCCGTGAGTCGTTCATGTGTTAAAAAGTGAAACCATTGATTAAAATGACTCATGTCACCACAGTGGATACACTGAGTTTTCTTAGCATACCTCTTGCTACACAGTTGCCGTTGATCTCCTTAAAATTCCGGTCGCATGAGCATTTATAGGATCCTTTAGTGTTCACGCAGTAATGAGGACAAGCGTCAAACTGCAGACATTCATTCATCTCTGCAAAAAAGTACAGCCTCATTTATGATGCTGCACATGTAGAGTTATCACTTTCCCACATAACTGTGTGCATGTATGATATTTACAAACGCGTTATAAAGTCACATCATTCGTTTCCATTTAAGACCGTTTATTTCCCCAGCTGTGAAAGTTTTACTGAGGTTTGACTCACAAACTCACCTGCTGACACCTGGAGGTTTTTATGAGGACTATACCTGCTCAAAATGAGCAACAGGCACCAACCAGGCCGACCAGTTTCCTCTAAGCTAACTAAAGGAACAGATACTCAAATCTGCAGCTCAAATGATAAAAGCCAAAAAAGCCAAAAAAGAAGGAAAAAAAGCCATTTGATATTTTTTGTAAGTAAAATCCTCTCAAGTTTATTTATAAAGTACATTTTCAAACAAGGTGCTTCACAATGTAAAACGCCACTGAAGTAAATAAAATGCACAACAATGATGCAGTAAAATATAGAAAAACAAATAAAATAGTCAATAAAAACAACAGCAGCTAAGGCTGTGTCGGTCAGTGTGTGTTAAAAGCCAGGCCATAAAAACAAATCAGTGAAACTACATGATACACGGTTACCTTCACACTGGCCCGTCTTCTGATTCCTCTTGAAGCCAGGTTTGCACTGACATATAGAATTAGCATTGGTCTGGTTGCAGATGGCGTCCTCTCCACACGGATTGGTTTTCTTTCCACATACATCTCCACTGGAAACTACAAATAAAGGCAGAACTTTGATTACACATCAGCCTGTGCATCTGAGACACCTGCTGGGCTCCTTTCATGTGCAAAAGCCAAAGAAGCATCTCCATCTTTTATAAAGCACACAGCACGCTGCAGGCACGGGCGCGCACGTATTAACATAAATAACAAAACATTCTGTCCAAAATGAGGGATAGCTTCGCTTTCTGATAACATCGCGGTGACATTTGATGTGTTTGCTTGTGCCGTACTTACATGCCTTGCAGTCTTGCTCATCTGAGCCACCGTCCCCGCAGTCACTGAACAGGTCGCACTGCAGCTGGATCGGGATGCAGCGTCGGTTACTGCAGGAAAACTCTGTCTTCCCACAGGGCCGAGGTCTTCCAGCCACGACCTCTGCTTCAGTGCACACAGACCGAGAGCCGACATTAGCTCATGAGAAACAGCCTATCCAGTTACCTGCGTTTGACTTGCTGAAGACACGAAGTCATCATGAAGTCAGTTTAGTGCGGCGTTTTTCTGGGATTACTACTTTGATTTCTATAAAACGATGACCCAGAGTCTCTTTATTTGCTGGCAAACAGTTTTGCAAGTGTTTAAAATAAATCAGAGAAAGATCTTTTTGACTTTATTTGTTAATTATTCACACTAAAACTTGTTGACGTGTTTCACACGTTTTGCTTTTGTTTTAATAAACGGTTTCATCCTCGGAGAACATAAGAAAAAGTTTGCCATCCTCCTCCAATAACAGACAGAGATAAAGAATATCATACTGCGATGAAGCCATGGATGAGGAGATTAATAGGATTAAGCTCAGATTGAACAGAAGGATAGAGGGCGGAAGCACAGAATTCTTAGAGGTAATGAAGTGATGGAGGAGATGGATCAGTGTATCAATGGAAGCAGAGAGGGAGATGAATGGAGGGCAGGAAAAATGAGCGAGTGATGGAGGAGAGCAGAGATGTGTCCTCTCCTTCCTGTCTGCTCTCTGTGATTATTCACACAAAGCTGTGAGGAGGAAACAGGCTGGCAGCGCTCGTGTGTTTGGAAAGCATTTTCATTTTCACCACAAAAATCAGGAGGAATAAATTGTAAACTGTGTTAAGTGCACCAAACGTGGCTCCCGCTTAACATGCAGTCGCAGTCCTTTTTCTGCCTTTCAGATTCATCTGCAGCACATTTAGACTCCTGGTACTCGAGCAAAAGTTCCAAACCTGTGTTTGCAGGTTTGCACTGCACGAGCACACAGCCTCACACCCGTGTAGGACCAACGGGCCTCTGGTGCTCAACGAATATTCAACGTTCAGCTATTTTAGTCAAACAACGTAAAAGAGAAAAAAGAAATCTCCGTCATTCAACAGTCACTAAGCGGACGCTGCTTCCTTCTTGGTGCTTCTTTTTCTCCCAACTCCAATCATCATTCTTACAGAACAAAACGATATTTGTGCTGCTGCGTATCAAGGACGGCTGCACCGGGGGCGCTTTTAACCTTCTGCACTTAATTTGATGAATAAAGCGTCGTTGAACTTTCACACAAATACTGCTCGAGGCATCATTCGGTCCGTGCTGGTGCGGTTTGCGCTCACCACACTCTTCTTCGTCCGAGTTGTCGCCGCAGTCGTCCACTTTGTTGCAGACCTGGTCCGTGCGCAGACACACGTGATCGTTTCGACAGCGGAACGGCCTCGTGGGAGGGCAGGGAAGCTTCGCTGGAGGACAAAAGACACAAACAGCTAATGGAGATGTCTTTCAATGAAACTATAAATAAATAATAAGTGCATGAAATCTTTTATGAAAAGACAATGAAACATTCCCTCACGGGAGATCGAAAAGCAGAGGTCTATAAAATATGCATCGTCTGCTTCAAAGGAAATTCTTGTGAGTGACATCTCAACCCACCACACATGTCTACGTCCTCGTCAGAGTTATCTCCGCAGTCATCCTTGCCGTCGCACACCCACGTGTGGAGTTTGCATAAGGTGTTGTTGCAAATGAATTCATCAGCTCGGCAGAAGAAGGCTGCTGCAATCGAACAGTGCAACAAGACTTTTAGCGCCTCAAACACGCCAACGGTAAAAAAAGTGCATTCAAAGGAGAGCAGGACTCATAAATCGCCCATTACAGGATTCTAATAACAGATAACATCATGATCCTGACAATGTGGATCATTCCCACTAACAGGAGCAGAGCCTGCTTCTATTCCTGTCTGTCTCTCGTCTCTGAGCTCGTCTTCTTCCTCTCTGCCGTTTCGCCCTTTTATCATTAAATGCTGAGCAGCCGCTCACATCAATTCTCTGTTCAAATATAGAAAAATGAGACTTTTTTTACCTTCAGACATCACCTGTCACCGAGGTCACGCTGACACCTACCCTGGCCGCAGTTTTCTTCATCGCTGTGGTCCATGCAGTCCAACACGTCGTCGCAGCGCCAGCGCCGAGGGATGCAGTGGGCCCGATTCAGACACAGGAACTCGTCTTCTCTGCACTCCTTCACGCAGCCGATCTGTTAGCAAAGCTCTCATCAACATAAAGACTGGACAAAGGCAGCGTCTCCACATATTAAAGGCCAGAACTGCAGAACCATGAAGGCTAATGCTTTATCACCCCAGGGAGCCACACGAGCACAAAGGATGCTACATGTCTTTAGTTTGGGATCCTTTTTATCTCGAGGACCTCGACCTAACATATGCACAACTCCGTATACAATCATGGAATATCTCTTAACATGCGTTCCTTAATGAGCGCACCAAACCCTCAAGGATAAAACTGGGAAAAGGTCACACGTATGCCACACTGTGACAAAGTCATCACTGAGAGCGTTTATGTCATCTGACTGCACACAAACACAGACAGACTTACATTTCCTGGAAGCACAGATGGAAATATTAAAGGCTTCAATCATTTCACTCCAGAACAAAGAAGTAAGAGAGTTAAAAAACATAAAAATACATCATGAGTTTTAGTCTTTCTCTCTGTTCCATAACTCATAAAGACACCATTCACTCTTTTTCTCTGCGTGTTTGTTTATCTTCATCTTTACGGCCGACTTTCATCCACAAACTGGGAAACGATAAAATCAAAATTTTAAAAAAGAGTCTAATGATTTGAAAATATTTAATGTTGTTAGAAACGGTACAAAAATGGGGCTTTTTAAAAAATGTGATGGCAAAATGCTTCAGAAAAGCTGAAAGAGCATATTTTCCAAATGTTTTCCCACACGTGAGATGAGACGTCAGCTAAACCATTGGTTTGTTCTAAGATGAGTTCAGCTCATTTCACACAAACACCACAAACCATCACGTCTACAAAAAGCACTGATTGGTCCTCGGTTCATGCACGAAAAGCAGCTTTCTGATTACTTACTGCAACACCATATTACTACAGTTTAAGGTGGATTGTCTGACCTCATCCGAGCCGTCCAGGCAGTTGTCGTGTCCGTCACAGCGCAGGCTGGCCGACACGCAGCCGCCGCTCGTGCACACGTACTCGTTGACCGAGCAGGACGGCACAACTACAGAAGGGAAGAGTGTGTTACAGGGACGACTCACAGAGATGAAGTTTGTAACACACATGTGATTCAGCCACGATCAGAGTTTGAGTTTCCTCCAGTCACAGGTGGATCTGTGAGACTGTTGTTGGTTGGAGACAGCAATGACCTCACAGAGTACACTCAGCGCTTCTCTGAACTATTCACAGTGAAAATAAAACGTTTCTTTGACCTACAAAAGAATAATAACTATAAATTGAATTCTTCACGCTTGCAATACAAACAATATTGTCGACAACACAGGTTGCACAAGAGGACGGCTCTGTCGTTCAGTGTGTGGTGGCAGATTTCTTCACCTGTTTCCTGGCAGTTTTTTTCATCTTCACCCATCTTGCAATCTTCCTGGCCATCACACATCCACTTTATCGAGATGCACAGGTTGTTGTGACAGCGAAACTGGTCATCAGAGCAGTGTGCCTCACAGCCTTTCTGCAATTAAATACAGAGAGACATCAAGGACACGGACACCTACATGTCCAACGTCTAGCAGCCTGAGTGCTTCCTGTAAGGACCGCCCCCCTGCTGAGCGGAAACAGAAACAGCATCATACATAATCCACAACGTAGCACACAGGATGCTAAAACAGCTTACGCAGAGGATGTTGTCACAATCGGTCACAATGAAGGAAGTAACGAAGGGCTGACAAACGCAGTGATGAAGAGAAATGTTCACATGAACACAAACGGACCTACACTGTGCAGCGTCCCCGACGCCACGTGCACGCTGTGGCTCAGGAGGCGAACCACGTCTTCAAACTGCGTCTGTGAGCACAGAGTGAGGACTACACGTGTGGTTTTAGAAAAGAGCTGTTTAAAAGTGCATGCGGTTTATAGTGCAGAGCACTTTAAGTGATCGATATGACTACAAAGCGCCGTATAAATGCAGTCCATTACAAACTAATGATGTAACCGCTGTTAAACACGCTTTCCAGAGCAAAGTCTAGTGCTCAGTGAGGCTTGAAAGGGACCAACAGGTGAAGAGGCCTTGCTTTTTATAAAGTGTTTAAAAAATGATTTACATTGATTCCAAAGCAGCCGGCAGCCTCTCCCAATAAGAAAGAAATAAAAACAGAAATAAAGCCTCAGAGGTTTGCCCCGTTGGGACTGAAAATAAATGCATGCACTTTTCTTAAAAGCAGCTAAACTTCATGATGCATTGAATCCAGCATGAATGCAGCCAACATTGTTCTTCCCCACATTTATGTAAACACAGGTGGGCACCGAGCCACACAATGGCTCCTGTGAATGACTGAGTTTAATAAGAACTGCTGATTGAAAGGAAACTTTCTCTCCTCAAACTATTTGACTGCACTGACCCACAAAGCTGGTGCCGGGGAGCCACATAATAAAGGGTTAATTAGGGTTGCACTGGTTTGCATGGAGGAGGATTATATGTAAAAATTGCTGTGCAAATGTTGAACAGAGCAATAAATTAACAGGAATAATGAATGGTAATAACAAGGCTTTGTCCTTGAATTATGCATCGTTATCACTGATGGGGCATTTTTATGTGAATCCCACAGAAATCTCTTTACGCCATGAAATGCCAGATAAAGCCACATTTAAGTTCTTCACACATTACCAGAGTGAAAAATTCTGACAGAAATTTGAGACATGAAGCATCTTTATGGACAAAACAGTCTTTGTGCTGCTGAAAGGCACGGGGATTAGGATTTACAAAAGGAAACGAATACGAGGCATTTCATGCACTAATGTACTTGAAGGTGCAACAATTCATCATGGCGATGCTTCCTGTCCAGCATTGTTTTGGAATATAGCAACCATGACGAGGAGATTTGGATCAGCGCGGTGAATTATGCCCACAATGGGATTATTTTCTTTGCAGGCGCCAACATAGCCATCTAATTTCAGTTCTCTTTTCCAATTTGGATATTTAATGTGTGCTTGTGCTGCACGCTCAGATAGTGACAGACATTTTCAAGGGATCAATTGCAGAGTAAATTACACTATCCATATGCTATAATTTGGCTCATGTACACTGTGATTTGTACGCGTTAAGCCTCTCTATGTCCTTTTGTGTGTCTACAATAGCACATTTATGTGACCTGTAATTTTTATTTGACTTATTATTGACCTCCATCATTTGACAGCATTAGCTAACACTGATATGATAGAACCCACTCACGCCTCGTTAGCAGCACAATTTATAATAACCGTTGAACATGAACTGATAATTAATAATGCCTGGTGTAATGTAATTACACTATTATGGTAAATAATACAGTAAATGTGTGTTTATTGATTTAATTGGTTTTTGTGCTAAAACTGTGTTTGATGCATGGCTGATGAGCTCTATATATGTGGTAGAGTTAGTAATTACTACCAGATGTTATTGCTGTGTAATAAAGGTTTCACTGCAGGTGTCCTTTAAAGTTTAGAGTCAGCAGTAAACCAGGCGGCTAACAAAACTACAGCTGGAAATAAAGTGAACAGAGAATCAGTCCTCATATGCTCGCATCTTAAAAGTCAATTAAAACAAGTGACATAAACTTCTAATAACTTTAAAAACATGTAACTGACCAATGCAGTTTAGCCAAAAATAGCCAAACATGCGATTATTCATTTGCAAATATGTGTTAGGTGCAGGCTGTGTGCAGACAGGAATAGGACCCAAGGTGCAGACTCCGGAGACCAAAGGTGAACTCAAAACAGCTTTAATACTGAACTCAAAAAGGGGTAACATAACATGACTGGAAAAAATCAAAATAAACTTAAACCAGAGGACTAACAGAACACACAGCATAGTAAACGGTAGAACGCGACAGAGAGCACAGGAAAACACAGGGCTTAAATACGCAGAGGGAGTAATCAGGGAATGGGCAACAGGAGGGAAACACAGCTGGGGCAAATCAGGACTAACGAGACAAAGAAGCGTAAACTGAACACACTGAGAAAAGACAGAGACCTTCAAAGTAAAACAGGAAACACAACACAGACTGAACTTACAGACACAGACTGACTGGACACGGGGATATAGCAACTAAGGATACACAGAGACGCGAACTAGACAAGGGGATACAGCTGACAGGGGAGACAGAGCAACTAGAGACGACAGAGACAAAAACCATAAGACAGAACTCAAAGAAACCAAAGACTAGAAATTATAAATAATATAACAAACTCAAAAACCCTGGGTCAACGACCCAGGCCTCCTAACAATATGCACATATTAGTCAGTTTCTAATGTCGAGAGCAGAGGGACAGAGAGGTTAAAGTCCCTCCGGCTTTCACATCTCAGAGTAAAAGTGTCACGATCCTGCTTCATCTGACCCAGCGTTTTGAGTTTTTATATATTTTGATGTTTATGGTTTCTGTTTAAGTTCATCAGGTTCTCTGAGTTCATTTCTATTATGCCGAGGTTGCTGTTACAGGTCACTGTTTCTTCTTCACCCCCTGTGTTTACGTCTCCCTCGCCCTTCACATGTTTCATGTCTGTGTCTCATTATGTTTCCTGTTTTATTTTGAAGGGGTCTGGTGTCCCATGTTCGTTGTGTTTAGTTTCACTCCCCTGTGGCGTCATTATGTTTATTCTAATCAGCTGTTTCCCCGTGTGTTTCCACGTCATCACCTCCTGTGTGTGTTTAGTCTGTGTGTTTCCACTCGTTCCTCGTCTGATCGTCTGCTTTGTTTCCAGGTTTACAGATTCATGTCAGGTCTTCAGATTTCTGGGTTCCTGTTCTTGTTCTAGGGTTTTTATATTTAGCTCACCCAGTTTATGTTATTGTTAGCTTTGCCTTTCGGTTTTGTGCTGTTTACCAGCTGCTTTCAGTTCATATTAAGTCTGTTTGCACGCTTTGTTTGGGTCCACTCTTCACACTCCGCATAGTCTGCCTCAACCAGACTGTGACAAAATCGTCTGAACATCCAGCCTTATGTGTTAAAAATGAGCTTTTCCATCTTTGCTGAGATATAATCAAAGTACAGGTGTGATTAGTGTGATAATGTAGATGAGTTTGTGTGTGTAGACGCGGTCCAGCTTTGACCTTGGCAGGTGTGTGTGGGTGGCCACAGGAATGTAGGAAAGTCTGGAAATGTGTCAACAGCCCATCACTAAAGATTGTAATGGTTAAATTCATAATTAACATGTGACTGTGCTGATAGTTAATTATGCTTAATACTGATCAGAATATAACCAGGTGTATCAGCGTTGCACTGCCTGCTGGGTAACACCCACAGGATCAGGGTTGGGACTTTTTTAACAGCTGATCCTGACTTCCTGTATTGGGTTGTTGGCCCCACAGATTAAAACTAATATTTCCTCATTTTATGAACAGCAAAAAGAAAACAAACTAAATATATTAATGTTTACTAATAAAGGTTCATATAAACCTCATCTGAATTATCCAAGCAGTCGTAGTCCCCGTCACAGCGGAACCGGGAGGAGATGCAGTCGCCGTTGGCACAGGCAAAGTCCTTGTGGTTACAGGTGACGGGCTCTGAGTAGGAGAAAGACACAAAATCAACCATGTGATTCTTTCCCCAGCGTCACTCTCAGCAAACTGTCATCAGCCAAACGCTCCGTGTTTAGGATCACACGCTAATGCCTCAGCAAAACCACCGTTTTATCTAATTAGAGTCATTTTGTATTAGAAGTGGATGAACTGGCAAATCTGATCAAGATGTAAATACATTCATTTCTACTCTGACAACAAGCAGCGCGCTCTCTGAAGCCAAAAATCTCCTATTTGCCATTTAGTGCAAGTCCGTCCCCGAGGACGATATTAGGACGCAGCTAAACAGCTGCATCAGATCCTCCGCCTGGGCCCTCCCCCTGTTATCGTGGACTGTTAGCTAACTCTGGGCGTGCTGTAACCCAGACTCCCAGCAGGCATTGCAGCAAAATCTGATTTGCAGCCTCTCTATTGTCTCTGAGTCCACCTGTTTAATTCTGCACCGTCCAACACTTGACTGGCTTTTATTTGCATTTTAAGTGACATTAATAGGTATGGAGAATAAGCATCTAATAAATCACATACATTATGCACACTCAGCAGAGGCGCACATATAATGTGCAGACAAAAGCGTTCCCCTCACACAGGCAGACACCAGGAAATTTAACAAGCTGGGTTTCCGGCATCAAACGTAAATAAAAAGTTTTCTCCCAAAAGTGATGATGAATATCCAAACAAACAAAAAGAAGAAAGAACGTGTGGCTCACAGAGAAACAGCACAGATAATAAGAGCTTCCTGAGATGGGCCTGGATGGTTTGCATGTGTGTGTGTTGGACAGAGGGCTGGATGAGTCACCGGGAGCAGCAGTCAGGTGTCCCCAGATAACTGCATTTCTTCTGAATATCCGTGTAAAGTGACCGTCTGGGATTCAAACGAGCTCTGATCTTCATATGAGGCTCCAGTACAGACAGCTGGTACTGGTGTACTGGTCCCAAATAGCTCTCTACAGGTGTCACTGTCCCAGTTAGCCCTCAGGATATATAGTCCTGCCTTTTCTTTGTGCTTGGTTGCATTCTCTGCATGTGCTGCTTGGTGTTTGTGCAGGTCTCTGTGCCTTTCTTTGGATTTGATCCCAGGCTGTGAGAGTTTACTCCTTCTGGATTATAATGTTTATTGTGTTTTTGGACTTTGTGCTTCTGGGAGTTTTGTGAGCTGTTGTCAGAGTTCTCTGCCTCCTGCGTCTGGATCCTCTAAACCTACAATCCACACAGCGAAGGATGAGGACAGGTCATTCCACGACACCTCGGGTTAAGGTCAAGCCCCTGTGGCAGCAGACCATACGAGAACTGGACGGGCAACCAACTCCTGTCATTTAGTTCACTTTGTCACTGTGATAATAGAAAATAAAAGTGTGCTCTCACTCTCACACACAGAGAAATCTTAGATTACAGACAGAAGCATTTTCTCTGAGTGCAGAAGGAGATCGATGAACTCGAACAGCTGACTGTGAGAGGACAACGTCCTCAATATATTTCCATTTTGCAATTTCGAGCTTTAAAACCGCTGCTGATGAATGACCTCTGGGAGATGTGCGGGGTCCTCGTCCGTCTGCTCAGCGTCCTGCTCATTCGAGTTGCTCCTCTCGTGGATTACAAAATTCCTTCAAGCTTCTCGATGGTCATCAGGAAGCAAAGCTGCCCACAAACCTGCTCCACAGGTCAGATTTTATTATTTGTGCAGCGGTTTTTCTTTGTTTTAAACTTTAATAGCAGCTCTGAATTCCTGTGTGACCTGCCTGAAGAACACCGCCTCTCCAGCTCTGTCCTTTTGGGAACTTTAGATGTGCCTGAGGTTCCTTCATGGCTCTGTCATTTCCTTTATTGTTTCCTCATAACGGGATAAAGATTTAATACCTGTAGAACTGTCTGCAGGTATTCTGATGTTTCTCTCGATGTCTTTTTCACAAGTTTCCAGCTTGCATGTTGTGCTGTCGGTATGATCTTTGCAGGAAGCCTGCTACTAGCGAGAGTACTCCTGAAACTCTGCCACGAGGAGACAGTTGGTGCTAATATGGATTGATGAACACCCGGGTCTTTGAAATGCTTCTGTAGGCTTTTCCAGCATCGCCATAATTCTTCTTCTGACATCCAAAAAAAGTAGTTGACATCAAAGCCATGATTTATACCAACGTGGAGCAGACTGAGCAACAACAGTCATGCTTTCATTTAAAGGAGAGGACATCTTTGCATTGCACACTTTCATTTTGACCTCTGGCACACCTGAAAGCACAGCTTAGCTGTGGAAGACGTTGTTAGCGCGCAGGCTCACTTAGCTTCTCAGTCAGTCGAAGCTACAGCTGTTTGTGTGCTACTCGTACAATCAGATGATTCAAATTCATTTTAACATTAAGTTACTATTCTGTAGTAAATGTTCACGATCTTAGCTGTGAAACTGGAAAACTAAAGTGCTGTAACTGAAGGGAAGCGGTCAGGTACTCACTGCAGTTCTCCTCGTCTGAGTTGTCTCCACAGTCGTTCTGGCTGTCACACCTCCAGTGGTCGGGGATGCAGTTGTTATTCTCGCAGCGGAATTCATGAGGTCCACAGGTCTTTTCATCTTTTTCGTCGGGAGCAAACAAACACCAAGATGAAAATGGCTTCAAAGAGCATGAATATTAATACTGTGCTCGCTATCACATTTTCAGCCTGCAATCACGGCTTCCTCTGGGTTTCCCGACACGGAGTTCAAATCACGGTGCGCACTCAAGAGGCGAACGTACCTGACTGTGCCTCCAATCCCAACAAACGTGTGACAGGAAGTTGGCAAAACCGAGCGTTCTTTGAGAAAACACCAGCGACAGCTGCTGAACGACGCGGCTTTAGTGGGAAACCAAACTCGCCATGTTTCAGTTCCTCTGAGACGTAACACGAGCCAAGACTGAATCTGATATGTTCAAATCTGTCAGAAGCTTCGACATTGCTCTGGATACAAACACTCATTTCACCAGAGCAGAGAGGAAACGGATCCACAGGTTTTTTTCGTCATGAAACGTCTCAGCAGGAAGTCACTGAAATATTCAAAGATAGGGAAACAATTCAGAGGTGAGGCTTAAAATGCCTCCCACACACGCAATAAACAGCCTTTGAGAGTTCAACCGAGTGTTGACTCTTTTTTCATTTACTTTTGTGTTGGTTTTTGGAAAGACTCTGTGCGCGTTTGTTTATATGAAGAGCAGCTCGCGGCTGCTGTTTCAGAAACGATGGAGGGCTGAGAGTTTGAGGCTGAAATGAAAGCAGACGTCCAGCTGTTAAACCTTAATGGCCAAAGTAAAATTACTCAAAATATCTGCATTTATTTTTAAAAGAAGAACAGATGCGCTGACATTTCCTCCAATAATGCTTCCTCAGAATGGCTCTGCAAAGTCAAACCGAGAGCTTCTTTTTAAAAAGTCATTTCTGTGCAGACATCGTCAGGGATAATGGCCAAGGTAACGCTGTTATCAGTTAGGGAAGAGATGTGTCAAAAGAGGAGGGTGGCACATTCTGCCTGGATCTCTTTCCAACACGACAGCAGGAGGAGAGAATCAGGAGGGAAAGCTGAGTGCAGCAGCAGAGGACACAAGGCAGCCATTCATTAGGAAGTGGCTCAGTCACTTACAGCACATAAAAGATGTGACACGAGGAAAAAAGCTATATTTCCCTGTTAAGTCAAGCTCATTACCAAGTTAACAAGCAAAACTTCCTTAAAAAGTCTGAGGTAATTCAAAGTGAAATTACATTAGCTGCTGAGTAGGATGGTGCCCACCGCGCGCTCTGAAGTGGTGAAAAGTGTTCAGGTGACACCGAGGGGCAGGTAATACAGGCTGAGAGGTTAAAGCCATCAGTGAAGTATACAAAGTGGCAAAACATTAATTGGGCATTACTTCAGGGAGTTCTCAAGCTGACATGAAAAGCAGAAAAGCTGGAAATGAAACGAACTGTAATTACAATCTGCTGCGGAGCGTTTGAGGCATCGCACGTCGAAGCACGAAGGCATGATGAAGAGGAGGATAAACAGTTCACTCTCATCCAGGCCAATCACCTGTGTCATCGCAGGGATACGGCCGTAATACAGGAAATGATGCAATACGCAGCATTTCAGAGCTGCAGCCAGAGGCAGATGGTGCAGTTTTATTTAACTTGTATATGTATGAAAAACATAAATGCAGCCATGAGAAGCCATCTCTGCTGTGTGTGCTCCTGAACTGGGAGCTTTGTAGCAGGCTGGTGTCATTTACATATAATTTAATAAAGGTAAACACAGACGGTTGTGCATAATGACAGCGTGCTCTGGCGAGGCCCCTCTACAATCACACAGCGCAGATTTATCAGCAGACGCGTCCAGCTGCCTTCAGATGGCCCGACGGACGCTGCTGCTGCTGCTGCTGCAGTGAATGAGAAGCTTTTCATGCTTCGCAAAGCAGCTGTGCAGATGAATTTATAGATCATCGCAGACAATTCCTCCTTTCACATATTTTATAGTGAATTCAAAGTGAACACTGGCTGTTAGGTGAATCATTTAAATGGAGAATTTGCATTTTAGGCATTACTCCAAGTAGTAACACACTTATTGTCAGCACAAAGATTTGAATGAGCCTCACATCCAGCCTCCATCCTAAGTGAAAGCACAAAACAAACTCCGGCAGGTCACTGTAAATCCCGCCGTAACGCTCCGCAGACGGGAGCAACGCCTCAAACCCACATTAGTCTGTTTCATGAGGTCACCGTGAGGACTGGTGGAGTTGTAAAACAGGAAAATATCATAGCTTTTACAGGGAACTGTTCCCAGGATGGCATTTGACAGATTGACAGTAGCTCAATTTCAAGTTTATATGACAGCAAAGATTTTATTTTGTCGTTTTATTGATGTCTATTATTCACTCACGGTTTAAAATGGAACACAACGCCGTCCTTTCAGATCTGCAAATTAAATTAAAAGCTTGATGAGAACTGATTATCATTTCCCTCAAAAGGGAGACGAGTCGTGATTGATTAAGATTCTGAGACAAAAGCGATGAGATGAATAAGAAAGATGCATCCCAGTGCAGACAAAACACGGCTAAAAGAGCAGCTGTCAGCTTTCATCATCTGTCACGAGGAAACAAATGTTTAATCTTCGATCATTTCAGAAGCACCGTTTCTGGTTTTTCATTTATTTCCTCTTTCAGACGCACGTCATGCAGATTTCACAGCGGTGCTTTCACCTGCCCCAGCCCTGCCCTGGGCTTCCAGCACGCCACTGACAAGACACTCACTTTGATTTTGTAATTGTGTGCTAATATTCACGAGGAACGTCGGGCACGCCGAGGTCGTGATGCTCAGCTCTTACTAACAACAGGCACGGCCGTCTTTCTCGCTCGGCCCGAGTAAAAAAAAAGAAAGAACTAGAAGCAGCGAGTGAGAGCGAGCGAGGCCGAGTGAAAAACGAATTCTGCCACCTTTAACGGAGAAAGAGGGGATTCTGGTTAACTCACCACAGTCCGCCTCGTCTGACCCATCTGCACAGTCAGGGTCCTCATCACAAACCCACAGTTTGGAAATGCAGTGCATGGAGGCTTTGCACTGGAACTGGTCTGGGGAGCAGGTGCTTTCAGCTACGGAGGGAATGAAGTCGTGTGAAAAAGAAGAAAGTAATCCGGACATCATATTATATTTGTAGAAAAAGCTGCAGAAAAGGGGAAAAATGCAGTGCTTCAATAACATCTCCTTCACACACATTTTCAATCTAGCGAGGTAGCAGCAGCCTCTTGTTATAGAGCCTGACATTGTTTCAAATGGCATTTTAATTTCAGCGGTGTCGCGTTCCTCACAAAAGAGTATTCAAAACCACATCCAATCACGCTGGAAGTCTAAGAAAGGCCTGAAAGTAATTAGCTTCACTTTCATTAAGTCTCTCTTTCTCCTCCTGACTTTCTTGCATTTCTCCCCCTCCTCCCCCCTCCACCCCCCACCCCTCCTGCAATCACATGCAAGACAAATGTGGCAATCTGAAAGAGTTGAATAGGGTATGATATTCTGATGAGTTACATCACTGCAGAGAAAATCTCTTCTTATCCTCTGCGTGATTCAATATCTAATCCCTTTTCACAGAAACAGGTCATAACAAGGGTTGTCTGTGGAATACTTAATGCAGACTATGTGAAGTTAATGGCTTCATATATTCTGTCCAAGCACAGAAATACACTAACCGCACTGAAAAAAGCACAATTAAAGTGATTTTTGTAATCAGTTAAATTATACCTCTGAAACAGAGACGCCAAAATCCTTAAATCGTCTTGTTTTTCAGCTTGTTTCTGCAGCGTTAGGACGCTGATCAAGTGAGGGATGCACGTAAGCTTCCCTCAGTCTAACATCCTAATTAAGCCATTCAAGACAATGAGTCTAAACATAATAACGCTGAGCCTCACGGCAGTCTGTCTCATCCTCTCCGTCGCCACAGTCGTCCTGGCCGTTGCAGCGCAGGTTAAGAGGGATGCACTTCTGTTTGCCTGTGCACTTGAACTGGCCCGACAGGCAGATGTACGTCTCTGAATTAGAGCAAAGAAAGAAGCAAGAAGTACGAATTAAGCAAAGCGAAACCTCAGTTTCAGACTGACGGGCAGTAACTCAGCAGACAACAGCTCAGTTTATCAAAACGTCTTTAATTATGAAGCAAAGATTTTGAAGTACCGCCGTAAAAAAGTGATTTTATTAATAATTTAGTCTATAAAACGACACAAGCTGATGGTGACAAACGTTTGTTTGTCAACAATGCAAAACACAAACATACTCAATTTACAAACGGAAGAAGAAAAACAGAATTACAACAACTGTGAGGCTGAACCCAGCAGTGGCCTGAAATTCCTATTAACAAATAATGAACAATTTATCACAATAGTTTTAATTAATTTTCTGGTGACCGACTAAACTAATCGCCTGATTAAGTCATTATTTCAGTGCTAATAAGTACTAGCCAAGAAATGCCAGCAAATAACAGAAAGGAAAAAATGCTGCTTGGTAACGAGCGACACAGGAGCGCCGTTTCCATCCTTACCACAGTTAGCTTCATCTGTGTTGTCGCCACAGTCGTTCTCTCCGTCACAGATGAAGGGTGGAAGAGCACAAAGGCCGGTGCCACACTGAAAACGCCCAGGCTGACATTTGAATTCAGCTGTTGAGGAAATATGGTTCAGTCCATATACAGTAACAGTTTAACTGTAGCAGCCTCAGTGACCCGAGTGTCCTTACTCCCAAATCAATGTTGCTATTGCTGAAAGCTCACTAAAATAATGAGGTTGGCTTCCTCTGGTTTAGTGCGGCTCTAAAGCAACCTTGAAACAGCACGGCACTCACGGCAGTCGGCGGGTTCATCGGAGCCGTCCCCACAGTCATCCACGGTGTCGCACTTCCACCAGAAAGGGATGCACTCATCTGTGCCGCAGCGGAACTTTCAAAATCAAAACAACACAGAGCTTAAAGTCAGTCGGCTCTTCAAAGCTTCAGAGTTGAAATCAATACGCAGACGTTTCCTCGGCCCTGAGGTGCATGTTCGAAGAGGGAAGCTTACGAGAGTCAGGCAATTTGTCTTCACGGGAAAAATCCTGATCAAGACAGAAGGAGGAAGAGTAACGGCGCTCACCTGACTGGACGTGCAGTTGGAGAGGCAGGTTTTGTTGTCGGCCGCCAAATAAAAATTCGTGGGACAGGCACATTTGTGTTCCCCGCCGGGGGACAGGAGACACAGGTGGCTGCATCCTCCATTCGCAATCTGACACTGGTGCTTGGGAACTACACAGAAGACAGAAGCACGTGAACGAGTTCAAACCGGATCACACAAACCGCTTTCCTCTGAAAACTACAGGAGCGCACGGACACCGCTCGGCACCGGAGGACAGAATGAATACGAGCGCCAGATGGACTCCATACCTTCAGGCTGGCGCAGCGAGTGGTAGACCTTGATGGATTTGATGGCTTGCCAGGAGTTGAGGAGCTCGATCCCTTGAGCGCCGGTCGTCTTGTGAGCACGTCGCAGAGATTTGGACTTCCCGTCAGTCCAATAGACAAAGTCCTCAAACAAAGTCAGCGCCATTACTCCTTGGATGTGATCGTAGGACACTGGAACGGGGCGAATAACCACAGCGGACCTCAATTACTCTCTGTCCTATTCTACGTAGCAACTGTGGTGCTGCTAATCATGTAACACAGTGTGAATATTAATCACTGACATCAGTGACAAACGAGATATATTTGTACTATCAATGTCCTCATTTAACTTTCAGTGAAGAAATAAGCAGCTGTTCTTTAACCGAGCGACACCTTCGTCTCACCTTTGCGTCTTTGGGCGCCATCCATGGTGGCAAACAGGATGTGGTTGTCGTCGGCCCAGTAGAGCCTCTTGTTGGTATAATCGATGGTGAGAGCTGTGGGGCTGTAGATCTCTGTGTCAATGATAACCGTCTGCCCTCGGCCGTCCATGCCGATGCGCCCGATGTGAGGAGGATCACAGCAGTCTACCCAGAAGATGTACCTGGTCAGAAGGACAGCACAGTTCAAAGAGCTGTGCACGAGCCCAGGCAGAAGGGCAGCTCTTACTGGCATGGTAGCGTAGCACACATGGTGATGAATGACGGCCATAAAAGGGTTTTACAAAGATTGAGATAAAAAATAATCAATAATCAAATTCAATGGGAGAACAAAAAAGTGTGTGTGCAAGACACAAATGCATCTTCCAATTTAAACTTAATGTGAGAGCAATCATAAAAGAGCAACATCCTAACTGAAAACAGGGAGCAGAGGATCTCACACCTGTGCAGCTGTGACAATCCTGATCAGATATCCATTACAGTGCAGCCGCGACATGCTTACCCCGTCTGGGGGTCCAGAGCGAGATCTGTCGGGTTCTTGAGGCCTGAGCTGATCAGCACCGTAGGGTAGAGTCCGTTGGCTTTGGACACTTCCATCGTCTTCTTTTCTGCGTCGCACCAGTACAGATTTTTTCCGATCCAGTCCACGGCTAAGGCACTGGGCACCGCTGTTCTGTGGACTATCTGGGAGCAGAGATTGAGAAAAATTAATTTTGGTGCATAGGTTTGTCGGCCGCATATCTTAGAAGTCATTAACATTTTCTTTCATGGATGAATGTCAAGAAATATATTGGATTTCAGCTGAACTGGCACGCACTATTGATAGGTCAGTCCGCTCAGTTTTAATAGAAATAAAAAGAAGAACTGTGTGACTAAGAACCCATTTTCTAAATCCCACACACGCCCTTCCACAATAGGGAGATATTTGCCCTCAGAAAGGCTTTATCCTCCTCTTCTTCAGGACACATTTAAACTGTTCTATTGTATTTAACAACTGTACACACCCAGAAGTAAAATTAGTACTATTGTGGTTAGTAGGACAGATTTGTTTTACTGTTTGACTGAGAAATGCAGCATCATTAACGGGCAGCAAATACGGAGCAGAATCTGAGTTTAATGAACAAAACAGAAAGTGCATATCTGCAGCTACAGAACACTGATGGGTTTTTAAATGACCTCCACATACATCACTGTATTCATTTCAGAAGGTGATAGAATCTGCAAAATTAGGACATCCAGTAAGTATGATGGCTTTAAAATGTGCTTCCTTTATTATGGTGTTAATGAGTTCACAGCCCGGGTTTGTTTTTGTTCAGAGAACAGTGTACTCGGTGTGTGGACTCAATGGTTGCATATTTAATGGGGCTCAGGGTCCTGGTATCACCTGCTCTGCACCACATTACCTCCCATAGACTCTGTGTAAAACAGTAGCTACTATAAATTTCGAAGTCTTGGATCTGTGTGTCTTGAAAGAGGGAAAGAAAATCATTCTTGATGTTAAACAATGCTGTGGCATTTCTACAGATGTTTTATTGAGTTGGGAAAAGTACTGCAGTGTGTAATAAACTGTTAAAAGCAGTTCAGCAGTGATGACTTGCTCTACTTGTGCTATTGGAGGTAAATGCAGAGAAACAATCCTTCAACTCTATGCAAACCAACAATTAATGTCAGAGCTGCACTTTTCTATTTGCCATCAAATGCATGCATGTGTAAGTGCAGCAGCAGCTGCTCTTAAAGTCCAAAATCTGAAATGTTCTAATAAAACAAAGCAATGCAAACATCACAGAAAAAGCCTCTGCTCAATAGTCTCTCCCTCCTCGTGTGGCCAACCGTTACTATGAGGACTGGATATCAGTGACTCTTTTAATTAACCTGATGTGAGAAGCTCCTGTATCTGTGTCTCAGACACTTTGTCCTCTTGCTAAGCGGTGGCAGTGGCTCAAGCTTACAGAGTGAAAGTAATTGAGCTGAATAAGCCTAATGCCCCACGCAGTTATTTTAATGAGAAGTGGCATGGGGCCCTCAGCGGGTGTTCTGCTTAAATCCCAGTGTCCATTGTGCGGACTTCAATCTCGTGGCCCGCGCGAACCTCGGCCATTACACAACAGCACACCATTGTATCATTACGCCCGCTGCATTCATCTAAAAGCCATTGGTGATATTCCCATTATCGCTAACATGCATTAATTTCTGTTAAGCAAACAGGTCATCAAGTGCTGACAGAAAAAGAAAAACGCTGCTAAGGATAAAAAATAACCAGCATCATCTTAGCAGTGATAATGAGCCACTCAAGCAACATGCAATGACTCATCTTCAAAACAGAGAAAGGTTGCTGTTGAACTGCAGCTTGATGACTTAAATGGATCATCGAGAGAGAACTCGGCACGGCGAAAAGAGAAAGAAAGAAGTTAATAAAGGGTTGGAGAAGGAGGAGGTAGAGCAATGTTTGCCAGGGTGCTACGAGGCGCTGCGTGGCACACAGTCAGCACCGGAGGTCCGCGGTACCTTCAGGTCGCTCCCGTTGAGACGCATTCGGTTGATCTTTCGACCACTCGGCCTGGTTGAGTCCACCCAGTAGATAAATTCTTTCTTGTAATCAAAATCCAGATGGATGATGTTGTAGAGGCCCTGAGAATCACAAACGCAGGACAGGTATGTAAAGTCACTTCAGTTTAAATAAAACAGGTCGAGTCCCCGTGTGGGTGTCACCTCGGTGTGCCTCACATTACAGTAAGTTAGTTCATTATTACATACATCAGTTACATAGTAACATAGTGCCTCTATATATCACTTATTCATTTCCTCGGCACGCTGGAACCAAATCCAAGAGACTGATGCTCGATTTCTCCAGTATCTCTGTGCGATGTGATTCTGACTGTGATATCGATTTGGATGTTCCCATAGGTTCCAGTACTTTCAACCACACAAAGCATTGGATAAGTGAGTCGAGACCAAGTTGCAGTCTATCAAAACAGAAGACGGAAGTGCTCTGCTGCTCTGTCACGCTCACAGGACCCCTCTGTCAGTCACACAGAGCTGCTCTCCAAACAAGTGCCCCCACCCTGCTGTCTCACACTGTGGGTGCTGAGAAAAGATGTCAGACAATCTGACAGGAGAAACGAGACATCTTCATCAGATCATCAATACCCTCACAGACAGGTGCCAAAGCGTCCTGGGGGAACCTTTCTCACTCTAAACACCAGCTATAGAGATGAAACCTGCACGCCCCTTTATCAGCGCTTCCACCACCGCTGCATTTTCCATTCGTTTCCCTGCAGACGCTGCAGGATCCAGCACTCGTGACAGATTCTTTGAAAATGAAATAAAAATAACTGACTGATTCATTCTTTCATTCTGTTCCATAATTGTTGATGAATTTGAGGGAAAAGATAATTGAAAGCTAATGTACAACATGACTGTATAAAACTCAGATTTTCTTTTTGTTTTTATTTCAGTCAGATTAGATTTTTATGTGAATCTGCTTAAAACTCGTCTGAGCAAAATTATGTTGCATCAGTTTTGCAGCAAATCAAGTATACTTTCATGGTAATGTATACTTGATTTTCACAGAGCTCAGAGGTGTAGTGGGTGCTAACCACAGACTGTTGTTTTGGTTTATGAGCTTAAATTGTTTTATGTGTGTATTGTATACGAGTGCAGACTTGCATATAGTTAAACATGTATGGATTATATAATGTTGAATTCTCAATATTGATTTGTAAATAATGGAATTTGAAATAAGGGGGAAATAATCCTGCTGCTTTTTAAGCATAATCATTGTGTAGACACGGAGATATTCAGGAGAACTTTTCTTACTTCAGATATATTTAGATTTTCAAAATAAAAATTAGTCTGATTACTTATGAAATAATGTTAAGTTTGGGGTTATTATTAGTCAGTCAGTCTGACACAAATGAACATGACGCCACAGGGGAAGCAAAACTAAACACACTGAACATGCAAACACAAGACTTTCAAAATAAAACAGGAAACATCAAAATAAAACAGGAAACATGGAGAGACGTAAACTGGATCAAGAGTAAAGCTAACCATGAACAGGAGCATGAAGAACCTTAAACTTGACGAGACTTGAAGTGATGCAAACACACAAACTGACACTGAGCAGAGGGAGACAGAGGACTGAAATACACAGGAGGGTGATGAGGGAAGTGGAAACACAGCTGACACAAGACACACAGAGAGGAGAGACACAAGGGGAACCTACACAGACAAGGAGACGCAGGAGAAACATCACTAGACTAAAACTCAACTTAGATGAACTAACACTAAACCCAGAAATCAACATTATCTTTTAAGTAATCAAAAATACAAAACAACTAAAAATGCTCGCTCTCTCTCTCTCTGCAGACACATCTCTTCAGCCAAGCACAAAAACGGGAAGAGCTGTAAATATCTAAGTGTAAATATAATTTATTAGTGTTGTTTTACTTCTGCTGTTTAGATTTTAAGTCAGCGGTCATCAGCGGGTGTAACCTCCAATACAAAAGCAGTTCTGGCAGTTTGCTGGTCGGAGCATTCAGGTGTTAACACAACGTCAGAGAGGAAAGACATCAGTAATGATCTTAGGTTACAAGGTCATTTCCAATCAGTATGAAGATGAAGTTCATCATCCTGCAGTGAGAAAGATTATTCACGAGGTAGATCCAGTGGTGGATTCCCAGCAAATTCATCCCAAGTTCAGAGTGTTTAACGTTTAGAGAAACCACAAAAGCTCCACGTCAGACTCTACGGGGCTCAAACATGATGTTACCTGTTCGTGTCAGTACAGTTTGAAAAAGACTGAAGACGTATGGACAAAGAGTCCTCTCTCTTAAAAGAACACGACAACCTGGCTTTGGTTTATAAGGAAGTTTGGCTATAGCGCACAGGTTGGTGAAACACATCATATTAACACAAACACCTGGACAACTCGGAGCTATTTATTTGACCATGAGCTTCTCCGTATGCCAAAATACTCTACAGCCAAATCTGTCCAACAAAGCTTGGACTGAACTGGCTGATGCAGCAGGACAATGATCCCAAACACACCATCGAACCAGAACCAAAGTGTAGTAATGGCACAAAGTCATCAGCCTAATTGAAACGGAGGAATTTTATAAATGGTAATAAGACAAATGCTCAATTCTGATCTTTACAATATTTTAGTAAAAAGAGAAGATTTTAAGAGATAAACTGCTTTTTTTGTATTTTCGTTTAATTATGTCGTTTAAATGTTTTACAAATGATCATATTTCACACGACACAGATGTAAAAAGTAATAATAAAAACCATTTTTATAATATCCGGGTACGTGAGGGTGTGGTGAGGTGAAATGAGGTCAGCTGCTGATAACAGGCTGTGATTAAAGTGAGCTGTGGCTAATGAGAACAGCAGTGCAATCAGCAGAAGACACCGAGTCAAGAGGTTAATACGAGTGTGAGAGCAGACCCTAGGACGCCTGTGGGGTGATTTACAGTAAATCACAGTTAACCATTTGCGATGCTCAACAGTCAGATTCAAGCTCCGCCCGAAGCAGCAGAGATGAGACCGCAGCATGATTGAAATAGCGTTTCCTCCGGGTCCCCTGGGCGATTTCTCTCATCGCCAATCAGAACTGCCAACTGTCCTCTCCCTTTATGGGGGTTGGAAAATCAAGGTGGACAACAAATATCGTACATAAATAGAGAAAATAGGTCAGAGAGGTTTGTGCTTCATGTGTCGGTTTGATGATAAAGGCCAGAGAATAGTTTCACCTCTGCACAAACTCAATCTGTTTCAGGTGACACAAAAATGTTCAGAATAAATCATCAGACAGTGTGTTGATGCACATATTTATATGTTACTATCTTAGTGTCATTGCAACTGTAGAACATTACATGGCAGCAAGCAGTTATTTAATTCTTATAATGTAAAATAATGCATGATGGGGCAACCTCATTACAGGGTCATCAGGGTGCAGCACAAAATAATTTCTATTGTATTACGACTGACTTCCCTCTGTAAAGGTATATATCTGCCAGTCTCAGTACAACAGGGTTAGGGGACAGTCGAAATCAAGCACAAAAAAGAACAGGATGATTATCTGTAGCCTGCCTCTAATATCTAATGATGGAGAACATAATCCTCTATCCAAGAATGACATGCACGTATCACTTACCTGTTTCAGGATGGTGTAATTTGAGCCATCCACACTCAATTTGCGGATCTCGTGGTGGTCTGCCATAATGAGAAAGGGCTCTTCAGCTAAAATGAGGAACAGGCATCATTAGAGGGCTTCTGCACGCTGAGAAAACCTGAGAAACCTTTAAAAAGTCAGACTCACCTGACAGAGCTTTGCACGTGTTAGGATTACGCTCCAAGGCTTCGTAGCCATCCACACACAGGCATTTGTAGGAGCCGTACGTGTTTATGCAGCGCTGGCTGCAAGGAAGTGTCGTGGAGCACTCGTCAACATCCACACAAGTCCTGCCATCGTCCTTCAGATAGAAACCAGGCCAGCATTTACACTGATCACAAAAGCAGAAAACAGAGTTTTGATCATGAGTGCAGGAAACAAAAAGCCTCAGTCGAGCAGGCGCGACGCTTCCTCTGCTGCAGTCAGAATCAGACAAATTATTAACATTTTAAGTTGTGTCAGTGAGACAGCTTTGTTATTAAAGCAACATGTGCTGCTTTCAAAGCAATTTTAGAGCAGCTAGCAGTAACAAACCATATATCTCTGGCCCTCAGTGTAATGCAGGTCAGCAAAAAGCTCCCAAACCAAGCACCAAACATAGGAGTTGGCATCTAAGCCATGATTTAGACGTACTGTTCCTTGGCTTAAAAACTCCATTGCACTCCAGTGACCGAGGACCCCAAAAAATAACTGAAAGTGCTTGAATCAGCTGCTCTGGAGCCGCTGCAAATCCCTTTCTTATCCAAAGTTATAACCTTGAGGGCCTTTCTGCTGATCTTCTTGTTCAGGCCACAAATGGATGAGCTAAGGGTCCGCATCGACGTGCTCGACGTGCTCTCTGTGCAGCTCTGCCCCTGCTGCGATGACGAGGAGATGCTTCCTGTGCTTTCAGCCTCTTTGTAAACCACCATCACGAGGAAGAGCAGGAGAAGAAAATTCAGAGAGGAAGCGATAAAGCTGCCGCAGAACGACAACGGGGAAAGGCACCAAAACACTCCGGGGGTGTGGCCTTGAACTTTGACCCCGGCACCATTGCCAGGTACCGTAGAATCGCAGAGCGCAGTGAGGGAGCAGGTGTTGGCATATCATTAAGCTCACCTTACAGTTTTCAAGGTTATTCAAAAAGTGAGAGGCAGCGTGTGCTGTACATACTCCCACCCATCTTTATCTGTGCAATGAAGCGCAAAGTTAGCCTTGATTTATTATCAGCCATTAATCATTCACGTCCACTACTGCTAATATAAGCTCCATATTTCACCTGCTACTGAATTGGAATTTATGCAAGTGCTTAAAATGTAGGTCACAGTGTTTGACACCTTATAGCGTGACTCATGGTTCCAGACGCAGTCGGACTCTGTGCTCGTCTCCTTCACCAAACCCTGAGACTCATTTTCAGGCTGTTTTGCATGACTTGTAAATTGATTTTGGTTTACTGTTCTTCATCATCGATGATGCCCACTGGACACTTACCTTATAGCCTACAGGAAGGTCCTGGCAGTCCTGCGTACACCCACTGACTCTGCGGTTCAAGCATTCGTTCACATTGCAGTTCCTCTCGTCCGATCGGTCCCCGCAGTCATCTTTGCCATCGCAAAGGTTCCCCTGGGAAATGCAGCGTCCGTTGGAACACATGAAGAACGAGCCATTGCACAAGCTTCCTGAAAAGAGCAAGACATGGGTGTGAAGGCAGAGCGCCCTGCAATTCCTCAGTGAAGGCGAGGGATGACTTGAAGCTGACAGTGGATCCTGGGAGATTAATCCCTTTAAGTAAATCTGTCCGGGTTGCAGCGCTGTTTTTGTTTGCAGCATATATACGCACCAGCTTCCTGGGTGATTGGTGCTGCTGATGACACTGACGAGAGATTCCAGCTGAGAGCCAAACAGCAGTCTTACCTGCAGCCAGACATTTAAGGTTCAGAGGCAGTTCGTCAGAGTGGTCGGGACAGTCCGCGTAGCCGTCGCACTCCCACTGAGAGCTGAGAAGACAGCGCCCGTCCCCACAGCGAAATTCCTCTGATCCACAGGAACGATAGACTGAAGAAAGAGAAAGACAGCCGCTCTCTTACCAGGCTGCAGTTGGCAGCGACATCGTTTTAGATTAGGGCGCATCTTTAGCTGAATTCAAATCAGTTCTGTCAAATCAAGCTGCAAAAGATTTCCACGACTATGGTTCATAATGTCATTAGCATGGTGATCTGGAGGCGTAATGGCATTCAGCTGCATTGGCCAACATTTCTACATTAAATGCACACGTTTCATCAGCTGGTAATCATAAACCACAGCTGCCACAGAGAGCCCCCTCTATGCGAGACAAACAGTCAAAGCTGCAGTAAAGCTAATAAAAAGAGAACGTCGTGCACGTGATCCTTCTGTTTGAAACCAGCCCAACATACAAGGGCAGGAGTTTGGATCTGATTCACAGGCCGACCCCGACTTTCACGGGGAAAATCCTCTGCTCACTAACTTTGGGCACTTTTTTAAACTTCCTGCTACTTTACATTAATACGACGGTCACTCAGACACCTTGCTGAAATACAGTAAGTGGTTTGGTGATGATAAGAATTGCAGTGTAGTTACAAGTATCAGATCAACACACAATAACTGCTGCATTAGAAAAATTCTATTCAATTTTATTTATGTAGCACCAAATTACACCGAGAGTCACCTCAAGTTGCTTCATCCTGGAAAGACCCTGCAGTAATCTTACAGTTTGATCTGGCCCCGCCCCTCCCTGAGCCTGGGTCTGTCGGAGGTTTCTTCCTGTTAAAAGGGAGTTTTTCCTTCCCACTGTCGCCAAAGTGCTTGCTCATAGGGGGTCATATGATTGTTGGGTTTTCTCTGTATGTATTATTGTAGAGTCGACCTTACAGTATAAAGCGCCTTGAGGCTGTTGTTGTGATTTGATGCTGTATAAATAAAACTGAATTGAATCTGTTAATATTTAATCTTCTACATTATTCATATAACACATTTAATCTATAAAATACTGTTATGGAACTTGCCTGGTGCAGCTTTCAGCACATTTGATAGTGAATATAAGAAAAATGAAAAACAAGATAAATCTACTTGCCACATTCCACCGACTCATCAGATCCATCTCCACAGTCGTTATCGTGGTCACAGACGAATCGCTGGGGGATGCATGCTTTGTTGCGGCAGCGAAACGAGCTGTCATCGCATGTGTTGTTGGGTGCTGACGCATTAAAAGAAATTAGTTCAATTGCTAATCTGTGGATAAACACTCTAAAACCAAACATGCAGCACTCTGAGAAGATGACATCACGTCCGGGGCTAATCAAATGTCCGAATGAAAAAAGAGCCATGCAGGTAAAACAGGCTGAAACTGAACAATCCTAATCTATTAACCACAGCTTCACATGTTTGCTTCTGAAAATAAATATAACGCAGAGATTAGGAGTGGGCGTTTGGCTGGTGGGTTCTTTAATCTGCCGTGGGACAAAACAAGTTGCAACAAAATGACAGTGTGCAAACACGCGTCGACTTGAAGCTTAGTTCTTTGAAATAATTGCAGCAGGTTTTGAAGAATTTACCACAGCCAGCAGCGGAAAGTTCGTCACTCCCATCAGGACAGTCTCTCTCCCCGTCACACAGCCAGCGTTTTGGAACACAGGCATAAGACCCGGGGCAGCTGAACAGCCCCGGAGCACATGTCACCGTGCCTGAGAGCGAAACACAGAAAAGAATCCAGTGGATCCAATCAGAAGCAGACGTCTTTGGTTTAGTTTGGATGTTACCTTGGAAACGCTTTCAACTGATACTCAGTTATGACCCCAGTAAACTCGACCCTTCGCTGTGCAGAAACAACATTGTGACTGTGCTTTGGTGTATAAATGAAGCACGTCAGCAATGAGGCAAAGGTAAATACAGTCGTTCAATTAGCCATGTATAGCTAAATGCAGATCTTGCTTTGGACAGTAATTGTAAGTGAGGAACCTGTGGACCGTTTCTTCCTTGACACTCCATTACAACCAAATTATACAACCGGTGCTCACAGCAATTCCTGTCTCTTTATTGCGGTAGTATTCGTTTCATTTTATTGTAAAATTCATTACATACACATCTCATTTGCCCATTGAAATAGTTATGTCTCCGGGGCCTCAGTGATGAAGAATCTATTTGCCTCAGTGCTCGCTCGAATTATCAGAAACGCCCGCAGTCTCATTTGTTGCCTCATTAAGATTGTTTCATTTCTCTACATTCATTTCCAGCTCGGCTACAGGAGCACGTGAAGCCACGGCGCTGTAATGCGATACGGCGAATGTGACCTTTTATAGCAACATCAGACTTTGCACGACAGCTGAAAGGGCACTAACCACAGATCTGCACGCTCTCATCCAGGCCGTCCTCACAGTCGTTCTCCCCGTCGCACAGCCACTGCTTGGCAATGCACTTGTTCTTGGAGCAGGCGAACTGGTTCCACAAGCAGGACGAGTCTGCAGAGGGCAGTGGACGAGGAACTTCAGTGCCATAAATCACACAAAGTGAGGAGGAAACAACAACAAATGTGCCATAGCCTACAGAGGGAGCAGAGCATTTTTAATCAAAACTCAAAAAGTGGGCTGACTCCTACTTGCCCCTTGGCTTGCTTGTTTTTCTCTTTAGCTTTTCTGCTCAGTAGCACACACACACACACACACATAGCTGCCACACCACCCATTGTAAACAGCACTTTTCCCCATTTCTGCTTTCAAAGGAATGATGGATTGTAGTTACAGGGCAATAAAATCAAATAAAAATCACTTGAATATTGATTCAAATCATTTTTGCTCTTCGTGAAACGATACTGGGGTGGGACCGGAAACCAAGGATGCATTCTGCTGATTACTGTGTGCAGTTATTGTGCAGAAGGAAGAATTTGTGTCACTGAGCCACCTTGTTTCCCTGGCGAGATGTTCTGTGGTCTCATTCTCTCTGATGTCAGGCCCAGCAACGTCTGCCAGAGCTTTGATAAGATACGGGGAGGAGGATACGGGATGTGTGCACCAGGTCAGACCGCAGCACGAGCAAATATGGATCCGACCGAGGGTGGGGGGTGTCTCACGCTGGGCTGCTTTCCTTTCTGTCAGACTTTGCACTAACTTTATGTGTTCTGATACTACGATGGAAGATAAGGACGAGATAAACATTAAAAGCTAAATCTGGAAACCGCGATTATCCAGACTTTCCGTGTGCAATACCAAATTTGCACTTCAAATGCAAACAGCTGCTTCCTGTGTATGACAAAATAGCAGGTCTACAGCACGATAAACGTATCAAAGACAGTCTTTCATGTCTCGTTCTCAATAGTGTTTTGCACAGTGGAAAAGTGCACTGTGAATCGAGAAGTGACAAACGAGTGTTTGGTCTAATCAGCTGTGGAATTTCAAATTTCTGAAATGTAACAACGTTTTCCTCAAAGCACATTCCCGATGCAGTTAGATTATCAGTGGATGGGGCTTTTTATATGATAATTAACTCAGAGGGATGGGAATATTGTCTATTTGTCCAGGAAAAGCTATTCAGAACTTCTCAAAGAATTATGGCGTAATTCATATCAGCTCTGACAGAAGCACATTTGGAGCACGGGGACGTTATCGTTTCACACAAATCCACATTTCCAGTTAAAGGAATGGAAATGGTGTTCGTGTGTTATGCATCTGCTACAACGTTCGCAGGCAATTTACAAAATAAATCAGATAACTCAAAAATGCATTGCATTTGAAAATTGCACTGAACTCCTTCTATTGTTTGTAGCTGAGGTCCTCGGTAATTATACAGGAAGAAAGGCCAGATTTGTGTTATCGCAGAGAAATGCTTTCAAAGCCATGCACTGAAGTCCTCTGCTCGCATTGTATTTGTCTTTGTCTTAATTATGTAAGCTGCTGCCGAGCTGCTCATTTAAAAATAAATCGCTAGCAGCTCTCTGAGGCTGTGCATGTCTCTGAATGACACGTGGATGCTAAATGCTAACTGTGCACCTACGTTTGACATCATGATCTCAGTTTAGCATATTAGCATGCTAACATGAAGCTGTTTGGTTCTGCAAAGGTCATGTGTCACAGAAAGCAAACATTTGACAGTTCCTGCACCAAAATGAAATATTCATCAGTGTTTGTGGAGTGATTACAAAGATCAAGGAATCATAAAAGTCACAGGATGTCTTTCATCAATCGCAGAAACAGGTGAATTAGATGCTAATGCTCAACGATGTGATGCTGGTGCTCTGATGTGCAGAGCTGGAGTAACTGCAGAGGATGCAGCTGATCAGCTGCTGAAGCTAGGATAGGAAGAGAGGTGACGATGAGTGAGCAGCAGGTGGCTTCACGCTGAGAAAGAGTCCTCAGATGTGATGTTTGATTTGAGAGTGCTGATGGAGACGTTTAGAGGAGGTCCGGAGCTTCACTGTGATGATTGGCTGAGGTGTGCAGTAGGAACAGAGGTGGGAGTAATGAACTACAAATACTTCAGTAGAATTTTCTGTACTTTACTCGAGTATTTAAAATCTACTGAAGGTCACGTTAGAAATGATTGAGAGTTGTGATTCTTTTGCCCACTCTGGGCCTCACCTGCTGACTCCCACTGTGACCGACCCCACTGTGACCGACCCCACTGTGGAGGGAAAGACACCCTCTAACATGTAGGAATAGGAAACAGATATTTTTTTAAATTCACTGCACGTGTCCTACACGGCAGATTAATCTGAGTACAATCATCATACATGATTCCAAACATTGTTTACAAATAAATAACTGCAAAGTGGGGTGTGTGTAATTATTCAGCCCCCTGAGTCAATACTTTGTAGAACCACCTTTTGCTGCAGTTCCAGCTGCCAGTCTTTTAGGGTATGTCTCTACCAGCTTTGCACATCTACAGACTGATTCTTGCCCATTCTTCTTTGCAAAACAGCTCCAGCTCAGTCAGATTAGATGGACAGCGTTTGTGAACAGCAGTTTTCAGATCTTGCCACAGATTCTGGATTGGATTTAGATCTGGACTTTGACTGGGCCATTCTAACACATGGATATGTTTTGTTTTAAACAGTTCCATTGTTGCCCTGGCTTTATGTTTAGGGTCGTTGTCCTGCTGGAAGGTGAACCTCCGCCCCAGTCTCAAGTCTTTTGCAGACTCTAAGAGGTTTTCTTCCAAGATTGCCCTGTATTTGGCTCCATCCATCTTCCCATCAACTCTGACCAGCTTCCCTGTCCCTGCTGAAGAGAAGCACCCCCAGAGCATGATGCTGCCACCACCATATTTGACAGTGGGGATGGTGTGTTCAGAGTGATGTGCAGTGTTAGTTTTCCGCCACACATAGCGTTTTGCATTTTGGTCTCATCTGACCAGAGCACCTTCTTCCACATGTTTGCTGTGTCCCCCACATGGCTTGTGGCAAACTGCAAACGGGACTTCTTATGGTTTTCTGTTAACAATGGCTTTCTTCTTGCCACTCTTCCATAAAGGCCAACTTTGTGCAGTGCACGACTAATAGTTGTCCTATGGACAGATTCCCCCACCTGAGCTGTAGATCTCTGCAGCTCGTCCAGAGTCACCATGGGCCTCTTGGCTGCATTTCTGATCAGCGCTCTCCTTGTTCGGCCTGTGAGTTTAGGTGGACGGCCTTGTCTTGGTAGGTTTACAGTTGTGCCATACTCCTTCCATTTCTGAATGATGGCTTGAACAGTGCTCCGTGGGATGTTCAAGGCTTGGGAAATCTGTTTGTAGCCTAAGCCTGCTTTAAATTTCTCAATAACTTTATCCCTGACCTGTCTGGTGTGTTCTTTGGACTTCATGGTGTTGTTGCTCCCAATATTCTCTTAGACAACCTCTGAGGCCGTCACAGAGCAGCTGTATTTGTACTGACATTAGATTACACACAGGTGCACTCTATTTAGTCATTAGCACTCATCAGGCAATGTCTATGGGCACCTGACTGCACTCAGACCAAAGGGGGCTGAATAATTACGCACACCCCACTTTGCAGTTATTTATTTGTAAAAAATGTTTGGAATCATGTATGATTTTCGTTCCACTTCTCACGTGTACACCACTTTGTATTGGTCTTTCATGGGGAATTCCAATAACATTGATTCATGTTTGTGGCTGTAATGTGACAAAATGTGGAAAAGTTCAATACTTTTGCAAGCCACTGTATATCACAAGGTTCAGTTACCTTTGCACCTTTGAGCCTGTACTCTTTCACCTTTACTTGAGTAAAGAAGTTTTTCAGTACTTCAGCGTTTACTGGAGTATTTTTTAACACTAGTATCTGTACTTCAGACAGGCTGTACTTTTGCCACCTCTGAGTAGGCGTGACAGGTGGGTACAAGGTGGGGCTTGGATTACAGTATGAGTGCCTTCTTGTTTGCAGTGATGATGAAGAGGCGGAGTCTCTCATGTTTACAGGTGACACTGTGATTTTTAGAGCAGGTGGAGGAGAGCCTGGAGAGGTGGAGGTATCCCCTGGAGAGGAGAGCAATGAGATGGATGAGAGGGAGACGGGAGGAGAACATGTAAGGAGCCTGGAGGTGGAGGTGATCAGGCTGACATGGTGAGGGAGAGAGGATGAAGATGGAGCTGCCAAGCAAGAGGAAAAGAGGGGGTTTGTGGAGATGCAGAGGGTTGGTGCGACAGAGGAGGATGCTGGGAGGAGAAGTAGCAGAGCTGTGAGTGTGCCGGTGTGGGCACGGCAGAGTGAAAGTGCTCGTTTACCTCACAGAGAAGGCCGAGCTGAGCACAGCCGACTGCTCAACGACTCCTTACACAGGCCATGCAGTCTGAGACAATGCAATGAACTGACAACCCCAATCAAGTCAGCAAGAGCTTCCACCCTGCATGCGTGTGCGTATAACTTCATCAGGTCCAATTACTGCGTGTGTGCGTGACGGCTGCCCGCACTAAAGCACCCGGCTCGTTTTTCCCTGACGTCAGAAGCACTGACATGTGAACGGACGTGTGTACAAGCTGCTCATTTTGTGGGCAAATTACGTTAATCCATACCACGACTTAATTACGGTCCTCCTGTTTAATTGGAGAGATCTCGAGTTTGCATTAAGTTCTGAACACATTAGCATGCACGAAAGCAGAAGAATAAATGCTCTGGCAGCCTCTGGTGAGGGAAGCAGAGGAGTGGCATTGTACTGTGTAATCCTTTCATATGTCACCGCTTTCCAGTGAACCCATATTTCCATCTTCAGTGTAACCGCTTCAGTGAGTGATGGCTCATTAATTAATTGTTACACTGGAAGGGCTGTATATTATAATTCAAAGAGAGCAGGGAAAATGGTGTGTCTACCAGCGCCTCGCTCGGAATTCAGGGTCAGAATTAGACTTTCAAACAAGCAGCAACACCCACTTGAGAAATCTCAAACGCACAATCAGGCTAAGCAAAACAAAGTGAGAAGGAATTGCCTCATGGCACCATAAACAATCATCTCTTGTCTTTCTGCCTCCTATTTATATATTTACCGTGATATTTGTTGCAGGCCTGGATCTATTTAAATGACAAAAACATTACAACAAATAGCTTCTAGTTAATAGAAAATAAATATCCTTGCAAGCGCTGACAGTGTTGTGTGCTGGAATAAAATACCTCATCTATTATTTCAGTTTATTCTGGGGAAGCTCTTCTGAGAGGGCGAAGATTTGTTGGCCTACCGCACTGGAATTCATCTGCTCCGTCTTCACAGTCCTTTTGGCCGTCGCACAGCCACACGCTGGAAATGCAGTTCCCGCTTGGGCACGCAAAGTGTCCCTCCTCACACTTCTGCCCATGGGAAACTGGCACAAACAACAAAACCAAGTCAGTGCGCTGGGCTTTAGCAGCGATTGAGATCATTATCTTTCCTAAGCTCTCTCTGGAGCTCTCATTCCTCTGTCATAATCGTCTCTGAAAACGAGATCTGTCTTAAGTCTTTTCTAATTGAGGCCGACTTCCTTGATCTGCCGGCGAATGAAGAGGCAAAATGTGTGTCTTTGTGCGTGCCTGTGCTCACCCTGGCAGTTGGTCTCGTCAGCATAGTCGCCGCAATCATTGGCGCCATCGCAGATCCACGAGGGGTGGATGCACAGCGAGGTGGAGTTGCAGCTGATGAAATCTTTTTCTTTCACTCCCAGCTTGTAAAAGTGAGAGCAGTTGGTGTGGTCTGAATACAAAACGCAGAAGAGCAGCCTCGTCACAATGCCACTGATCTGTGTGTGTGTGTGTGTGTGTGTGTGTTTGTTTGTGTGTGTGTGTGTGTGTGTTTGTGTGTGTGTGTGTGTTTGTGTGTGTGTGTGTGTGTGTGTTTGTGTGTGTGTGTTTGTGTGTGTGTGTGTGTGTGTGTGTGTGTGTGTGTGTTTGTTTGTGTGTGTGTGTGTGTGTTTGTGTGTGTGTGTGTGTGTGTGTGTTTGTGTGTGTGTGTGTGTGTGTGTGTGTGTGTGTTTGTGTGTGTGTGTTTGTGTGTGTGTGTGTGTGTGTGTTTGTGTGTGTGTGTGTGTGTGTGTGTGTGTGTGTGTGTGTTTGTGTGTGTGTGTGTGTGTGTGTGTGTGTGTGTGTGTGTTTGTGTGTGTGTGTGTGTGTGTGTGTGTGTGTTGTGTTTGTGTGTGTGTGTGTGTGTGTTTGTGTTGTGTGTGTGTGTGTGTGTTTGTGTGTGTGTGTGTGTGTGTGTGTGTGTGTGTGTGTGTGTGTGTGTGTGTGTGTGTGTGTGTGTGTGTGTGTGTGTGTGTGTTGTGTGTTTGTGTTTGTGTGTGTGTGTTTGTGTGTGTGTGTGTGTGTGTGTTTGTGTTTGTGTGTGTGTGTGTATGTTTGTGTGTGTGTGTGTGTGTGTGTTTGTGTTTGTGTGTGTGTGTGTTTGTGTGTGTGTGTGTGTGTGTGTGTGTGTGTGTGTGTGTGTGTGTGTGTTTTAACTGCGATGGAGGACTTACTGCAGTTTTTTTCGTCCGAGGCGTCGGCGCAGTCAATGACCTGGTTGCACCACGCTGAGCTGGGCACACAGGTCCCGTCTTTGCACGACGATTCTGATGAGCCGCACGTGACATCTACGGTAGAAGATTAGCATTTCAAAGAGATACGAGAACAAAAGCAGCACTCGCAGACAGTTACGCATGCAGCTCGCAACAATACCAGGGACAAAAATGAGCTCCACAGGATTTCAACATCTGTGCAGGTGGAGTGTGCTAGCAGCTACCTGAATGCCATGACCTTGTGTGTGCTTTAGTTTTCTTCATTTCCTTTGTTCATTTCATTTTTCTGCATTTATCAATCTGTCATTTTCTCATATTTTGATTACAATATTTACAGTGATGTAAAAAAGTTTTTCTTTCATGTCCCATTAAAAGAAAATGCTGATGAAGGTACAACATCTAGTCAGGTAAACTCAGGTCCACGTTCATTATAAAGCTGCTACCGTCTCCTCAGGCAGCTTGATACAAACACCTCAGTATGTTTCTGCCTTTAAACTAAATACTAACATTAAATAAAATCACTGCGCTCTGTTGGAATAAAGAAAACACTGTACAGGCTCCCAGAATCAGTTTTTGGGGTAAGATTCTTTGAATTTGAGCACTCGCTATGATCTCGTGGCTCATTAGAGAGCAAAGGCTCAGCACAGCATGTGGTCCAGCGTGCCACACTGATAGAAGCAGTAGTGTGACTGGGTTCTGCCTTCATGGAGAGGATGGATAGCCCAGCGGATCACAGGGCTGTAACTTACTGCTACACGATGCTTCGTCGGAGTTATCCCCGCAGTCATCGATCCCGTCACAGAAGCGGCTAGTGGCCACGCACCGCTGGTTGTAGCAGGGCCGAAAACCCTTCCGGCAGCTCCGGTTGTCTAAACAAATAGAATTGCATGTATATGTCAAACCCCAGTATGGTGACATTTGTGAATCATCAGGCTTCTATAAGAACTCCAGACCAAGCTAACGTGCTTTTTGATGCTCTTACCGCAGTACTGCATCTTCTCATCTGATTTATCTTTGCAGTGGGCAATTCCATCACAGGTCAGCTGGAAGTCGATGCATTCTCCATTCCCACACTCATATTCAGTGTAGATGTTGCAGGAGGAATTCTCTGCTGCAAAGGAAGAATGTGAGTGTGGAAATATTATTGCACAAACTGTGTTCCAGCATGGAGCGAAACACACATTTGGGTCAGTATGAAAATGCTGCATTCAACAATATACTTTCAGTCGGCCGGCTGCGAATGGTTGAGAATATTATGATGCTGCACTGATGGTCGATTTGGTGTACAGCGCCATAACATGAAATGCCAACATTTGTAGTGATTTTCTCCAGGCATGAATTAAAATTCCAGCAACTTTCACAGACTTTGATCAGCCGTCCTCTGAACTGCTACTTGCAGCTTTGCAAGTCAAAAATGCTAAACTTCCTCCTAATGAGTCAAACTGGAGTGTGAGTAAGAAGCCTGCCATCGTCTGCCATGACGATCCTCCAGCTCCCAGTCACTTGCCACGTTCAGACTGGCCAAACTTTCCTCGTTTGAACAGCTCCACCCACCATATGGTCTACCATCACTGCATTTCATATTCACGCAGCAATGTCACATTAGACGTGAAACACTGCTGCCATGTTGCCTCACACTCGTGACTCGACATCATATATGGAAAACAACCTGCTCCTCTCGACTTTTCTTATACTGTGCATACAAATACTGTGCATGGCAGCATGCAGTAGCTCATACTCAACCACAGCCGTTTGACTGTGTGTAGTTATGCAGCAAGGACTGAGTTCAAAAATGGCAAAGTTTATATAAAGAGACGGGCAGAGGCCGGGTTACACTGAGCTCGTAAATGTAAGCAAAGTAATCCTGATTAAAGCTGAAGCTTTCCGTGACTTACACACACATCTGTTGTCGTCTAAAAGCACACGCTCTCCACGGCAAGTGCAATTGACCCTCCCGTACGGGGTCAGCAGGCAAAGGTCGCCGCAGCCTCCGTTCATGTGTCTGCATGGGGACAGCTGACCTTCAATAAGAATCAAACAGAAGCAAGTCCAGCCTTTAGAAGCAGTCACATGAAAACCTTTCATTTCATTACACACTGATGTTTTTTTAAATACAATCCTAAAGTTGAGTAACTTACCTTCAGCAGACTTAGCATTAACATCATCAACAACATGACTTATTTCAAAACGACTTCCAGAACAGCTTCTTTCCCCTGTACAGTCCAAATATAACGCCCAGCATCTCTGTGTGTTTGTTTCTTTGTCCTCCAATGATCAGAAGTCGAGCAACTAAAAATGCTACATCGACACATCGTCTGAATCTACATCATTATCTATACCAGATATTATCATCAGGTTGCTTAGCAGCTGCCTGGCTGACAGCATTTATGCAGCATTTCAGCATTACCCATAACATCTTATAAAGGCATGCATTTTTTATCTAATGACAATAGGGCTGTGCGATATGACCAAAATCTCATATCCCGATATAAGAATTCTATCGTCCAATAACGATATAAATCACAAAAATTTAACATTTTCTGTAAATTCTGTGAATCTCGGGCAGCTCGACTTGCGGGAAGTGTTTCCAGCTGCGCGTCATGTAGCTGAAGTCCAGTGTTTTAACAGATGCATGAAACGATACATTTTTAGACATAGGTTGTAACAGCCGCCGTTTTCTTTGTGAGTATTTATTACACAGCGTGCTGCGGGGAAAAGCCTGTTCTAACGTTTGAGTCTAAGGTTTATTTTTTAGCACCTGGCGGCTCTTTTTTACTTCTCATCCGTAAATAATCTGCTCTTTCACGTGATTCAGTTTATTTTGAAAAGTCTCAACAGGATCTTGAGCTTTATTGTGAAAGGTTTATGTGGAACATAAACAAGCGGACACGAGGTGGTTTTACCGTCGTTGTTGCTAACGACAACATAAAAACAGGCGCTTGTCCGTCTGTAGTGTGGCTATATTAAATATAAGAGAAAGAGAGAACTTTAGGAAATTAATATAGCCACTACAGTGACCATCAAAATAATGAAAAAATATTGCCGTAAACAGTTTATTTTGCGACACCACGAAACAAACGATAGCGTAAAATGAAACGATAGACGTTTTTATATCGTCATCCGATATATATCGTTATATCGAACAGCCCTAAATGACAACAACATTTATGTTATATCAGAAAACTTCAACTTTGTATGACTTTGCATATTATGACACATCATCTGGTTGCCTGGCAACTACCTAGCAATGGGATAAAAGTACCTTTTTTGTCTTTATGCAAGTACAACAACTTATCAAAGCGTCCAATTATTTGGTATCTAATTTATATAAACAAAAAGTTAATTATTCATGACATATTATAACCTCATTGTGTTGAGCAGCAACCATTTTACATAATTACAACATAATTACAACATGTTGTTCACAGGATTTTGTCCAAAATAAGACTGAAAATGTTACTTTGTGAGTCTGAGGTCCTGGCACTGAATATTCCAGAGTTAACTGTTAGTGTAATTATAACAAAGTGGAGGCGACTGGGAACGACAGCAGCTTAGACTGGCCTGCACAGAGTCCTGACCTCAACCTGACAGGACACCTTTGGGATGAATCAGAGTGGAGACGTGGCCTTCTCGTCCAACATCAGGGTCTGAGCTCACAAATGTGCTTCTTAATTGTTAAAGAATTCCCATAAACACTCCTAAACCTTATGGAAAGCCTTCCCAGAAGAACTGAAGCTGCTATAGCAGCAAAGGTTCCTAATAAATCATATTAAACTCTGTGGATTGAGGATGGGATGTCAGTACAGTGTGTGTGCGTGATGGACATCCTGCTGTGAGCACGTCAATATTTAATGTTGATAACACTCATCTGTTGTGTAACTTCGCTAAAATAAACGTAATTATTTATAAAGAGGATTTAGGGTTATGATGAAGCTGTGAAGACAAAAAAGTATAAAGTGAGTTTTAAATTCCTCAAATTTCAGCCTAAATCTGGAAAAATCTGACATCGAAGTCCAGCCAGTGGGACACACTCACACCCACATCCCTCTGCCCTACTTGGAAATTAAACTTTATATGACACGTAAGAGACTCCCTTTATAACAAAAGTCACTTTTTATATTAATTACCTCTGAGGCTTAAGTTTCTAGCTGCTCTAAATAAGACCACTTTCATTTATCAGCCCTGGTGTTTTTCTACATTAAATTAAGATTCACTTTTACATATATGTTTTTTTTGTTGGCTATCTTCTATATACACATCTGGGTAGAACATATGTGAAATACATATGTGTAACTGTTAATTATTGATGTATTTTGGTCTAAATGTTATTGAAGTGAAACAAACATCAGTGTGGGAAGAAACTGCATCGAGAACTAAAGAAACAGACTTGAACACGGACGAGCTCTGACCACATTTACCACCCGCACACGCGTCTCACACGCGTCTTTCAGTCAATGATCCAAAACAACATTAATGTGTCTAATATCCAGCCAAAAACACACCACGGCTCGTGCAAACACACAACACACAAATATTTGCAGAAACGACTCTGCATACAGTGGCTATGAAATTCGCCGTATCCCAGATGTTCAAACACTCACAGTTGTTGGTATCCTTGGCCACAGCGATAATTCCCATTGGCTGGTGGGGAATATCTGCTCTAAGCACTTTGGTGTCGCCGCCTGTGTACTTGTTTGATCGCAGCACAGACCTGCGGGCCCAGTCTGACCAGTAGATGAAGTCTGCATAGATGGCGAGCCCGTAGAAGTTTCCAGGTCCTGATTTAATTATGACCTAAATGCAGGTAAAGAAAACACGGCTGTTAGATCAGAGAGATCAGTGACATCACTTTGAGCACAACCTTGGGAACAAACGTGGAAAACAACATTTCCACGCATTAATCAACAGATCACCCCTGCAGCCCACTTGACTGCTTAACCCAGATGTTGGGGGAGTAAATGACAGCGCCACTGGCAGATCCATCGGACGACACCCTCGGGGACTCTCCAGGCTCGTGGAGGGCCGAGGGGTGCGGGTGGTCGTGGTGGGGAAGCAGATCGGGGACTCCAGCAGCTCTGTAGTCTCAGACATTAGCAGGACAGGCTTGTAAGTGACATCACATTAGCCCTCTGCCATAGTGGGATTAATAGGACAGGTGTTGATTAAAGCAGCGCAGCGTGCGGAAGCAACAACTGGCCATCAGGCAAGTGAGAGACAGAGAGAAAGAGGGGGAACCGCCAGATGGGTCGGGTAGAACATATTGACAGGAAATTAGATTTGGGAGTCGTTCGGTTTACGGCCAGAAACGCATTAGTTTTGTGCCGAACTCATGAAAATTGAAAATATTTCATAGCGTCTTATCAGATTCTCTTCATTCAACAATATTCAAATATAACGCTTTAATTGTCACGTCAACTCCTAACTGATTACTTTAATAAGCCTCTGATTTACGAACGCTGCTGATGCTGAAGTAAAACGACACAAACTACTTGCAGACTGCTGTCCATGGACGTTCCCGCTCTCAGTGGTTAAAGGGCATCTTTGTTTATTTCAGCTAAACATGCTGACATATCCCCTCATGGTGTACGCCGCTGCCCTTTGTGAAGCGTTGCCTCCGTTAATGACGGAGTCCCCACTCTCAAAATGGCACAGAGCACAAAGCTCTGCAACTGATCTGCCAGCATGTGATGGTACTGCTGCAGTAAAGAGAGGACTAGTCGTACCCTCAAGGATACTCGACTGCCATCAAAGTTTGCATGCATGTGAGTCACAACAAAACTGGCGCTTTGCAGTGTTTCACACTAGTTCTGGGACCTATGCTGTTTTTATTCTGTGAATCCACAGAGATTTGTTTTACTGTTGATTTAAACACTGGTGCAAAAAAATGGATCTTTTGTTTATTAATTTTCCTTTGAAATAGTCGGTTTCATGTGTGGAAATGATGCTGTCTTCCATAACAACAGTCTGGATAAGTGCTGAAGTCGACAGTCAGCTATCTTTGTTTAATTTACACTTTTTAATTGGAATGGAGTATCTGCTCCCAGAGCAGTATCACTGCAAAGCCTTCATTAGCAGGAGCACACTGCAGCAGGGCCAGGTGGGGTCCCACAGGTGAACACTTTCTGAGCCTAGTGACCTGGCTCATCAAACATATGGGTGACTAATTGAGATAGGCTAAAGTGCTGAGCAGCAGAGGTCACATTAAGGCGAACCTTAAACCCACAGCCAAAAGCGCTGTCTTATACTGTAACCCTCTGCACACCTCGGACAGGGCTGGTTTTCTCCAGCTTCTGTTATATGCATGAAATTTTTATGGACACAACGTGAACTCTTCTCACAGACTTTTATTTACTCTGGCTAAGAACGACTTTATGGAAGCCATCTGTACCATCGGAGACGAGTGAAAAGCAAAGATAAAGTATCGTGTCCCAGAAGTTCGGCTGGAATCTGAGAGCTTCATTTCAGAACTTTAGGAACTTTTCATCCATGAATCCTTCCCTACACAAACTTCCAGGTGCAATATTTCAAGCACAGCTGTGTCTGCTGTATCTGTGGTTACTCTTGGGATCGGACGAACACCACGGGGGGTATCAGAGACTGCGATAATTGCAGCCAATAACATTGATTCCTTTCACTCCCTTTAAGCACAGAGGCTCTAACCATCACCATGCACGGGCAGTTTTTGTTCTTCTGATGTTTATGCAGAGCATTAAAATTACAAATGCATGATTTCAAATATAGAGGTGATCGTGCTTTTTCTTACAAAAACAGTTTTATTTGTGATATCACAGATTATCAGTTCAACATCACTGAAGTGGCAAAAGATACAAACTGAACAGAGAACTGGTGTTGTTTTCCTTTATATCTTTAAACATCAGGATTTTGTAAAAATCGTTTTTTCGAGGCGGGCAGGAAACATTCTGTTTCATAAATGTGACTGTATGCATGATCCACACATGAATAAGTGTTCTCACCATCAGCCTTTTGTTTCTGGATGCATAAAAAGCCTACGTGATCACAGCTGAGTGCGACCTGTGCTGCAGATATGAAACTTCTCAGACTTTTGAAGAAGATGGAGCACATGGTCACTGAGCCCAGGTAACAGCTGTGGAAATGTGACAGGAGTGGACCGTCCTCAGGGTGAAATGAATGAAAGGATTAACTCAACTATATCTTTCATTAGTCTGTGTTTTCACTGCGTCAGTATCCAGAGTTCCTGTTGATTTGCAGAATAAACAGACGAATAATTAGACACTACGAAAAGCTCGATTTGTGCAGGAGGATGGAGACTTTGGCTACTTTGCCAGTGGCTCTGTCATAAATAATAGCAGCTTGAAAATGTGCAAATTCAGTCCTGTTAGAGAAGCAAATGGGAATGAAAGCAGCAGCCTTCATATGGCCATAAAGACACTCATTAAAGTGAAAACCTTTTGTCGAGTCTACCTGACTAATGTGGATGAGCTGGCAGTCACTCATTAATGTGAATGAAAAAACATCCACCAGTTTGTGTACAGAAGTTAGAAAGTCGTCTCTTCCCTGCATATGTGAAAATATGCACTCGCACGCCTGGGCTGACAGTATCAAGCCCCAGAGGTCTTTATTACTTTTAATTGGACTTTTTTGGGGGGCTGCATGATAAAAAAAAAATCTAAAATTAAAATACTAAATAATACCAAATACAAAAAAAATAAAAATACAGAAAAAGAATTAAAAAAAGACTAAAATATAATACAACAAAAGGGCATCAGGCCCTGCTGTTACATGCTGTATGACAGACGGGGAGGCATGCACTCACTCATTGCACTGAATGGCAGCGCGCAGCTGGACTGCATTGTACCACCCTGCAGTAGTGCAGCGGTGTCAGTGACACTCTTTTATGAAGCACCGTGTGAGTTACAGGGATTTGAAATGATGCCAGAATGAAATTTGATTAAAACAGTTGCTCATTTTTTGGACAACGATAAAAATATTATAATGAAAAATGAAATTAAGGGGGAGAGGCTGTATAAATAAGCACACCGTGCTCCACACAATGACACACAAGCAATACTCACTGTAAATGTAGAGTACAGTGAAAAAGCCTTGAGCCCCTAATTTCTTTATGTTTTACCCAGAAGTTTTTGTCATTTTTACAGTAATCTTGACAAAAGGCTTCATGAACGTCTTTCAGAGTTTTTCTTTGGCAGCTGCTTCACTCGTCCTTCGCTCCTCGTACCTGAACATTTTCAGAGGAATGCTTTTATTTTTCGTGTTCAGCCTTAAAACGGCCCTATGAACCTTTCAAGTGTAAAAACAGCATAAAAAGCACTTAACTAAATGAATGAACCAGTGTCATGGCGACACAGTTTCTCAAAAAAACAACTATTTATTACACATTACGCCTTCATTTTCTAAAAAGTAATGCAGTATTTACATAATTACTTGTTGTATCTAATTATCAGTTAATTATGTAAACCTGTGGCTACAGTCCCATACACCCTATCATAACACAGACAGCATCTTTCTTTACGTATGATCAAAAAACTGACAGCAAAATGAGCCCAAAGAGTCGCCACAGTGATTCTACTTGAGAAACATGGAGTCCACAGTAAGGCTGACCGCTCATCAGGCTCTGGCTGCTGGGCTCGGTTCAGCATGCACTCAGCTACAATGTCACTCTCAGTTCTTCACGAGCTCTGTGTTAGCATGCTGTCTGTGCAGACGCTTGCAGAGAGATCATATGGTGTTAGCAGGTCAGGTGTTCGATTTGGTCCTGGATGCATTTTGCACGCATCATCTTCTACTTTTGTGCAAAAGGGAACAATTAGAGCCTTTTTGATGGTTTTTTTTATTTTATTCTATCTGCAATGATCAGAATGATCATCTTTGAAATTTGGCTGAGTTATACCAAATTACACAAGAGCTGGACTGAAAGTCTGTGGCAGATTATACAGAGACAAATAAAGAGAAACGAGGGGCGGGTAAAGAATGGCACAGTACTGTATGTAAATGATACGTCTGTCTCATGAGAAACAAAGGTTTTGTGTGATTTACACAGCTGCTGAACCTTTACTTACTCTTTGAACCTGATCTTAGCCCTGACCATTTGAGTGTGTTGCTCAGTGGGATCATACTCACGTATCTGCTGGATCCATCATAGTCGCATCGTTCAATCTTGCCAAGGGTCCCATCTGAGAAGTAGAGCTTCTCTGCTTTGTGGTCAATGGTCAGTCCATTGGGCGTTAAGATGTCAGAACTGATGACGATCCTTATGTTTTTGCCAGTTAAGGTGGATCTCATGATGCTTGGCCTCTGCTCATTCCAGTTGGTCCAAAACATCAGGCTGAAAAATATGAAACAAAACCAAATGAAGCCTTTTAACAGCAGCAAGCAAACCTCAGTGTTCTCTTCCACAATTAAAAACAGCGGAGTAATTTCATCAGGGACTTCCTCCCTCTCCAAAAGATGCACTACTTCTCACACTAATTTAAAAATTCACACCAGCTCAGCAAGAACGATGAAACAAATGTGTCACCTGAAACTTCAGACGGCTTAGAAATAACAGCTTTTTATAGAAGGTGGTGTACAAGACTGTGCTGCAGAGGATCTGATGCTGTGCACAGACACACGTGCACAGGAGAAATCCTCTTTAGTAAATAGCTGGAGGTTTTATGCAGTCATGTCAGTCAATGATCAGCATCATGCCACAGCTGCCAAATCCTCATCAGCTTCTCCTTTTTGCTCTGAAGAGTGCAGCTCTGTTTCAATTAGATAAACTGGATTAGAAATTCTAAGATAAAGGTCATTTATTCATGCTCTGTGCAAATTAACAGTTATTTACAGGGAAGTAAATCAAAATAAATTACATATTGGTTTTTATAGGATTAGCTGTATGAGCCATGCAGCAAAATCACTACCAGTTAAAATGCTTTTAAATAGGAGAACACGTTTTTCTAACTCTGGCTTCTCTCTTCTTGCTGTAATGAAGTCATGGAAGTCCTCTCCAGTGCGATAATAAAGATTCAGGTCAGAAGTCACAACCAGGGGCTACTAATTAATCATCAGTGTTTGAATTCTAATTATCAGACAGTGATTCTAGAGTGGGATGGATACGGTGCCAAACTGCCAACCAAGGATAGTCTGAGGTCAAGAAATTAATTTAGTTGTATAAAGGAGAGAGCTGTACTCACTCTTTGCAGCTGTGTGCAGAAACATTTTTATATGCATCAAATACAGGTTTTAAACATAACTTACAGAGGAGGAGGAATATTTATACTTTCCTTTTTAGAAACAGAAGATGCACCTGAATCTTTTTAAAAGCTAAGAGTTAAATAAATAAGATTTCAGTCCTACTGCCGTATGCACAAAACTGAAGGCTAAACATGCTCAGCTGAATGTACAGAAAGATCTACATGCTGCAAAAACAGCAGCAATGAAGTGCAAGCATTCATAAATGTGTCCTACGATTCCCAGTTTCATCTTTAGGAAAATAAAAAACAAAAGGAAAACCAACAACTACAGCAGAGTGAAGCAGCACCACAGCAGTACCACAGTAGTACCACAGTAGTACCAGAGTAATACCGCAGTAATACCAGAGTAGTACCACAGCAGTACCACAGCAGTACCAGAGTAATACCGCAGTAGTACCACAGCAGTACCAGAGTAATACCACAGCAGTACCACAGCAGTACCAGAGTAATACCGCAGTAGTACCACAGCAGTACCAGAGTAATACCGCAGTAATACCAGAGTAGTACCACAGCAGTACCAGAGTAATACCACAGTAGTACCACAGCAGTACCAGAGTAATACCAGAGTAGTACCACAGCAGTACCACAGCAGTACCAGAGTAATACCGCAGTAATACCAGAGTAGTACCACAGCAGTACCACAGCAGTACCAGAGTAATACCGCAGTAGTACCACAGCAGTACCAGAGTAATACCACAGCAGTACCACAGCAGTACCAGAGTAATACCGCAGTAGTACCACAGCAGTACCAGAGTAATACCGCAGTAATACCAGAGTAGTACCACAGCAGTACCAGAGTAATACCACAGTAGTACCACAGCAGTACCAGAGTAATACCAGAGTAGTACCACAGTAGTACCACAGCAGTACCAGAGTAATACCGCAGTAATACCAGAGTAGTACCACAGCAGTACCAGAGTAATACCGCAGTAGTACCACAGCAGTACCAGAGTAATACCACAGCAGTACCACAGCAGTACCAGAGTAGTACCACAGCAGTACCAGAGTAATACCACAGCAGTACCACAGCAGTACCACAGTAATACCACAGCAGTACCACAGCAGTACCAGAGTAATACCACAGCAGTACCACAGCAGTACCAGAGTAATACCGCAGTAATACCAGAGTAGTACCACAGTAGTACCACAGCAGTACCACAGTAATACCACAGCAGTACCACAGCAGTACCAGAGTAATACCGCAGTAATACCACAGTAGTACCACAGCAGTACCAGAGTAATACCACAGCAGTACCAGAGTAATACCACAGCAGTACCACAGCAGTACCAGAGTAATACCGCAGTAATACCACAGTAGTACCACAGCAGTACCAGAGTAATACCACAGCAGTACCAGAGTAATACCGCAGTAATACCACAGTAGTACCATAGTAGTACCACAGCAGTACCAGAGTAATACCACAGCAGTACCACAGCAGTACCAGAGTAATACCGCAGTAATACCAGAGTAGTACCACAGTAGTACCACAGCAATACCACAGCAGTACCAGAGTAATACCGCAGTAATACCACAGTAGTACCACAGTAGTACCACAGCAGTACCACAGCAGCACCACAGCAGTACCACAGAGAGGCTAAAGCAGGGGCAGCACATCAGTGTTTTAGTGCAAAGATCCAAAAAGCGAGAGTTTGTGACAGCACGTCTTAACGGTGACCAGCAGACACTCTGTGGGTTTCAGACTCTGTTTTCGGCACATCTTGGCACCATGTCAAGAGTCACCTCCACGCATAGATTTATAGACACGAACGGGGGTCATAAAATTTGTCCTACAACTAATAGGATGCCAGTATATGGATTTTAAAACAGCAGTAATATGATCTAGTTAAAACTGGCAACAGCCTTCTGAATCAAGCGTAATTTATTTATAGACTTTCTGGAAAAACCTGAGAGCAATACATTATAGTTGTCAGCTGTACTTCTAATAAAAATGTGTAACAGGCAGCGCTGGACATAATGGAGCAACACAGTGCATGACTGTACCAACTCACTAACCACATAACAGTTACAATTATGTCATTACTTGCATTACAAAGGCTCTTCAATTATCTCCATGATGGATGGATTGAAGAAAATCATCAATAATTCTTTTCCTTTCACGCTAATCAGCTGACTTCAGCTCGTGGACGTGGAAAAGGGTTCAGCTGTACAGTGTTGTGGAAAAGTATCCCCCCTTCCTCATTTCTTAGTTTTCTTTGTTTGTTTTTCGTATCTGTCACACTCACACACTTGTTTGAGATCATCAACACATTATGCTGTAATCTGCTGAGAAACAAGTCGCTGGTATCTATCAGTCTGGAAAAGGTTACAGAGGCTTTGTGTCACAGTGAGAGTCTTTATCCACACATGGAGAAAACCTGGAACAGTGCTGAGCCTTCCTGGGAGCAGCCGGCCTACCAAAATGACTCCAAGAGTCCATCAACGACTCGTCCAGGAGGTCACACAAGAACCCAGAACAACATCTAAAGACCTGCAGGCCTCAGAGTTCAGGGTTCAATGATAACAAAGAGACCGAGCAGAAATGAGATCTAGCTGCAGAGAGCGGAGCAACCAGTTATAATGTTTATTAGGGTAATTACTTTTTCACATGCAGGTTTAATCAGATTTTTTAAATTAATAAATTAAATGATTTATTAATGGAAAATCATCATTTTTAAACCATTATGTAAAAACTGCATTTTGTATTTACTGTTATTTTTGTCTAATATTAAAATTTGTTTGCTGATCTAAAATGCTGCAGTGTGACAATGAAGCAAACAGGAAGCAAACAGGAAGCAAACAGGAGGCAAACAGGAAGCAAACAGGAGGCAAACAGGAGGCAAACAGGAGGCAAACAGGAGGCAAACAGGAAGCAAACAGGAGCAAACAGGAAGCAAACAGGAGGCAAACAGGAAGCAAACAGGAAGCAAACAGGAAGCAAACAGGAAGCAAACAGGAAGCAAACAGGAAGCAAACAGGAAGCAAACAGGAAGCAAACAGGAAGCAAACAGGAAGCAAACAGGAAGCAAACAGGAGGCAAACAGGAAGCAAACAGGAGGCAAACAGGAGGCAAACAGGAGGCAAACAGGAAGCAAACAGGAGGCAAACAGGAGGCAAACAGGAAGCAAACAGGAGGCAAACAGGAGGCAAACAGGAAGCAAACAGGAAGCAAACAGGAAGCAAACAGGAAGGGGGCACGTACTTCTGAGAAGTGAAAATATATATATTTTTAGTTTTATTGCACAAAAGGGCAAAACTTTGCAGAAACAGCTGCCCACTGCTCCTAATTCAACATCAGTCCTTTACAACCATCTGTAAAAATGAGCGATGTTAAAACAGAGCGTAGGCCGAGCACAGCCAAGTACTCACTGCCTGAGTCACAGCTCATAGTATTACACATGTAAGATAAGTAAGAGGTTATGTGTAATGCATAACTAGATGTTTGAGATGCTGCACTGCAGTAATTAAACTAGAACTGCTCACCTCCATTAAATACTCATGACTGGTTTATGCTGTTATATACGCTCTTGAACCATGAAATAGAACTGGGAGCATGATCATGTGACTCAAAAGGAATGCAGCGCCTGGCACGACAAAAGCAGAACTGTCCTTGAGAACAATCACCACCTTTGTGGTGATCAAACTTGGAGCACCTCAAATACCAAGCAGATAATATTCTGAGCTAAAGTCACGCATGTAACTAATGAAAACAGATGCATCAGCAAATCGTGAAAAGTGCATTATGAGAAGGACGACTGACCTTTGACACTCATCCAGGGCCAGGACGTGTGGGTGGTCCTCCTCTGAAAGCGTCACCACAGCTTGCCTACTGATGGCGCCCGCTTGACTCTGGTCCACAGTTTGTCTGGTGATGGTGGATGTAGTGGAGCTGGTCCAGTACAGAGTGTCCCAACCTTTGTGGTAAGCCAGACCTTCCACTGAACCCACATCTGAAACAAGAGAAACATCAGACCATGTGACCTGAATAAGAGTCAGAGTTACAAGTCTGCCTTTTTATTCTACCGAGTAACTGAGTCACATGGGAAAAATAATCGTACTAAAGCAAGAGCGCCCATCTAAAACATCACATAGAGTAAAATAAAAGAAATAATCACTTCGGAGCTGGCATTCATTAAGTTTATTGTTAATGTATTTATCTGTAAATGCAGATTCCAGCTATATGCCGCTGTCATCTTGGGCTCCAAACCTCAGAGTTGTCTGCCGTGTATAAATGCATGAAAGTACTGACTTGGCTTGTAACAGACGGCAGGCTCCAATTGTGTTAGAATTGGGATCGTGTTTCTTTTCTGATTGACAGGGAAATAACTTCATGCCTCACTACACTGGACAGACAGCTATTTGTTGATGCAAAAGTCACTCAGGAACCGAATGTGTTTTCATGGCAAACCAATTTCCAAAACATAGAATATGAAAAGACCTTTGCAGTCTCTCTTGTTATTGCATGAATATGACTGACAGAGATGGAACCTCCAGAGAGACGTGATTTTCAGCAGAAAATCTGGTCATATTCATGTTTGATTACTCACTGCAGTTTTCTTTTTCTACCCTTCGACGGATTCGTGATTTATCGACTGAATATGACTTTCAGTGTTTCTCAATATCACACAAGAACTATTGTGGAGAAGTAAGGTCACAATAACTGCATTGTTGAGCTAAGTTATGAAAGTGATGAGAAAGATTTTAAAAACAAACAACAGCAAAAGCACCAGCAGAAAATATCCATCCATCCATGTGTCCATGAGCTCACTTCTTGTCAGTATATCCTGGTTCCTCAACACTTGACACAGACCTTGTTAAGGTGTGCAACATCCAAGGCACTAATGCTAGAGTGGTCAGTTTCCCTGGTTAGTCCCATACACACACCAAACACCAGCCTATTGTTCTACAGACCCAGCCGTCAGGACTCAGGGTTCAGATCGGGCAGACTATCCAACACATAGTAGCAGGAAGTAAGATGCTAGCTGGGACCGGGTACACATAGAGGCTGGGATAGTGTACACCAGCGGTCCCCAACCCCAGGACCGGTCCGTGAGTCGTTTGGTTTGGGGCCGCGAGAGTTGAGGCTCGGGTGTGAAATTTATGATTTGCAGGGTTTTTATCGATAACTCTGTTTCCCTGGGTCTTTTCCCGTGTTGTAGCTGTGCGTCTTATTTTGAAAGAAATACTTATGTGTTACCATAGCGACCAGAGAGCATTAAGGGGCAGAGAGGAGGACGTTACTCTCAGTGTTGTTGGTGCATTTCAGGAGGACGCTGCTAATAAAGTTACACAGTTGCACAGATTTACAAAATCCCACAGTTTCTGTCTCGGCTGTATCATTTTATTTTGTTGTATTTATCCACCACACCATAAAGGCCGGTCTGTCAAAATATTGTCTGACATTAAAGCGGTCCGTGGAGCACAAAAGGTTGGGGACCGCTGCTGTACAGAAACATCTGTGCCACATATGGGTTATGTGTCTCAGATGTTCCCAAGTCCCAGTAGGAGACGCCACCAAAGGTGGTCAAGAACAACAGGTCCAAAGTCCTGTGGGACTTCAAGTTTCAGACAGACAAGCAGCTCGTTGTCAGCCAAGCAGACATAGTGGCAGCTGACAAGGAGCAGAAGACTGCAGTTAATACAGATGTGCAAATCCCAGCAACATCAGGGAGAAAACAGAGAAGTACCAGGGGCTGAAGGAACAGCTGGAGCAGATGTGCAAAGTAAAGTGGGACCAATGGTGACAGGAGCATTAGATGTTCTAACCCAAACAGTGGAAGCGCGGCTCCAGCAGATTGCAGGTACCAGACCTCTGATGGTCTCCATGAAGAAGAGCTAAGATACTGTGCAGAACCTCAAACATCAATTAAATGTACATTAAAGTCATTCAGTTGTCAAACGACTGTCTCGTGATTTTTCCTGTCACACTTTTGTCTGTCAGAGCCAATTCGAACTGTCTGAATGGCAAACATGTGGCCAGTATGAGTTAATCTGGCTGCACCCCAGTATATAAAAACCCATAAACCACACTCCAGAATACTTAAGACTCTACCTGAGTCAGCCGACCACTAATTAATAGCTTGCAATAAAAGCCGTCTGGCAGCTTGGAGTTTCTCTCAAATTGTTGGCCAGGCGAGGGACTAATTAATGGGGGACACAGAGTTTAATTAGGGAAATATAGATGATTAACATCTTCACCTTTCCTCAATGACAGGATTCGGGCAGAAACTTTTAGAATAAAAGAGAAGATACTGTAGAAGTAGATCCACCGCTGCCTAAACGTGGTCCATGAAAAGAAGTACGGAGCAGGTGGAAGTGCTGCTTTTAATCAACACACAAACAAAGTCATCAGAAACCAGCAGGGTCACAGGATGGTATTTCTCTATGCAGTGTGGCTGCATCAAAAGAGCTCATTTCCAGTGGTATTGTCGTGCATTATTATGGATACAAGCAGTAACGAACGGCACTTAAAATAATAATTCCTTTCACCACTTTCATTATGCATTTCACAAGTTTGAAGGTGTGAAGGACACTTACAAATCCTGACAGATGGTTCCTGGTAACGCTTGTTCATTTCTAGAAGATAAATAAATAAGCAGAAAGCTCCCTCAGCAGGAGCGCTAAAGATGGGTCGGGGGATGGGTGAGAGTGGCTCAGTAACACTGTGCCAGCCTCTCAGCGCCAGGAGGAGGTGGGAAGGTGCTGAGCTCTGCTCCCTGTGGAAACGTCACTGAATGCCAGAGGACGCGAGCTGTGCGGAACAGAGACTTTCTGCTGCTCATCTGACTCCAGTCATGCTCATCAAGACAGGACTGACTGAGCTGTAGTACAGTGAGACAGAGGGATCGGCCCATGTTCAGTCAGTATGCAGAAAGTTTGGAACATAGTTCATGTAAACCAGGCTGATTTGGTCTTTTCAAAGGAGTAAAAGAAACAAACTGACTGAAGAAGAAATCTCCCTCTTGACGTACATCAGTGCTACATTGTTATCTCAACAGCCCTGCTCCCTAACTAAAGGACAAAGCTGCACTATTTCCTCCTGGCAGACGGATCGTCGGAGCAGCACAGCATCAGCCGTGCTACTTTACAGTCAGACGAAATTTCTATGGCTTGACACCGAGCAGCCAGCCAAAACAGGTACACATCAGGATGGATAAATTAGACAGTGTACAAACATGCAGCTCTGTGCATAAAGGGCAAGCTTACGGATGTCAGGCACATGAAACTGGTGACTGAAAACACACCAAGTGAAGACACGGTGTGACAAATACGACTAATCCTTTAGCACACTGCAGAAAACATCTGCAGTGGTGGACACCGTCAATATGAAATCCACTTACTTTCTGCGATGACGGATCTTCCTGTCCAGTCGTCGTTAATCATCTGGATATTTCCAAAATGGACATCGCTAAAAAAGATGCGATTGGCTCCAGCTGTCTCCTGACCGTAGTCAAAGGCCAGCGTTATGACATTCTTGAAAAAAGCAGGATTTTCAAAAGGCTGCACGGGTGAGTTGAGGTCATTTTCATCAGAAAGGTGGATGCTTTTCAGGATAGTCCTTTCAGAGTAGAGCAGATAACCTTCATAGCGCTCACAGGCAAAGCCATCCTCTGCCAAGCGGCCGTGTGCACAGGAGCAGGTCCGCCGACCGCTGCCCAGGTGGAAGCACAGCTGCTGGCAGCCTCCGTTACTTCTGGCACAGGGGTTGGTGCCTTCAAAGCACAACATGTGTTTAGTTAGTCACTGGCCTCCGTTTCTGCTGTGAGCAATCACGTTTAAATTGGCCCAGCTATACAAGTCAGATGAAAATCCAATCTACGGTCTGGGAGCCACGAATTTGGAATTCGATTGCATAAAAATCCATGAGCATAATAAGAGACAGGAAGTGAAACTGTGTGGCTGTAATGTTTAAAACCGCACCTTTTTCTCTGCCTCTGGTGAAAACTGTCACATCTTTCAAATTAACCCCAAGACCGCTCCTCATGGTCACAGCCTCACTGGCTTCCGTCTTCAAGCCTCGTCGGATTGAACCGTTTGAGTGGGCCCTGAAAGTCAGGAGAGTCGGAGAAGAACAACAATAAGGTTCTCTGTGTGAAGCATGGGCAAGTTACACAGACGTACTGCAAGGAGTCATCATTTCAGCTGAAAACACTAAAACAAAACTCAACACTGAAGACATTTTGTCAATACACATCAGAATCTACATCTAAATTCAGTTTTATTTCACTGTCATCATCACAGCAAACTGCAGAGAATGAGATGATTATTCTACAAAGGCTGAAACATGACTAAACATGCAAAATGATAAGAAGAAGAATAGAATAGAATAGAATAGAATAGAATAATTCTTTAATTGTCCCACAAGGGGAAATTCAGTTGTAACAGCAGCAAAAAAAAATGCATACACAAACAGAACAGAAACACACACAACTTTTACAGAAAAAAATATATAAAATATACTCTATCATTTTGTTTTTTTAATTTTAGACCTTTCTCAAACCCTAAGAGTACCAAATGATGTTTTAATGCTTTATTATGCACCTGATTTTATATAATGTTGAGGAACAAATGCTTCAGTTGATGCCACAAAAATTTTGTCTGGAGTATTTAAAAAAACCAGGATTGCAGGAGCACCTGCTGTGTAATATTTCTCCTTGGAAGCCTTGAAAGGAGGGGAAGGGCACTGCCAGGTTACTATAAAGGCTTTGCAGGCAAATGCAAGTGTTTGCATTTGAGAAAATAACAAATTACCTGTCAGACCAGTAGATGTAAGGCCCAAACACAGCCACGGAGAACAGGTCTACGTTGGCCATTGACAGCACAATCTCCCGGCTCTCACCGGTCTCAAGGTTGATCCTCTCGATCTTATCCGTGCGTGCGTCGCACCAATATAATGTATTTTCCTGGAAGGTAATTTTAAAATGCATAACACAAACTGCAGCTCCTTTGTATGGTTAGATGTTAGCCACAAGACTGTAAGGTGAGGAAGGACACAGGTGCTGTGCATGATGTCTGTGTGCGACTGTACCTCATAGTCTATGGAAATTCCGTTGGGCCACGTGATGCCCGAGCTGACCAGGGTAACCTGGTCTGATCCATCCAGGCGGGAACGGCCGATGCAGGGGTTCTGCCCCCACTCGGTCCAGAACAGATATCTGCCCAGATACACCTCATTTATTATCTGAACTGTAGATTTTTAAAACATTTTTATCTTTCTTTAGATAACATTCGCTTTGTAGGATGGTGAATATTAATGCTTAAAGGTGTAGCACATTTGGATACATTGTAACATATGAATGTTCTTATGTATTTATACAATTATCCTCCTGCTCGACAAAGCAAGCTGCCCTAAATTTCACTTTACTCTCCACCATTCTCTTAAAGGTGGTAAATTGTGGACAAGTATTTCTGAAATAGGTTGTATAATTAAAATAATGAGTGATCAGTATTATGAGGATGAAAGTGAGCCACACTGGGATGCTGGCAGCAGGCAGGACGGGTACAGCCCGCCATCTGCATGGCTCAGCAGAAGTCAGCACACTCGGCAACGTTGTGTCAGTAAGTGCTGCTTACTGGAGACTCTGACTGCTTTACTGTGCTGGTGTAAGTGAACATCCTTGGACATCTGAAGCTTTAGACGTATCCAAACAAGCCTGTCTGGCACACAGCAGTCACGCCACAGTCAAAGTCACAGACATTTTTTTGCTCTGTGAATTTTGATATTAGCTGATTCTGTGTGCTATGGTGGTATCACATAATAGGCTGACTGGATAAAGTGGCCACTGAGTGAATATGCGATGAGCCAGAATTGGTTTAATAAGACCTGCTTTGGTTTCTAGTTTTAGCAGCAAACGTATTTAATATATCTGCTGTTTACAGTAACTGGTTTTTAAAACTATAGAGATGGCAGTGACTGTAGGCACAGGCTAAACAAACACACACGCAGAGTCATTTCCTACCCCTTCTGTGGATGTACAGCGATGGCTCTGGGCTGATCGAGTCCTTCTGATATGACCACTGAGCGGTATGCACCATTCAGACGAGAGATTTCAATCAGATTGAAACCGTGGTCTGTCCAGTACAGGTTGCCTGTTTGGAAAGAAGCAATACATGTAATTATAGTAGTATTCGTCCTCCAGGACAGAGAAGTTAAAGACAGTTCATTAAATCAAATTCTTTGCATGCACTTTGTCACCAAAGCCTAACGGCTTTTGGCAATTCAGATCACAACAATGACATCGACTCAGTGCTATAACTAGAGGCATGGCACCTAAAGCGTGGATTTTCAACAATCAATACAAACTTGACAGCCTGTGGAAATGACTCCAGGGCTCCAGCAGTGACGGTACTAACCAGCGATCCAGTCAACAGCAATGCCTTCCACGCGGCTGATGCCGGTAGTAATGACGTCCTCCCTCCAGGTCTGGTCGCGTTTGGCTCGGGATATTCTGTTCAGTCCCATGTCTGTCCAGTACACAGTATCATTCCCTGCAAAATACACCCTACGGTTAATAATAGGAGACGTGATGAAAGCTGCTGCCACAAAAGTATCCGTGCCCTCAAACTAAGCAGCTCATGAAAGCACATTTTATTGTATCATGGCTCATTTCACCAGATTTTGTGTGGCACAATAAAGCATGATAGCAGAAGCGCTAACAACTCAGGCACAGGTCCTTGTTGACATACAGCTGCTGAATGGAAAAGGCAAATGTTGGGAAAATTTTACAGGGCAGTATACGGCTTCATGCAAAACACGGTGTTGGTAAAACTGTAACGGGCCCGTTATCATTTTACAGCGCTGTTAAATAAGCTAATAAAATAGTGTGGTTTGCCTTTTTTATACTCTTGTCTTCAAGTGGATCTTTTTGCATGACTGTCAGTTAGGCTGCACAGGTTGTTAAGAGGGTAGCTGGTGTTATATGTTTAATTGCACGTTCTTATTCCCACCGCCTTTACACTCTGTTAGCACAGAGATGATATATGACATAACACAGCTGCAGGGATTTCATCTGTTCTGCTCCAGCAACCTCGATTCTATAATGACATGTAAATGTTATGTGTGAGCTATCAACTGCTGTTCTTGGATGGGCTTAGTAATACATTTGTGTGTTCACCTGTCCAAAATAATAAAGGTGAGGACCATCATCAATCTTGTTCTGTACTTCAGTAATACCTCATTTTATATTCAGGTTATTTCCTCTTTTCCAAAAGCCGTGGTCACACTTCAAGATTTCCATCGACCTCTGAGGTCTCTCGGATTCAGAACGAGGTTTTAGGTTTTCAAGATAGTCGAGGGATGAGTCACTGACTTGTAACTATTGTATAATGAGGGACCTGACTTGGCTTTTTTCCCTGCACTCAGACTTTTTCTTAAGTCTGTGAAGGTTCGCAGTCGTCCAGGTCATAGTCGTCTGAGGCAGTGTTTCCCAAACATAGGTGTGCTGTGGAAGGTTATCTGGTTCCACCTCATTGGTATTCTAAGTGGTCGGCGTGAACAACAGGCAGAACAATTATATTCTCTTCCACTAGAAGGCAGTACATCTACCTGCTCTAATTAAATGGGTTGCCAACTGCCAGTAAAACAGAAGACGAAGAAGAAATTACATAATAGTCACGCTGTGAGACGACACAGCGCGTAATAGCAATAGATAAGAAAAAGCAGCCAGTCTGACAATAGTAAACAGTTTGTTTGTACCCATTTCACATGATTCATGATTTACATCATATAATGATCTTTGCTACAGCAGTGAATGAGTTTATGTTTGCTAGTATGCAATAAGGATAGTGTCTGGGATAAAAGCCGAGTGTGTCAGCTGCAATAATGATTTAGAACCTAAAAATGGAGTTATTTTAACAGCCTCCAACATTAAAGTAGACATTTATAGAAGAAAGAAAACTTCTCACTGAAGGTAATCAGGCCCCATCTTACCTTAATGACCTTGTAGTACCATATCACCCTATTAGAGCACTTCGCTCTCACACTGCAGGCCTACTTGTTGTTCCTAGAGTATTTAAAAGTAGAATGGGAGGCAGAGCCTTCAGTTTTCAGGCCCCTCTTCTGTGGAACCAGCTTCCAGTTTGGATTCAGGAGACAGACACTATCTCTACTTTTAAGATTAGGCTTCAAACTTTCCTTTTTGCTAAAGCATATAATTAGGGCTGGACCAGGTGACCCTGAATCCTCCCTTAGTTATGCTGCAATTACCCTGTTGGGAGCTTCCCATGATGCACTGGGTGTTTCTTCTTCACTCACTATGTGCTAATAGACCTCTCTGCATTGAATCATATCTGTTATTAACCTCTGTCTCTCTTCCACAGCATGTCTTTATCCTGTTTTCCTTCTCTCACCCCAACCAATCACAGCAGATGGCCCCGCCCCTCCCTGAGCCTGGTTCTGCTGGAGGTTTCTTCCTGTTAAAAGGGAGTTTTTCCTTCCCACTGTCGCCAAAGTGCTTGCTCATAAGGGGTCATATGATTGTTGGGTTTTTCTCTGTAACTATGAAGCGCCTTGAGGCGACTTTTGTTGTGATTTCGCGCTATATAAATAAAATTGAATTGAATTTAATTGAATTGAGGTACAAACAACAAACACGATTCACCATTCGAGGCAAAAACACAGCGTCAAATACAACCAGGCTGCTAAGGAGCTAACAGCTGGGGACGAGCGACCTAAATGTAAACAGACGACTCCACGAGCATGCTAGCTGCACTCCACATCCCAGGAAACGCTGCATGGCTGCAGTTACATGATGGAAAAGCAGAGCGTTAAGGAGCTGGTTAAAATGTGAGGATATTACCCAGGCTCCTGAAGACGTACAAAGTTCATTAGTGAATGTGGTCCTCTGCTCGTTTACAATGGACAGTCTAATTTTGTGATTTTTGATGGTTTGGCTTTAATGGAGGTGGTGGTGGAATTAGATTAGGAGTGAAAAGACTGCCAAAAGTCAATAAGGGTTTCCCATTGCTCTATTTTCTCCCTCCCCGTCACCTCCCCTGTCATCTGTCCTCCTCCACGACACCCAGAAATCAATCTTACACATTTTGAAAAATGTCTCAATTCCAGTCTATCTGGGAGAGACGATGGAGAGAGAAGCTGAGGATGCACAGGTGTGGAAGTATTTTTACGCGTGACAGATGAAATATATAAATCATGTCAGGAGCAGGACTAAAAAAATGAATCAAGTGTTCCTTTGTATTTATAAGTTGCTTCATTTTTTAAGATGATAACACCTTCCCTCCACCATTTGTGATGTGAGTATGACATCTAAGATCATCAAATAGAGCAGCAGGCTGTAACAAACCAAGAATCGCATCACATGTAATTGACACGGCTTGGAACAAGGCTGAGAGAAAAGCACGTCTGCTGCTGCAGAATGCCTTTTCTGGTTAACTCGACTCCTCACTCCACCTATCGCTTCCTTGTTTCCTTGCTTACATCTTTGGTGGGAGGGTTTAATATCGAGGAGATTCAAGGATTTAGAAAGTGAACAATGAGACAAGGGATTGGATTCATCCTATCTGACCAACCTCACCTACAAACAAAATAACTAAGCTATCAAATGTTGGAACATTTAAATGAAAATGCAGGAAATGACCAGAGTTCCATGTGTGGTGTTCACTGCATCAAAAATGTTTCCATTTTATAAAATAATCCTCACTCGGTAATTGTTTCCTTGCCAGTGACAGGAGAGGAAAATCACAGACTGCATGTGGAATTACCCAAACAACATTTTCAGGATACAGTATTTGTTTTTTTGGACTTGTGGTTTGTTGTGCATGTAATCTCCTTTATACAATTTCCCCACCACACTTGTTATCATGCCTCGACAGCACCTCTCCGGTCTTTGGTATGTTTATAGCTTTTATTAGAATAATAAATTGAATATCTTTGCACATCATGTGAGAGGAAACAATAAATATCAGCACAAGCTGCTGGTTTGTGCTTTGCAACCTGCTGCTACCTTCATGTTGTGGTGCATCCTGGGAATTTCTTTGGATTAGGATTGTTTACATGGAAAATGGTGGATTTTATTCATGAGGCTTGGTGCTCATTCATCTGGACAAGTTAAGCTCGACCATTATTTAAAAGCTACACAAAGCCCAGAGCAACAAAGATCTTTATCTTCTCTTTAATAACTCAAGAAAGAGGAAATAAAGCAAAGGAATATGAGAGTGTGGCAGCAGCTGTGTAGTATTTGTGTATAGGTGCTATGAGTAATGCACTCCAATGTTTCTAGCTTGACATTATAAAGCATTGGAGCAGCACGTCTTCAGGGGTTTCATGTCCTTAAGCCTTTGGAGCTTCAAGACTTGACCTTGACTCAGTGAGTTCAGGGATGGTGTAACGCATTCCTCTGACTGAGTATTTAAAGCCAATCCTTTATATCTACATAAGTAATTATTATTATTATTATTGTTGATTTTGAATCTTTTCATCATTCTGCCTTTACAGATTTCACACTCCCAGAATCCTTCACAGGTTATGGCTGCGTCGAGTATCAAACACATGGGCAACCACAGTGTTTAAGCCACCTGCCTACTGCTGAGCAGGTCCCCCTCATGCTGACCTGTTGGGGCACAAATTTGGGTTTGAGTGCCAGACACCACAGGGTCTGCATGTATGTCAGGTAGTACAAGTCCAAGTATCCACATAAATGCCAGGACTCAAGCCTTCCCAGCACTGCCTTATAATGGGATGCATAATGCCATCCACTTCACTTATCGGGGGTATTTAATATTGTAACACTGGTACGGTGCAGCCTGCTCTGATCGCAGCGGACAGCTGCAGCAGATCCAGATAAGGACGACTTAAAAAAAAAGGAGCAATATAAAGTGTGTAGGTTTAATAGACTCTTTAAGCGCTCAGCGTCTGGCATCGCGCTTTAACGGGTCTCCACTATCTTCTTGTATGATTGGACGTACCTGCGTGAAAGTCGACTCCCACAGCAAAAAGCGTTCCTGTGATGGGCATGAGGGCTTCGCTGTTGTCATTCGGGTCAAGAGCAATTCCCCGGATTCCCTCATGGATGGAATACATTAGAAATGAGTCAACACCTAAAGAATCACAGAGGGATCTATTAGAGCGCAGATAAAAGCATTAAAGCTCAAGAACTCACGAATGCCCTTTGACGCACGTAGAGATTATTCATTTAGCTTATACACAGATCCACAACCTCACACTGAGGGTAACGAAGGGCTCAAAGAAACTGGGAATCGTACCCTCGCAAGACGTGCGATCGCTACGCAAGTTGTAGCCAACGGTGCAGGAGCAGCTGCGGGTGTTCTCTGAAGTTGGGAAGCACAGCTGAGAGCATCCTCCGTTGTTTACTTGGCACGGATTTCTTCCTGATTATTAAAACAAAACCAACAAACAGACAACAGTAAAGCACCATCAGCAGGTATGTCCATCTGGACCTTTGTGAATGGAGTGAGAGAGGCTGCTTACCTTTCTGGCTGTCCCTGTCGTACACCTTCATGTGAACCACCCCACCCGTCTTATTTCTCAAAACAACAAGGTTGCGCCCGTCTCTCTTGGTGACCGTTCCCAGCCGTCCTGATTCCTCATCTGCCCACCAGAGTTTTCCACCTGTAGCCAGCAAAGAAAATTTGAATTAACTCCATTTTTAGAGCATTTTCCTTTCTTTTTCACAATATGGTGCAAATGAGTTCTTGAAAACATAAGCAGAGTACAGGCAAATGCCATCCTTCAAAGTGCAGATGCTGTGCTTTAGCCTGCACTCTAATCCCCTAAAGCTGGCACACTTATTCCTTAAAGCCTGTTAATAATTGAGGCATTCTCTGAGCTGATTTCAGATTAAAAAGTGGGTTTCCTGTGTCTCGCTGGGCTCTCTTGCTGTTGATGAGTTTCAGCCTTGAACTGCAGGAAGGTTTTTACCTCCACTGAAGCTTTTCCATGAACTTGAAAGACAAACGTTTCCATTACTGACTGAAACGGGCATAGCATTCCTATAAACAGATATAAATACAGCATGTGCTGTTTGACCAAAGGGGCTGCTGACTGCTGCACACCAAGCCCAGCACCTCTGTCCTCAGCAGATATCAGTGACGCACAGTCCATGCCAGGCACTTTGCCATATACTCGAACTTTTCATTTTACAATCCCACTGAGGTGACAAGTTAAGTGAGCCCTCTCCTCCCAGGATAAACATCAGAGAGGAGGTGAAGATGACATCATTCTAGAAAGGATAACACCGCAAAAAAACACAAAAATGAACAATCTATAACATAACCCATAATTAGGTCACACAAACGTTACAACACACAGACTGTATGTTGTAAAATCTGGCAGCAGTGGAGGCCGGAGCAATCACCTTTGCATTTTCATAGAAACCCCCAACAGAGGAATTACTGAGCTGAGCAGCAGCAGCAGCGAGCGCTCATTAAATGCCTCCTTCTTTTAGAGCAATGTCAATTACCAGCAGATTTCTTTTTCCTGCTTTGTGCTAATGCAACCATTCAGAGCAGCGCTGCTCCTGGACACGACCTGGTGCAATTTAACACCCTCTTGAATTAGATTAGCAACCTAACTTAAATGAGAAATGCATTCTCATCCAAGCCAATATGTTAAGTACCATCTAGAAAATGTGCCTGTACATTTTACAGCATCACTTCCTGGAAGGCACGACATTCTGTTGTTCTCTTTCACGTTTTTGTGTCACTGCATTCACCCACACACACACACACACACACACACACACCCCCACACACACACACGCACACACCCACACACACACACACACACACACACACACACCCCCACACCCCCACACACACACACCCACACACACACACACACACACACCCCCCCACACCCCCACACACACACACGCACACACACATACCCGCGCACAGAAACAATTCCCGCTTCCATTAATAGCTTCAGGCTGAATGCCATCCTTAAAAGAAATGTAAAACTCGCTTCCACAAATCAGGTAAATTCCCATGAGTGAGAATGACAGTCTTCGTGCAGTTTACAAAACATTACACCCCGGAGGGCATGCTAGCCGAGATTAGCTTTGCACCCCGTGTTAATTTAATGCCGTTGGGATCACTGGCTAGGTGCGATTGCTCGCTTGTGGCACATCATATTCAATTTCCACCTCAACTGCTAGTTTGATCCCCGGCAATTCACGGCTGATGGATCACTCACACCTTCCGAAATAAGCCCTCACTTCTCCCTCAAGCCAATCCAATTATTACAGAGCCTTAGGACCGAGTGGGTCAAACTTGTGTCACTAACAGTGCCATCATTATACCTTTTCACATCCAGCGTGAGCAATCACTAAGACATGAAGGCAAAATGAAAAGCCAGCACCCCATCATGGAGAAACGCACGATTCCTCCCTCAGAAGTGCGTTCCCGATTACCAGTGCAAATCTGCTTTTTCATGCTCGTCTGCCTAGTTGTACGTCTGCATCTACCTCCCAGTGTGAAAGAGATACAGATTCATCATTTGTAAACAAGCTTTCATCACTTACGCAGATCGGTTCTTCGGAGTAACCTCAACCACTTCTGATCAATCAAGCTTGTAAAAGACCAGAGACGAGAACAAATGCTTCTCAGATTTATGCTCATTAATGCTGATTGCTCGAGTAACCACAAAGGACACAAAAGCCTTTAATTAACTGTACTGATACTCTGATGTTACCTACAGTTTTTATCCCCACCAGAGCAGACAATGCATGCTTTTAGTTGCAAATCCATATTACAATCCTCATGCTGGCATATATACTAGCATATATCTTCTTTGTTCTTTACTGAACTACGAAGGAAAGCGAGAGAAGAAATACACAGAACTCTGTGGTAAACACAGCAAATGGTCACCAAATGCACTTAACTGCAAATCACACCATGCCGACAAAACTAAAGCAGCAAAGGGACATTTTCTGTAATGGGCATCGCAGACAGGCTGTGCACTCGCCAACAACAAAAGAAGCTCAGGAGTGGAAAATGACCTGTCTGGCTGCTGTCCTGCTCTCTTCCACCAGCCTCATTTTCAGCTGACCCTATAACTTTTACAGGTTCATGCTCAATGATCTACAGCAAAGGAGGACTGAATGTTGGCATCACGAAACACTGTAACATAAACCCTACAAAACTGCTTCTGTTCCTCGTTTCTGGCAGACGGGCGGGTCCATAATTTGTGGCACAAACACACTATTTTGTAGGTTTGTCTCTGCACAACAACAACAACAACACAGGCACTTTTGCAAAAATTTTGCTTTAACTTTTTCATTTATAATCAGAGCCTGAAAGTAAACTGGACACCTGACACGAGCAGCTTGAGTTTCCTGCTCTGTTGGTACGTCCGAACAACTGAAGCAGACACAGTCACAGTTCATTCATGGTTTTTTTACATTTGTATTTCAGAGCTTTTTGCAGTAGTTTTAAATGTAAAAAGGCCAAATCTGTCACATTGTTAAAAAGAAGGCATGCACTGGCCAGCCCAGCAACACGGCGCCGATAAGAACAAGAAGGTCAGATTAGAGTTTTCCTGAAACATCTCGAGAAGCCTGCGCAGTTCTGAAACAGGATGAAGCCAAGACTGATGCATAAGGTTAAACACAGCTCATGATCAGAGGCAGACCACACACTGCCAAACATGCTGGGGCAGTTTAAGCCTCTGAAAATGGGTCATGAAATATAACAATTCCTGTAGTTCACACACACACACACACACACACACACACACACACGATTGACATATTGATTGTTTGATTGAAATCCCAAAATCAGGTAAACAGTAAAGGACGTGTTTCATGTATCAAATGATGCTAAAAAAGTGAAACATCATCCAAATAGGTGCTGTTTAAATAAATCTATATTACTGGTGTTTAACCAGTACAATTCCTCTGTTTTACCAAACGTAATGGTAACGCAGCAAAGTACGGTTCGGTCGACCAATCAGCTTCTTCAAGATAACAACATGTGGATAATTGTGATTGATGGAGACTTGCAGACATCATTTCACTGTTTTGCTGTAGCTGCTCCTGCACAGGAGCGCAGCTATTAGTCTGTGTCACCTCACATTCTACATCCCATTTGTGAAATGCAATAATGAAGTCTCCAATGTCCATTCCTCCACAGCCAAAGTATTCACTATAAAAAAATGCCCACAAAAATGAAGCTAAAAATTGGGGCTTACACTTGCAGAAAGCTAATAGTGTACAAAACAGTGGGACTCCATCCTGCCACTGCTGTGTTATTCTGCAACACAGTAATTAATGCTCTCTGCACATGCTGACAGATACCCACCGCACAGAAAACGAAGGCCTGTCATGGTTAATAACATGCTTCAAGAACACGCTGAATCACTCTGACAACACTCTTCCATTTCATATTTTAGTTTTTTGTTTATTTGTTTTTTGTTTTTTTCCCTTCAAATCACAGTTTGGTTCAGACCCACACACACAAAACCAAAAAAATCTCTCTTCAATAAGCCTTTGTTTGCTCTCTTCTCATTACCAATCTTGGCAAGTGTAATGCATTCACACAGCTCACTGGGAGGTTTCCCAATTGTCAAGGTGCAGTAGTGTGGAAGTGAAACAATTTAAAATTCAAATTCTGCTCTGCAGCTTAAAAGAATAAAAGGTGAAACAAACACATCAATGAAACAAACGTGAAACTGCAGTGGACGCTTTAGTATTAAAGATGCTGTGTGTGTAATATTTGTGTCCATTGTCTCTCGTTTTCTCTCAAACAGCTCAGACACTGCAACAACTTGCAACAACTTGCAACAACACAACGACGACAGCGACCGATCATCGTGCAGCTATTATTTTTAAAACTCGCTCTGTCTCTGCTGGCGCTTGTTTTCTTTTCAGAGTCAGTTTGATAAAAAAAAAACCTTTTTAATATAGATCCAAAGATCCCTCCACTGAGCCATGTCCATTAGCTTTGCTGCACATCACAGCCACTGAGATCTTTAGCAGTGTTATTTATCACTAAAGTGTGTCCAGCACGGTCCATCGGCGTAGACTGCTGTATCGTTAGTGGCATCACTACTGTTTAAATAGATATAATCATGGGTCTAATCCCATTTACACAAATTATTTCACTAAAACCATTTCTGTCATTTCAGTCTCTTTGGATAAAACTCAAGGTAATCCAACATTACACGTGTCAGTAATTCCTGATTGGTCGAGAGTGTGGCGCGCACATGGCATCGCCTATAAAAGCATTCACTTACATCAAGGTGTGTGTTTGTTTATATAGGTAATAGGGGCATAATGTCAGCAACATTTTCTGGGTTGTGGGAACTCAAATAACATTCTTTATCTTGTATTAGCTAGTGATCTGGACAGGAACCCATGCACACGTGTACATGCAAACTGGTTCTACTTTCAACTCGTCCCCCTCGTAGCTGCTAGCATCATAGAAGCATTCGGTATATTTGTACAGATGTTTTCTGCAGGCGTGTTTTCAACATGCTGACGCAGATTTCAGGCGTTCAGAATGAACCTACACGCTGATAGATGGTGTGACACATTGGATTGAGCGCCGATACCAAGAATCACTCCGTAATGAACATCCTCCACCCTTTTCATTATGGAAAGGGTGAGAAAATCAATCATCAATCATTGCTCTGTTGTGTTTTAATTATCTAATGCTGCTAATTCTTCACATAGAGTGAGGCACAGCTGTTTGCACGCACTCTCTAAATAGCTCCATTTTAAAGCCACTTAACTGGTTAAACGTGTAATCCTTTCACACTCTGAGTAATCCTCAGCGCCAATCTGATGCACTTGTGACAAGCTCCACTCACCCATCACGGCCAGTGCTGTGCCTTTGGCTAACTCCCTCTTTAGAGTCTCGAGCACTTCCAGCCCACTGCCATCCAGATTGCACCTGTTGATGGTCCCGTTGGTCGAGCTTATCCAGTACAGCTTGTTGGCAGCGTAGTCTATCGAGAGGCCTGAGACACAGCGAGTCAGGAGAGGATATCAAGTTAGCAAAGAAACCATCATTAGGGACATATGAACTCAAAAACACAAAATGTAACATTTGAATATGTAAAATATTGATGCGTGTAGATTAATAATATGTTGTCATTTGGACATTAATCCATCTTCACACAGCTCCTCCTCTCACCAGCAGCTGAACTCAGAACCTGCTTTATGAAAAAGTTTGTGAGGTCAGTAAAGTCGGTGTTTCAAACACACTGAAGTATTAAACACTTATAAATATGAACCTGGCCGGTGTTGTGTCAATAACTGATTGTTTCCATGTGTAATGTCTTTACTTATATTGATAAACAGACTTTGGTGAAAGGATTTACAAATGCGATGTATATCAAATGTAAAAATGTCCTGTTTCGACTGACTCTGTGTTACTGTACCTACATTATAACCAATCTGGACACTTGGAATATGTTTGCAGGACTTTTGTTATGTTTGTCGTGCGTTCTGCTGCCCTCTTGGCCAGAAAGCTTAAAAAAGACAATTTTAACGTCAACCAGATTTAACTGGATAAATAAAAGATATAAAAATGACCGACTGCAGCTTCTACCTCGTGACAGGAATATGTTTGTGGCTCAAGATGACCTAATATCTCTCATGATGGACACATATGACATGTATTTCACATATTATAGGTTATTTATAGCATTTAAATACAGGCAATGACTTTTTGGTAAATACCAGGATCCACATTAACGTTAGCCACGTCACTGCTAGCAGGCACCTGCTAGATTATCATTGAGGTAGCAGCTGGCTAATAGCAAAATGTTAATGTTAATCTTGGAGTTCTGTCCGTTTGTATCATTAATATCATTATTCATGAATTTAACAGTTTCTCTCGACTTCCAAACTGAAGCTGAGAAAAGCCTAAACAGTGACAGTCTACCTTAACAACTCTGTGATCACCATGATGCCCTGCAGGAGATCAACAGAGATGCAGCTCTGTACATCTGCACGTCAGTATTAGTCTAATCTTTACTTTAAGAATATTTGGTTATTTTCCCCCCGTGGTATCAACAATAATACCGTGTATCGAGTACTCTCACTGGGTATTTCTGAGAACAATAAAACAACAATAAAACAACAATAAAACAAGAATAAAACAAGTGGTTTTAAGCTTAAGGTGATGCAGTTTTGAAATGTACCTTTGTGATGCCGTATAAATGCTTTTCCTGCTGTTTGAGTGCGTGCTAATAGAAATGCTCACATGTTTACTGCTGCTTGTTTGTGGGGGATCTGTCTAACAGGACTCCAGCTGGCTTGAAAAATGAACAAACAGGAAGCAGACTGCTTTTGAATCCATTTCCTGGCTGATGTAATGGCGGGAATATCACTGTTAATGGTGGGAGCTAAAAGCTATTTCAGTTGTGTACCTCTGGACAACTCAATGTCTCCCACCATGTGTTGGATTTATGTCTGGCAGATTCACAGTCACAATGCATCATTAATTTACTCTTGTCCCCAGGTCTGCCCCATAATCATAAATGAAGCCAGTGAAATATTGTGCAGCATCCTATCTGTATTGCTGACAGGCCCAGGAGCATGAAAAAAATCTGTGAAGACAATGCTGCTGTGTGTGACAAATTAGGTGTGTGACCTTGAGCTGTGTAACAAAAGCTAGTCGCGATGAAGAACAGACGATTGTTTTTGCTAAATCGAGCTAAAGCTCAGGGATGAGTCAGCATCCCCTGATGGCAGCACAGGAAACATTACATATTCATACATCAGGTAAACATACTTCACATGTGGGTATGATTTGGTTTTGCAATAATAACCTGTGTACACATTTGGACTGCAGGGCCTAGTTTCCCTGAAAAATACTTACTAAACTTTTATTCCGGGATATCACAGCTACATTGTTTTTACATGATTTGATCTTCCACTTTAACACACGTGTATTTCACCTAGAAATACATTCAAGTCTTTGACAGTGAATCCCGGACCACCCCCCGCTGGTGTTTCCTCAGCACTTGAAGGCACTTCTTCAAAACTAGTTCATTCAGGTACAACATGCTCACCATCCTGATTAACAAAGCATGCACATAGATACTAAGATATAGAATACATATGCCCTCCAAATAATGCTAAACTCTCTTTGTGGTAGCTCACACCACAGTAGATGTTTGTGCTGTGATGTTGCACATGCAGGCAGACAAATACAACGCTGCCACAGCGAGTAATAACAGAAATATGAATCTCATGAACATTAGGCAGGAAGCACGATCCAGTTAATGATACTGGTGTAATTTCTGAAAACCTGTGTTATGTAAAAACACATCACAGCAGAGCGACAAGGTCGACGCTGCCAAAAGTCCACGTGTGCACCTTTGGATGATGTCATCTTTTCTTCTGAAGAACTGACAGATACATTTTTCTACTGATCAACTAAAGAAAAGGAAACAATTATAGCCGAGGACAGCATCTGTGCATCAGGCTGAAGGAATCCTGGAAATCCTGCTAATTACTGTTCTTGTTCAATTCATGTGAAAAAACATCTTAAATTCTTAAAAAGGTGTTGGTAATATAACTGATAGTCTTTGAATAAAATTTAATCTACTAAAGTTTTACTTTCAAGTATCTGAATTGTTCCTTTTTACTGTATTTACTGCCACGACATGTACATTTCTAATATTTAGAAAAGATATTTTTGAAACATTGCCTACATTTACAGTAACTGGTATACTTAAACCTGCTTTCTTCTCTTTTATTTAGCAAAAATCTCAATATTTATTATTTTAAAAAATCATTTTTTAATCAACAACAGTCTTTCCACGAGATTATCTCCCATACTCTCGAGTTTGGCGTCACGCCTCCGCCCTAAATGTCTTTGTTTACAGGATGTTTGAAGGTTTCTTGGATCTCCAGCATGTTTCACATCTCAGTCATTTAACGGGAATCTAATCTGTTGTTGTATTTGATCCATTTCTGTGCAGATCCTCATTTTAACTTTAGAGACAGATGGCCTCACGTGATGTTCATGGACTGTTTGATATAATGTAGAAATCATATTTGAATTAATGGCAATAAGCTCATCCTGAAATCAGCGCTGATCGATTTACATGTCGGATGTGTTGATGTGACATGTTTGCTGTTTGCATCGGTTAAATAAGCACGTGCTGAGAAATGCTTTTGGTAATGTCTGAATTACTTTGAACATATCTGGGATGACACAGACGTTTATTTGAATTCAACTGCAGATACACTCAGGTGTTATTTTCTTGGTGGATCTATAATGTTTGCAGTAGGTTATCAGACATTTTTCAGACATTTGAGCCACGATATATTAGACCAAGCACATCTGCTATAAATCACTTCAGTTAATAATCTGGTTAATTATATTTAGAGACTGTTTCTGCTTCACTCACTGTGTGTTTATCCACACTCTGAATTCCATTATTAATCTCTGGCTCTCTTCCACAGCGTGTCTTTGTCCCGTATTCGTCCCCTCACCTCAACCATTTTAAGCAGATGGCCCCGCCCCTCCCTGAGCCTGGTTCTGCTGGAGGTTTCTTCCTGTTAAAAGGGAGTTTTTCCTTCCCACTGTCTCACAGGAGGTCGTATAACTGTTTCTCTGTTTTCTTGTATTATTACAGGATCTTTACAATATAAAGCATATTGAGCATGTATATAAATATACATAAATAAAAGTGAATTGAACTGAATCAAAGATCAGGTACAGCTTGACAGCCTGCTATCCAAAGCTCTCTTACTGACCTACAGGGTCCCTCTGATTCTGGTGGAGCACCTTGCTGTTACTCCCATCCATGTTGGCCATGTTAATGGTGTTGCCATCTGTCCAGTAGATTTTCCTGCATGAGAAGATGTGAAATGAATATGCAGTAATTCAAAAAGGCAAAATATATCAAAGTTATACACCGTAATCAATGACTGTTATGTTTTCTAAACTGTAACTTGAATGTGGGCCAAAACATTTGGTCTGACGGCCGCGTGAAAACACCCGAAGCATGTAGAACAGTTTCTGTACAAGCAGGCTGTGATCCCTCGTTTTCCAGGTGAGGCTTCCTTACACTCTGCACTGAAGGTGAAGTACTCATAAAGTGCACAGGCTGCTCTAATCTACTTACCCCTTGGCAGGGTGCACTACAAGGCACCTTGGCTTATCAATGCCGTGGATGATGGACGTCTTTAGGGACCCATCAAAGCGAGCCACATTGATTTGGGACTCGTCATTTTCAGAGCTCAGCCAGTATAAGTTCTTGGAAAGCCAGTCTAAAGCCAGACCGCGGCAGTTGACTATATCTGTCAGGAAGGGCGTGAAAAAGCTGTCAGCTTGTGTGCTTCAATGAAATCAAAAACAAGATAAATAACAAGCAAAATAACAACATAAACACATGCATATATAATGCAGAACAGATGAAAACAGCAAAACATAATCACTGTGATAATAATTCATCTCAGGTACCAAACTTTAATATAACGAACAACCTCTAAAGTCTAAAGACGTGCACGTTAGCTCAGTTTGTGATTCCAGTGTGCAGAAAATAACGTGGTGTACAAATCCACACACAGCTGTGTTAGTATGACTGTAATCTCCATTTAATACAATTATCCTTATGTCATATTTATAATATTGATCATAAGAATATACAAACATGTGCATAACAATGTCATAATAATTATAGAAATGAAAAATACTAATAATTAATTAGTAATAATTAAAACTTGTTATCATTTTTTTATTAAGATGCCAAATTAAAGTTATTTACTTGCATTCCTGAACAGAAAAATAATGTTTAGAGTGAATCTTGACTCCACAGAGGACTCAGCTCGTCATTGTCCTTATAAACATGTATTTGACAGATTTCTCAAATATTTGTGTTTCCTTGTTTTTAGGACAGCGTGTCTGATAAATGATTTGAGCCATGTAAACAAAACAAAAACCTTCAGGCTATCTTTTCATTTATTAACGTCTGGAATCGACTCACCTAAAGAGATGACAGTCTCGAGCTGGGTGCCGTTGATGAACGCTCGTTTGATCGTTTGAGTTTTGATGTCGGCCCAGTAGATCCTCTCCTCCTGGGAATCGTAGTCCACCACGGTGACATCGTCGATATCTGGCACCGTCAGAGCCGTCATGACGTTCATGTAAGGGTCGTCAATGTCCACGCCACGGATTTCGGACCGCCGCACATACAGGAGGAACCTTTTCAGCGCTGGTCAGATAATTAAGCAATCAATCACTTGGCACAGTGCATTTTCTGTTTTCACAGACAGGTGTTATAATAATGACTGATATAGACGCTGGTGGCAAGCTAAAGAAAGAGGAAATAGAAAAGGTGTTCCCACTCACCAAAGCAGGACTGTTTGTTGGTCGAAAGCTTCATGAGGTGCGGACAGGTGCAGGAGGCTGTGCGGTTGTAATTGATGAGACACAGATGTGAACAGGGACCACGTCCATCGTTCTTTTCACACGGGTTAGGAACTGACGGGAGCGAGGAAAGGGAGGAAAACATAACACAAAGTAAAATGACGAGTTAAGAGATCAGACGGGATAATAACTGGATGCGAACTCGACTAAAAAGCCTCGGTGACATTTACAGGTCCGTCTGACTGCATGTAAGGAAACGAAAGCATCGCCGTAAACCGCTCTGATCATGATTTTGCACTCGTGTGGCATTAAAGCACGAAAATAAATGAAAAAGCATGAAAGTGGGCTGAAAAGACTAAATGAAAGCTCCAACACAAGTTTTGAACAAAGGTCACACTCACAAGAGAAACGGTGAAAAAAGTCAAATATTTCAGGACGTCTGTTCTTAAACACAGACGGAGAAAATGTTGGATTTGCAGCTGATCCTGACGTATCATTGCAGGTTGTTCTCTTGATGAATTTGGAGGTTTACAAATACACGAAAATTATACAAATAAAGTCTATTTCATCTTTCATATTCTGCCTCTTGTATAAGCATTAAAGGTGACAGTATCACTTGTGCTTCTATTACCACAAACTAAACTGATCAGTAACTAAACTGACTCAGTCCAATACAAAGGACTGAGTTTGCACCATTTCTTACTGTACTCTCTTCACACTAAATCACCTCAGTCAGACTAAAGAAAATCACCCACAGTTCAATAATTTCTCATCATGCTGCAGTCATATTTCATGCATCAGACAAAAGCATTTCTCTATCCACTCTGGATGATTCATGTCAAACAAGCTCATTCAAAGTTTATTTCCCAAGCTCCTTCAGCAGCACACTGGAGAACCTCATCGCATCACAAATGCGCCTCATTTAGGCTGAAAAGAAGCAACTCTGTCTTTGCATTCTGGAAACAACACCCGGCTGGCTCCGTATGCTAATAAGGAAACATGGTTACTTTACTGCACTTGGCTGAATCGCCGTGTCGAGGAGCGACGGGCTGCAACATCGCAGCCACAGTGTTGCTTTATTTGCAACTTTCAGATTTCTTTGCAGCAAATGCAAAGCAGCGCAAACTGTTACCTCTCAAAAACAATAACAAACAGATTCATTTTCTGTTAAACCCTCTGAATGCATAAATTATATGTTTGTGTCCATCATTCACTAAAGGAACAGAAGGAAAATAAGGTAGAGCTATCATCAGCTGTACGTATAGAAAATTACTAATTTCACGCCACTAAATAGATTATAGTGAGAAACTGACCCAACTGCTGAAAATAGAAACTCAGTGGAGACATTAATGACTATGCAGTCTAATAACTGTGGCTGAGCTTAATATAAGTACATCATAATGTTACAGAAACACATCAGCGTCAAATGTTTCTGTTATTGCTGTTATTCATCAGAATTGCCCCCATGCTGCCCTGGGCTCCCCTTTGGCACCTGCTGGAAGCTTCAGAGGGAAGCTGGGTGTCGTGTCATCTCTCCCGCCTTCGTTTCTTTTCTGGTCCAGATGTTCAGGGGTCAGTGAAGCATCACATCCTGAGACACAGGTTCTGGCTAAAGTGACTAATCGTGAGCTCATCCCCACTTGAGCTTTTTCCAGAAAGGATTCGACGCGCTGTCTCTCTTCTTTGGGGGAGGCACTGGCTCACAGTCATGTACCGTGACTGCGAGGACAGAACGTCCACTGACACTGAGGGCCCTGTATTAGGACAGGACTATGTCTGTTATTAAAGACAACACGATGTCATTTTTAACTAACCTGCTGAATTCAGTGAAGAAGCTGCCTGATAGCAGGAGTGTGGGAGAGAAATGATACAGCACAGAGCTATAATATTGTGTCCACACAGTGACACCAAATAGATTTTATTAAATGTTTAAAGGAAATTGTAAATATAAATTGAACTTTTTAGTACAAGAATGATAAAATCAATAGCTTTTTTTAAAGGTGGTGCAACAAGAAGGGCGTGGGTTTGACTCCAGTGGGGGCCTGTGCAGAGTTTGTGTGTGCTCCGTGTCTCCGTGGGTGTTCTCTCAGTCCACAGACATACATGGGGTCAGGCTAATTAGTGATGCTAAATTCAATGTAGGTGTGAATCAGTGGTTGTTTGCCTCTATGTCTGTGAGAGGCTGGCGACCTGTCCACAGGGTACCCTGTGACACCTGAGGTGGGATCCTGCACACCTGAACTGGATAAGTGGATGGATGGGTGTTTTTCAGTCCATCAGATAGTGTTGTTGAGTGTATGAACTGAGATGATGTTAGCGCACATTAAAACAGAAAACCCAACGAGCACTTAGCGTGACAAAGGTGAGAAATCGAGAAAATAACACAATAACTGCAGAGTTGTGGAAAACCATCGCTTTTCTTAAATGCTCCAAACCCTGTAAAGCAGGTCCGTACACAGCCGCACCCTGGCTCTGAAGCATAAAGCTGGGTACGGTCTGAGTATCTTTAACTTAAATGCATGAATGTCACAGGCTGTGGACGTGACTATAAGAGCTCATTATGTCACAGAGGACTGTAATACCTGTAGTACCAGAGTAAACACGTGGTCTACACTCTAACACACACAGTTCAGGTTGTTAACCATATGCCACGTTTATTTACTAATCTTAATAGGTCTTAATGACATGTTAATCACTCCGTCTCCTTGACAACCCCATTTTCAGTAACACAAAAAAAATATTAGATAAAATACATACTGACATGTTGAAAGTTGCAGGGTAGGGTTTGGGCTGGGAGTTGAGTATGACGATATTGCCATATTGTGCAGGCTCAGGTGATTCCCATTTAAAATCAAGTCGAGCTTCTCCTACAGTTCAACAGTTTGCATCAGTGTAACTCATTGTCATCACCGTGTTGTGTACTTACTCTGTAAGATACAGTCTTAAAGAGGCGATAAGCTAAAGGAACCTTCTGCTCTGTCCTGGTGTCTCAGGTCCATAAAGCTCGTTCAGCGCGTGCATGCAGATTTACCGACAGGTCTTGGTGACGATAGATAAAACAGTCGGCTCGAGTGGTTAACATGTGCATCACACATGAGGAAGTCCAAGGAGGACAAGGCTGATACTTGATGGAGATGGAGACATCGATCAGGTTCTTGGCACATGTGACCAAACTGTCAAAATCCAGGGTTTAATTTTGATGCATCTGTTTCACAAATAAATCAAAATTCAATGTCAAAGCACCCATTTTGGGCACAAAGAACAGCCGATTGAAAATGTAGTCTGTGCTATTAATTTCAAGCCTGGCACTATATCTCACAGCCCGATCTGCATATCAAGTAAAACTGGCTTACACGTGTAGGCCTCCTGTCAGATAGCTCATCAACTCTGCTTCTTTTGTGGTCAGAAACTTGGCTTCTTAGCGTCTCGCTGAATCGATTACCTGTTCCACGGTGATGCGAATACAGATTTGAAGTGAATATTAATGAAGTTTCAGAAGTATTTTGAATATTTTCTGCAATCACAACAACCTATTCACACTTCTAATTGATTTGCTTATTGGACATGCCACAATTATTCACTGGCAGATGTGCTTCTCATACAGCAGCTTCCATTATTCACATTTTGCACCAGAAAAAAAGGTAATATAAGCCAATTACAATAATATGGATGGTGAAAAAAAAAATCATTCAAAAGGTACCATTAACTCAAGCTAGCTAATTCTCTGCATGACTACCTTTTCATTCAGACACATGCTCATTGACTGACAGGCCAAATTAAGGCACAGGCAGAAGCTCAAATTAATTGCAATATGCTTCATTTTTCTTCCTTTTGCTACATGAGACTGAATCTATCCACGGTCAATACCTCCAGTACTACAGGATTAAACCCAAATTCAATTTTTTTTATTGTTGTTATAACCGAATGTTCTGATTCATTATTTCAAACTCCTTAAACATGTAGGTTTTACATGTTGGACACATCCAACCAGTTTCTAACAGCAAAGCCAGAAATAATGAGCTCACCTTGTGGTTGCCTGCTGGGGTGGAAGATCTGCAAGTCAAAAGGCTGAGCACTCGTTTTCTGGATGACGGTCACATTTTGCCCGGTCCACTTATTGGCTCTCGCTAAAGTGTTCGTCCTCCAGTCCGTCCAGTAGACACTGCCCCCGAAGAGAGACACGGCGAAGGGGTGGGACAGGTATTCGTGGCCCCTGAGGATCTCGATGACGCCCGTACCATCGTAGAGGGCAGAGAAAATGGCGTCGGAGCTGTTTAGAAGAGACAGACAGCGCATCAGTGCTTTAAACGACTCTTCAAATGCATCGAAGGGGACGAGTGGATAAAGGGAGATCACAGTGAAACCCTCCAGTCCACTGATGGAGCTACTAAATTGTTCAAGACCCACTTAAACCAAGAGATGGCCATTGTACTAAATATTACATTTTCTCTATTATTTCATGCCTGCTGGGAGAATTTAATGACACACATGCCTCAGAAGTCCTAAAAAGAAGATGAGGACTAACCGTGCATCGGTCCAAACAATTCTCTTTTCCAAATGGTCCAGTGTTAGTCCGTTAGGCCAGGCTCCAATCTCCATGTCCTTAAACACAATGTGTCTGCCTCCTCCGCTCATTGATGCAGCCTCGATTCGGGGGAAAGTAGCATCCCAGTCGGTCCAGAAGAGGATCCTTGGAAAAAGAAAAATGTATCTGTTTATACAACAGACAAAGAAAAAATATACATCCACAAAACTGCCTGTTAGGCTGTACAAGCCATCATTTACTGCTGTTTGTCAAAGCCAGAAGCTGAAAAATAGGGTAATTGCTCACAATAAAATGATGCTGTAACTGCGTGTATTAACACAGACAGTGGCAATGATGATTGTCCAAGAACAGCACCAGCGATCCGGCACAACCCTCAACATCTGTGACAGGCCTGGAAATGGGAGGCCATCTGTTTTATTATGACTTTTCACAGCTCAATGAGGCCTGAAAATGAACACCATAATTGATGTGGCCAGGACACTACCCTGAGTCCTACTCCAACGCAGCAAACATCAATGCTATCGCACGCCGGCCCACAAAGTCATCCAGAACGGACGGGAAAACGGGTCCTTGAGCTTAAATCACACACCGACGACAACGAAACTGTGTTAGGAAGAAATATCCTCGACCGGATCGATAGCCTTATTCACTTGATAAGGCCTCCCTGATCAATGACCCACTACTTTGAGTGGATTTGAGTAATTAGATTAGAATTATTGCCCTGTAATGGAAATGCGCCTTTAGGCACCAAAAGCAGCCATTAATCCTACTCTGCACAAGCATGAAATGTACTGTAGTCATCCTCCCACTATAGGGGGAGTGCATGAGCAGATTACTCATTTCTTAAGAGTGTTAAATTGATTTTTGGAAAGTCTGGCTTTGCTCTAATCTTAAATGCACTGGCCAAAATATACAACTCCTGGTTAGTTCACAGTGAAATCCTAGCAACACACCAGCGGCAGAGACAAACCGATTCAGTGTCATGCTTCATCTGCTGATGATGGATGCTGTAGATAGACAGAGTGTAAAATTAACTCGATTTCCAGGATCGCAGTGGTTACGCACATAACCGATTTCTTACTTTTGCTCTCGGAAAAAAGTAACTCGTTTATTTTTAACATGTCTCAGGTATTTTTTAATGTCAAGCAGTGTCTTCTTATTGGGTAAACTGTAGAGTTCTATTATATTTATTATTATTATTATTATTCTTATTAAGCACTGATGCAAAGCACTGAGGATAAATTAAGATGTGTACCTGTTTAGGCATCCTTGTGAGGACAGAAAATTGGCATGTTACTGTGTGTGTGTGTGTGTGTGTGTGTGTGTGTGTCTTTTCCTGCTAAATTTAAGCTCACAGACACTGCCTATGTCCAAAGAGGAGTGAACCACACTGCAGTGGGTCAAACCGGACCACCCAGGCCAGGTAAAGGGTCGCTCATACTTCTGACTGGACATTTTGCTCCAGACCAGAAGAGCACAGACACTCAACAGAACAAAGAAGTTTTCCAACGCTGGGCATGAATGTCATGTCATAAACGTCCTGGTGATTCTAATGACTCCTTTGGCCGGTTCTTTTCCAGGGTGGGATGATTGTACAGCACACATCTTTGAATGACTTTAACCTCCTGAGACCTGAACTCTTTCATAGCGTGCATTTTTAATTTCTCTTTGCTATCTGGGCTTTATACTGTTCGATAGAACACCATAAAGTCACAATTGAATAATGATGTGCAAAACTCTCTATTTGGTGTCCGAACACAGCAGAATTTAGTACAAAAACAAAATGAGAAACAACAACTGTGCCGCTTTGAACAATGTGGCTCATTGGAAAGAGCAAAATTTAGTATTGTGGTCTAAACAACCCAAAGTGTGATGTCCCCATAGTGGACGCCCGGTCCTAGGAGGTTCAATAACAAGTTTAAATTCTTTTTGAATCTTCTCTAATCCAAACGGGCAAAAGTATACAGACAGGCTCAAATACGTACACTCGCTTGGATTAATAACTGAAATAACCGACTATGATGATGTCTCTGTGGCAGCATAAAGACTGTATGACAGCGCTCACTGGACTCACCAAGTCTTCCTCAGAAAAGTCCTCAGTAAAGATCTCAGGACAATTACATATTCACACATGCTGGGACAGGTTTCATCAATTCAAACAAAAGTATGTAAATATGAGGATGTGTATCAGGTTCTGAAAGAAGACCTAAACTGTCATCCTGGGATGTTCAGGAACAAACCAACGCTCAAGCTGCCATGAACTGGAAACACTGCAACACCAGTGTGACCGTCCACAGTGGAACCAGTTTTACATCATCATGTACTGAGAGGCTGCCCGCCAAGAAAGAAGGCCCTGCTCTGAAATCGACACCACCCTGCTGTCTGGACAAAGGTTTTATGGTCAGAGGAGACAAAGACTGAGTCGTCCGGCTAAATGACGAGAAAGGTGAGGATGACCTCACAGAAAGCTCCGATATTCAGATCCAAGCCTTTGTTATGCATCGATGTCTGTCCTGACAGAAAACATTCACCTGACTTAAAGCAGACAAATGTAAGCAACAATCCTCACCTACATGATGTGTGTTAAAATTATAAAAACCATGATTGTAATTACTTTTAGACCTTTACCTGTTTATCCATCTTTTATTCATTTACTCTGTGTAACAAAGACAGCATGTGGACACAGCCGAGCATCTCCACGCATATAAACTAGGCATAACCTGCACCTATTTCCCAGCAACTGAAAAGAACTTCTGAGAAGATGTAAAATATTAAAAAGAAAACTCTTATGCACATAATAGCATCACAGTTTCACTAACTGAGATAAATATAAGCACACACATCCAGATAAAAGAATAATAACGTCTGCAGCGCTCAGAGGCTGAAACTTTATGTCCTGAAGTTTGACTCTTCCTGTTCCCACGTGCTGGAATATGTTTCTTATTAAAGGAGATTTAAAGCACTCTAATGCAAAATGCATTATTACAACAAAAACACACCTGAGGTACCTATAAAGCCTGCAACCTTTAAGCAATGCCTCGTGCATTTCAAGCTAAACATGACTAACTCCCACTGTTCTCGGTGCAGCTCTTTCTCTTCAGGCACCAACAACATACAAAGTCTCCAGATGTGTCGTATCAGCAGCTAATAATGAGCTGGACCTGTTACACTGCTGTTGCAGACATGCTTGCTGACTGTAGGGCACAGAAAAGTCATTCATTTCAAAGCCACAGATCATTCTGCAAATACCGTCTCTGTGCATCTCAGCAGGATAAACAACAGCACGATTTGAAAACTGGGCCCAGAGGGGAATGATTCAAATAAGAATAAAGCTTTTATTTTTTAAAAATGGTGGTTAAAGTGTTTCAGAGAAAAACATTGTTGAAGATCAAGAGAGAATGGGCAGTAAAGCATATAAAGCAGGAGGTACAGCAGCTCTTATTACTGGAATAAAGAGCAAAGCACTACTGACTGGATTTTATAACTGCTGCTTTAATGAACCCCAACATGACAGACATGTTCATACATCAAGGCTGATGCAGACGGAGGATGTGCGTTTTTTTTCTCATAATTTTGGTGCCTGATGGAAAAACAGCTACCGAGTCTGTAAATGAGGGAGCCGGTGCCCAACGTACCCCTGTCCCGGGTCGAGAGCGATGGCCCGTGGATGCTCCATCCCTCCGGCTATGAGCGTAGTGCGCATTTCTCCGTTAAGCTTGGCCACCTCGATCTGGTCCAGATTGCTGTCGATCCAGTACAGCTTCCCAGTGATCCAGTCCACAGCCAGGCCCTCCGGAGTGGCCAGGCCGTGCTGCACAACCACCTCGATTCCCGTTACCCCTGAAACAGCATTGGCAGCAAGACTGCATGACTTCACGTTCTTTCACATTCATTCAGCCCTCAACTTTTCTAACTGCTGCTCGGCTGAACCGCGGCCAGAAGGCAAATGTCTGGATGAGTCAGATCGGACATTTAACAGAGCCCTGCCAGCTCTTTAAGTCAGTGCGATGTGTGATTGAGTCCCTGTGAGAACAGACCCTAACCCTGGGCGCTGACAGCTGCATGCTCTGCCCGAGTGCTGCACGTTCCCCGCACCAAACTGCATGTCCTCAGTACTTCAGAGGACTTCAGACGACGCTTAGACCTGATACTGCCAACAGTTTGCACCCATCGTGTGTGGAAGTAGCTCATACTGCACTGACAAAACCGACAGTCAGCAGGAAGCAGTGGTTAGTGCAGGAAAACATTCATGAAGCAAACAAAGAAACTCTGAATAATCTGGAGGGAAGCTGTTTAATACAAAAAAAGGCAAATGGGTTTTCATACATTTATAATCCATCTGTTTACAGCGGTTCTCAGATGGATGGGCTTTTGTGGGTGTCTCACAAAGGGCGGAACAGCTACAGAGGTGATATCTACTGCTCCACAGAGGCAAATAACGGCTCGGGAACTCAGTGAATGCACTGCCACCCACAAAAATAAAGAGCGAATGAGAAGTTCTGATTCATCATTTTATGAGACTTTGTACTACAAAAGCTTTAGACTTCTGCAGTATTTTTATTTTCGGTCAACCTGAGATAAATTCTAAGGAGACAATATCAGCCCTGTGTAGCAGAAATGAGTCTGTGTGACAGCAGCAGAATAAAACAGAACAATATCATCATCGCTGTCTGAGAGGAAAAATGAGCGAGACGCGAAGGTCTTTACTGACAGCGCAGCAGTCTTCAGATGAAGGAATCTGTGTGTGAGAGCATACCTCCAGACTCTGAGAGCTTCCCCCTGTAGATCTTATCTTCCACCACATCTGTCCAGTAAAGGAGGCTGTGGTTGAAGTGGAAGTCTAACGCGATGGTGTTCCTCAGTCCTGGCACCAGCAGGCTGTAGTCTCGTTTGTGAAGGTCTATTCGTCGTATCTCGTGCCGGATCGAGAAAATGACGAAAGCCTCAAAGGGATCTAGTGAAGGTGAGACAGTGTCTTTACCAAACATATTTAAAAAATTGACAAGATGGCTACATAAATAATAATGATAATCTACCATGAAAGCTAAAATAAACCACGACCCTCATGAATCACGTGAAATATAAATATTTGGTAAGACTTGCAGGTTTTTGTCTTTTTGTAAAGTCAAACCGAAATGATGACTCTGCAAACCGGATGCATATATGCACATCGCCGCTGACCTATTCTGCTCCTTTTTCATCTTCCACCGCTGCTATTCATCCAGCTGAGGCCTAACGGTGCGTGCACACTGAGCACCAAGCAAATTCAATCTAAAGAACATCTTTATTATTTTTATAAATAAGTCCTGCAACAAAGTGGAGACACTGACGCGCACATAAGGCGACGGATGGATGTCTTTTAAGGTGGTCAGCATTGTTGTCTTGCAGTACCCACACAGTGCCAGCTCCTGTTATTAAAATATGTCGTCCACACCGAGGAATCAAATGATCTTGTTTAGCAAATATTAGAGCCACGAGTCGGCATGCCTCCTGCCTTGTTTAGTGAATTCACTGTCCTTCCCCTGCTTTACCTAAAGCCACACATCTGCCTCCCTTTTCCATTAAAGTGAATGTCAACCCTTGTGCTAACTGCTAGCAGCTAGCTTTAAATGATGCCATAATAAGCCTGAGCGTGCGCCTGTGCTAACAGGGCTGTATGCTGCAGCACATGCAGATACGTAGACGGTAGAATCAGAGATCGCATGTTCCCTAGAAGACATTTTAATAAGTCACACAGCGCAGAGCCGCTGTTCATGTTATTAATGACAACTGCTTTTTGTAACAGTAAAATTTGCATAGTAATTAAAACAATTAAGCTTAATTTGCTTCAATATATTCCCTTTACTCGGCTTCCACTCGGCTCAGTGCGCTGTGCAGATGACACGCTTTTAAACATTTCTCATTGGCTCACGCCATAATGTGGCGCGCATTTATATGCATTGGATGCAGCCAAACCGATGTGTTGCCAAACACTTTGGGAATCAACGCGCGGCATTCTCCCGTTTCTGAAAAAAGCAGATACATTTGTAAGTCGTGTCTTTTGAGGAATAAATGCTGTAGGGTCTCTAAGAAGTGTCTAAATCTAGCGACAAGTCGTAAAGCTGGCAAACAGCGCTCCCAACCCCAAACTCTCCGGCCTCGCCCACCGAGGCTCCGCGAGGCTATTTCTGCCTCCAGTGCCGCTCGTCTCCTGAGAAGCGCACAGCTAACACTTGGAACATGCCACACATGGACACTTGTACACAAACTGCACTTAGTATTTCAAAAACTTTTGCAAGTCTTTTCTTCACAGCACGCTTTACTCAGTCACACTTTAGGGAACGCAGACGTAATTAAAACTGTGTCCTTGCCTCAATGTCACGTCTCAGTGCTGCAACCAAACTAGCTACAATGCTTCTGCAGAGACGACGTGTACTCGCAGCTTTTTTCCCCCAACAAGCCATTTATTACTGCGATATGAAAAGGAAGAAAAGACGTGAGCTCTGGACTTCACAAAGCATCCAGCAGCAACGCTTCTCGGGATTCAGGTGCAATGCTTGTGTTTGCATGCAAAATGTGATTTATGATGAAGCTGTACAATTCAGATCAGCTCCCAGAGAAAATTGTGTATTTTCCTGCGTTAATGTAAGATTAGAGCTGCAACTGCCATCAATCTCGGCGCCAAAGAGAGAAGCGAGTAATCAAACCGAGGTCCATAAATCTGAACGCGACAGTCCAACAGCATGTGTGCAACTATTGTGTTGCAGTGGCTTCAAAGCAGTCTAATCAAATGGATTAGTGAGTCACAGCAATCACATTAGGAGAAAGTTTGACTTTATTATGCGATGCCAGGCCGGTTAAACGTGTGTGATGCTGGGCCTGAGGTGAGTCAGCCAGCAGCTGGCTCACTCAGCATCAGAGGAGATGGAAACAGACAGTTCTCATGGCAGCCGAGCCTCTTCACATTTGATTGGATTTGAACAGATAGATACTCTAAATCACCATCTATTACTGTTCTTCGGACTACCTCTCCACTTTTTCACCACTCACAGACGCTAACACGAGGACCTTCCCTTTACGTTCTCATGTTTCAGCCGCTACTGTCCGCAGAATCGATCGATTATACGTTTCTCTATAATTAAAACTCACATTTTTCAATTACTCGCTCGCACAGCAGCTGAGATTTCAACTCGATATCAAATGCGGTGCAGGTGCATCACGGCCAAGGACAAAAGTATTATTACTGCAGCCACAGACCGGCAGTGCTGCACGCTGGAGGTATCCTGCAGCATCACTGAAACAAACATTAGAAGGCTCGGGTCTGTTACCTGTGCTGTGACAGCTGTCGCCGTCCGAGTCGAGCATCCATCCTGGATAACAGGAACACTTCACTGTGGTCTTGTACTGCTCACACACTTGGCTGCACTTCAGGTGACGGCTGCAGTAGTCCACCACCTCACACGTCTTGTTGCTGGAGTCCAGGTGAAGCCCGGGGGGACACGAACACACAACTCCTTTGCCCGGTGCCACAGTGCACTGGTGACTGCAGCCCCCTCTGGCTACAAGGCACAAATCTGGGGTGAAGAAAGGTCCCGAAATCTTAGAAAGTACACAGAGACGCATCTGTGTCTGTCTGACAGGAATCCTAAAGGTTTCATATTTGAGCATAAGAAAAAACGTGGTCTTTTAAACTGTGAGCTGCTGCAGACATCATAAGTCAAGCATAAAGGTGGTGTGTAATGAGCAGGCACATAAACAGCAGGTGGTGCAGATTCATGAGGATAAGAGTGGCGTCTATTTGCACTTAAAGCAAAGCAGGAAAAAACTCATTTTTTCCAGAAATTACATAAAAAACAAGTCTTAACTTTGTGCTCCTTATCCTGTTGTAAAGTTCTTGTTAATTAGCAGCTCGAGATGAAAAATCGAGTGAAAATGAAGCTGCCCTGTTTCCCTCACTGTGAACGAGCCGCTGATTTCAAGACCTGGACTTAGCAACATAAGGAGAAATGGTCACAGTTGCTAAATGGTGGGTGTGAATCCTGCTGAGCTGGTACAACTCAATCAGACCCCTGAGGTCCCATCTGAACACAGCCTAATTTTCAATGAGGAGCCAGAAGGCCTCTTTTAGCTACAAAAACACTTGAGGGTCCTGTAAGGCCCCCACGAGGCTCGGCTAGTGATGCTCTTGAAAATGAACCTCCGTGTTTACGCTGCTCACTTTTAAGAGATTAGATGGCAAGAGCTGCTCACATGAGATAATCTGTTTCATCTGAAGGCTGTTGGACAAACACTTGCAGACTTTTCTTCATATTCTGTCCCTTTGGTCTCAACAGACACCAGTTACATGCTGACGGGACACAGAAGGGCTCCACTGGGAGATTTTTGGCATTCCCAACATCACAACATACTTGCACATCATACGTGTGATGATGTGAAACACTGTAAATGCAGATTTGCCTTTAAACAAAGGCTTGCTTGTCTTTGTATTGACTTCCTTTGGTCCCAAACTGCTGATAAATATCAAGTTTTCATTAATCCATCCATGCAGAAAGTGCATCGTTCAAAGTTTCCGTGGATGGAAGTCATTATTTTTGACACTTTCTCTTTAGTCTTCCCACTTAAAATGATTCTTATATGAAACATTCTCTCGTGGGCTTGAAAGGTGGGTGTAAATGTTCCTGAGGAAGAACAGCCGTTACAGTCAGCTTGGATCTCGCCGTTGACAAGTTTTGTCATATGTCTAATTATCCGCTGTGTAACTTGTCAGAATCTGTTGACACTGGTATGACTCAACTACTCCAGAAACTTTTCCAACCTTTTTCTGACTGAGCGTTTGATGAGCTGTCCACATTAGCTGTCCACAACAAAAGGCTGCGTTTGGAAACCTCAGCGCCAGAAAGGAAAACGAGAAAAGCCGGAGTTTTTACAAAAAGTGTGACGGCGGTCGGTAAAACGTGATAAAACAGAAGAAGCGCGTGGGTGAGCCATGTGTAGAACATTATATTCACTGGTTGATCCGGTGTTGTGAAATTAGATGAGATCATCAGTAATCATACACGACTCTTGTGTCCACATACTTTAGACATAAGACATCATTACCACAGATGGGTCCTTCGTCGGAGCGATCCGCACAGTCCACTTTGCCGTTGCAGATCTTATCGGGCGTGAGGCAGACCGAGGAGTCGTTGGCACACGGGTACTTGGGCGGCTTACACACAGCCGACTCACACGACTCTTCATCGGAGCGGTCCTCACAGTCGATGTCCCCGTCGCACACCCAGCTCTTTGTGATGCACTTGCCTGCAGGAGCCGAGCAAACATTAGCACAAATCTTTCAAGCAGGTGAACGTTTGATGACTAACCGATGAAATCTCTTTATTTCTAACATTCAAACATTCCATAGGATTCAGAAATAAAGCTCCCTGCTGAGTGATGCATTCAGGGGGAGATGGATTTCTCAGTTCTTTTGTCATAACCTTAAAACATACACGCCATGTATTATTCCCAGAAGGCCACAGTCAACAAGCTGCCTCTCAGGTTTGTGTTTAAACCGATGAAAAAGTCCACATACAATCAATATTCCCTGTGCTGTGCAAAGGAATCTGATTGGTAAATCCCTCATTGCGGGCAGAAAGAGGTGGGTGGAACCACGAGGGGGGGGGGAACAACAGAGACACTGGGATGTATCTGCACGCGTTTCACTTCCTCACTCAAAGCTTGTATGTTTTCCACATTTTCAATCCCACCGGCTGTGTTTGGTGCCAGATCGGTGCAAACTCACATGGGATGGTGATGCGACAGCGAATGCGTATGTTTGCTTTTAAATAAAACTGCATTCACACGACGCTGCTGATTTAACCCGTCATATTCTAAATGTCTCATTTAGTGGCACCGCGGTTACAAAGATAAACACAAACGCTTCTCCGTGAGTAAAATATGCTCGACACTTGGGGCACAGATGCTGTGTTGGGCTGTTTTTGTGGTAATGCACATGGACAAGGAGGTTAATCATTTGTGTAATTGAATTAACCAGTCTCCATCCTGAAAATTTCACCTTGAACGACACAGCCTGAAAACCGCACAGTCTGAGAGCAGAGGATGGATCGGGGATGTAAAAGAAGGGAAGGATTTTATTCAGAGTGGGAGGCACAAAGGGGAAACCTCCTGAGTGGATTTATTAAACATGGCTATATTCTTTATTATTATTTTGAGGGTGAAATACATTTTTTTATCGTCTTTCCAAATATAGCCAACCTACTAAAATATCAGGTTTCATATTTAATTCAACAAAACGTTAGCGTAGCCACAAATGAGAGATGGCTACTCTTATTTCTTGAGATGGTCCATCCTCTCAGTGTGGCTGCAAATGCACTTTTAAATAATAGATGAGTGCATTTACAGTGTTTTTCTGTGTGCATTTGAACATTTCTCACCAATTAGACCGCTCCGTGTATTAAGAGCTTCATATTTGCTGATATCGTCCACATGATCCTGACTGCACGGCAACACTGTAGCGCATTTTAGTTCAGAGGCATGTTTAGTGTAATGCTAAAGGTAAAGATCCCTGATATTAGGTAAAAGCACACACTATATTCACTCCCATATAAATGAATGGATTGAGTGTATACAGTAGGCACTGTAAGCCAGATTTATTCCTGCAATATCTGGCAGTGATTCCAGACTAGAAGTTCCTCATTAAACTGTCTCAGGCTAAAAGTTTCAAATTGGGAATAAATCCTTCCCCCCATTTAAATGTCTGACTCTCCTCCCTGTGACTGAATACTTTATCAAACACAGTGTATTTAAAGGCATGAGATTAGATATTTCATGCAAAAAAAATGTGCTTCTGGATAAATTACTGTGCTTGTACTATTAGCATTACTTATTAATATGTAGTATTAATAGCAGGCACCATAGTCAAGTGAAGCATCTCACTGCATTATAGTAACTATCTAATTGGTGGTATATATCGTGGTCGTGTACCTCTGTTGCTTTATATACTCACACATGGACAAAGTAAAAAAGAGCACACGCCGCCGCCTCTGTCACGTGTGTGAACTGGGAGCAGGAAGGGAAAGCTGGGCTGTGAACTGGCCTGCACATGTGCAGCACCAGTGGGGAAGCTAAATCTGATCCATTGAAGCGTATCGACTGAGGAATCAGCTGATGTCACTGAGATTGTGCCTGAGCTTGACTTCATAGTTTGCTTAAGCTCCTATCATGCTAGATGCTGTTTTGTTGCATTGCTTCAGATTATCCTCTTCATCTCTGCCTCTCCTTCATCTGTCAGAGCTGCTAAGAGCGGCTCTTTTAGAAAGGCTTTTTTGAATATTTTCAGAGGGCACTGTGTTCTTCAGAGGAGGACAGAACAAACTGCATGAGTGAACAGAGATCTGACACGGCGGAATTAGAGAGAATAATAACTGTGTGCCTTAGCCAACCTGTCACCATGCAGCAAAAATGAAAAGGAAAAGCGTTTAGTGATAAGTGGAAAATTCCAGGACTGCAGACGGGTTTTTTTTGTTTTTGACCTTTTTCTTACACTTAATACAAGAAGGTAGATGCTCAGTCGGGGTGCATGGACTGTTTAAACAGAGGACTCTGATTGGTTCAAGAACTACATGCAGATGGAAGATATATTTATAACTGATTCAAATGAAAAACAAATGAAATCAAATTAAATAACTGGGAGCTATAGCTGTTTGTTTCTAACAAGAAATGCATACGTATATATTATATGTATATATGAATATGATATGTATGTATACAGTACATATATGTATATACATATGTATACACTGTATTTTCCGCACTATTAGGCGCACTTAAAACCCTTTTATTTTCTCAAAAATCATCAGTGCACCTTATGTATGAATTCTGGTTGTGCTTACTGACCTCGAACTGATTTTATGTGGTACACGGCGCTCAAAAATCTGTCAAAAATGTTTTAGTCCGACTTTGGTAAGCTAAGAAGCTGCACAGCTTGATGGATTGTTGGAGCATTACAGCTACTGTAGTCAGGAGCCTCGCGGGGGAATCTGGGTCCTAAACTCCGTGAGCTTCAGGTCCCAAAGTCAAACGAACACTGCGGCATCACTGAGAGTTAAAAACTGTCTAAATTCTTTCATCTTTAATAAAATGATCAGCGTTGCTGCTTTACCAGGTGTAACACTTAAGTTTAACATCCAGGCATCCATGAAAACAGGATTTATTAAATTTAACGGAGTTAGAAGTTAGCAGGAAGTTAGCAGGAAGTTAGCTCGCTAGCTTCCACCTAAACATGATATAGCATGTTCTGACTGAGAGATTTGTTAAAACATTCAAACGTACAGCTCTGCTATCACTTCCAACATAAATGAAGACAGGAAACTAAACAGCAGTGACGTTTGTAGGGTTACTGAAGTTGGGCTAGCTGCTATATAATGATGTGCTACGTGATCGCTAGCTACACAGCTATGTTAGCATAGCATAAACACAGTGAAGCTGGAGGACGAACGCTAACTTTTTTCCACTTGATAAAAGTTAACGTGAAGGTTCCCGATGGTTAGGGACAAATGCAATCGCATGGCAGGATGCTGTAAACGGACCAAACTTCAGTCAGGAGAACAACTGAGATAATCCATCCACAATACGAGGTTAGTCATTAATATACTGCAACAACATGGGAATAGAGCAGCTGCCAGAGAATTCAACATTAATGAATCAGAAGAATGAGTTGAGTAAAGTTTGACTTATCTGACTGTTTTGTTTCGCTTAATGCGTCTTATGATCTGAAAAATACAGTGAGTGTGTATGTGTGGACTCTCATATGATGGATTTAACTATCTCTTTTAGTTCACCTTTGTTTCAAGCAAATGATGCAAATGATAAAGATTTTCTTACTGGACTCAAATCCATGCTAAGTTTAATTTTTATGCCTCAGGATCCGATGTTACCACAGTCAGACCAGCAGCATCACTGTCAGCTGACTAATGAAGTGTAAAAATTCAAACAAATTCTGGAAAGTATCTCAAAGCTATGAAACATCAGTTTGCATTAATTGTTGAGTTGTAACTCACACAGTACCCCAACACAGAGGTGGCACCTCTAGGACCGCTCTGTGTGTTTCTACCTGTCATCTGCACATTTAACTCACAGCTCATTGTTATCATGATGTTTAACACTGTGCTGTATTCACTACCTGAATCTTTGCAGGTGAACTTAGCCTTGGGGTCACACATCCTCTTCGTGCCCTCGCATTCCTTCTCATCGCTCCCGTCCTCACAGTCCTTATCGCCGTCACAGCTCCAGCGCTCCGGGATGCAGGTCCCGTCTGTGACGCAGTGGAATTCCTCGGCACTGCACTCGATCACCGGCGGCAACACTAAACAAAATTAATTTGACAATGAATGCCTTTGAGATATACAGCAAAGTGTCACGGGCAAAAACGTCATAGTTAACTTTTATTTTAAAAGAGATCTATCGATGGCAAATATTTATTATAGTGAGCCGGGCAGTGGCGTCTATAACAGGTCAGCACCCTGAGAAGAATGAAGTTATTTCACAAGTCTTTAAGGTTTATGTCTCCAAGATATTTCTGTCTTCTTTAATCGCTTTGGTTAGTATATCACACACACGGGTTTCATCAAACAATCGGGTACGACGGCTGTATAATGTGTGTGTGTGTGTTTAGACATCCTTGTGAGGACAGGCATGCCACTATACTTGTGGGGACCAACAGTCCTTATGGGGACAAAATGCCGTCCCCACCAGTTTGAAGACATTTAAGGACAAAATGTAGTTTAAGTGTCAGGGTTACAGTTAGGTTTAGGAATTGAGGACTGAGCCTGTCATCCCCCCAACGGGTCGCCCCATCCGACCCTGGAAAAAGTTTTGGGAGGGGTTCTTTCCTCTTCCTCTTTCCTCTGCAGACCGAAGTCCGCCCTGAGGTCCTCATCTTCCTCTGATGAGCCTCGTCTTCTTTGTTCATTAGTTTTTGTCCTGTTTTGTTTGTTATTAATTTTGTGTAATTTCTTTGGCCCTGTTGGCTGGTTAGGGTTAGGCTGAGGGTCAGGGTTAGACATTCATTCTTCATGGTTAGGGTAAGGGGACAGGGAAAGCATTATGTCAGTGAGATGTCCTCACTAAGATATGAAAACGAGTGTGCGTATGTGTGTAATTGTGGAGCGCACAGTCTGTGTTTTAAGAAAGGTTGGGTGGGTAAGCAAAACTCACCCAACGATACACGACCGTGCTCACCGGAGGACCCGGGGATCAAACTACCAACCTTCTGTTGAGCAGATGACCCACCCAACCCAGCTGATCCATAGTCAGACATAGTATCTGACTCACTGGTTCAAGCTCACCTTATTGCGTATTCCATGTGTGTTAATTTGGATGTGATGGCTTAATGCTTAAATGAAAAAATAGAAAACTATTTAACAGTAGAAGCACAGCAAAGACAAATTCAACCCTCTGGGGTGAAGGCAGAATTAGACACAGGGGGAGGAGACGTTTGCAGCTCCCATCAGGAAATGGTTTGATGAATAGTCTACACATTCTAGTGACAAGCAAGCGAGCTGTGAGTTTTCTAGGAGCTTACATAAGGTTTGTGTGATAATTAGATTAAATGATTCAAGTCCTGATGGTAAAATTCCCCCGAACACAGAGCAGATAAGATTTAGTCACACAGCAGTGTGAACATGGAGTTAGTGGACTCGAGCTGATTAGCTGTTAAACTTGTAATTACAACACCTACATTTAAATGCTGATTTGAATTGCAACTAAAATCATTTGCACACTAAAATAAATATAAGTCAGCGCTCATGAAGGTGGCACAGGCAGCTCGTGTGTGATGATTTAATCTATGACAGTGTATTATAAATAGAGATGGCACGATACCACTTTTTTATGTCCGATACCGATATCATAAATTTGGATATCTGCCAATACCGATATGAATCCGATATAGTGTGTTTTTTAATCAATAAAACTGTTTTTTTAATATCTTGCTGCTTTCTGTATAAGTTCATACTCCAGTTTAAATAAACAACAACACTAAAGCTATTCTGTTATACCTGTATGCAAAAAATACACTGCACCCAAAATATTTCATAGTTCAGCAACACTGATCAATCTAATAAACTTAAACCTGCTCCATCCTCCCTATTCTGGTATTTTAAAGAGTCCTTAGCAGAAATATTAAGCAACCTAACTAATAGGGTTGCAAACTCCCAGCAAAAGAAAATAGGGAACCACCCCCCACCCTCCACCTCATGATGCTTAATCGATGTAATCAACTTTAATTTGATGCAGTGTGAAAAAAAATGCACAGAAATAAATTATTTTTCAAGAATAATTAAATAGATTCAACATCTTTCTTCAACAGAATTGCAGACTGCACAGATGGTATCTTCCCAAAGGAAAAAGTACTATAGCTTACTAGGGTATATTAGACTTAACAGTTACTACACTGTAAAATGTAATATTGTGTTTAATTAAAAATATTAAATAGGCTGGACTCAATTTTTATCAATTTGTTATTAGAACTCAATTTAAATAAGTTACCAGTACTTTTAATGCAAAAACGCTGATAAACTCCATTTATTTGAGTTGTCTTAACTTAGAAAAACTAAGTAAGCTGGAAGTTTTGCTTCTCAGTGCGGAAGGATGAAAGATGTGTTTTGAAAATGCCACGTGACTACCGTCCTCCTCCCTCTCGGATCAGTCCGTATGTTCACGGTGCATTTTTTATGGAATATGTTGAGCAAACCTGGAGAAGCGTCAGCTCAAGATATTATTGTTGTCATTGCTGTGGATCTTTACCTGATACACTGACTTGGTGAGTAAATGTTTACTCTTATTCAAACTGATTTTGTGGCTTCTCTTAGTTTAGCACCAGGTTTAAAATCTTGCTAGCTAGTTAGTGTTAGCCTAGCGTTGCTGCTGCCGCTGGGCTCATGTTACTTAAAAATTAACACCACAGCCTTAAAAACCTTACATAAAACTATGTGGTGAAATTTTCTGTTGATTGTTTGAAATAAATAAGTGAGATAAGAGCCCAGACAAAATTCTTCGGGAGGTGCAGCCGTTAGGGGTGGGGTAGGTAGGTGTGGGATGTGGGGGGTGGATAACAGAGCTCTCCGAAAATGTGGAAGCACTTTTGCAAATATGTGATATTTTGATAAATTAAGTAGATATTTGAGCATTACATAGCTACATTGTCGCCTGAAAATATCTTAAAAGGTTATTTTGTGACCCAGAAAGGGTAGTCTGGGGAAAAGGAGGATCGCATTTGTCGGCCACGGTTGTCGGAGCCTGTGCGTACTTGTAAGCGCGGCAATGGCGGAGGAGCGCCGCTGAAAAACTTGTTACTTTTTCTGGGTCACAAAATAAACTTTTAAGATATTTTCAGGCGAGAATGTAGCTGTGTAAATTTCAAATATCTGCTCGATTTATCAAGACATCACATATTTGCAAAAATGCTCCGACGTTTTCGGAGACGTCTATTTTTTTTTTTCATGCTTTGTGGCAGGTTTAGAACATCTGTGGCATCTATTAATGTCAAATCTAGCCTTTATTTAACAACATAAGCAAACTCTGTTACAATGATTGCACAGCCATTAAGGATCAAATCAGTTTCTGAAAAATGTTCTGTTTTTTCTCCCTCTGCTTGCTTCTTACTGTCTTTGAGGCTCGGGACCAGCACTCCTGCTGTTGGACAGAAAGACATCAGTAAGTGTTTTGGTTTTCCAATATATTAGCAACTGTCAGTGACATTTATATTAATCAGGCTGAACTTTAATCATACTTTAGATCCGCCTGTTTTACTTATTGTTTTATTTGTGCTTTGATTTGGGGAAGTTGTTTCTTTACTGATCTTTTCCTGTCTTCTGTTATTAGACTTGAGATATGACTGCACTGTGCTGTTGCTGGTGACCACAGTTAATTCTACAAGACATGCTGTGTAAGTAAACAAACAACAACAGTTTGGTCTGCATTTCTTGAAAGATCACATCCCCCAAACTTAGTTTAGAGGGTCTACACTGTATATAGTGAAGTCTGCAAAATTTGTTTTGTGCCAAAATCATTTTGCACATCATTAGAATGAAAGTTATTGGCCATGTTTGCATAGCCCTTTTTTAAAATGATGCTTTCATGACATTATTGTGTGTTGGGTGGTGGTCAGGGCTATCCAGACTGACAATTTGGGACATTGAATGTCACCTCTCCGGTGGGGAGGGAGCCTGAGATTGTCTAAATTGGAGTCTGTTTTATACCAAATGCAGAAAAAAATGTTTTAAGAAAGCAATTAAGTTCATGTTCCAAAATATATGATTGTTTGCTTGCAGGACAACAGGAGAGATGAGTCCTCCGTCACAGATGGTGTGGTCAGTGAAGATGGTCGCCTGCAGGTTCAAGCTCATTGCATCTCCAACCCACATCCACTGCCACTGTACTTAAGGGAAGTTAAAGACTTTCTTCTGCACCTACATTTGGATCACCTCGATCCATGACAGTCATTCAGGCAGTAATGCCTGGACTGGAAACAAGCATCCTTAAAATAATACAACATTCCAGCTCATGTGTTGGAATGGAAAACAAATGTGTTGTTTAAATTAGAGACTGCACTTGTGACAGAACAATAAATATTTTATTTTGATTATATAAGTAATGTAAGTACAAAACAAACTGTGGTAGACCTAAACTTATTTTCAGAATAATTACATCTGAGACTTTGTTTCATTGTAAGATTATAACAGTGATGGCAATATAATTGTTTGTTTTTCAGCAGAACAGTGTCCAGTATGTTGGCTGTTATACTTTGTTGTGTTTGAAAATAAAAGTTGGGCTGATTTTAACATCATTACAAAAATTGTTGTTAATTATTTTTAATCATATTCAGGTTACCACAAATTGTTTTTTCATTTAGTTGAACTTAACATGTTTGTCAGTAGGTAAACAATTAGTATTGTACAGTCAGAAATATCAAGTTATTGTTAATACTGCAGACTTGCAATGTATAAGTTGTCCTAACAGTCATCTTAAGTCAGCTTTACTTAGTTTTTTTGAGGCAACGAGTTTCCATAATTTTTTTGAGTTCTGGGAACTAACAAGGCTGTACAGTGTACTCAAAATGAGTAAGTTGCCCTAACTTGGTCATCTTACGTAAACTTGATCCAATTTTTTTGAGTTCTGGGAACAAATGAGCTTGTACAGAGTACTTAAAATAAATAAGTTGTCCTAATTTAATCATTTTTAGCTAAGCTTTACTCAATTTTTTTGAGGCAACGAGTTTCCATAATTTTTTTGAGTTCTGGGAACTAATTAGATTTTACAGTGTATATACAGTAATGGACTTCTATACATTTTACATCAGATTAAAACTTTGGGTGTAAGATTCAGATAATTATTTATTAAAAGCTAGACATTTTAAATGAGAATAAGAAAGAAAAGTATGTCTTTGTGCCCCCTTTTCCCTGTTCATGCCCTGTCGGCCCCCCTGGCTGCACTTTGCTAGATCCGCCCCTGCACAGTTACCAGCCGTCAGGTACGTAGAAAAGGATCCTGGTGTAGAAAGTAATATTAAATACATTCTAACAACAGCTTATCAAGCTTAAACGTGCTGCTGTTGTTCAGACGCTGGTTTCCTCTTTCTGGTGCAAAGTGGGCCAAAAACAGACAAGAGAGACGGACTCGCGACAGAAAAGCCGATCAGCTGATCATTGATCAGTTTCATGATTGAAGTAGCAGCAGGAGAGGGAGAGAGAGGCAGTCGCTCCATATATCGGTTGTTAAGCTTAACGTGGGAACGCTTTACAAACATTCAGAGATGAACTTACACACTTGCTTTACTTCTCTCTGGGATAACTTCCTCGGAGATGAAATGCTGGTTTGGCAGCGAGGCTACAAATACACACAGCCGCTCTATCACGTGACACACACTGCTCCAACGTGCTACGGTTATGAGCCGAGTTACGCCGTGTCGCAAGTTTTGTGAGCTGCTTTTTTGATATTTAATGGATCGGATTACATTTTTTATTTCCCTCTGATATCCGATCCAGTAATTTATGTCAGTATCGGACCGATACCGATACGTAATATTGGATCGGTCCATCTCTAATTATAAATAAACAGGTTAACACTAGCTGTTTGAACAAATGTAAGACAGGATGTGTCGGTCATTTCAAAACCTATTCATCAGCATTTTAATAAGTTGTGCATCGCTTACATGCAGGTCCACCTCTGCAGGTTAAGGTCTCGTCGCTGAGGTCACCACAGTCGTTGTCGCCGTCGCAGGCCCAGTGGTCGGGGATACAGCGGCCATTAGAGCACTGGAAGTGGGTATTGGCGCAAGACTGGATGCAGCCCACTTCATCGCTGCCGTCTCCACAGTCGTCATCTGCACACATGCACAAAAGTTCAGTGACAGAGAAACATCATTATGAACGCTGGTGGGTGTAAAGTATAAGGTATATATAATCCTGGTTAATAACACTAAACCTTAAGGGTTGTTGCTGTTGCACAATGCACTTTGATGCTGTTTTCTCTGGGCTTTGTGTGTGTTTGTGTGTGTGTGTGTTTGTGTGTGTGTGTGTTTGTTTTTCTGTCTCTGTATGAACAGACTGCAAATCAATTTCCCACTGGGGACAATAAAGTTACCACTGACCAAGGTTAGAGTCAGTTTATGCTTCCTGCACTCACCTGAATCGCAGTGCCACTCCACACTGATGCATCGTCCATTGGAGCAACTAAACTGGGTGACGGGCTCACAGGTGGGGAAAACTGCACATAAACAAACTTAAGTTCAAATTAAAGAAATATTTGCTAAATAAAGCCACAAAAAATCAGCTGTGCTTTGTAAAATTTGATACAAACAGGATGATTGCTAACATCAGGTTTGTGTCCTAAACTCAACACTATGACCTAGACTCTGAAAATTATATAAAATAAAATAAAAAAAACAAAAAACCAATACCAATAATTACATTGTTGGTAATTGTTTTTATTACATTTTTATATATAAAAAACAAACAAACATATGGAATTAGTTAGGCTTAAAGACGACAGTCTGAGTGAAAGACTTGTATCTCATAACTCTGTCGAATAAATGAAAATAATCTGTAAACTAAAAAGGTTTTTTATAGGCAGCTGCACATGTTTCAGTTATAGGAAGAAAAACAGGAAAACAAGAATGATTAAAATCATATTTTGCACATTATGGACGTCTGCACACATCACGGGGTAACTCATTCATCAGTCCTGAGATATTTCAGTCATTGTGATAAATTTTACTCGTCATGTTAAATCTTATATGAAGGTGTGTTAAAAGTGTCCATGACCAAAAACTGAAAATATTAAAAATATTAAGTATTGTTATACGTCTTTCCATACATGCATTGATACACTGGAGCAGACTTAAAGAATAACTTTAAATGATAATAACATCGATAAGCTGCAGTTTAAATATATCTGCTGGCAGCTCCCGCTTCCTGGTCGTCTTTTCTTGCAGTGACTTTCGCACATTCGTGACTGCAGGATGTTCCCAGTGTCTCACAACGCTCAGGTTTAATCTTCCCGTCTCCACCACAGCTTGGTAACCGTAGGGAGGTTTTAGTAATAGCTTTAACCTCAGCGATCTTCCAGAGATTCCCATTTGGGTTCATTTGGGACTCTTGGGTTAGCCGTTTCATCATTGTAGTTTTTTACCCATTTTACACAGTGACAAAGTGCATTATCTGACAGAACAGAAAAAAGTTGTCTGATTAAACTGATGTTAGGAAAGGAACGTCTGAATCAAAAATGATGGATTTTGAGATGTCCAGCATCCTTCTGATTCTTCTGCTGATGACACACTTTCACACTTACACTCTTACTGCTTCGATCGAGAGGGTAAAAACATCACATTCACCTGATGAACTGATCATCAGCAGGTGTGTAATATAAAAGCATTCATGTGTTGAAACAGTCTCTCCAGGAGTGGACGTCCCAGATCAGACTGTGCCAGCGGTCAGAGAAACAGCAAAAACCCAAGAGCTCCGTCTCGGTTCAACATTACGTTTCACGACGATTAGAAAAAGACTGAATAATCAAACAGTTTCCGGTGGACTCTGTGTGCTGATGACTTTGTGACAATGTCAGGTTAACGTTTTTATTCCCATCAGACACCAGCCGTGTTTCTGACTCGGAGATACGGTATATCCTGGATGCCTGAGGCTTTATTGACTTGAGTATAAAACACAGGCCTATATTTGAAATGATTTGTTGGCACGTGCTGCAGCTGACTGGAATACTTTTAGGCGCTGCAGAGGAGACAGATAATATTTCTGTCCTACAGGATGCTTTCCTCAAACATGTCAGGTTTCAGCGACGGCACATGCCTGGCTGGAATTTAACATTCGTTAAAAATGAAGACGAGACATACATAAATAATGAAGGTTTCGAGTAAACAGTGAGCATTGTTAAAAATAAAACACCGGCATCCATAAATAATGTCGGCGAACAGAGCAGCGAGCGAACCGAGCGCCCAGTAGAAGACGGTGTGTGACAACTACTAAGCTACTGACAAACAAAATCCAAATTAGTATCAATCTCTAAGGCGGCCACCACTGAGCTTCAGGTGTTCCTAAACCCACAGTAGCTCCACTGAAGCTAAGTGAGCTGCCAGAGCTGCACAGAGCAGCGCCTGCAGAGAAGTAATGCCTGAGGAAGCTCAGACAGCAGTACGGGAGAGAATATGTTTTGCTGCACAGCTTGATTATGATTGAATGAAGCCGAGCATGAACTTTAATTACTGCTTACACCCCGGCTGTTTGTGACTGCGTATTGAAGCGGCTTAGGACACACAAAGGGAGGCTGAGGCGATACAGCACGCTGCAGCATTTGGCAAACATCGATCACTGTTAAAGGCTGATTTCATACAAATAGTGATTAAAGCGAGTCTTAAAACCTTTACCCCCTTCTTTTAAACATATGCTTCCAATTCAGCATGGCTGATGAAAACGTATGAAATTTGTAGCTGCAGACACTCTTTCCCTCAATAAAAGGTTAAATACATCTTCAAAGAACTCAAAGAGCTCAAAACGCTCGGGCCATAATGGCATGCCATGTATTTTTATTATGCTTTCTAGGATTAGCCCAGAACACAGAGTACAACTTTCCCTAAGTGAAGCTGACAGATTGTATAATACCACTGAGACATGACTACAGAACAGTGAGATACTGTATGGAAGTGTGCAGCTTACCCAGCACCACCCACCTAAGCTGCTGCCATTTGTGAGGACATGTCTAGGTCTTGGTCCAGAGAACACAGCATCAATAACTGAATACCAAGTCTCTGAATAAAGCAGCGCCTTTCTAAAACGTCACAAAAATGCACAAGAATTTTGCAGTTGGAAAATGTCTTCTGAGCTTCTTCTATCTTCATGTTTTCACACTGCATTAACACTGGCCAGCAGATCAAAATCACATTCTCTCCTCTCCTTTTCCAAATCAAAGCTGTGGACATTAACCTGCTACTTTTGGGAAGCAGCCACACTAAAGGGATCGAACGAGGGACCACCGACCAGCCGGAGCTACTGCATGCAAGCAGCTGACTAAAACAAAATCCTTTACCTCAGCAGGCAGCTGGCTGACATTGTTCACCTGTGCTTTCCTGCTATCCACCCTGCATCAGTCTTCCTTTGTCTTTGAACCTCCAGCAGCTCCACAGGCAGCATCACACACATCCACACTGCACTAGCCGTGTAGGTATAGCAGCATAGACGCTGCATAGGTCTGTGTTAGCTTTGGTTTGATTTGTTTTACATAAATCTCTGTCATACTTGTCACATCGGCTGAGCTGTTTTGTTGTAATAAGAAAACCACATTTTATTAACTTATTATATTTTTAAAAGTACTTGTGTTTTTTTTTATTTCCCCTATGGTGTGCTATTAAAGAGTAATGTGAAAACAGCAGAACTTGTATCATATTATGAAGTGAGAACTGCTTAGCACATATTTTTAGCTCCAAGTGGGAACTGCATCGTATACATTTGACATTTGTAAAGAGATTTTTGAAATTTCAGCATATTAGATTTACAGCCCTGAAAGTGTTAGGTAGAGTTAAAACATCTCACTAATATTAAATGTGAGAAGTAAAGCACAGATCGTTACAGAAAATGACCCCAAATGTTTTTACTTGTGTTTAATGAAATCATTATGTTGCTGTTAATCAAACAGAGCCAACGTGAGTGACGTTTGAGTGGCGTCTGGCAAAAAGCACGCGTGACTCACCGCACGATATTTCATCAGACTTATCCCCACAGTCGTCCTCCCGATCACAGCTCCAACTGTGAGGTATACATCGTCCGTTCTGGCAGGAGAACTGGTCTGCCTGACAGGGCTGGGCTGAGGAAGAAGAAAGAGGCCACTTAATTCAATCGCACCTGCATAAGTCAGTGTAGCGGGAGCACAACAACTCTAATGGTCACTAGATCACCCAAATGTCAATGTAAGGCCAGCGCAAACCCTTTATCACTCAATCGTGCGGTTGAAGACGGCCGTGGAAAACGTGCTGTTGCTGATGGGCAGTCAGTTACGTGCTGGTGGTCACACACGTGACAGCAACTGATGTCTTGCTGATGTGGGATACGCGTGTCAATCTACCGACGGGGGAACATTCGTCATCCTCTGGCTAATGCTCATCGATCGATCCTCTGAGGATAAAAAGCTCCAGAGAAGTACGACTAATGCGATATGCTGTAAGTGTCCTCGTAGATGCTGCAAGTCTTTGATACTAGAACGCCCTTAAACAATGAGATTGATTGCACTGTACCACCGCTCCTTCACAGCCTCAAAATATTACAGTGACGGCTGCCTTGACAGCACCTGACACCAGTGTTCAAGTCTTAGAGAATAAAGCACATTTGAAGTGAGAACATTTTTATCAAAAGATGTCAGAGACAAATGTTTCATGGCCTACTGTGCAGATGAGAAGCAGCGCAAAGTTTATACAGCTGAACAGCCCTCAAAACTGATCGGAGAAGCACCCGTAACCACGCTACGTTTTCCTGAAATCACCGTTTTCACATCAGCGTTTATTCATAGAATTAATCATATTTGATAAAATGTGAAACGATTGAAAATGAGCCAGAGAGCGCAGACGAGCAGCGCTGACAGACGGCACACGACTGACGGCCAAAACTCCCCAAATCTAAACCTGACGTGAAAGCAGTCCCGTGCTTACCTGAGCAGGTGCTGTTGGACTCGTCCTCGTTGTTGCCACAGTCGTTCGTCCCATCGCAGAGCCATCGTTTGGGGATGCAGCGATTGTTGCTGCATTTGAACTGATTGAGGGGACAAGTGTGGTTGTCTGCAAAGAGTTAAAGTAAATCAGCGACTCCGTGGAAAAATAGTTAACTGGAGGTGAAAATCAATAAAACAAAATGAACAAACACAAGAATGAAAAAATGTATCTGACAAATACTGTATGTTGTAAAGTGGCAGAATCTAAACTGCTTTGATATGGATTCATATTCTTTTCATATTATTTAAGTTCATAAAGTATAAATTTTAAGTCAAGTCCAGCTATCAAACAGCAGAGCAGCGTAGCTGCACTAACAGACACGGCTGGCCAAAAACATCTGAATTCACTGAAGGAACGAGCAGATTGTAATCGGCTTTATTTTAGAACATAATAGATCTGGCTGCCATCTTTATGACCGGCTTGGGACATATCCGAGTGTTTCACAGTCACAGAGTCTCAGTTTCAATATTATTTAATATTGGACCTCTTTCTTGTGTTTATACAGTATATCTGCAGCTTTTCACTGAGACTTAATTAAGGTCACAATGTAACTAATTTCATACTGATACAACGACAAGCCGCACTAAAAACCATAAAAGGAATAATAATGTTTCAGAGTGTGAGGAATCTCATTTATGTTTCTCCTTGGTGGTTCGTCCTTTAATTGAGAGTAATGGAGTCTCTATATCATCTTTAGTGGTCTTAAGTGTATTTGTGGTTGGTTTTGGTTTTAGTGCCTGATTTTTGTTTTATTTGAGGCGACCTTCATATAAAAAAGAGAAAAAAAATCAGCACCAATATTTAACATTAACTTTGATCATTCTAACTCATTACGCCTCACCGCTCATTAATCATACTAAAGAAATGAGAGCGTTTCTCTGCATACTGTAACTCTACCCAGTGCAAAGTTCACGACTAACACAGAGACAGTGGAGGTGTTGGGTTGGTCTGTATTAAAGATCTGCTGCTGCCGTCTGAAAATCAATAATAGTTTAAAAAAGTATAAAATCCATGCTTAACCATCTAACATCGAGTTTACACAACTGATTTGTAGAAGGAAGCACGTAGAAAGGACAGACGGCAGCGTGGAGGAGGGGGAGCACTTTACACCCCGACTTCAGTGACATTTAAGAGCACAGCAGCTGACAGGCAGAGGGAATTAGCCCTGAAAAGCTTAGGCTTTGCTTGCTTGGCCGCATCACTGTGTACAGTGTCTGTTCAGACAGTGCATTTTTCATGCTAGCGTGCAGTGTGTTGCCTGCAGACTAATTCCGAGATCCTCACAGCAGCTCTGGATCTCCTCGTCACTCCCATCCAGACAGTCATCATCTCCGTCACACTTCCACAAGGCCCGAATGCACCGCTGATTACGGCACTGGAACTCATCACTTTTGCATCGCTGTGGCTCTAAACTACTGCTGGAAGCTTCAGAGAGAGACACAAGTGGGAAAACGTCATTTTAGCCCCGGACCTTCTAAGAAATATGTGTTAACGGGAAAATATTGGCACATAAAACTAATAACTAGCATGCACAACGTGTTAATGTTTCATAACCTCATGTGTTACATGTGTGGGAACCCACTGGGATCCTCCCTCAGCTGTATTTACTTGTTTATTAGCAGATTTGAAAAGAAGCGTGTCCCACAGGACGCGGCAGGATTACACTACACTGGGACAACCTGATCTCAGGGCTCGTCTGATTCATTACGTCCTCCTACCTGCACAGGTGACATTGTTCTTCTCCAGAACCTGGTTGTCAGCGCAGGCACACACTCTCCCTCCTGGGATGGCGAGGCAGAGGGTAGTACAGCCCCCATAATTCACACTACATGCGTTGTCACCTGGAGAAACAGATCCCAAACACAGCATGGTGTCTTGCTCATTTAATGCAACATTTTCTAAGCTCACTTTAAGCTCTGTATTATCCTGGTTTCCCCCCCTTTTTTTTTCATCTGTGAAATAAAGATCAGAGTTTCTGGAATCCCTTTAAATGCAGCAAAATAAATCATTTTATTGGTACAAAAGCTTTTCCCCCACATACAGAGACATGCCAGGTGTATGCTGCGAGATCTATAAGCATACGTCAGGTGAATTATTGGGAACGGTGTGGGTGAAAGACATTTGACATTTTTATCATTCTCGGAGGAATAATTTGTCTTTCAGGACAAAGCTGACATTCTCCAATCGAAAAAAGTCACATATCAAGTTAAGGCATGAGACACCTTTGTCACTTTCATTTAACACAGAACCCAAAGGCAGTGCCTGAGCCAATGAGATAAAGCTTTGGGTTTTGTAAGAGCCAATCAGTAATACTCAGAGTACCGGACAGCTAATTAATCTATTCAGTGGCATGAACAAAAGAGAAACGTCTGTGCATGGTGTGCGCGAGGCTGTGCATATAGCAGCCAACCACTTTAATGTCCAAGTGTGAGTTTTTAGAGTACAGTGCTTTTAAAATCACTGCAATGGCCTCTGCATTCAGAGCAACACAACAGTCGGTCAACATTCGCCGAGTGTGAAGCACGTGTCTGCAGCAAAAAGCAAGACGTCCTGTGAGGGCGAGTGAAGCTCTCTGCTGACATGTTCCATGCCTCTGCTATCTCTGCTTTTCAGCATCCTAACACCGGGAATCCATCATCATTTGTTACAGAAGAGAGGAAAGACATCCAAACCTTGGTCATCTTATTTAACTTCATAAAGTGGAGCCCAAAGTGATTTGAAAGCTACTGTCACTGCTGATCAATGTGCCGGTTTATACCGTGAAATTTGAGAGCAATAGGCATATGCGTAACTTTCTGGTGTATATATCTTATAAAGTGCTCTCCATTAAGAAAAGCGCTATAGGGGCTATAAATGTCTGAATTCACAGGAGGGGGGAGGCTCTATTTCCAGTGCAAAACAGCCACTTTCTGTGTCAGAGTGGGATGACGACTAAATGAAGAGAAAGCAGCCAACCTTGCTGACTCTGTGCATCGTAAACACGCAGGCCAAACAGCGGCGGCCTCTCGCTCCGCAACAGAGTGATATCGCCGTTGGACAAGTCCAGCTGGAACACCGAAGCGTTCATGTACTCGGTCCAAAAGATGAAATTGCGGTAATGAGAGATTCCGAACGGATGGTTTAGTTCTTTCCCACTGTACACCACCTGCAACATGAAGCAAACATTCAGTAAAGTCACGAGGTCAGAGCTACAGAGAGACACCGTCAGAGGAATCAGTCATCTCAAACAGGCGTCTAGCTGTTTGAATACAGGCTTAAAGATTATTTGATCGCAGTATATGATGAATGTGATTCAATTTCACTGCACAAATTTATTCACACAGAAACGTCTGCTTATAATAATGTTTGCTAGAATCTTGGCATTGATTAAATAGCATTTGCAAATAATTAATTAGTGTGATATGCCAGTAGAGCTAGAGTCGGCAGGAGCGGATGAAAGGATACTTGTTGTGGGAAGAGGAGCAGGTTTCAGTCGTCGCACTGCTGCAAACATAGATACTCTAACCCTGAAATGCAAGAAGCGTGTGCAGAAAACAGCCTTACAACTGACCAGAGGAGACAGATGCTTTCATCCACAGTCGATTAAACCTTAACATGGAAACAATGTAGCTGGAAATTAATTGACTGCCTTCCAAACGCTATTATTCTAAAAAATGAGAATGAGCTGGTCTACAAACGATTCCAATCGTGAACTTACATCGCGATTTAAAGTCCACCTTCTGGCCCTCTGTTAAACCTCACAAGTGGACTAACTCAGTTTAATAAACCACTTGAGAAAAAAGCGTAACATACCATTCTTCCTGTCCCGTTCAGGTGAATCTTCTCGATGTGGTCGTAGTAGGCGTCGCACCAGTACATCGTGCTGCTGCTGTGGTCCAGCGTCAGCCCGTTGGGCCACAGCATGTTGGAGGTGACGAAAATGCGGCGGTTGGATCCATCCATCCAGGCCCTTTCTATCCGCCCTATGCTGTCGTTGACCTCATCTTCCTCCCAGTCTGTCCAGTACATCCAGCTACCACACACAGAATTGAACACATACAGTTCCAACACCGAGATAAAGCAAACACTGTCACTGCATCGGTGGCATCTGTAGATCACAACGTGCTCTCCGCTGACACTGATCACACCTCATATTCAAACTAAGCAGTTCATTTCAGCCGTCTGCTCCCCATTCATCTTTGCCCTTACTTTCTGACATGCTGATGTTAAATGGTTTTGCTCGCTGCTCCCTCTACAAGCAGCCTCCTGCTTTGATTACTTATCAATCAGAAGATGTGACAGCATGCTTCTGCAAGCTTCTCTCAAAATGATCTATTTCTTGTCACAGTGTCTTCTGAGGTTTGCTCCGAGTGCCCATGGGGAGGCTCCGGCACTGAATCTTTCCCATGCTGTTTGATTCATGCAGGGAACATTATAGGGAACACAAACTGTACTGACAAATACATAACAAAAGTATTTATCCCCTTCCTGCTTTTTATTGATTTTCTTTTTGTTATTTGTCACACTTGCATATTTCAGATCAAACAAATCTTAATCTTACACAAAGATAACTCGAGTAAACACAAAGTTTAAATCGTGATTTCATTTATTAAGGGAAATAGAGCTTTAAACCCACCTGGCTCTCAGTGAAAACGTCATTGCCCCCTCCTCATTAACCACAGCTTAGTTGAGTTTTCTTGCCACACCCAGCCCTGATTACTATTTTCCTCACTATAAGGCGCACTTAAAACCCTTTTATTTTCTCAAAAATCATCAGTGCGCCTTATAATCCGGTGCACCTTATGTATGAATTCTGGTTGTGCTTACTGACCTCTAACTGATTTTATGTGGTACACGGCGCTCAAACATCTGTCAAAAATGTTTTAGTCCAACTTTGGTAAGCTAAGAAGCCGCACAGCTTGATGGATTGTCGGAGCATTAAAGCTACTGTAGTCAGGAGCCTCGCGGGGGCAGTGTTGCCAACTCCTCAGTAAGGAAAATCGCTATTGGCTGTCCTAAAAGTCGCTAGAAGTCGCCAAATGACGTCATCGCCTAATTTGCATAATTGGTCACGCTAATGTAATTGTAACGTATGTTGTTGGAGAGAGAAATAACATCGTGGAAGAGACATAAAGTGAGTAAAAAACGTCCTAAATGCAGTTAGAATTTATTTAGAACTACAGATTAAATTTCTTTTAGTAATTATTGTTTTTTAATGTCACAATTCCAACCCTACTCCTTTATCTGGGTTTGGACCGGCAAAAGTGACCCGAAATTGGCACTCTGGTGGAGTTACTGTAGTCGTGTCCAAATTCATGGGCTGCATCCTCCTGAGGACCCGGCCTTCGCGGTCTACGTGGGCCGGGTCCTCAGACGGTCGGGTAGGCCGGAAGTAAACGGCAGTGAAATTGGACGGTCTAGCGTTCTGATTAACGTCACCGCTGTCTCGGTGGAGTTTAATAAACTCGGCCGTCTGCTCCTTGCTATGTAAAATATAACGGGACACTGGCGTAAATTCTCGACCGTCTCACACTTCTGTTTAATCAGTTTTCTGTTTGACGTTTAGTCAGCTGTATAAAAACCAAGGAGGAACCCACTCGGGGGATAAATAAAGTTTTATTTTATCTAATCTAATCTAATATCTTTAATCTCAGCCAAGCCGATTTACTCACGAACAAACAAAACACTGAAAAAGCCCAACAATAACATTTTTAGGTTGTCTCAGGTACTTATATACTACGTTTAACCCGAGTAGCGAAAGTCCGCGGTGATCTGAAAATGATGTGCCGGGAGTTGTGCCGTTCTCGGCGGCTTCAGTGACCCTCGAGCTCCCGGCTCGCTATCGAGCTGGTGGGTAACAGGCGTCTCCGAAAACGTCGAAGCACTTTTCCAAATATGCGATATCGTGATAAACCGAGCAGATATTTGATGTTTACACAGCTACTTTCTCGCCTGAAAATATGTTAAAAGTTTATTTTGTGACCCAGAAAAATTAATAAGAGTAATTTTAAAACGTAGTACCGGCCGCCATTACCGGAAACTAGAGTTTGGCTGGGCCGCGCTATGAATTCTGGGATATGGTGGGCAAAGAAGGATACATCAGACCCATCCTCAAATTCGGAGAAAATGAGGACCCATTTGTCGGCTGCATTCGGAGCAGCCTATGAATTTGGACAGCCTTCGGCGCGTCGCTGTGACGTAATTGGTCTACAAATGCGGCCTCAGGAGGATGCAGCCCATGAATTTGGACACGACCTATGTGTGTGTGTGTGTTTATAAGTAGTTTTAAACCTTGTGATCCACAAAACCGCATAACAGTAAAAGAAGAACTGACTGCGTTACAGTCAGTGCGGGAGCAGCGGCTTCGCTCATGCGCGATTCATTTGCCGTTTGGACGCATAGGTGTGAACATCTCCTGCCCTGATCGCAGCTGGGGGAGGACTATCCTCCACCCGTGAGCGCTTTGGCACAGGTGAGGTGCCCACGGCAGCACCGCTGCTTGTTGAGAGTAAGAGCGATATGCGTTTTCACGTCAAAAAGACGTCATAGATAAGTCTCCAATAACACCAGAAAAAGTTGCCAGATTTGTCGTTAGTCGCTTTTTAGAAAAAAAGTCGCTAAGGGGTCTGAAAACTCGCTAAATATAGCGACTTAGTCGCTAAGTTGGCAACACTGCGTGGGGGAATCTGGGTCCTAAACTCCGTGAGCTTCAGGTCCCAAAGTCAAATGAACACTGCGGCATCACTGAGAATTAAAAACTGTCTAAATTCATTCATCTGTAATAAAATGATCAGCGTTGCTGCTTTACCAGGTGTAACAATTAAGTTTAACATCCAGGCATCCATGAAAACAGAATTTATTAAATTTAACAGAGTTAGAAGTTAGCAGGAAGTTAGCTCGCTAGCTTCCACCTAAACATGATATAGCATGTTCTGACTGAGAGATTTCTGAAACATTCAAACGTACAGCTCTGCTATCACTTCCAACATAAATGAAGACAGAAAACTAAACAGCAGTGACGTTTGTAGGGTTACTGAAGTTGGGCTAGCTGCTATATAATGATGTGCTACGTGATCGCTAGTGACACAGCTATGTTAGCATAGCATAAACACAGTGAAGCTGGAGGATGAACGCTAACTTTTTTCCACTGATAAAAGTTAACGTGAGGGTTCCCGATGGTTAGGGACAAATGCAATCGCATGGCAGGATGCTGTAAACGGACCAAACTTCAGTCAGGAGAACAGCTGAGATAATCCATCCACAATACCAGGTTAGTCATTAATATACTGCAACAACATGGGAATAGAGCAGCTGCCAGAGAATTCAACATTAATGAATCAATGGTACGGAAGTGAAGGAAGCAAGAAGAATGAGTTGAGTAAAGTTTGACTTATCTGACTGTTTTGTTTCGCTTAATGCGTCTTATAATCCGGTGCGCCTTTTGATCCGAAAAATACGGCACTACTGTTAAGTAGATGTCTTCTTAGAGTTTATGAAGACATTTCAATAACATTTTTGGGTGCCTTCTTTTTCAAGATCTACCACGAGCTGGATGACTGAAGTGAAGTATAGCCAAGAATCTCAAAAAGTAGCCACAGTCTAAAGAAACAGCTGAGAAACAAAGTCAGTGACATCATCATTAGAAAACATGCAAGCATACAAAAACCTAAGAAATCAGGAAGGGCTCCACCAGGTCAGAAATCTGAAGTTTTCCCCGATGAAGACTAAACAGATACAAACTAGATTCTCCATATTTTAAAAGCAGATAATCAGATATGTGTTTGGACTTCAGTCATCATAGCTTAAGAAACATTTCAGGCTTCTCAAGTTAAACTTTACTAGACGTCAAAGTCAGACGGTCCATATTTTCAACCAAAGTTCTTCAGTGTATCTTCTGTATGTCAAGAAAACAGCTCCCGGAGGACCGGCGGTATGTGAAACACGATTGGGTCAATAATTCGACAGGTCTTTTCTCCAGTAACCGTACCCAAGAGATTTTCTCTTTGAGGATTCCTGGCTGAGCCACGTGGCCCCTTGTTTCTCATCAATGATAGAGAGCTTGGCAAAGAGATGATGAAACAGAATCAGAGATGGGGCTGAATGAAGACTCCCACTGTCTCAAAGTCATCTTTACGACCTCATGAATTATTCACAGCACCCGGGCTCCCCACTCAACATGCAGACACACATATGGCTACATGCAGACAGGCAAACACGGGCATGAAATCAGACACCGTGGCATTTTCACCATTATAGTAGAAGACGGTTCACAGCTGACGTAAGCACAGACCTGAATTGTCCACGTTTCATATTTTCATTTAAATCTGCAAATTATCCAGAAGCAAACATGACAAAAAACTAGAATTTGCAGCATTAAATTTAGTTTCTAATAATCTGTACTGTTTGCTAAAAAATGTATAGACCCTGCCACGTTATTACATAAGCCTCTAAACTGTAAACAGGTGATAAACTAAAGCAGAAAAAGCTAAAGCATCCACCCCTGCAGTTAGCACCTTCCTCGGCCCTGTTATGCTGTGGGGGGGGCTTTTCAATTCAGATGATAAGGACAGCTCCTCTCCTCTGGCATGAGGGGTCACTGGATAGCTTTATGAATATAAAAATGATGTGACTCATATGCCATGGCCTTCACAGTTTCTAGATCTCAGCCCAGTTGAATGCCCAGTGTTCATCGCTATCATGAAAACAGCAAATTAGGCAATCTCTTTTTAGCACTGCTGCTCCGGTTAATGCCCAGGCAGACTGGATCCTTACGAGACACCTTCATAATGGTTTTATCCATAAGTGTGTCGTCCATCTGTTTGCACACTCATGCAGTCACTAAGGAGCTGACCAAGTGTGATTAGTAACATATTTTTTGCCGTGTGTGTGTTTCATGAATAAATGTATTCCGTTTCTAGGTATGACACTATTAGTGTTAATCGTGTCAACACAGACTAGAAGTAGCAAACCGAGGAAAAAATAAGGCATCGAGGATGCAAAAGATCAAGAGATGTGTTGGAGAATTGCTTCCATTTCACCTTAAGAGACTCTTCCAGCAGAGCAGATAGAGATCAAAGGCCTGTCGGGTTCAGGCTGAACGCTTCCTCAGAAGCCCAAAACTAGCTCTTCTAATCATTTGTGCTGTCAGTGGGAGGGCTGGAGTAAAAGTTATTAATCCTTATACAAAAAAAGTGACACGGTTATTTGCCACCCCCAACTCTGCTGCTGTGGCACATCTGTCAGCGCTGAAACTCTCAGCGCTATCCTGATTAGCCTTAAAATTTAAGGCTATGTTCTCATATCAGCTGTTTAACGTTTTGTTCTTTACACGTAACGCAAACATGATTTTTTTTTAATCCCTCAGATAAACGTCAGTTTCCTTCCATATCTGCAGCACCGCGACGTGACTCGTATAGTAACGCTGGAATCAGTTTCATTGTTGGAATTGAGAATAAGACAGAGAGCTAGAAATAAAGACAAACTGGTAACTGTTTTTAACAAAGGGGGAAAATAAAACTAAACTAGGAATGAGTAAGTTTTGTTTTTGCTTTGGTTCGTGTCCCTATAGCACTGAAACAGCTGTGTATAGCAAAATGTTTGGAACAATCCCTTGAGGCTTGGAAACTAATCTCTGACTGCAATGGATTTGGGGAGTGTTAATACGATTTAAGCCTTAAAGTATTAATCCCTAAGAACCTTAAGACACTCAATGAATTTGGGTTTTGCAGTATCAACTCTATATGATAATTACCAATCAGCCAGCAAAGTTCAACTTATATGAATGTGCACAGAAATGCTTATAAGATTGTCCCTGAGAACGCCACAGAATTAGCTATTAAATGGTTTAATTGTGGCTAATGAGCTGCTTGGTGTCGTTCTTGGAACGAGATGAGTGAGTTAAAGGCTGCACAAGGGGCTTTCAGAAAAACAGATGTTCTGTCAGTTTAATCGTGCTGATGAAAATTATTCATATGTTATCATCAATCACAGGAGATGTCGGCTAAAACAAACTACTTCCAACACTTTCTGCAAACTAATAGTTTAAGAAACTTTGGGAATTTATGCTAGTGCGAGAAAGTAGCATCTCACATTGTGCCGTGTGTCAGCATATGTGCTGCCATATATGGGCTGATGTAAAAACATGAGCAAGAGAAATTAGAGATGGTTTAATAAGAGCAGCTATAACTCTCTGCTTTATTGGTTTATATAATCTCACCAGTGTCTGCAGCACATGCACTGTAGCACTGCAGCTAAGCACACAGTGCTGCCTTCACAGTAAGCTGCTAATGAGCTTGTAAAATGCATGGTTTTCCTTTTCATACAGTTCCAACATACAGTATATACAGTAATGCACATATGAAATGAGTATACTGATACTGAACTTTAAAAAATCTGTGTCAGCATCAGACTCAAATATTCATCGGACAGGCCTTACAAGGAACATAGATCTCATTTAAATATACATATATTGAGTATTGTTTTCCCATAATTTAGGGAGCTACATGAAATATTAATTTGGTCAAAGGTTAAAGGCGAAACTCTCCACAGTATCCTCCCAATTCTCCATAATGATTTAATTAATCAAAAACAAACAACAACAAATTCGAGGATGCCAATTTTCACGTTGGACAGAGAGGACAGATGGTTTGAAAGAGGAGTGAAAGAAGCATCTGTGTCCACTGTGAGCGACCATCTTTGAACAGAGGGCGGGGCTTACGACACCAACTGTCTGCCATTTATAATCCAGTTTGAGATCCTTTCCCAGACGCCTTAACGCCCACTCACATCCTGGGCCATCTGACCTCAGGAAATCACATGATAGGGTGGGGCCAGGTTTCACAGCGGGTTCACCTGAAACCTTGGCTGATTGTGACCTACACCCGTGTTCACTCCTTGGCTCATGTAATTAGGTAGAGGATCAACAGGGGGTTCATGACCCCCTTGGGGACACTCCCACAAGACTTAAATCTGAGACTCTCAACTGAAGAAGCTTTTCGGATGAAATGTCTTCAAGCATCTTAAAGAAGTCCAGACGCTTTTCTGTCCAAGCTTTATAGACTATGATGACTTGGATGATTGAGAACCTTCACAGACATACAACAAATAAAACGGGGCGCGTACATTAATTCATTATTTGAATTTTACCAACCAGGTCTAAAATCGGATGGCAATTTAAATTCTGTGCAGCACTCTAGCGAGGCAATAAAAAGCGTAACATTTTTAACTCTGAAGTTGTTTAAAGTCCATTTAGTGATGTGAGTGTGAGTGGCAAGATAATTGCTTTCCTCACTTTCTGTCAGGGCGTAAAAAATGGAGCACACCACACACGTGCTGTTTTGGTAATGTTTTCCAGCATTATAGCCTGTCTGCATCTAACTGATGCTTAGCCATACCTGCACCTGCACAGTACCAACAAACTGTTTTTCCAACTGAATTTTGCTCGTGTAATATTATATTTTCTGACCTGTTCAGAGGATCCACCACAATGGCCCGGGGGTGAGACATATTGCCTTCCAACAAAGTCTTCCTGGTCTGGGAAGCTCTGTCCAGCCTGGCAACACTGATCGTCTTCCTGTACCCATCGTTGGTCCAATACAAGTTATTCCCAATCCAATCCACTGAGATTCCTTCAACGTTGTCAAGTTCTACAACAAAAGAATTCAGCAGAACTATCAAATATATGCCACATCATTATCTATATACACAACTCAGCAGGATTTATAAAAGACATCAAAAGACATCAAATATTTTATAAATGTTGTTACATTATTAAAGAACTTTGGGGTTAGTGTTATACAAAGTGTAACAAATGTACATTTTGGGCTGTTGGAGTGTGTTAAATGTAACGTAACGTGACATGAATGCACTCGGACGTACCATCTTTCAGTATAGTCTCTCTGCTGCTTCCATCTATTTTTTGCCGCCCGATCAGGAAACTGGTGGTGTCAGCAAAGTAGACGTGTCCCAGCTCTGCGTGGTAGTCGATGGCTCGAGGGTTGACCAGGTCTTCAATCGGCACCATGTGCTCGTCACTGGACTTGATGTTCATGTCCAGGCCTCGGATGACTCCCGGTCGCCCCTTACCGTAGAACAGGAAGATATCGTTTTTCGGCTCTACAAAGCAAGAAAGGACAGCGCCCTTTTTTTACTGTTATTGTCAATTAATTGGTGTAATTCATCAGTGCTGATCCTAGCATTAAACCCTCTTACTGGCCACATTGTTCTCATATGTTTGCCAGAGCCTGGGCCATTCATTTACCCTAATGGAGCCAGTAATCAGTGCCAATGACTATACTCTCCCCCCTCAATCACAGCCCTGCTACGAAGCTGCCTTTAGCGTAAGAGAAGAAAAATGCTTGAGCAAACAGACAATTGCAATACTTACCCTGCGCTGTTTCTGAACTAAAAAAAACACGCCTGAGCAGAAAGGCAAACAGAAAGGACGGAAAGCTGAGGCAGCTCCTCGCCTGCCGCTCAGGGGACTTTATGTTCTGGAACCCTTTGGGATCCTCTGGAGACGCAAGGGGAGGAATGAAGGAGGGCTTCCATTGAAAGAAGCAGACCTCTCCTCACTCTTAGCCCCTACCCAGGAGACTAGGATGCTGAGGGTGAGGACCACACATATCTCACTCCAATTTATCATTTCGTGGGGGAGATACCAACTACCCAGGAGACAATTAAGCATTGCAAGAGACCCAGATATCAAACCCCACTGTGACTGCTCTTTGAAAAAGGACTACCATTTAACACTAAATCTCATTATGCTTAGGGAGATGGAAAGCACGAGCAAAAAGAGAGAGTGTCATCAGAACGTCTATGAGGGGGGCATAAATCAAACGTGTCACGCTTTGCCTCCCGATGCTTCGTTACCTCGATCGAAATGTGGCGGGCCCTAAAATTGTGTCATCAATTTGATCCCCTGCTTTTATTGTCAACTACACAATGTCCAGCGATTGATCAGACTGGCCGACAAATGCAGACAAACTTAAAACCTCATTATGGCAACAGTCAGTCAGACTCGCCACAGGTCGATAGCAGAACATTACTCTCAAATGGGTGTGTATTCACCATTCGCTGTGATCGTCACCGCTGTCGGTCGAAGGCCGTGCATGCGTGCCATATGCTTGGCTGTAATATGGTACATGAGCAGAAGATCCTTGGCTGGCATTAGTTCAGATTCTTTTAAATTAGAAAAACTGCCAGAGAAAACCTTTTCGATCTGTGCTCTTTAACTTTGACTCCAATCGGCTCACAGGAAGTATTCCAAGTATTCTAATAATATTCCATCCGTCTTGTTCCACTTATGGAATTTGGGGTGCTGGCTGGGTAGGGGCGGAGCCTATCCCAGCTGGCACAGATTAAAAGGTAGGCTGTTAGCTCAGAGGTAACACAGATAACCTGGAGCACCAGGACAGAGCCTACACAGGCATGGGGCGGATACGCTACCTCCACACAGATCCCCAGCAGCTGCTTGTTATGAGGCGATAGTGCTAAGCACCTCACCCAGGCGTTCTAAAATTCAACATGTAGACTGGAAGAGCCAGGGATCGATCTACCAACCTTCAGATCAGGAGACGCCACAGCCGCCCCAACAATGATACTGATTTTTTAAAAAATAACATAGAGAAACTATTTCTGACATTCTGTGTTGGTTCTGTCTCTCTAAGAGGAAGTGATGTCCAGCTTTTGGGAAAATATGCCAGCTGCTGTATTTTCTGAGAATCTGTAAAGACGGAAGACGTCAAACAAAATCAAACTTCTCCCACTGCAGTTTCCAAACTCAAGTATCCCACAGAGTGGTTTAAGTCTAATCCTATGACAAACACCGGGGGCTGGGAGATTGCAAAATATTAACATCTTCATAAAACACACAGTTTGACTCCACAGCAGATCTTATACTAACTTTTACAGGACATTCCATCGAAGCCCAGGCTGTAGCCAGTGCGACAGCGGCAGGTCCTGGACTTGTAGCTGCCGCTCAGGAGGCAGATGTGGGAACAGCCGCCCGGCTTTCCGTATGAATCCATTTCACACGCATGACTTCTGACTGTGATCGAAATAATACAGTTAGAGAAATGTAAGTATTTTTGCTTACATTTTACTCAAATATATGACAGAAAATAACTTGAAAGATACTTGCAAATATTCACGCGTGTAGAAACTGTTCTTTACCTTTGGGCTGAGTCAGTTTATGGTAAACCCGCAGTCCTTTAGAATTCCCCAGGCTGGCCAGCGTCCTGCTCTCTGCTGTGATGTTGAACCTGTGGATCTGCAGCAGCTCTGCAGAGGAACTCCCTTTGGAAGGGTCAGAGTGGATAGCATAGAGGTAGTCCTCAAACACAGCTAATGAATAAATGTACGACACCTGAAAAACAAGAAAGAGCCACATTCCCTTTTTTCATCTTTCATGAAACCAGAAACACATAAAACCACAACATGAATAAAAAATAAAATAAAAGAATAATAAAAATGAATGAAGGAGGACTTGCATGAGAGGGATGGGCGATAGCTGTGGGGCTGTTTGGCAGCCCGTGCAGAGTCAAAAGCCTGACTCCACTGGGAGGCTGCTGGCCCTGATACTGCAGCCTCCATGCTACATTTAGCAGCCTGACACCCACACATAGCGACATGGCTGGATGAGCTGTGTTCACAGGAAGTGCACCTAAGCTCACTGGCCCACACTTTGACATCAGGGGCACCAAGAAACACGCGTCAGAATAAAGAAATAAATAAAAAACAAACCACTCAACCGTCTCTCCCTGTGGAGTTTGACCTCAGCACTCTACTTTCACATGAGATGCTTTTTTAAGGAACTCTCATATATACTACTTCAAGAGCTTGCAGCTCACCTATACAGCACAGGAAGCACTCAGTACTATCTGTATGAAAAACATAGCAAATATCAGCAGGGTCAACTTCATATGGAGAAGTGGATTTGTGACACAATGTTAAAGCAGCTAACTGTATTCATCTCTGCTCATCACCACAGCAGAGAAGAACGGAGGATATTTAGATGATATTTTCTGGAATGACAAATTTTACTCTGTGGAAGTTTAGAAACTCCTGACTGTCAAGTATGAAGAGCTTTAAAAGAGATTAAAATTGTAATGCAGCGAGCAAAACTGTGGGGAATCATCTGATGCAAGCGGCTACGACATTAAAGACCACACACAGGCTACAGAAAAGACAGACAGCAGCAACATCGCATTTGTAATGCAAATGCAATGACATGAAGATACTCTGTCTAATGAGGGCGCGAGCAAATGAATGAGGCAATATCATGCAAAGAACACCTGCATACAGAACAAGGTGCTTGATGTGTATGTTCTTCTTTCCTCATAAAGCCTGAGTATCTAGTCCAAGTTGGTTGAAAGGACCTTTTAATGAATAATCATCACTCGTGATGAAAGGACTCAAAAGTGTACTGCAGGAGAGAGACTACCGATACGCTCATTTGGAAGGCAGCCCCACGTGTGACTCAATTTCTTCAATTTAATAAACCATTTATTCACCACACAAAAGCCCTTTTTGTCCGAAATGAAGAGTGAATTAAAACAACAAGCAGTGAATACACCACCTGCCTTACAGTGATAAAGCACAGTGCCCTGAATTGCAGCATTAACCAAAGAACACCCTGTAAGTGTATCCAGTTCAGAAGAGACACTCCTGATAAGAAACCCTGACGTTAGTCCACAACGTGCGGTCCGTGGAAGGCAAAAACCAGTGCAAAGTGGCACTCACTTGGCTCCCGTGGATAATGGTGTGCCTGTTCTTGCCCTGGTAATCCACCACGTCAATGTAATCCAGGTAGGCATCGGCCCAATACACCAGCTTCTTGACCACATCCAGCGCCACAGCAGTGGGTTGCTCGATTTTATAATCGACCAGCCGGGTCCGGTTGGTGCCGTCCATGTTACAGCGCTCGACCTTGGCCACGTTCCCGTAGTCAGTGAAGAAGAGCATTCTGCAGGGGGGGTTAAATCATTAAACGAGGTAAAGGATACATATCATATCATAGTGACAATATGACCGGAAAAACCTCACCGTGCATCATTTCAGTAGTTTGGTTGCATTTATTTTCCTTACAGCCAACAATCTTAGTCTAATCGAATGTTCATTCAAGCAGTTGTCAGCAGTTTTGTGCACTCTTGTTGAGTGTTACTACTATTGCAACTAACCAGTTGAGGTCCTTGGCCAACATTAGGGGCTCTGAAGATTTCTCAAGAGTTGTTGATGAAAAAGGTTGTGAACTACAAGAGTTTGGAAACAGAAATATGAACATATTTCATCCAATAACTGAATCCCTCAGTCAGACGGGGTTTTGCAGGAAAGCCAAACACAAAATCCATTCAAGCAAACAATATTCAAGCATAAAATGTGACTTTTTGCAAGATCCAAGTCAAAGTTCTGATCTTAATCCAATAGAGATGTTGTGGAAGGACATAAAGTACAAAATTAATACATTCACCAACCCATGCAAATATGTAATCAAGTTTCACGTAATAGTACAACTTCAAACGATCAAATAAACATACAGAAAAAATTGTAACAAATAGGTTAAAACACACGAATGCATTAAATCAGCAAAGAATTAATTTTAATTACAAGAAAAAAAGATTTAAAAAACAGCATCGCGCTGCCTTTGAAGGCCTTGTAAAAATGACTTGTTAGGCTGCTTCTCTGATACAAGCCCATAACCTGGAGGCAAATGTAATAAAAGCAGCATTTTCCATTTCTCTTTGGGTAATTTTGGCGACATTTAGAAAGCATGCTGCAGCAGACCTCAGGGTATGTGAGTAGACACAAAATGACAATGTGTGATGCAGTGAGAAGCCAGCTGAAAAATCAATCTAAAAAGACACAGGGAGCCAGAGTAACTACGGGAAAACAGGTGTTATACACAGTGTAATATAATTCTTACTACAGGTACTAAATTACATCACCAGAAATAACTGCAATGCTCTTCAGCAAAAGTAAGAATCTCTCAAAGTTTTTAAAATTGCTCAGGTATGCACATTCGGTAATTTATATGGAAGGCTTGCCCCGCTGCCTCACTGGGACTCTGTGAGGATGGATCTCTAACAGCTTCCAGTGATAACCAGCTCCAGCCAGAGAACGACGGGAAGCCGACTTAATCTGCACAAGTCCAACCAGAGGAGAGACGGGCTGCCCTTTGAACCCTCGACCAAGCTGTGCTGAAAAACTGCCGGCATCAGCAAGGAACCCAGCTCCCCAAACAGGTGCACCTCCACGTGGCATATCAATGACTGCTTTCTAGGATTAGGATGGAGCCGATGCTGTATTTGTGCATTCTGCAGCTACGATGAGATCCTTGTTGGATTCTGGAAATGAGCACCTGTGAAAAAGTAAAAAGCACGGGGGCCAGCGAATAAAGGCAGGAGCCTCACAGCTGGAGAATCAATGAGCAGCGTACTGCCCAAAACTACAGCAGCGTCACGGCTGGTTTCTTTCAGATCCTCTTGCACTTGAAGGAGTGTAAAATCATGGAGGCTTAATTTAAAATAATCCTCCTGAACTTAATTCTGTAAAAAACAAATATATATGAAAAGTAACAAAAAAAAGTAATTTTCAGTATTTGACTCTGGCAACAGCTTAAAGGCTTTAAGATTGTTTTTGTAATGTTGCCATCAAATTTCGCACAAACATTTGTCGTGCCCAGAAATTGATCCCGTTGACCTTTGACTTCCTGTAACGCCATCAGCAGGGTTCCAGTCATGACTTTAGGGATAATAAATATTTTACAGGATAAATCCATAATAACCTTGGTGATCTTTTGTGCCATCAATGCATCTTTTTACTTCCAAGTTTGACACCTGCAAAACTGAACTCATTCCCCAAAATATAAAAATGTCAGTAATCAGATTCCAGGCGACAATTTTGTTCTCCTCCAAACAAATTATTAGCATGTATACATGTAGACTTTACTTCCATAGACGGGGCTGACGGTGTGATGCAATAACAGAATTTTAATTATTTTAACTATTTTTTAATATCAAAGCTCGGGAGGAAACTTGCCAGCAGCGGTTCTTCATCACGGGTATACACGCTACACTAAAACGGGACTCGTGGGAGAGGATGCTTCAATTTTGTAGTGCGGATAAAAATTTTAGCTGATAAACAAACCATACCATCCATCAAACTCTTCTCAGAAAAGCTTTTTAGAGAGAAGAAGAAAAGGCTGTCCATCAAGTTAAAATGCTTATCCAACAGCAAGAGAGGCAAGGATGCAGAGGGAGAGCGTGCCAAACCAGGGCATATTCTATAAACACTGCTCCTCACGCTGCGCTGCTATCTAACACCTCCCTGATTTCTTTTGTTTTCACTCCATTGCTCTGGGCTGACAGACCTCTCTCAGGCTGTACCTATTTCTCACCAATTAGAGTCAGGAATAAGGCTCGGAATACTTCTGTGTCTCCGAGAGTCCATCTATCCAGCAGCCTGCAAAACCAGCTCCCTTGTGGGGCAGCAGACTCGAGACCACTATCCATCTATATCTACAGAATAAGGTTCACATGTGTATGCGAGTCATGTGTGATTACAGCAAAACCACTTAAAAGCCAGCCTGACTTACATCACAGGGAGTGCAGTGTATTCACTGTAACACAAATGAGAACAAAGAGCTGCAGCCAGCCGACTGTCCCTGCCTTTAAAAAACCACAAGCTAATTATTTTGATTAGACCCAGAGGTTTATGGTAGTAAACAGGTGCTGGATACGCGTGGATTATAAAGCAGAAATCCCCAACGTGACAACAGAGTGAATGAATTACACGTTCAGGTCGAAGGTTCATTCGGCCTTACGAGGTCTGTCGTGACAGTTTAACATGATCGCAGACGATCGTTTCTACTGCCAAACAGTGAAAAACAGCTGAAAGAAACGAGAAAGGGTATACAACGAAAAATTAGCTTTGATTGGTCACAAATACTGGAGCTTTGCTGTTCCCTGGCGAGACCGGGTTGCAAAAAGAGTTGCTGATAATTGGTTCACCGGCTGGTACAGCTGGGCCATGCAGTGTGTGTTTGTTCTGCACGGTGACACAGGAAACTCCCGAGAAATAATACATTCTCCAACATTGTGATCACTGAGACTGTCAGCCGCACGCTCTAAATGTTACAGTTTTCACTGAGAGCAGTGTGGGAATATGTTTTCTTCCACTGGTGCGGCGCTTTTTCGTTGATCTTCAGAGACAAAAATCCTGTAATGAAAGTCCTGTTGGGGCATGTTCTTCTGTGGGATGTGCAGCGAAATCAGTGAATACAAATGAATGTCTAGACAGTAGAAGATATATGTAGCATCACCAGTTATTCACCAAATTACACACAGAGAAAATGGCTGAGCTGAAGGACAGGAAATCATTTTAATCCCTTTATTGTAACCCTCTTATGCTCCTCCTGATAAATCTCTTGTTATCAGCAGTGAAATGTAATTTTTTGTCCTTTCTCTGATATTTTTTTCCTCTACAAAATGACACACGGTGATAAATGAGACTTGCGTGGCTTTCTGAGAAGATATACACTCACCCCATGAGAGGATCCAGAGCTATGCCTTTAGGATTGAGCAGGTCCAGCTGTAGGACGGTCACACACGTGTCCCCGCCGCGGTCACAGACAAAGATCTTGTCAGTGACGCGGTCAACAAAATAAAAGTTTCCTGTCAGCCAGTCAATCGCCATCTGCTCCACATCTGCAGCAGGAAAGAAGACACGTTAGATCCTCGTGTAAAACAGATGCTATGTAAATAAAATAAGGTTTCCGTGGCAACCAAAGAGACAAAAATAATGATGAAACAGAAGCAGCGGGCGGCCTGGTTATCTCGACTTTTAGTCTTTAGTCACAGATCTGAGCTGATGAGGTTTATGGGGCTTTACTGAGAGTTGTGATGTTTTTAAACTCGAAGCACGACTTCTTTCTTTGCACGTTTGTAAAGTATCTGAAATCATGAAGCTTTGTTTGCAAGGATAGAGGACGACGACTTTTCCCTTGCAGAGGGTCTGTCGCCACCCTCCCACTCTTGTAATTTCCACTCATGTCCAATGAACCTGCAAAAATATTACTGCAGTAATCCTGCAGTATTTGTGTTAAAGTAGTTTTCTCCACGTCCGAGCTGAGATCAAACTGACAACAATGTTGTTGTTAAGATACTGTGAACAGTTTCCTGACGGCAAGGGCAAACTCTGCTACTCATGATGAATAAACTAAATCTTTATTTGTGCAGTTGTTCCAGTGCCCTTTTAAATGATACCATGGCCATTAATAATTCTGATTAGCTTGCAGGTTTCTATGAGACTTTAACAAATGAAAGTCGAGCACATTTGTTGTGAAATGGGCTATAATTCATGAGAATCTTTACTAGAGCAGAAAAAGGTAGCACTTCTGAAGCAGTGCAGTGAGTGCAGCTCGCAGGCCTGAATGGCAATTGCAGGATAAAGATGAATTCCAAAACTGCTGAGGCTAACCTGTCGTAAGCCACGGTGATAATGAGGAGACCGAGCGAGAGAGCTCGCAGGTAAGAGAGAGACGAAGAGAGCAGAGTGTGTGTGTGTGTGTGTGTGTGTGTGTGTGCCCGCGCCCCGGATCATGCTCACCACAGGCAGGAATACCTTTTATTCGTGTGGTTAGATGGTTATTTATCAGAAAAATGAACAAAAGAATGAAAGAATGAACTGATCTAAACATACGCTGCAAACTTTGTTGAGTTCGTATTTCCTGTTCTCGTGTGAATCCACGCAGGCTTCTTGTTACAGCACAGCGGAGCTGCCCAGAGGACTCTGAGGACAGCACCCAACACACACTTTCCTGGTTATGCTGGAAATCCAGAGCCAGCGTTCCATTTACCCTCAAGGACCTGAGCGGCTGAAGGCCGCTTCCATTTAGATGGGTGACGACGATGCGATCTGAGCCACCGATGAGAAGCGCTGGCCGGCTGTCGCCAGGATCTGAAGTGGAAGGGTTACAATGTTTAAATCATTAAATGCTGAAATATTATTGTTATCCCATACATGGCGCCCCCTTAGTCATCCCTTACTAGGCCCTCCCTCTTACCTTAAGGTAAATAAAATACATAAATCTTATTGTGGGGATGACTCAGCAAAGCTATTCTGCTAGCTCAGTAAAGTTTACCTTAAAAACAGTGTGATATGCAAAATCTATGAGATGAAGGACCATTGGAAAGTTTACTGTCTAACTGTGGCGAATGAAGTGTTAACCCAACCAAGAAAAACATGCACAATATTTCTAATTCCCCCACTGGACAAACAAACACCAGTGCAGCTAGGAATACTTTCAGAACAGATTTCTTGAAGCTAAAATAACAGAAAAGCATCGGCATTAATGCAGGTATGACATGTGAGTTTTCCCAGCCCACACTCCCGCCTGGACTCGTGGAACGATATCTGTGGTGGTGAAACTGAAATAAGCCTCTTTATGGGCTTAATTGAGCGTGCACATTCTCTGACATCAGGCTCACCCCCTGAAAAGGCCCCTTATTTATCCCAATCTTCAGCACAAGTTCAAGTCAAGGGCTGCCCTCCTAATATAGGTAATAAATCAGAATGTCCACTCAAATAACTGCTAGTGCGTGACGCAGGGACAAGCGTTTTTCTCCCACACTGGGGGGTAGATGGGATTTTGACCACACGAGGCTACAAACATGTATCGTGGGAAAAGATAAATATCAAAGTTATTATAAGGAATTAGAATCATTTTATTTCAAACATGAAACAACAAGAGAAAAGAAGTTTTCATGAATATCTCCATGTCTGCACAGTGTTTATGCTGGAAAAGCAGCAGGATGAAGTTTACACTTTGTCTGTTCCTACCCCCTAATTTCAAATTCCATTATTTACAAATCAATATTCAAAATTCAACATTATATAATCCATACATGTTTAACTATATACAAGTCTGCACTCATATACAACACACGCATAAAACAACTTAAGCTCATAAACCAAAACAACAAACTACATTTTGACATAAACAGGTGTCAGGTTACGCTGTGTGGCAGGATGTAGGACCCAAATACTCACAGACACCAAAGGATGAACTCAAAAAGGCAGCTTTATTACGCCGTAGCAAAAACATACTAGAGACAAAATCCAAAAGCAGAAAACTAGAAACTAAGGTTGAGAATAAAGACACTAGGTGCAAGGACGACAAGGACCACGGAGGAAACACACAGCACATGGAAGCTGTACGACACAACAAAGGGAAACACAGGGCTTAAATATACAAGGGAGTAATGAGGGAATGGGAAACAGGAGGGAAACACAGCTGGGACTAATCAGACATAACGAGACAAGAGGAAGCAAAACTAGATACACTGACATAGGACACAGACTTTCAAAGTAAAACAGGAAACACGAGACAATCACAAAGACGCAGACACTGAGACACGACTGAGTGGGAAGACGGAGGGAACAAGGAGACGAGACGAGGAACGAGAAAGGGAAAGTAACAGAAACCAGAATCCTAGGACTAAAAATGTAACACAAGCAGAACCAAAACTCATGAATAACAGTAATCAGAGAATGTAACTAAAACACACACAGTACTGTGACACTAGGCACCCCGTGGTGTGTAATGTTTTGTTTAACTGTGGTCATAATGAGGAGTTTTATCTGGGCAGGTAAAGCCGATCCTGACACAGACCGCGATGTCCAATCACAGCTCATGTTCAAACAACATTAAGGTCTACACAGCCATGTGAGCACTAAATGTCTTTAATAGGTTCAAATATCTTCTACAGAAAGTATTGATAATTGTATTTTGCGTATATAAAGATGTTTTCAGCATCACATTTACACTTAAAACATTTGTAATCAAGTAGAAATGAAGAGCATACGGGTGTTGTCACATTTATGTTAGAAGAAAATAAAACTCACTGAAGTCAGAGTCAAAGCAGAGATTAAACCGAGATTAAATCCCTAAAAAGAAAAATGTGCGCTTCAGAGTTCCAACTTCAATCTTACACTCGCTGCATTAATATGTTTTTCATACCCTGCTGCTCCTCATCTCCTGGCCTCTGAGAGCTCGATCAGGAATTTATATTCATGAGCTTTTACAACTAATGGCAACCCCATAGTTATCCTTGTACCACTATCGCTCTCTGCTAAATTAATATTAATGCATGTGAGCATTGGGTTCAGTTAAGTTTATGGGTAATCATATTCAGTTTATTCTTGGTAGGACACCAGTCACCGTGATTAAAAGCTACACCAGCGGCGTTCTCCCCAACAAGGCGTGTTGGGCCTCCAGCTATTTTCAACCCATATGCGCCAAAGTGGCAACAACCCTAAAAAACAAACTTTACTTCAGTGCAGGACATGGACGTGTAAACTACACAATCTCAGGTCTATTTACACACCGCACTCACCGAAACACAATAACTCCATTATTTGTCTGATTTCTACACTAAGTTGGCTGCTTTCCTCACTGGGGCAGATTTGTTAGCAGCATCGGGCATTAACATAAATCAGGGTGATGTTTGGTATTGTCTCTGCACAAAATACTCCAGACTGCGCCCACTTAAAATCTCATGCTCATTAATTTGATCATTATCCTGGGTTGACCACATCCAGCCGTCCCCGTGTGGTGATGGATGTGGTCATCGCTCAGTCCCATTAATCTTGCACTACCAGTTCTTGTGAAAACCGAGGAGACGATAAGCCGGGATTCCATGCCTGAACGAGACAGAGCGCGTACACTGTGCTAATTATGATGCAAGTGTGCCACTCACCTTGTTTGGCTTTGCACGATATCCTGTTGGGCTGCAGGATGTACCCTTCTGTGCAGCTGCATCTGTATGACCCGTAGGTGTTGGTGCAGGTTTGGCTGCAAGCTCCATACATGGCACATTCATCATGATCTTATGGAAAACAGGAAGAGAGTCATTTGTAACAAATTAGGTGTGCTCAAACATGACCCAAATACATAAAGTATACTTAATGCGGCCTCACTCTGGCACCTCAGGTATAATTACTTTTATAAGCAATGCGCTGCGCTGTAACGGCGCTTTCTCATGCCTTCCCCGACAGAATCAAACTCCAGCAGCACTCCCACTTTGTGAAACTTTTCCTTACCTTCCATAATTATGCAATTCTACGCACAAGTTATGTGCAGAATTCAAATAATTCAGTGCAACTGTAGCAAAATCATGTCCTGTGCCACACACCATGAAGAACATAAAAAAGCGCGAAGAATTTGTATCATGTGTAAGGATATATGTGCAACCATGTGTCTGTGCTGTGATGTGCTGTGCACGAGGCCCTGCCTGCAGGCAGATGGTTCTCATATAGCCAGCAACTCCTGCTTCAACTGAAAGAAGTCTGGCCGAGGGCAAAAGGAGAGACTTGTACGGAGAGGAGGGAGGAAAAGGGGGAAGCGTTCCATGGCAGGAGGCCCCCACCGGCGGTGCAGGATCCTACCTCTGCAGCTCGTCCCGTCCTCCCCGACCTCAAAGCCGTCAGCGCAGAAACAGAAGGTGCCGTTTCTAGTCATGACGCAGCCATAGCGGCACCGGAGCTCGTGGCAGGCTGACAGCAGCTCTGCAGGGGAAAAGGAAGAAAGGAGCAGAGAAGAAAGGCTATAAATGGGTAGGTGGAATAGGAACTTACTTCTTTGATTATTCAAGCTGCCCATCACAAGTTTGCTTCGATCATTCACTCAATGAATGTAAATGACAGAAATTACAGACGCTCCAATGTAAATGTTAGCTATGGTATCTCTACAGGAAGGAACGAGCTGAAAGAAATGTCACTGTGTTGATTATTAAATGTCAAACAACATGGGCCGGAGGAGACTGCGAACCCATTCACTATCAGCATTTAAATAACATTAAACTGCGTGTTTCATAAGTCTGATATAAATGATCAGACTTATGAAACAAAGCAAAACATATTGCCAAACTTTGTATTGTTAACTCGTCAAGTGACAAACTGGCTGGTAACGGTGCTCAGGAAGCCAACGCTGGCATGTTGTGATGGGTTATGATGCCTTGGATGGGAGAAAAATGGCTAATTATGGCGTGATGAACATTCAGCAGAATAAAAATGAATAAATGGCACAGTGGGAAGAATAACCCTCGAAACAAAGCTTTAATAGGGCAAAGACTGATATGTCACTGCTGAACATTAATTAATGTCAACTTACAGCCCCAAAGATAAAGGACTGTATCGATTGTGCTCGGGCTTTCCTGTGCTAACCATTTCAAGACATTATGAAATGCGGCTGCAGACCAATTCATTTATGACAGGTTGTATTCACGTTCAATAACATCGTGGGAACAGAATGACAGTCAGAGCTCGAGTTATCATTACGTTCTAAATGACGGTCTTTGGGGGGTTTTTGTTTTTGTTATTTTTAAGATCTTGATGAGTTACCAGGAGCTGTTTTTTCTCACTAGCTCAGTGACCAATATTCACAACGCTGACTTCAAAGAGTGGAGATAAATATCACCAAAACAAGCAGATGATCTTTGAATATGACATTAATATTGTCAGTAACATATTCAACACATGTAAATGCTGAGACTGTAAATCTTCAGTGGTGTTAAACTCGACTTCGGCGTGCACAGAATAATTTTACTGACATTAAAATCTCAGGATTACGTCCTCAGAAATGGTCCCACAGCGTCGAGCTTTCTCTGTCTTTGCTTTTCATAAAGCCTCAGAAGAGTTTGACTGACAGGCAGCAGAATTTAAAATGACTGCATTTTTATTTGGGGGCAATTTTTAGAGCAAGCAAATACAGAAGTATTAAAATGGTAAATGCTCAGTGACCTTTGGACCTCCTCCCAGGCTCATGGTGGTAAAAGACTTCTGGGATGATAAAAAAACAGCAGCATTATGAATCCAAAAAAACAAAACATCTCAAATGTACGATGTTGCTTTTACGTGCTTAAAGGACGTGTGTTTGACATCAATCGTATTTTCAGTGCTCAACACTGGATTACTCCAGAAGAGTGCAAAAGTCAGTAAAGCAGCATTTTGCTGCACCACAAACACATTAATTCAAAACTGCCAAGTGAAGTTTTAGCACAATACACACTGAGTGGCAATCAGACACTCGATAAAACAAAGCCATGAGTCCAAGTACTCGACTCCAGATAAGGACGAAAGCTGAAAACTGATGCAGTGCAGCAGAGCTGTGGAATATGAAAGACATTAATATTTCACTGTTTTTGATCTGTAAACACGTGGATGCATTTAATAAAGCATAATGCCACAGAAGCACTCAGTGCAGTCTGGGACTGTTGAACCTCGTCCTCCCTCAAAGCGCTGCAGAAGTTTCCATTCCACCAAAACAGAGAAAGGCTATGACGCCGAGTATTACTGTGCCCAAAACACCATCGAGGTCCTGACAGGACCAACAGGTCTGAAACAACCACTTATATGATAAAGGTGCTGTGGTTTCATTAGCAGGATGTCTTTATACATGTGAACTGAGCTGGCTGAGAGGTTTGCAGGAAAAGGAACGACTGTATTCATAAAGGGAATAACTGTTTACAGGATTTTACAGGTTTACAGTGCACTGACTGTGCCGTCTGATACGAAGCTGCCTTAGCCAGCACTGCTATGGAAAAAATATTGATGAAGAGCTGATGTATTTTAATTTAAGAATAGTTTATGTATCTTGCAAAACAATCAACTGTCCTTTTATGGCTATAACCAAATGATTTCATTTAAACCAAGCTTTGAAATAAAGTAAAAATAAATAAAATATTCAGATACATTTTATAAATGATAAGCTATCTCAGGAAAGAAGTACATTTGTGATGAAATCATTTTATCAGAGGCTACATTCAAAGTTCAGGTAGTCGAATCATTTCACAGGACCTGTTGTGTTTCGGCTGTTTTGAGGTTATACAGAGGTAAATCGTGCTGGGCATGAAGGGATAAAATATAAAGCAACACCACTGGCAAAACACAGAAAGGTAAAGCTGCACAATAAAACATCAAAACAGCCCATACAAAAGGCACAGGTTGAAAATAACCAGAATTACAATATCATAGAAAAAGCCACAGGCCGGTAAAATGTGCCTGCTTGGATAGATACACTGTAACTGGCTCCTATCTCACTGAGCCATTAGCATTTGAATGGCTTCAACGGCCACTTCAGACTGCCATTCACTCTGAATACACTGTACGTCAGTGAAATCACTGGACGCCTGTTAGGATGACTCTGATAATCACGTACTGTATCCACAGCTATGAACAAGTTCACTGATTCCACTGAAGCTCTATTTAGATTCAAATATATATCTCATTTTGTGTGAAAGGAAGAAAAACAAAAGTTTACTCAAGCTGAATACTGTGTGGACCCCACGCAGCCTGTGCATTATTCATCACACGGTGTGGAACTAGCACACTTCCCTGTTGTAAAGCAGTGTGCAAAACGAGTACACGGCAGACTTAAGATATTCAAAGCTAATCCTTATATCGTCTCAAAGACACCATATGATCAGCTTTCCCTCATGGCAGATACAGAGTGCTGTGGGGATTGTGTATCTGCCTCTGAGCTCAGCTGTCTCTCACACGCGTAGAGCTATGTGCTGCTAACTCTGAACATGAGTAAATAGTAAATAGCCTTGATGGTCATCAACTGTGCTGTAAGCAGAAGCAGCGTGAGCGTAAAATATGTGAGAAAGGCTGCTTTTGTCCTGCTCTCAGTGCTGCTCTCCAAAGTATCGTCTTTACAAAAATTGGCATTAACCGTAATGTAAAACACACTACTCATCACTCTTACAGCCATCTGGCAAAGACGCACGAGCGAGCAACGAGTGGCCTCAAATGAACAAAGCATGAATAATTTCTTATGACTTTACCTTAAAAGAAATTATGAGCCTGACCCTATGAGCAAAACTACTTGTTAGTCAAAAAAAGCCATTTGTCCACTTCGTTTTAACTCTTTGGAAAAACATTAGTGTTTCATAATTACTAAAATATATAAATGTAAAACATGTCAACTGTCATCATTCTGAAACACAACAGCAAGCTTGGTCTAATTTGCTGTAATCAGATGTATGAACACAATGATTCTAGCAATTGCACAAAATTAATTCCATCTGTTTTCACTTCACTTAAAAAACATTGTTTGAGATGTGTGTGTCCCAGAGGAGGCTCAGTCTGTTTAGTTCGGTTATGATCCTCTCAGATTCAGTCAGGATTTTTTTGTCTTTTTCCTAATTTGCAATGCCGAGGTATATTTGGTGGAACGCGAGCACGTAAATGAGCAAATCACGGTCCAGTTTTAAATGAATTGTTTTAAATTAATTGAAAACCTGCTGATTCCACGTGTACCTCCGCTCATCAGACACAAAGGCATGCCTCAGTCCGCTCCGCTAGCCCAGCAGAAGTTTCTCAGAGCCTCCACACTCCAACACACAGATGGCAGAGTATGAATGGTGAGTGTGGCACTGTTTCTTTGCCAATACTGACAACAAGTCTCACCACGGGCACGAGAAGACTTACCCGAGGCTGAAAGTCAGAACGCCCCATCTGGCTAATTACGGCCTCCCTTTAGGGATCGCTGTGGCCTTTCCCCGAAACGTCTTTGCAGTGAGGGCCTGTATGTAATGAGGGACCGAATGAAGACACACGTCTAACGCAAAAGGTAAAACCGTAGTTGGCTCAGGACCTTTTAGTGATTTTCCAAGCTTAAATTAGGATCTTAACCCGTTACCCGTCTCTGTCGCTGTGGTTGGTATCCTCTAGGTGGCAAGAGTGACAAGATTGATTCCACAGCAGTGAAATTGGGTCATATATTCTCTTAGGTTCAAACATTCAAGAAGCGTGCAGGGGAAATATCATTTGTGCAAGATGTGCCATGACTGCAGTGACACGATTTATTGACAAGTCTTTAGAAAGTTATCTGGGAAGCTTAAGTGTGTCAGCTTTGATGTGATGCGGAGTTGTCCGGGTGGTGCAGAAGGTGGAATTTTCCCTAGAAATTGAGAGATAAATGCACTTACACTGTAGCTGCTTGGTTTTTTATCCAAATGTAATCCTGCATCTCAAACTAGGGCTCAAATGTGACAGTAAACGTCGTTAATCCCTCAAAGCACAATTTGCTGAGAGATTTGGGAACTGGTGCACAGCCAGGCTTCTGACATGCCCTTAAATATTGGAGGAAACGTCACGGGTGTGGGTGTCAAAATCTTCTAGCAAACAATGAAATTTTAATTCTAAACACTCCTGAGGAAGATTATCTGCTGTAATAGTATTTGATGACACCAGATTGTTTCCTCGTATTAGAGGGAGTAATGATATGACTGACAATATCTCGCCAGGCTGTAGAATAACAAAGTGAGACGCATGAAATATTGATTGCAGATATCTGCAGTTGTTTACATTTTGTGTCGTGGGCCTGACAGTGGCTGGTAACCAAAAAAAACAAAAAGAAACCTGACACGGGACTTGAAATTCCTTGAAGCCTCCAAATCATCAAATGCACATATCTTTAGCAGATGTTTGGAGAGAAAATTACAAGCTCATATTTTCTGGTAAAGTGAGTACAGCGTGGCAGGGTAACACACTGAAAAGGACTGCCGCAGCACAGCAGAGAGGAAAGTGATCACTTTGACTACTTACTGCAAATGTTCCATCCATTAGAGGGGCAAAAATGTAATAAATATGCTAATATGTTACAGTCTACGAGGCTGGATGGCAGGACATTTTCAACCTACTGAGAAACGCTGAAAATATGGAGCCGTATTCGTGGCGAGTCGTTTTGGAACAAGAGCATCGCTTATCACAGACTCCTTCACCCTGGAGAAAAGTGTTTGTTTGTTTGGGTTGTTGTAATGAAAAGTTAATCAAGTGAGATAATTGAACGTTGTTCAGAAACAGAGGGTGGGAGGAGAGATCATGTTTGACACTGTTTATTCTTTAAAAAGGCTTTATCACGAGAAAATATAGGAAAAAATGGATGCAAATATTTTCAGGATTAGTCCACGCATGCTGGTCTCAGCAACAGATTTGAAATGCTCGAGAAAACAGACAAACAGGAGAGACGAACATTTCTTTCTTCTGCTTTCAGTGTAAGTCTGAAAGCAACTATAACTCAATAACTCACATCGGTGCGCAGAGGGCAAACACATTGCCTTTGACAAGTTGTGCTATGACACAGAAATCATCGCTGCATAAAAGTCCAGATTACCCTTACGTAGCAGAAATAGATCCATATATTTGGGGATCAAATACATTAAAGAGCTTGTCAGCGCAGAGCGCCGGGAGAGGCATGCGCACCTCGTCGCCGCAACGTTCAGAGGATGATTCCTGCCGACGGACATGAGTGAGACTGGCACAGGTTCACTGAGAGTCCAATCAAATCTGCACTCCGCCGAAAGCAATTTGTAACAATGTTTATCAGTTATTACAAATTTAAATCATTTGACGTCATTTTTTTCACAGACCAGAGCCCATATATCTCTGCCACATGCCTCGTTTTCAGACAGAAGCAGGGATGTAAGGCCTGAACTCTGAATGATTTCAGGGTCAGGCTGCACCCAGACTACAAACTTCACCTGACACCGAAGAAAAAAGGAGCCCACGTTTGATTTAAACAAAGGATGAGAGAACTGGCAGTCAGTGAGGACGTAGCGGGTTCAGTATTCATTTTTTTATCATATTCCAATATAATTTGAAACCTATAAAAAATATTCTCAGCATGGATAATAAAAGTGTTTGTTGTGGTTCTAACATTTCAAAGGTCTTATTTATAGGTGTCACTTATCTGGAAATAGTAATATAAATCTATTTTGCTGAGTAACAGGGTGAGACACCTGCACAGGCATTTAAACCCAAGGATGTTATTCTGTTTGTTAATTAACTGCATGAGCTTATATCCTCATGCAAACCAACTAGTATATATGCATATATGTAGCACATCTGTATATTCGTTCATAGTTCATCTGTATATCTGTCTGTATAGCAATATAAACATCTGCATACTTAATCTGTACATAACTATTCCCACCTTTTATACTATCTTTATCTGTATATAATCTGCTCCTATTGCACTTCTGATGAGATGCAAACTGTATTTCGTTACCCTGTATTTATACATGTGTAATAACAATAAAGTTGAATCCTTTATTAAAGCTGGAAAATGATGCACAAAATGCACATTTGCAAAGGGGTAAAATGGCACAGTACAGCACACAAAGTTAAACGAAGCAAACTGCAAAAGTAAATATTAATTGACCCTATTTTCTGACACAAATAATGGATGGTACATCCTGGCAACCTCATGACTCACCAAGGGAACCAGTGGGTGTCAGCTGTATCCATTACTTTTAATTGGCCCTTGGAAACATTGTAATCTGTGTTATATACAGCCTTTCTGTATATGACTGTGGTTTCTATATTTGCAGCATGTTTCAAATTTACTAGTTTCTGTGCTTGACTTGTGTTTCTGTATTTCAAGTTTTTTCACATCTGCATCACATTGGATGGAGTTTGCTGTATTTGCAGAGCATTTCTGTATTTGCTGGAGTTTTCTGTGTTTGCCCCTTATAGCTGTATTTGGTCGTGCTTTCTCCGTTTGATTGGATCCTCTCGAGCTGCAGTGTGTTGAGCACTCCAGGAAGAAATTGAGAGAAATCACTTCACCGTTATCTTTTATCCCCAACATCTCTTGAGCTGCTGGACCTCACGACTGCCTCCCGAAACCTCCTAAAAATCAAACTCATCAGTCTGTTGCTCATTTAACAACACACATAACCCAATTCATATATCTGTCTTTGCCAAACATCAGACACAAGTGAGTGGCTTTTTTGTTGTTCTTTGGTGAGCAAAAATAGCACAGGACCCAGCATGCACCGAGCACAGTAGCCAGACATGACAGCCAATAAGTTATTTTTGTTGTTTCTCCAACAAATTAACAATAATTAGCTCCAGCTGAGGTTGTTTGTTGGTACAGTTGCCACTACAGCAGCTTGAAATAATAATCACCAGCTTAACCCTCAGCCTACCACAGACTACAGAACTACAGTTTTTAAAATATCTCCCATGTATTCATTCTAATGTTTTATGAGTTTGTTAATAAATCTTTTGTAAAGATTGCTTATTGTTGTTTTTACTGCTTTTTTAAGACAGTATTTTGGGGTTTCTGGATGATCTCAGTCAAACATTAAGTCTGAGAATAAACTCTGTCAGTAACAGGCAGGCTGTCAGTCATTCAGTTCTATAAAGATTTATTTATACAGCACCAAATCATAACAGCAGCCGCCACAGGTGCTTTATATTATAAGGTAAAACCTTCAAATAATACAGAGAAAACCCAACAATCATATGACCCCCTATGAGCAAGCACCTGGTGACAGTAGGGAGGAAAAACTCCCTTTTAACAGGAAGAAACCTCCGACAGCACCAGGCTCAGGGAGGGGCGGGGCATTAACCAAGGCCATTTGGGGTCATGGCAGACAATCAGATTATTCAGACAATCTGAATACATTTTTTTTATATTTATATTATTTATATTTTTTTATAAATGTTTTTATAATAATAATATTTTTTACTTTTTTTTATAACCTCTTGTTCTTGTTGCAGTTTTATTGAGAAGTTTATTGACAAATGCTGAAGATGAAACAAAAGGCGAATCTAAGGATGGTAGAGGATTAAAAACTTGCAATAATAATTTTGTTTTTAATGCAGAAAACATTAATAACATGATAATAATACAATATTTTGTTTCTCGATAGACTGTAACCTGTTCAGCTTGTGCCCCACCTTTCACCACCGAGGCAACCGCCACATATGATCATGCCCACTCAAGACAATGTGTGAGCTTCCACCAGAGGCGCCGTCTGAACCCTCGCAGGAGCAGCTCTATGGTTAAAATAGCATCCAGTCTTCCTTTTATGGAACCTGCATCACCTTCCACACAGCAGGCGAGGAGGGCAGGAAGAAAAATGCAGGAAACGCATAGAGAAGCTTCAGAATTTTCAAAATAAAAGATTCTGGAACACTCCTGACTTATCTGTGCGAGAGATGTGACGTTAAAGATACACACCCAGTGTATTACTCATCGGGGACCGGTTCATTTTTCATGAACACTGACTGAGCTCCCAGGGAGAAGTTACAATAATGCATTAAGCTTAATGTTATTCTGTTGTCTTGATTGATGCAGCAGTTGGTTTATACATAAGTCTCGCTGAAACACAGGGATTAAAATCTGCATATTTTAACAAATGCAGATTCATATAGAGATAATTACACAATATAAATATTGTATTACACATTACACATTATGAATGACACATGAGACAGATGACACAGAACACTGATCTTTCCCTAAGAGAACATAAGCTTAGCACAAAGGAGAGAAATTGAGACCCGGCAAACTTTCCTAGTGGAGGCAAAGCTGAGAATTGGAGCCCACAGAAGGATGACATGGCAGAGTGAGAAGCAGCACTGTGTGCCAGCAGTGGGTGAAATGATTGAAGAAGCTCTTTCACTGGCAATGAGAGATTCAGCACATGCATGGCAGATTAAACAGAACGCTATATTAGAGCAGGGGTCTGACTACTGCATGTGTATTCAGTGTGAATGAAGTTATTGGGGGACTTATGCTGTCTGAGCTAGCTTCACAGGGCTGCACTGAGACTGGGATCTCAACAAAGCATGAATTATATCTATTGTGTGCTGTTTTTGATATTTAAATTGACCTGCTTTCTGTGTGACTATTTTTCTGCGCCGCACTTCGTCGTCAACAAATGAACCGATTCGGCTGTAAATGTCAAGTAATGATGAGCTATTACTAAATAAGGCTGTTAATGATTAATGTAATGGTGTGGGTCGAGATAACTCTGGGATAAATGTAGCAAAGTACTTATTAATGTGTTGCCTAAATGTCAGTGGAAGTAAAAGACGCTGGTACCGCTGTCCTCCTATAGGCACGTCTCTTTTAGAGCAGCTCAGATTATTTGAAAGCATTTATTGTAAATGAACCTGTACAGCTTTGGACAAATGGAGATATATGGTGTTATAACAAGTGAATTAACGGTCAAACTGTTGTCTAATATTAATTTGTACCACAGGATGGTTTAGAGTCAGTGCAGCTCTTAACTCCATCATAAGAGGAAGCTAAAGGCAGGTGTAGAAAAACAGGTGTTCTGCTGAGCAGCAAACAGTGGCTGAAGCTCCTGGAAAGCGATGCCCGTCATCCACAGCATCAACTCCCAGAAAGAAACCATGAAATTCAGAACTATACAAGAATGCATCACAGCAGCTTCCTACTGCTGGAGACAGCTGGAGACTTAAGGACTAAATGAGTATTGTGATGAACATTTCGTCTAGACTGGGAAGATCAAAGCTTATAATGCTAATGTTCGCCATGTAGCAACAGCTTCTAAAGGGAGATAATTGTCTGTTATTATTGACTGTTCCCAGTTTCCCCCAGAGAATTTCTTGAGACTGTAGCTATCCACTTGCTATGATGCTAACTGTGGTGCAGAGTACTGAGGAGGGTAATGTACATATGCAGCATGAAGAGAAAGTTCATACAGGGTCCACAGGGTCACATATATATATATATATCAGATCAGAAAAGTTTAGCTTAACTGGAGCCTATCCCAGCTGTCATATGGCAAAATACCAGGTACACTGAGCAGGTGGCCACTCCATCATGTGGCTAACACAGAGAGAAAGACAACCACACTTTTAGAATCCCCAATTAATCTGAATAAGATGTCTTTGGACTGTCAGAGAGCATAAACACTGCACACAGCAGGGCTCCAGCCCACCACAAATCCCGTACCCACAAACCTCCTACTGTAAAAGTGCTAACCTGTAAAATGCATTGCCACTTTAAATCGAGATACAAAATACTGCTTCAGGCTTTGTGCTGCTTTTTGCATGAAGGAGGGAATAATAATAATTCACCCTAGCATCTAATTTTACTGGAGAGTATTGCACCACAATTTACGTATAAGCAAATCCCATTTTACTGTATGCTCACAATGTGTACAGCCAAGGGCACATGATGGGCAAACACTGAAATCCATCCCATAACTCTGCGTCGGTTCATACAGGCATGAAAACAGGCTCTGATTATCTTTGGTCACCTGTATCTGTATCATTAAACCTTCAGCTGATTTTGTCTTGATGGGAAAAATATGTACATTAAAGTTTTGTTAACTTATAATTAGTGCAGAGCTTTTGATTTCTCAGCATGTTTCAGTCTATCGATCAATCGATCAGCACTGTCTCAATGAACTACTAGAGATAACGTCCAAATTAAAAAAAGCTCACCCTCAGAACTCAGACAATAGCTAAGGAAGGCATTAATGCTGACGAAACACCAGGCATTTCGAATAAAATTTAAACCAATTTCAGTATTTAACTGAAAATATAAACAAACTGTTGAGATGAATGGCAAACAAAGTGTAAGGAAAATGTCGCTGGGTGTTACTTTTTGGTTACGTAACTGTACTTTATTTAGTCGCTGACATCGACATTCATGCGGCAGCACTGAGCTGGCATCAGTCTATCAGTGATCTTTGATGACGCTGCTGTAAATGTGTCATCACCATAAAGTGTCAAATATCCCTGTGTCAGAGATGAAACGCAGCAACCAAAGAGTTTAGAAACTGCTTAAAACTCCCACAGGCAAAGACAAAAATAATCACTGTGATATTAAGCATAATTACATTTCTGAATAATAATATTTAATATAAGCATAAATGGATACAACTTTACTTCGGCTTTAAGCCTTTTTTCTTTTTCACCACATTCATTTGAAGAAGAGAGCGTTCACTTTCTGGGACCGCCCTAAAGACAACGTATGAAGCCACAAGTTGAATTCTGTTTATTTAAGTCTGACATTTGTCTTCCTCAGTGCAAACAGCAGAGACTTCAGAGACCCAAGGCACAACCGTGAGCATACGATTAAGAATGCGCAGGTTTCCTGAAGGTGAGCTAAAAGAGTTTGGTGGTTTTCCATATGGGCACCTTCATACCGAGGCCTCCCGGGACGTCGGCATGTATATTCATAAGAGGTGGGCAGGAAAGGCAGGGAAAAAAAGTTTGAAGAAACACAGCTGGTTGCCTAAAACTTCTCTTTGGTGACCTCAATTTCTCCTGCTTGCCGATGAGTCTGGTGTGTCCGTGTGGGACTGAGCATCCTGTACAGTGTAAACACACACGAACCATAACGGCTCATATCATTGAAAAAAGGCAAGATTAAAAAAGAAAGAGAAAGAAAGAAATGTGAAAAATAATGAATGCATTAATTATTTAATAAATAGATGTATTTTTCATGCAGGACTGATTTATTCATTGAGAAAAAATCATTCTTTTTATTCCTTGAGGCCGGATGTTTTCAAAGCAGCCGACAGCACGGCTGCATTAAGAGGTGAAGTGTTTGCAGTCCGATCACACGCTCTTACACAAACTATCAGATGGTGCCTTCTGAAGGAATTTACAACACAAAGATGCCACGAAACATATTCACTGATAAATGATGTGTGACATAACATCAGAGGAAAAACACTAAAAACATCTTAATTTGAAGAAAAGCTACTTTCAGCTGCTCGCTTACTTTTGAAGAGGTCACCACCGTGGATGAATCAGCGTGTTCGACTTTACAGCGCATGCTTTTCCTGACACAAGCTTCCCGTTTATCCGAGTTAGCACCAGGAATACTGAAGGCTGTGACCCCTGAGGTTTGTGTCTCCTGCTGGTCTCGACCCTGGCGTTTTTCACGTGTAAGGTAAAGTGTTAATAATATTTTATATAGAATTTGTAGCAATAAGCAATCATTTTTGTTTTATATAAAAATATAAATATTTTATATTCTTTTACATTTTATTTGTGTTGTGATTCATTTAATGTTAGACATGGACAATGTTAGACAACAATAACAAACAAGCCTCATATTTCACCATATTTGCTGATTTTGTATCCAGCATTAAAAAAATAGCCACACTATCATCACATTACCTGTCAAGTTCCTTGAAAATAGTAATAAGTTACCAATTACTGATTACTTCTCCAAGAAAGTAATCCTGTTACTTTACTGATTACTTTTTTCAAAAGTAATTAGTTGCTTTATTACTTTTTAAAAACATGATACACAACCTGAATACGTAATAAAGCAACAGGCCTTTCAGCCCAATTCGACTTTTTCTAATCCATCATATAAAATTAAATGAAATGAAAAAGTCTCTTTTTAAATTTTTTTTTATTAGTTTTAATCTTTAACTTTACGCATTAAGCAAAAATTTAATTATATGCAACAGTCGCTGACTGGAAGGAATGTGTTTAACATGTAAACCTTGCATATTCCAGCATATAAAATAATTTTTGTGTGTGTGTGTTTACACTCTTTCAAACAGATGCAAGTAAAACACAGTAATAAATAAATAAAATCAAAGATTCAGTGTCTCTTAAATCTTCTGTCACCTGTTAGCAGGAGTGGGGCCGGTGAGGGTTTGCCCGGCAATAGTAATCCTTTACAAGTTACTTGAAAAAGAAATTGGATTACAGTAATGTGTAATCCAATTACTTGTTAAATTAACTCACACCTCAGACACATCTTCTTGCGTTACTGCCCATCTCTGCTCATAAATAAAACACTCACAAATCCAAGTGCATAGTGGGCAGTTACAGTTACACGTTTTGTAGCAAACCCACAAAAACAGAAACATTCACATGCGCTGTGTGAGCTTCCTAAACAGACTTCACCTGTTTGCCATCTGTTGTGTTGATCTTGAAAGCAGGCTAATAAAATGTTCTCATTAATGTCAGAGAGAAATTGTGAGACATGAAAAGCACAGTGGGAGTGGGATTTAAAATACCTGACATCCTGACTTCAACACACTGTTCAGAAACTTGAAATGCAAAGTAGTACATTCAAATGAAGCCACTGCATGAAAGAGTGTGTTTCCATGCTTCTGGGCGCATTGCCACTTCATTTATCCTGCATTTTTAGCTATAGGAAAAAATAATGTTTTTTAAGTGTCCGCAGGAGGCCTTGAAACAATGATCTGTAAAACCACATAATGGCTCGCGTAATATACAAAATAAAATAACATGCAGGCGCTCCTTCATATATATAGAAGTCTTTACTGAAGCCCTTAAAAGTTAGGATAAATAATAATCTGGAAAATGGACATAAAGGCACATGGAGTTTATGAATCAGGACCAACATAACACGTCTGTGTGACTGATACTTTAATGCTTCGGTATCTTTTTTTTTAAGTGGCAGAAAAGATGAATCTTTAAAAGTACTTTCTAGTTACTCTTGGTTCTGTACAGAGTTAAAAAAAGGTTTGAAGCTTTGTTCAAAATGCAGAAAAGCCAAACAGACCACACACGCTGCTCTTCCACTACTCCTTCCCTTGAACACACTACACACAGTCGTAGAATCAAGTAGAAGATTTAGCAGCTGATAGATTTTTATCACCTTGTCCTCCCAGCATCGATGGATTAACTGCCATTTTTCTGCATTTGTTGACACACTTTAGCACCAGTATGGCAGGAGATACCTGAGCCTGCAAAACCGTCCCTGTGCGCGCTGCTAGTGCTGACTTGAGCATATCTCCCAGGTGGCCTTTTGCATTTTCATTAAGTCTGACATGAGACACACACACACACACACACACACACACACACACACACACACACACACACAAAACAAAACAGTATCAGAACAGGGTTTCAGACCCCTAGTTTTAGTTTGCTGTGCAGATAAATCTGCAATAACGTGTCATCCCTTAATAGCATTGTGTAGCTCAGAAACACAGGCCAGAGCAGCGAGCTGTGCTGTTACAGCTGGATCGCACTTTCGGTTTCAAGTCCAAACCAAGTTTTATCCTAGCATGAATATTTAAGTTTTAATGTTAGGTTAAACCTTAAATATGAAAGGTTTAGCCGTTTGTATGACATGTATAAAGAGACAGAAGCTAGCATAACATGAGCTTATAACCAGCTTTTGCTCTTATAGCTAACGTTACAGCAGCCCCATATGGAAAAGATATAAATAAATCTTATAAAGTTTGTATCTGTCTTGTGTGAAACTTGTATGAAAAGCATACAAGAGTGAAAACAGATATAAGATCTCTGGAAAAATTATATAAATGAAACTTGTATGTTTTGGATACTTACTAAAACAATATATGAAAGTAATGAGAAAGTGGCCACTTTCATGAGTAAATCATATCAGCCTTATATGATTGACTATATGAAGCAGGTCACATCTGATGCAAGTCTTTTATAAGTTGGGGCTGTTCAGAGGTGGGAGGGTTACTTGTCTAATGTGGTGACAATAACTAACTGCTACAGTATCAGGAGCTACAACCGGTGGCAGCAGATGGCTGCCGGAGGTTTCTTCCTGTTAAACAGGAGTTTTTCTGTCCCACTGTCACCAAGTGCTTGCCCATAGGGGGTCGTCTGATTGTTGGGGTTTCCTCTTTATTACTCTACGGTCTTTACCTTAAAGTATCATAAAATGAAGCTTCTTGAGGTGACTGTTGTGATTTGATGCCATATAAATAAAACTAAACTGAATGTTTATGGACACTCCCTTTTTTGTTAGAGCTCCGACTTCAGTTCAGGAGATGAGATTTGAGGTGAGGAGGAAGAGGATACGGTGGAGGTGAGGAAGGAGAATTCAGTTTAATTCAGTTTTATTTATATGGCACCAAATCACAATGACAGTCGCCACAAGGTGCTTTATACTGTAAGGTAGACTCTACAATAACACATACGGAGAAAAACCCAACAACCATATGACCTATGAGCCCCGCCCCTCCCTGAGCCTGGTTCTGCTGCGACTGGGTTGGGGTGAGGGGAGAAGATGATGAAGATGAAATATACAAATCCTGCTCATATATAGCTTGAAAGAGCTTTTGTGTCTGTAGATTAAAATTATCTTATAAGAGCAACTTATCACTAGCTTTTTTTTAGCTAAATTTAAGTGTTTACAATGTTTTTCCCATTTCCTCTTATTTCTGGAAAAAACTTTGAACATAACTGTGCTGGAGTATAGAGGGCTAAAAGGGCCTTAATTTTAAAAACAACACAATTACTGTTCAGTGTGAGCGTACTGTCGAGTTTTGTGCTTTGTGCCAACAACAAGACATTTTCAGTCTTCACGGCTTAGAGTCAGAAGCTACCACTTCCTTGACCCTAGCACTCACACAGAGACAAAGCCCAGCATGACTCTGACTGTCTTACAGGTCAGAAAAGGTGGTGTTTTCAGCCAGACAGCAGCTACTGTTGTGCCAAGACTGCACCAATCATGAGGCAAATGCTGCCTTATCACAGAAGCCAGGTGTCCATAGCAGCTTGGTCCACTTGCTAAGAAAGTGAGCAACAACAAAAAACTTGTGTACAACACAACACCTGGTGTTACCGTCCCGCTGTTTGTCTTGCCTGCTCTGACAGCGCGGATGATAGGAGTCACCTTGGCGCAGAGTTTCACCCAAAAAGTTCCAACGTGCCAGCTCGAAGCAGTGTTTCACAGATTCATGTCTGCAGTTAAACTTATGGGTTTAACAGTGCACATCAGTTTGAATGTGAAAATTATCCTCAAACTTCCATAATGGAGGAAAAGCACATTTAAATGGCCGTAGTTTAAATAATTAATCTCTAATGCAAAGCAAATTAGCAGGAAATAAAAGTGAAGCATTTACCGCAGCTATTTTACAAATCCAATACTGACTTAATGGGTAAAGTAAATTCCACAATCTTAATAATCCCAATATGATGAGCGTGATCTGATTAATTACCGCGATAATGAGGATACTTATTAATTTATGTATTCTCAAACCCAAGGCAAAGGGAATGGGGATGTGAAAACACCGTTAACTCTTACCTCGACAGTGAACTCCTTCATCGTAGCCGTCTTCACAATCTCGAGCGCCGTTGCAGAGTTTGTTGAAGTGGATACATTTCTTTGTCCCGGTGCACTGTATGTGATTCAGAGGACATCTGATCACCACCTCCTGTGCACCTAAAGCAGCGAGAACAGAAAGACCAACAGTTATTTTAACATTATTAATTCATGCTTACTAAATGAACTTTAAGCATACGGAGAATCATTTACAATGGAGACAAAAAGACCATAGTTAATTAAAACAGCATATTTCATTGTAATCATTTGCATTTCTTGCACGTAATCACTTTTACTGGGTGTTTTTTCCTGATTCTCCCCAAAATGCTGATACTCCAAGACCTCTTTTACAGGAGGACGAGGAACCTATACATATGCAAATGTGTTTGTACTTCACAGCATTGTTCTTTACACAACAGATGTTCGCCACGCTGCTTTGCAGACACATCGGTGACGTCCTATAACAAACGGCCCGACTCTCGCCGTCAGCCAGCCAAACGGCACGGAGCAGCTGTTTAAGGATTCACGAGGCACGTAGGTGACCCTCGTTCACGCAGCAGCCACCAGAGCACATAAAACACAGCTGACCAATACACCGGCACAGTAAATGTGTCACAGCACCACCTTAACTACATTGATATCAATTACCAGTGTGCTGTTGCAGGCACTTAATGGGAAGATTTATCGTGTGATGAGATCTGTAACAATCCCCAGAGTTCTCCCACCGCTAAGAATCCCATCCCGGCACACTCGAACCGCGCTGACCGGATGATTACCTGTCACCTGTTTTACTGTAAAGGATGCAGCAATTAATGTGGTTATTCCAAGGAAGGAGCCCTGCAGATTCACACAGGGAACATGTGGACATGTACAGTAACCACATGTTAGTTTCTTCTCCGAGGATTTTATTACCTTAAAATGGTGACGAGTGATGCTCTTTAATGAATGTGTCTTGGCTTTAAGCCCTTCAAGCGCTGATGATTCCCACTCTTTATGCCACATTTAGGTAAGTCAGCTCTAAGTGACCTTGTCTCTGAGAGTTTATATTTCACATGAGCGAAACGGCAGCCGTGTCTGCTGGGACGCAGAATGTGTTTGAAACACGAGTCCTTCAGTTTCAGCTGTCAGAGGCTTCAGGATGGAAACTGAAACCTAACTTACATCTACAAGACGAATCTTGAATCTGTAACTCTTCATGTTTAAAACACTGCTAGGGGTCTTGAAAAGGCTTTTGCATTCTAGTTATGTACTGAGAAATATAAAATGCACGTGCACCTCATGCATTTGGAAACAAAACATCTCCTTCTGTTGGGCGTTAAATGTGAAGCAAAGCTTTGAGTGAAAACGCTTCAGGACACACGCAGAGAGAGGGACACTCTGTCACAGAGCATTCAGCCCGCTGCCCCACTGTCCATTTGGCTAATTTGCTATTTAACACACAGCTGTAAGGGTCTCTGACAACATATCAGTGTTGTCCTCCTCTGCCTTTCCTTTCTCACCGCAGGGGTTCTAATCTAATGTGATAAGCGGAGGGATGGTGCATGAATATTCAGCAGCTCTGAGCTGTCATACAGGGGAACACAGATGGTCTCTCAATGGCTGAGGTGCTCACAACTCCTTTGTCGATTGGCAGCCTACTGTACTACACTGATGATCGCTTGGAGTGGAAAATACAGTAGAGGATTAGGCTTCATCATATATGTTCCTCTGGAAACCATTTAAGTGTCTGACATCATCTTTGAAATCACCAAACTAAGTGTCTAAAGGGTCAAGCTGAAGAGTGAGGTCTGTAACACTCAGGTGTTGTTGGAGAAGATCCACAGAATAAAGCATAAGATTAAAGATGAAACATTTAGCAGCATTAGTCTGCATAAAATAATGTCAGGTGGAAAGAGTGTTTGACCAACATAAAACCTCGAACAGAGGATTTGTGTACCTCAGTCAGATATGTTCAAAATAAATACAAATAAAAGTTGTGTGATAAAGATTAAAGTGTGTCATGAAAACATCTTAAATTACAACAACACAGCTATAAGGTAAAATAAAATCTCTTAATGTGGTGTCACTAGTGACCCAGTGTCACTGTAAGCAGGGCCACACGTGCTGCCACACACTTCTTTCAGAGCAGATATTTGACTTTACAGGATAATTCATATCACTGATTGATTTCCAGTTAGTGTCCCAGTAAGCCACACCAGTATGCAAATCAGCACAAGCCCCCTTACTGATATTAGCACACCCACTAAGACCTTCAGGAAAGAAAGGTTCACGTTTGAGCTTCTCTTACAGATTTTTATAGAGCGAACGCAGAGCGGGCCGACTATCATCTCTGGGACGAATCGCTTTAAATACCAGATTTATACATCACAAAAACTGCTGATGTCATCAACATATTTTTTCAGGAGCGGTGGAATGAAATGTGATCATTTTCACTGGTCACCACTTCAGATCCATCGGGGCCGGAGCTGAAGCCATCTGGAGTCTTCCTCACATCAGCCAAAGACGCCAACTGTATTGTTTATTCTGTCTAAGCTGTTAGAGGTTCAGGTGTTACGGTCCTATAACCTTACCTGTGGGATTTTAGAAAAAACAACATTTAATCCCAACACAAAGTAGTTTATTTAAAATTAAACCACTGCGCACTGAACACCCGCCTGTGTTAACATATGTAAAGAAACATACTAATAATGAATAAATAAAAAATACAGTGTAAAGAATACCTACAAAGTAATAATCTGAATGTGAACTAAATAACAACTTAGGCCAAGCAGAATTTTAAAGATAAAAACCACTGCAAAAAAAAAAGCTCAAATTTTTCATCTGTTAAATTTATTTTCGATGACAGAATTTTCCAACTATTCACTTTTTGTTTTAGTCGTAGCATGAAGATATAATTCCAAGCTAAATAATGTGGATGGGAACTTGATGAGAGCTTTCGAACCCAGTTTAGAGGTCGTGATTAGTCGCTGCTGCATGGAGTCAGAGTTCCAGTCATACTGGTCATACTGGTCATACTGGTCGGGATGTCTAGGAAACGTGGCCACGATCAGGCAAAATGAAATGACCTGTACAGGTGCGACAGCAGAGATCAGACTTATCTCAGAGACCAAAGATCTTCAGCAATGAGAACATCAGACGTGACAGTGAAAGAACAGCTGTTAAAATTCAAAGGGAAAATTCTCCTTATTCTGTTAGATGCAAAAACCCTGCAAAGGTGCATCACCCTCGTCACAGACTGGCTCAAAGAACATGACAAGGAGGCTGATTTAAAAGATAATTTCTTGAAAATAAACTAAAAACCAGAAACTTTAAAGAGGGCCGATATCACTTTACATGGAAGTGAGACCCTCACAGCTCCTCTGGGTCCGCTTTGTAAGTGTGGAAGACCCAGATGACCTGCATCAGGTTACCATCCGCCCATGTCTGAGCCATTTATCAGCAACAGCAGCTCAGGCCTGCTTCCAACACAATGTGAGGGGCATCACACTGTAACAGCAAGTTACACTCAGAAAACGATTCTTTGGCCTCGTAAACACATTTTGAGTCAAATGTAACTGAAATATTTCTTAAGGAGATTTGCTTGGTTTAAACTGAATATGTGCAAATTAAGCAAATTTAATTTGACCAGATTCACTAAATTTATTGTTTTACATCGTACTCATGTAACTAAATTACATGGAAAAGCTACATGTAATCACATTACTTAAAGTCACCGATGGCATCAGACACGCTGCTGTTTCGTCTGGGTTGAGTTTAGATTATTTGGATTATTAAAGAATGATTGAAGCTTTTGTCAGTGTGGAGACTGATGCACTGAGATACAAAGACTGATGCCTCCTCCTGGTTATTCTTCACTCAGCTAGTAGGAGCCAAGTGTTGTTATTGAGATTAAATCTCTTTGAAAATAGTTTATCATACTTTTGTTTATTTATTGGAGGTGTAAAGATTCCAGATCTGGAAAAAAATAGCATAAACATCCCGAGCATTTGGCTAATAAGATTATATTTTCATCCACACCTCCTTCATGTATATTTTTAGAAATACTTTCTACAGTCACACAAAAGATGCTCTGATGTTTTTAAAGGCTAAGCAGATGCTCAGTGGTGCGTTTCCCGGGTTAACATATCAGCATCTAGCAGCTTAGCTACCCCGATGAAGTGATCCTTCATGAATGCTCCTGTGTGGCTTAATCCTCCTCCTCCTCTGTTTGTGTTTCCATCAATGCCCCGAGCTGCTGCACTGTTGCACCTCTTCATCTGGACATGAGGGAGGTGGGAATGTGCAGGCTGGCACATGTTTGACCCTGTATGTGTCAGACGTGTGCACCCACTTCTTGTTTTGGTCATTAAACATGTCTCCTGTACAATCAGTCCACCCTGGAAAAAGACCGGATTCATACAGTCATCATGGGAACGCCCATAATGAGTGTGAATGTCAGCACGGTAACGTGGTAACAATAAAAACGCTGACATGTTGGAATGAATCGATTTCCATTTAAAACAATACAAACCCAAATAGCCTCAGGCTTATTAAAAATCATTCACAGTAGGGTTAATACTGTCACCTCACAACAAAAGGGTTGCTGGTTTGAATCCTGATCTATGTGAGTTTACATGTTGTGCGTGGGTTCTCTTGAGGTTCCTCCCACCGTCCACAGACATGCATGTCAGGTTAATGAGTGATCCTGACGAGGTCAGAGCTGTAAATGTTTGTCACTCTGTGTTACCCTGTGACAGCTGGAATGGCTCGTCTACAGCCTTCATTTGCATACACAGAAGAAACTGGATTTATGACTTTTTTTTTATACATGTTAATTAAAAATCATGTTGCTATTTTCCTACTTTGAGAAGTGAATGAGGAGAAACCAGCTGGGCCAAACTAATACCTCTATTTAATGTAAAATGAGAGGCTTCTAGGGGGGAATTTCAGCTGCAATGTTCATTATGATAATCATGTTAATCTGAGCTGCTGCCAGTTTGTGTGGAATAATGAATTCATAAAAGAAAATAACAGAGGGGCTATCAGCAGGGGAAGCTCCTTGAACTTGCAAGTAGAGGGATTTATCAGATCCCTTAGAAATAAAGATTTCATTTCCTTAATTTATGGTTAAAGTTGGCGATCAAAGCGGCATGGTAACGCCCGACCTGAGGCAACACCAATGTTGTTCCCATAATGGCTTTATAACAGCATCGGGCTCTTTTGTAGTAAATCCTGCAATTACAGTGATATTAGCTATTGTACAAAATACATTTCTCATCTTTAAACTCGTTATCGTCTCTGCATAAATCTCTAATCTAATCATGAGCCGTGTAACATGTGCACATCATTTGGCTGAATCTGATCAAAAGCCAAAATATCAGGAACAGCAGGGACGGCAACAGCGTTCACTGCACTGTGCTTTACCTGCAGGCCAGTGCAGGCCGGTGCAGGTGAGTGCAGGTGAGCGCTTTCTCACTTTAGGTTGCAGAGAAAAACATCTTTGCATGTCAGTGAGACAATAAACACGAGCAGTGATTGTTTCAGTGGTTCAGATATGTGGGATTAAATGATTATTCTAGTTTATTTCACCCTGCTGTGTTTCATATATGAGCGGCTGCTCCATGTTTCATGCTACGTCTTCACTCACTGCTGATATACTGTACGGGGGAACAAGAAGAGTGACGCTGCTACAACTCTGCAAATAATATTTTTGAGTCATTTCTGTGTCGAGTCTGACTTTAAGTAAACACAGAACGGAGCCGCTTGGAAAAATTCATTAGGGAAAACTTGCCAGCTGACCTAATCACCCAGCATATTCATCCACATCCACATGCATGCGTGCATGCGTGAGACTAACTTGCCCTGTACTAATAAGAGCTCAAAAAGCTAAATGCGACGGCGGATTACTCCACGGACTAATTCTGTATGAAAACCAGTCATTTCACTCCGATGGGCGACCACATTCATGCAAACTGTAGTGAAAAAAGAGCTGAGCCATGCAGACGACAGACACAAAGGAGGAGCAGAGACACAGCTAGCTGTCCAAGAGAAACCCAGGGAAATATTCCTGAAAGGACATTTACGCTGACACGTGACACGGAGCTGAGCAGGTTTAAGACTCATCACTCTGAATGAGAGTAAACGTCTCATTCTCTGCTGTGTTAAAATACTTTTTCTGCAACATTAAACACAGGCTAGCTCTCAAACAGCCTCTCTTACTAAAACAACCTGTGGGCCACGCTGTTTTGGGGCTGAGATGGTCAGTGGACCTCAGGAACCTGCTGGTATAAATGCTGTGGAACTTCAGCTCCAGCCAGCTTTGTGTTTGTGCTCGTCGTTAGCCACAGCCATCGTAGCTGATCTTTGTGTGCTGCACACTGTGACCCTGGTAATAGCCGTAGTAACAGCAGTGCTGACTCTCACAGGACTCACAGAATAGCAGGAAAAAAGGTTGCAGCACGTGGTGTTAACATAAATCTCTCACATCGCTCATAAGCTGTGTCACAGGTGTGGAAGAATACCCGAGTGTAAAGCGTGTATTCATATTTCAGTTTTATCTGCTGTGTGTTTACGTGAATCTAGAATTCATATAAATGGCTAACTCTTCAGCACGTACATGATGTGAAGTCATGATTGCTGTCATGCCTGGATTATCCTGCCTGGCCTCCTTGATGCTGTGGCTGAACAGTATATTTCTATCATGTGAGAGCGCCGCTGATGAGCCTCCAAACCCTCAGCGTGATTTGTTTGCACCCACATCTCAAAGGCAGACAATCCTTGGACGGCTTATGAATGTGCACTGCCGCTACTTGTCACAAAATAAGTGCGTCATCCAAAGCATGTCGCGGAGACTTCAACAGTTCCCTGGCAACAAAGTGAACTACAAAAATGCAAGTTGATTATGTGCAATGTGATAAACATGAGTTTGCTGCCATCACAGCTACATTTGAACAAGCCTAAAACACAGCTCTCCCCAGCACGTCCTCTCTATGAAAGGCCCAGTGGTAGTTACAGAGAGGGCTATTTAAAAGAATGATTCTCCTGTGTGACCTTTACATTCTTGGTACTTGAAATGCTGCATTCAGCTGAAAGAGCTTCTTTTTTTCCTTCTGTGTTTGTCTGACCCCCAACAAAGAGGCATTATTCCCACTGGTCAGAGCCTTCAAGGACTGCGCTCCTCCACGCAGTGAAACAAACTTTCTGCGTTACAGGATGATTAAATGTTTAATTTTTGATAGATTAAAAGAAATATATGTTGTGCCTTATAACTCATACAGACTTCCTCAGCATCAAAAGGGACAAAAGACCATCATTTTACTCCTGTGCAAACGTTTCCACACGACCTTGTCCCTGTGCCATCTTCTGTTGAAGTGGCTCTAAAATAATAACTGCTGTTAACATAAATACCTTTAAAATGCCTGCAGGGGCTCAAAGTTCCTTTCATTTTAAACACAACTCGCTGGGAAAAGAAAAGGTTGTTTGTGAAGAAAGCTTTACATGTTTGACTCCATAATCTAAAGTTTCTTTAAAACTTTTCAGACTCTTTCAAGCTTCTATTTAAAATAGTCTAACAGGAAAAACAGTCCAATAAGACACGTATACTGGGCAGGCCATATGTAACTGGTAATGTTTTTGTCAGATTAATAGTTTTTTCTATTCTTAAACTTGCAACACAACACATTTTTAAAAAATTCCCACATGCTTACCCCCAACAGGGTGTCGCACCTGATCCTGGTGGGTCACCAGACTGACAACCATCACACAGTGAAACAGCCAAACCCTTAAATGATGATGTCATAGACTGAAGCAGTCAAACCACACAGATTATTCAGTCTATTACTGAATCTTCAGAGTATTTTCCAAAATTATTCATATTGACAAAGAGTTTGTTTATAAAAAAGACTGAAATGATTTTATTTGTCAGATATAATCTTTGTTAGAGTTATGGCTGCTTCTTAAACTTCTTTAAAAATACAATAAAAGTCCAAGAATGAATTTCCAAAAACATCCAGTGCGTCCGATTGGACCCTTTGCTTGTCCAGTCCAGGCCCTGATCTACAGCCAGACTGCATGAATGGAAAGCATAGCTGCACATGTTGGGGTGAATATAATGATATTGGTATGATAAATAATTATAATTAGGTGGAGATGCATAACCTTTGATATCTTTATGTATTTTGTTTATGCGTTGATCCTCTTTAGCATACTAGTCATTTTTACTAAAAGCAGAATGAATATAAAATTACACTTCTCCATATGTTATCATGTGTTATTATAATGATAATAAAATAGAAATAAGATGTAATGCCTGTTTAACTATTTATCCCGATGTCAAAACCTTAAATCTTGTCTCACCTTTGTTGCATTAACATTCCAGTTTGAGTGCCTTTCCACTGAATAAAACATTGTCCAGGTCAAAATCAACCAAATGAAAATCCCCATTATTTGCTACTTGCTACATGTGGTGGGTGCAGTCAGTGAGAGCCAAATAATAATGTGCACAGAGCCCCTCCGACTCATTTCCTGTGTGCAATGACTTATTATTTCCTGTAAATTATACTGAGTATTCCATCAAATCTATTCCCACACATAATTCCCAGTTTCATTCTGCTGCACAGAGGAATAAGGCAGGTGTTGGCATCCATGACAGCCATATACTGTACAGCAAAGAATCAATACATCAGCCTCTTGAGAGAAATAAGCACTCGCAGGACAATATAATGACACAGCACTTCAAGAAATAAAGACACAACGAAGACAAAGAAAAAACTGACAGTTTTCATTAACTGGAAATCAGTAAACAAATAAGTAAATACAGATGCTGTGGTGATCAATAATATGGTGTTAATGTTAATAATGTCATGTAAATATTCTACAGTCAGTGTCACACTATTAAAAATACAATGAACTGCATTTGGAGAGGTTAAAATGAGTATTCAGTGAGAATAATGATGCCATTAAAAATCATGCACTGTGTTGTAGTTTCATTAAAGAAATACACAGTTGTTTATAGCCTGCCTGAATGGAACCAGTTATTATTATGGAAACATGCTGGATTCACTGTCAGCTGGAAATCTGCACAAGCTCTGATGGTGGAACAAACAGCCACTTAGCACATGTGTCTACAACACATCACATCACATTATTAATCAAGACATGGAGCAAAATGTTATTAAATATTTCATTTTCATGGTATTAATAATATCAATAACAAAAAACAAATGTTTACACACAAACACAGCTGGGAAGTGTTTATATACAAATGTAGTTTTCTAACAAAACTACACACAGAGTTCAGAGTTCATGCATCCGTCACTGTGGTGTATATGGATCATACAAGCTGTCCTCTACAGCGCGTTTCGATTAAGTTCAGAAGAAGCTCTCACACTCACTTCTGTGAGTTATATGAAAAGGTTGAGTGGTCATGGGCATCTCCAACATCAGTATACAAGCGTCTTCATTTATAACGCTTTGCTGTCAGTGCGCTCGTTTAACACCCGACAGCTAATCACCGTGACACTGGATCACAGGATGGACAAGTTGGGAAGACTGGCTTCTTCCCAGTGACGTGAGCTTCAGCACGGCTGGAGCCAGAGATGTGTTTTAATTAGTGTCTCCACTGAATTTTGAATTAAGATGTGATTTAACTCAAAATACTACAAATAAAACATCTTATATGTGTTTTTGTTCAACAGTCTCAAAAATCATCCTAATAAATCATTTCAGGACCTCACACAGATACGTGGCTATAAAACACAAGTCGATACAAAATATCCTTAAAGCATTGTTTGAAGTGTGTGTGTGTGTGTGTGTGTGTGTGTGTGTGTGTGTGTGTGTGTGTGTGTGTGTGTGTGTGTCGTCCTGGCTTTATTACTGAAAGACATGTGATTTGTATGAATCTACAGCTGTATAACTGCCAAGGCCTCACATTACCCTGCTGCTGAACTGAATGCTGCTTTTGCACAAAATGGGAAGTGTGGATTTCACTTACACTGAAATTGCTTTAGGGAGGAATAATAACAGCAACAAATAAACCTCTCAGAGTACAGATGGGCATGTCGGTATTGTTTTTTTAGAGAAAAAAAAAAGAACTGGAGCTGTTCTTTAAAGAGATTTTCTTCAGAAGAAACACAATAGACGGGCCATTTGTCTCTCATCTTCTGTGGAGTGTCATTGGTTTCTTTTAACTAAGCCCGTCTTGAAGCCTTGTGGCTGAAAACGTTTCTGTAAAAGTTTATTATAACAAACCTGCTGACACACTTTATGAAACAATCTGTACATGAAATTTAAATAAGATGGCAATATGACTCTTAATATTAACTCCTGGGGCAAATGTGGTTAGTCTGTTTAACACTCCACTATGCTGCAGCCCATAAAGGTTTGATTCAGTCCACAGTGCGAACAGCCCCATGAACACATAGAGATGCAGATGGAAGCGCCCAATCAGGACGCTCCTTTCCTACCTTAAGTTTGGGGGACTTACAGAATTCCTTTATATTTTTCCAAACAGTTAATGCTTGAATGACCTCTCATGAATAAACACAGCAATCTTCAGACTCTCTTGGTTTGGGTCTCCAGCTGTTATCAGATTTAAAAACTAATAATCCAAAGTGAAGGCACGGTGGTGACACTGCAAACCAACCACACGCCCTTCAAAGAAAAAGGCTCTGGATAGATTTAGTGAGAAGCCTCGACCTTTGCATTTATGTATATGTATTTCACACTATTTAATAAGTTCCAGGGCCCAAATTGGTGTGCTGGCCCACGGGGCAAATCAATTGATCATCAGCCTGTAAATAAGCCATTTTTTGCCTCGGAGGACACTTTAATGAGGACCATGGTTAAAGTATAATACACATAGCTGTTGGGAGGACATGTATTTGCTCTAACTATTCTCTGGCACTAACCCAGCTTCCCCTTGAGTAATCACTGAACTACAACCATGTGTACAGATATGGGAGACGGTTTAAGCTCATTCATTTCACTGTTAGATTATGCACAATTAATAAATGAAGGTTATTTTCTCGGGTTCATCCGGATGCAGAAAGAAGTCCTGGCTGCCATTTAAGTGTGAGATAAAGCACTCTCAGCACAACGACTGGGATGATGTTCTGATTGGCTGTCACGGCAGGTATGTGCCTCTGTGTTTACTTTGAGTTTAAGCTCATATCACAGTGATGCTTTGTTCTCTGCTGCAGCAGCAGGGAGATAATGTAGATTTTAGCACTTAAATGTCACAGCGGTTCCATGACAGCAAGCACGTCAAGTTTATGAAATGTGCTCTTTTCTTGGGTTTTGCAGGTGACAAGCTGGGACGCTGTCCTTTACAACACTTGTACTAGGAGGGAATACAAAAGGGGAAATGTGTCAGTGCAGCTTAGCTGTTGAGAAGGAGGTTGTGAGCGCAAAGACAAAGAAGCGACGTGCTCCTCCCAGTGCATCACTCCTGACGAGCATGAGACATAGTGTGGCTACGAGATTGTCACCAGGCAACCAAATTTTCACGCTAATGGTTTTGCTTAAGACAAAACGCTCCAGCATATGGAAACGTGTTAAACGGCAGAAGGAAGGGCCACGCAGCGAGCGCAGAGCTGAACGTGAGCACATGATATGTTGAGGGCAGCGAAGACGACTTTGCCTTTAAGCAACGATTTCATTTTGACACAAAAGCCATTTTTAATCGCAGAGACGTTTAAAAGCATATCGTGGCTTCGTGAGAACGACTCTCTCCAAGTGCACAGGCGGGCGCAGTATTTGTTGTGTCTGTTTCCTGCCTACTGAGACTACTGGTGAAACAGATGGCACAAGCCTGGGGAAGTGTACATAAGTTCTGCTCCAAATGCAGAGAGGGAGAGAAATAGTAAATTAAAAGTCTTATTTCAAAGCCTTGTGCCTCCTGCTACAACAAACAAAGCCAAATTATTGTGCCTGCCAACTAGATGTATGTGCAGCGCATCACGCTGATAGCAAAGGACAGTGATGTCTGACTGACTTTTGTTTTTTTGGAAATGCTGTGATGACGTACTAATGAGCTTCTAATAACCTGTGGTCTGGTTCCAGCACATAATCAGCTACGTTTAAAATAATGATATATGTAATTTTCTTTTTTTTCTCTCTGATGAGTCAACACAAGTGTTATAACTCAGCAGGGAGGCAGAGATGAAGAGGAAGGAAAATAAATGTTACATAATGCAAAAGGCCCAGTCCTTCAGCTCAATAACAAGGTGCTACGCTACATTACCCCCTAAACCTCCAACCTACTGGCGCCAAGTCTCACGGGGCCCACACACATTTGCGATACATTTATTTCAATACGGGACTTTCCAGATAACAAAGACCCTGAAGGTTGTTGACAGTCAGCCTGGAATGCACGTCTGTAGCGCCGTCGCAGACAGACTGCACATCTAAGCAGCATTTCCACAGGCGCTCTGTCAGCTGCACATCCAGATGTGCAAACAGTTAGATTAGTTAATGAGCTTAAAAGTGTTATTTTTATTTCATTCAAGCTTAGATTCAATTCATTTATTGGCCCCGGGTGGAACTAGAACCAGAATATAAATATACCACCAGAGGACGCGCTGATGCTGCCAATTAGGCTCATCTTAGTCAAATCAGCTGCTCACCTGAGCAGGTGTTACTGTACGCACAAGCAAACAGCAAGCAGTGTCTGACCATGCTGGGTTGTTCTGGCTGAATGATGATATTTGTTTGTATTTCTAAAGGAAGGCATATGGAAGAAAAGACTGCAGTGTTCAGTCTTACTGGGAAATGTGGACATTCCATACTGGTCTTTTCTTTAGAGGCACTTTGGCCAACACAGTCCTTGATCCTGCCTTTGTGTGCGTCCCTCTATGCACCAGTTTTACTTCTGTGTGTGCAGGCCAGACTTTGAAGAGTTCATCTTCGATCATATCATTTAAGAAAGAAATCACGACATAGAAGAGAAAAAGGCCGAAAACCAGTGCTGAATGACCGTGACCTTCAGACCTCCAGGTGCCAACGCAGACTCGACTCACTGTCTGACATTGGGGACGCTGTTGGAAACCAAATTATGCACAAAAACAACAGCAGCATGGCTCTGCTGTAAAATATGTTTATGCTGCAAAACTGTCTACAGTCCAGATCTGTCACCTATTAAAAATAATTGGCTTTGAAAATAGAAACAAATAGAAAAAAAGAGGGTTTAAATATTTTACAGCCTGAGAATAGAAAACGTGTCACTCTCTGAATTATAACACATTATAACCATGTTGTAATAAAGCACAGATTATGCAGCATAAATGATGTGCAGGTGTTTCCTGTGACAAATAATAACACCTGACCCCGCCTTCACTCCACAGGACTCTCTGACATCACCAGTAACACACATCCAACCAGGAAATGCTTCTGCTCGTTTCTTTGTACCTCTGTGGACCATCGATCCTCTCATTAATGATCAAATATGTAAACAAAGACAAAACACTCCGTCCAATCATTCTCCTCCTTTAAATTTACACATGCAGGTTTTGTAACTGTAAACATTGTTGGTAGGTACATAAAAAAGGAAATCCAGTTTTTAGTCTGAACTAATAACTTGTAGGTAAAATAAAAGTTCTGTGTGTTTGGCTGAGCTTTGTTATGAAATGTTGCTAAAGATGGAATTTTGCCTCTTGTGCAATCGATACACAAGACGTCAAGTGTTCAGGCAGATCATTGGCGGGAGGCCTGGGAATATTAGGAATATTACACATCTGAACACAGAAACAGGAAAACATCCAGTTCACGTCTGTAACAATTTTACAGCCGTACTGCAAACATAACTCCCAGGCATAGATAAAAAAATGTCAGGAACTGAGTAACTACATTACAGTCAGTAATATAACTACAAAATTAACACGTATTGAATCGTGGATCAGATTTTATTTCATCCCTTTTTCCCGTTTGATCACACGTTGTGTTCTAAGCTCTCTGTGGGCTGCTGATTAACGCTGTAGAAGAAGGCTTGGTAAGACGTGTCCTTCCTGTTGTTAAAGGGGAATAAGGAAGGAGCCCTCGAGAGAGCCGTCTTTGAACAGTTGCCTCAACACACTGAGATCAACGTCGGTGTGACCGGGTCGAGCCACGCTACGGCCATGAAACAGATTCTGTGACCATGTTTTTGAAGTCAGCCACTGACCCCTTTTATTGTCTTTTCCTCTGGGAGTCACTGTTCTATCACAGGACTCACTGCTCTGCATGTCCGCCACATTCACAAAGCTCCTCGTGGCAGCGCTACTGAGACCAGCCAAAAGTCCATGAAATCCTTTCCTGAAGGATTCACCAAGGATTAAAGTCCTAAGACGCTGCGTGCAAGCGTGTACCGCGAATGCAGAGGCTGAGAGGGAGCTGCACGATGACAGCCATTAGCACTTGAAGTATTTATAAAATACATTTGCAGAAAGTGAATTATGACTGTCCCACTTTATCACACATGCCAGCTAAGAGCAGATGCTGTGTCCTGAGACTGCCTTGACATTTAGACTTCCTTTTAACTGGGATGCACAAACTTGGAATGTGATTATTCGACTCTGGGCAGATACTAAATCTTTTCACTTTACCTTTCCCCACCCAGGATGTTACGCTGCCCTCGGAGCAAAGGCCTGACCACCAAAAACATTTGTTTCCACACTTACACATTTGGAGAAAAGCCTTTTTTGCTCAGTATTCTTCAGCCGTTGCTGAAGGCAGGCTGTTTTCACAGCTCCCTGAATAACTGTCATCATCTGTTCAATCCCGTGAGGCCTGCGGCTGATAGGATAAGCTGGTGCCTCCTTCTAGTCTCTAGGTATTGCAATCCAAGGCCACCTTCCTCTTCCTTCTCCCCACAGACTCTGAAGTTGCAGTGATTACATCTCTCTCGCTGAGCCAGAGGATGAAGGAAAGAGGCCATCAATGGCACTGAATTTTGTTGTATATTAGCTATTTTATGTGTTAAGATAACAGATTCCTCTGTGTAATGTTCGCTGCCCCCCCCCCGCCCAAAATAAACTACACAACTTCAAATATCCTCTGATTTTATTTTAACTTGGTAAACATCGTCCGATATTGCGGGGCTTGGTTCCCAGGTTATTGCAGTCTCTGCTGTCGTTTCAGAAGGCAGGGCACTTTCCAGTCGTGTGTCTTTGTTTGTAAGGCAAAGCTGATCTAATCCGGATTCTATCAACGGATAATCCACTGTAATGAGCCACGCAAAATTCCTTAGATGAATATGCAAGGTCTTATTTCTGCAAGGTAAAGCAAACAAAAAGTGCCAGCACCAACTGAAAACATAATTGATTGTCTTTCTAGAGCACAAGCCTCGGCCCATGGTCACAGTGTAGAAACTATGTTGTATCTGTCATATTTAAACCTTTGTCACACAGGGATCATGTGGCAGAGCAGCCAATCACACAGGTTATCAAACGTCTGCTGGGAGCATCCAGCGGGGCCCAGTGTGCCTTTTTTACATGAAGTAAAACTCATCAGTGCTCACTGGGTTTTCAGATTAAAATCTATTGTAATGTAAAACACTTTGAAAGTTTTGTGCTGTTTTGCTCATTAAATGGATGAAGCAGGTACTGAGTGAGGCCTTACTCAGTGGGGCTGCCATGATTAGTCGAGCAGTCATGATTATGTCGACTAATTTAATAGTCGACGCGTCGTTTGAAGCTTTGAAAGATCCTGAAAGACTCAGGAATAATCAGTAGGATTTAAGAGTGTAATAACGGGCTGAAACAGAAGGTGGCAGCAATGCATGTACAAGGATGCCAGCTGCCGTTAAACCCCGAAGAAGAAGAAGCTGTCTCCAAATCATTAATTCAGGGGCTGCATCCTCCTGAGGCCACACTTGTAGGCCGATTACATCACAGCGACGCGATGAAGGCTGTCCGAATTCGAAGACTCCTCCAAATGAGGCCGAAAATCTTTCCCCCTTTTCCCCAGATCTGAAGGACGGGTCGGGTGTATCCTTCGTGGCCCAACCTATCCCAGGATTCATAGCGCGGCCCAGCCAGTTCCACTTTCCAACAATGGCGACAGCTACTTAGTTTTAATATTACTCTTCTTGCTCTTTCTGGGTCGCAAAATAAACTTTTAACATATTTTCAGGCGAGAATGTGGCTGTGCAAACTTGATAGCAAGGAGCAGACGGCTGAGTTTATTAAACTCCACCGAGGCAATCTGCAAATTTCATTAAAAGTTTATTAAACTATCATCTTGTCTTTATTTTTAGTCAGCACATACCTGAAACACTTTAAGCTGTAAGCTATTGATCGTTATATATGAGCAGACGCATGCTGGTGCAATAAGCTGCATGTTTTACGTCCAGTGGATGCATGATCTGATTAGTCGACTAATCGTTGACCAGTCAACTATTAAAATCATCGTTTGTGGCAGCTCTAGTTGGCAGCTTGTTCAGCTTTGTTGATGTAAAATATTTTGTTCCCCGTCTTGTCCAATCACATGTTGCATTGAATCACGACAGAGGCATGATTACAGGAGAGTCTCTCATTTACCCACCATTCACTCGCCGACTCCTGTCATGAGCTTCCTTCCTTTTAGGGACGTATACATCCAATCCCGGTTATTTTCCAGACAATTGCACTCACAGCCCAACCACACACGGCTCGCTGGGCCTCACCGGCCGTCATCAACAACGAAAGCATCTTTCAAATCACGAGGCAAGCGAAAGAACGAAAAGAGCTAACGTATGTGGTGAGGGAAGGGAACAGTCTATAGTTTCTGTGGCAATCAAAGCTTCACGCTCTCCTGCACAACTGTTTGTGGGAATAATGGTGGTGATGTGTTTAGAAAAAGGCAATAAGCCAAGTCTGAGATATTAAAGGTTGACTTATATATGTAGCACAGAAAAACCCCACAGCAATCCACTTTATCAACAACGATTCCACGGTGAAAAGAGACAGCAGTAAATGTCATGCTATCTGCTTTTGCTTTTTCTATCTTGAGAAAGACAATCCATCCTACGAGGTCCCGTCTATACTTTCTGATCATGTCTAATGTCACAGGGCTGTTGCTTTATCTCAGCATGCACAGAGGTGGGGGAGTTTCTCCAGCAGACCACATCTCTGTTGCATACGCACTGTTGTACATTAGCGAGCACGCATACAGCTGAGAACATCTGCTAAGTGTAATTATTTAATTTAGACGCACGTAATCAGGTCCTTCATCTTCCTCTGCAACAAGCAGAGCCAGCCACGAGAAGCCTGCATGACACATGACCTCTTGCAGGCGAGGGCATAAATAATTGTTGCGCGCTGTGGACAATTTATGCACAGATGTCACTGCCAAAACTATAAAGTCCTAATTATGCCCGATAACTCACACTGATGAGGAACCTGGGCTGAATGTTAATAATTTAGTTGTGCTACCTTTTTCAGCTGCGTTACAGTGACAGCGTCGCGGTAATTTACAAAGACCCATGCATGTCACCGTACTGCGAACGTGCTGCTCGTTTCTTTATTAAAGATAATACATGTTTGTAAATAACAATGCCCCAGAGATTATACATAAACCAATCAGATGTGAAAGATAAATGAAGGTTTGCACGACTGTGCTGGGATGGGAAAAGCTGATTCTTCATATCCGTTTGCATGCAGCACTTGCAATAATCCCACCAAGTAATTGCTTTGTGATCCCTGCATGTGCTAAAAATGTTTTGGTTTTAAACTAGATCAGACACATCTCCATTAGCTCTTAAAAAAATCATATTCCAGATAAGTTTATTGGACTGTCATCTCTGTAAACAGAGATCATTTCATTTAATCATAACACACTAAAGACGGTGAGTAATCACAGCAGTGCGCCAAGCACTCGCATATCTGCAAGACAAATGAATTTCTACAGTCACTATTTAACTGAATTTAAAGGGGACGAGCATTTCTGGTGATGTGTCGTGTTAATTTAAAAAGTACTGGTCCCACAGAAGATATCTCCAACTATCCCACTGTTGCGTGCTGAGAGAATGGCATGATATATTAGGTAAGAATTAAGGTACACCGTGGACACGTCACCAGTTTATCACAGCCTAACACAGAAAAGCAAAACTCAGGCTCACACCTGTGATCAGTGCTGCCACATCACATGCAGCTAGCAAGACTGTTAGCTGCAGCAGGAAACCACAGAATCCAGAGGAAATCCCAAAGACGCAGAAATCCAAGGAGGCACAGAGTCAATCAGCAGCTGTCAGCTCAGTTTATCTCAGTCACATCACAATGAGTCAAAGTGTCCAAATGTGACTGTAAATGCTGCATGCATACTTTCACAACCCGTAGCAGACATCCACACTCGGATTCATCTGGATTCAAATCATAGATTTAAATCACATATTTAAATTTTTTTCCTTTCATATGTTTAAATTATGTTTTTTCTATTTTACATATTCAAAATATGTGTATTTTTTTACTTTTTGCATATTTAAATGATATTTTTGTTTCCATAAGTTTCGTCAGAATCACCAAAGCTGCTGTTCTGCATGAAGGAGGAAACCACAGACACAGAAAACAAATAAATAAAAACAACGTAACCTTTTAGGGTAAAACATAGATAATGTTGTGTGCTGGGTGTTAGTATGAGTCTGTATTCTGCAAACATGAGACTTTGTATCAAATGAGGAATTATGGCAGAATTTCATATGGCAGGTTTTTGTGCACCAGTAAGAAATGGATGGAATGAGAAACTTACACACGTGATCAGTTTCGTCGGACTCATCGGGGCAGTCGGGCTCGCCGTCACAAAGCCAGTCCTCGGGGACGCAGGTGTCGTGGTTGTGACAGTGAAATTCCCCTACGTCACACAAGATGTCTGGATGGCGTGAGCAGAGGGGTGGAGAAGGAGACAGAAAAGATGCAGCATGAGGTGATGGTACTGAGCAAACACATGCATGAGCGCATGTTTCGGCAGAAAACATGCGCTGGGTGTACACTACAACAGGAGTGAATGGAGACGACGTGACTTCTGTCACTTTCAATGCAAATGCTTGTGTGCAGAGGTGTTGTTGTACGCATCATCAATGCAGGAAGTCGGGAGGAACACAGATCACATTTCCGAGAGTATACAGAGTGTATGCACATCTTCGCTTACAATCAGCAGAGAGCTGTCCTTAAGTCAGCGGCACGTCTTCTGCAGACCGCAGTTCTTTATCAGAACAGGAGGCCACACATTTCTGTACAGGAAAAACATGGCGCTGCCCAGACGTTGTAGTTTTGACAGCTACTCTGTTCTAACAAAGACGCGATGTCCTTCGTGACTTGGAAAACTATTACAACGCAACTCGACAAGTTTGTTCTTATCTTTTTGCCTTCTCGGTATTGTGCTTTCACTTGATGGTGGAACAGGGGAGTTCAGTGAAAGCCCAGTCAACTAAAACGTCATCATAGCCTTTCAATATAGCGAGCATCTATCAAAGCGTTGACATGTTTCCTGCCGGTAGATGTCACAGACTCAGTTCGATCACACTGCAGAATGACACCAGCTTTCGCTAAAGATTTGACACCACAATATGACCTGCCGTTACTTCCCCTCAGCACAGAGCGAAAGCAGCAATTTGTTTCAAAGCTTAACCCACAGACAATCAGACGGGCTCTAACTCCCCCTCCTGCTCGCTCGCTCCATCTTTTTCCCAGTGTGTTCCTAACCCATTAGTGGTGGGAGTGAAGCAAGTGGGGATCAGGTCTGCAGCGTTTCAACAGTGGGAGTGATAATTCAACACACCGCTGCTCCCTGCCCCCGGCACCCTCCGGCAAATGCACCACCCAGGGACAAATCTGAAAAGGTCAAACATCTCATCCATTCCGCTCCTTGTATTCCCACCGATGCAACATATTTCAAATCTTACAATTTAAATCAAGGCCTTTTTTTTTTAAATATGCAAAGTCCTTTTCTCAACTTTTAAAGGGGAACATTTTTTAAATTACACATGAAAGTGCTCAAAACTTTAAAGAAAACTAATAATTAAGATTCAGGTAAAAAGGTAAGTCCAGGCAGCACCTCGTCTTTATTTGTCCTTCTGAGCCCAACATTTCTCAAAACTTCGTTACAGCAGCACAAATAATTTCCACGTACGCCACAGTGTCACTGGCAGTTAAATGAGCTTCTCTCAACATCATCAAACAAATTACATATTAGAGTCTTGGATGAACCACAGTTACACACACTTCCTGGTTTCTTTGGTTTTTCTTTTTCTCTCTTACATTTTCAGATCATCAAACAATTTTAAAAATAGAGATAAGTCGTGTAAATACAAAAAGTAGTTTATAAAATGACAGTTTCATGTATTAAGAGAAGAAAGCAGTGGTGTGCAATACTGATTACTCTGGCATCGATCCGATACCAAGTGCCAGTATCACCGATATCGATACTTTTCATTGAATTGCTAAATCTCAATTCATTTTCATGACCTTAAGTGTTTTTTATGATGTTTCCTTTTTATCATTAAATAGTTAAAACCCAGGACATAATTAGGACAAAGTTTATAATTAAATAGAAAATGCTTTATTATCCACTGATTCTTTTAAAAAGCAGCTGAAGACATTTTTATACAGGCAAGCTTTTAATTAATTTGTTTTTATGTTGTATTTTACTGTTTTACATTGTTATTTGTTGTATTTACATTCTTTTCATTTTTCATTTTTTTGTTGTAAAGCACTTTGTGATTGTATCTGTGAAACGCGTTATATAAATACATTTTACTAAATAAAAAGCAAACCAGTAAACGATTTAAAACAAACAAGTACTGTTGAGAAACTATAATACAAAAAATACATTTAAAATTCTCAACAACAAAAACAACAAAATAAAAATAATATGTAAACAACTTTAACCCCCCCAAAGCGTCTAAGTCACGTGACGGCGCAACATCTAAACACAAAGGGTGAGGGGGGGCAAAGCGTGGCTGCTCTGCGCCCACACAGGAGCGGCGAGTCCGGCGGCCTGGCTGTTTCGTCTTTGCCGAAGCCACAGCATTGCAAACAAGAGCAGAACTTAAAGTAAAGAATCGATCTCACCAGGCTGGTATCGATCCGATACCGATGCCGACTTGGTATCAATACAATCGATATTTGGATCGATCCGCCCACCACTAGACAGCAGTGTGTAACTTCCTGTCAGCTGTGCTACAGTCCTGCCTGTATGGATCTGGCCTTTTCTAACCACTGGTAGGGTTTCTTTAGCTGCCATGTTGTGCGACTTCCTTCAAATTGGGCTCCAGTGCTGTTTTCCACAGTCCCACTGACTTGGTGATGAGCATTATTAGCACACTCTTAGTCTGGAGCAGGATCCGTGCATGAGGCAGTGAGTCGTAGGCTTTCTTGTAGTGAATCCAGGCCTGGTCTTAGAGTCCTGCTGTACTGCTCTACCAACCACCGGCTGGTGCTTTGGCTCTCTGGTGTTAGCTTTAGCTTTCTGAGCTGTGCTCATGTATTGACTCGTGCATACTCAGTCATGGAGTGCCGTTAGCTTCTTTAGCCAGCAGCTGTGGATAATGTTAGACGTTAGATCCAGCTCTTCATTCTGCAGACTCGCTGTTGGATGTCTGCCTTTGTGAGGATGACTAGTTCTTGTTCTGGGGAGTCGCTGTGTTCTGCTCTTAGGTCCACCAGTCACTTGGTACTGGTGGTGTGTCACACCTCTTTCTCCCAGTTCTTCCAGCACTGTTCAGCTCTCGGTGATCTACCCCGGTGCTATTCCTCTTCCCTACTATTCCCACCTGCACTCTGGATGGTTTGTAGAGCAGGTCATTTATTCCCTGCTCCTGTGACATATCTCTTAGGCCTAGTGGTCAGAACTGTGAGCCTTTGTTCACCCTTCAGGACATTTTGTACCTTTTTTCCATCCACGCTGCGTCTCCCAAGGCCCCCATTTATGACCTCAGTTAACCAATTAACTGACTGGCTTCTCAGATTTGGGCTTCCAGTCTTCTTCTCCACAGGGAGCTTCCTCTACATGCATTCTTGATCTTATACACAGCTGCTTCTAGGATTATTTAACAGTGGCATGTATGAGCTCATTGGTTTCAGTGCACTGGAAAAAGAAAAACACTATATAAAAGCTAAGTATTGCAACTACATTATTTACATAAAATAGTAAAGCATCAATAAGCACATGCTGGGATTGAGGTTGGCAGTGACACGCTCACTTTGCCGAAGTCTCTAAGAGGATGTCTCCTACGCCTTCAGAGCTGAATTGATTACTCCTAAAAAGCAGAGGGCTGGTGACAGAAGGGCCATTTCCTCAGCTAGTGATGGAAACCATGAAAGAAACTGTCCCTGGACCTCAGAGCAACCCAGTTACCCACTGATGTTCTACCTCCTTTCATGCCACTTCATCTTCAAAGCTAAGGGGCCAAATATGAGCAAAGCAAATGACCTCTTATGTCAATTCATCTTTCCCCTCTGCTTTTCAAAACAGGCTCTCCTTGACAGGCTGCTCCGTCCCTGCAGCTGTTAGGGGACAACAGGGGGACGAACGCACGACTGAAGGAAAGTAACTGCTCCACTTTTCTTTTGTTCCTCTTCTGTTCTGAAGATTGTTGTATTTTCATAAGACGCTGGTGCCGTAACACACACACGCACACACGCACACGCACACACACACACACACACACACACACACACATCACAGGAGTGATGGTTGCAAGAGAACAAAATTAGAGCAAGAAAGACATTTTACAAAGGTGAGCTCCACCTTGTGCACGTGAAGCACACAGCCGTACGAGCTGCATTACCGTAGCAGTGGGAAACACAGCCCGGCACTCGGACGGGCACATTATTCCGAGCATCATTCCAGACACCAGCAGCCACACTGGCACAACACTGTGGCTCATTAAAGTCATTGAGCCTTTGAAATGTGCCAGATTTTCAGAGGAAGAAAGAGTTATTAAGAGGCAGGCAGACAGGGAAGATGGTTTGCAAACCTACCCAAGCAAGACCAGCCAGCAGTCTTTTGTAGTATATACCCTGTATTTGGATCATTTTCTTTTCCTTTTTGTATGTAAGAATTCTGGAGTGTTGAGCCAATTATTCTGCCTGAAATAGTGTAGCATGAGCGCTCAGACATCACAACATATTTCTTCACCCTGCATGTTGCAATAAGGCATCCACTGTCCTGTTTGCTCTCTCCCATTAAATTCAGACTTACACAAGAGCTGAGGCCTCTGTAAATCTTTCTAAACAATATTATACTCCAATGAGGTAAACTACAAACTGCTAAGACCTTATAATCCCCTCAGTTGCATCAGACACACAGTTCAAAATATGGTACACTGGATAAGTCTTAAGCCAGAGGCCTGTTCAACCAAACCTGTGTTATAAAAGCAGCAGTGCAGCACCAGACTGCAAAAGGTGCATTTAACAGCAGCTTTGCTGAAACAGAAAGAGCTGATCTGAGAATATTTATTAGTCAAGAGGCTGCTTCTTAAATAAGCTGCTTGCAGCTCATCCGACTTACTCGGTGCTACATTCAGCAGGACGCTGTGGGAATGTGACAGGACCAGAGGTGGGTAGAGTAACAGTAGCACTACTTCAACCAGTTTTACTCAAGTAAGAGTAAAAAAGGCTACTTGAGTACTGAGTAACTGATCATAACATCTGATTTAAGGTTTAAAAAAGAGATAATCAGACAGAAATATAAAGTTTAGTGCAAATTTTGGTATTTGAAAGACTGAAAAGAAAAAGAATACTACATATAAATAACATGATTATAAATAATAATGTAGGTAATAGGCACATATATGGGTATACACATATTAGAACAGGGTGAAGTACTTCCAGTGACATATATGGTGTTACTTCTCCAAATGGCCCAAAAGGCTCAGCAGATAGAAAAAGATTAAAGTCTCACTTTGACATAAACTGCATGTTTGTGTCTGTGTCTCCATTTTTGGTTAAAACGTGTTTATTCTTCATTCACTGAAGTTACTCACTCTGAGTAAAGTAGCCAGAAGAGTAGTAGTAGAGTTACTTCATAATAATTTTACTCAAGTAAAAGTGAAAAGTATAGTCTATTGTCATTGCACAGTCATATATAGTACAAGAGTACAATGACATTGGAACCAATGAAATTACTCCCAAAAGTAATTTTTTTCCACACATTTATTCAAGTAAATGTAACTGAGTAAATGTAATTAGTTACTCCCCCCCCTGGACAGGACAGGGTAGTGCAATGGGCCCATGCTATATTTAAGGTGGTCGAGGTCATCGAGCAGCCAGAGAGAAGCAAACATGTCAGTGACACGTGCAGACATGCTGGCGTGCACGAACATGAGCGTGTGGAAGATTCTGCTCAAACTCATCAGAAGGTCAAAAACAAACAAGAGGCTTTTTAATGACCACTGATCCTGTGAGTGCTGTTAATAAGAGTGAGAGGAATAAGTACAAAGAGCTGAGTGACTCTGACACCAAACCACGACGGCTCTCAGTCAGCAGCACAAGTACACAGACTCTGTGCGACATAAGAGCCACGTCTGCTTCCAGAGCAGCCTTCATATCCACAACTTCACAAAAGCGATTAGTGTAACTGCTCTCGACAAACAGCAAAATCAGCACCGACGACTCACATTAGACAAATTTGGAGTCAGTGATAGAGTTACTGAATGAAGATGTGCTGACTGAGATATTTCTGTGCTTTATGTTTTGTTGTCTTATTTTAAAGAAATAGCAAATCTTTGGAGGGATAACAAAGTCAGGCTAGTTACCAGATAGCTACAGAAATATCATGAAATTTTAAAAAGGGGAAGCGTCAGTGAGCAGAGAATATTCCATCTTACATCACCAAAAACTGAACGCCTGTCTGAGGAAGAAAAACACGACTCTTTTAGACTTATCTATACTAAAAGCACAGGACTAGAAAGAGAGGAGAGCCTGAGCCTACGCAGTCGAGGCTCTGACCTGGAAACAGTATTCTCAGAAGGTCGATACGTCAGCACTTAACGAGCAGGTAGTGCTCTGTGGAGGGACGAGCCATGAAATGGTGACAGGGTGAAGGTGAACGCACTGACACGGGTTTGATCTGCAGTGGGCTGAACTCACAACCGGAAAAGGTCTCGCAAAGTTCGTGCTGATGTGCTCAGAGTCCACAGACGCGCACATACATCGGTGATCTCAAACGTCTCACAGCGTCAGAGTCCACTTGGCATCCCGGCCAGCTGCAGGTCACATGCATTATGGATGAGTGTGGGGCTGTGAGCCAAACCAAGCAGGTTATTAAGTATAACAACAGTATAATGCGGTCTCTCCCTTAATCTTCATATCTTTAATCTGCCAAAAGATGCAAAGTAGTGCGATGCATCTCAATGATGCCTCACACCTGCATAATGAATCTTTATTACAAGCGTATCTCTAGAAGTGACATACGCCATGTGCTATTTAGACTTAAATGCCATCCGCGTCAAATCTGATCAGCATATGAGGACGAGAGAGTGCCGTGACTCTGCTCGCTGATGAGCGATTGCAGAATGTCACAGCACTCCTGGACGCACGCCCGCACGTTTACGGGCACGTCCGATCCGCTGCCCTAAATCTCTTTCTTCTCGACTCCAGAAGTTTTTTTTTCCAAGCCAGCTCGAGACAGAGCTTTGTTTGAGACGGGAGGGGAGAAAATAATAATGTACTACGAGAGATAAGCAATTATGTTTACAGAATCTAAAATACGACATAACTGTCTCCAGGAAACAGCAGATTGTACCCGCGGCCATGCCCTGTGGCGATGCTGAGCAGCTCTGCATTCTCGCCATGAAGCCGGTGAGAAATCAATGCTGTAGGCTTTGGGGCCTTCATTAGACACCGCCTGACCTTCACTACAGAGAGAGGTCACTTTTATTTTCGCAACAACAGCAGGGGCATGTCAACAAATTATTAAAAGGCAGCACTGTATGAAAAGTTTCAGAAGACAATGGTGGAATGGCCTCCTGCTCCTTGGCACAAATCCCTGCACCAGTAAACAATGAATGATTCATGAGAGCGATCTTAAGCTGCGATCCTACCCTTTTATCCCACCGCAGAGGATGCATTTATGAAGAAACAACTATATTACAAGAATTATGTGAACAATGCATGAATGATGTCAATATCTGACATGTTATCTGATACGTTACAACTTCAATAACATTAAGAGTGCGCAAGGGAAATGAATCCCGATAACAATCATTACTGTTCATATTATCACAGTTATTAAAAGATTCACAACATATTAAAACAGCTCTCGAAACATTCTGATTTCCTTTGTGGGGTTTTGATGAGTTTATTGTCTTGTTGCACAAACATTTGCAAACAGTTAGGTGAAGTTAAAGTAACTGAATCCTCGCAAATATTAAGGTGAGCGAGGTGATTTATAGCTGTAATTTATCAGACTGTGACGGGTCTGTGCTGGTCTCGCCAACAACAATCAGAATGAATTCACCTGATGCTGAGGTGCAGGGATTTATTGGTCTGATTTTGGGGGATTTCTTTTATTTCCTGAAATTCTCTCAAACCCATTTTATTGATTTATTTATTTAAGATGAGCATGTTAAAGCTTTTACTCGGGTTAGCCACCGCACCGTGCTTTCTTATGACAAGATGTGAATGTTATGCAATGTCTTATAATTGCCTGTAAAGATTTTACAGTAAATGTCTCCGATTTGAACGAGAACCAAGCTCTTCACACCTGATCTGACTGAGGTGTCAGGTGAATGTGTAGCTCTTAATTGGATCAGATGTGCAGCCGTCTGCAGGATGTCTACAGCGCAAAACATGCAAGCTAAGTGGGTCTTGAGGACTGGGCTAATTAACAGTAGTGGAAAGGAAACGCTTAGCAGATGGATCAGCGTGGCAGTGCACCCACATGACAGCCAGAAGTAATCTTTTGAAATTTAAGAGCTTAAAGGATTATTAATGTCGTTTTCTGTCACCCTGGCTCTTGTTTCGTGAGCGGCGACCACAGCGGTGGTCAAAAAGTTACAAAAATCAGAGTTCCTGTGTAGCTCCGCTGCTTAATGACAAAGACGGGCAACTTAAAGCGTGATCAAAGTCCGTGTTGACGACACAGAGACGTACGCCGCTGCTGTTACACGTGTTTAAACAGCAACGTTACTGCTGTGACTGTCACTTTGATTCTTCTCTCACATTGCTAAAAGCCACCTTGTTTACCCTGCTGGCTGCCTTGTTGTCCTGACTGACAGCGTCTGACTTGCTGTGCTTGTTGGTACAATATACATGTGTCAAAAATGTATGTATGAATTTAAATTCAAACATCAGAAACATATAGCAGATATTTCCAGTATTTTGACTGCACTTCACTCTACTGCAAGGAACTTATAAATAGCACTCTGTGACTCTACCTCGGAGAATATCCGATGATTTTCATCACCTGAGCTGACAGACTTTTGAAATCTGTGATGCCAGTCGAGAAACCGGGGCATTAAAAAAATCCACATTGCTGTCTGTAAATACAACTGACTTATTGACATGAACAGCCTTATTTTGCTAGAATAACATGTTTACATTATGGTTAATAAATGCATTAGCACATTAAACTTTTCAATAAAAACATAGACAGTTTAGTAAAACCTGCCAACTGCATATCTAGAATATGAATTCAGACCTCATATTTGTCATGTCAGCTGTGAGCACATCCACTTTACTCACAGGGGTCAAAATGCAGCAGTTTGAAACCAAAGTGTCAAAATAATGTTCTTGTTCTAAACTATACATCGAGATCATCTCCACATGGAAGAGCTTTGTTGGCTTTTTCAGATGCAAATTAATTCCAAAGACCGTTGAAGAGGTGCTGATTTAAGCTGTTAGGTGTATTATTAACCTAATAATACTCTGTTATTAACCTCTGTCTCTCTTCCACAGCATGTCTTTATCCTGTTTTCCTTCTCTCACCCCAACCAATCACAGCAGATGGCCCCGCCCCTCCCTGAGTCTGGTTCTGCTGGAGGTTTCTTCCTGTTAAAAGGGAGTTTTTCCTTCCCACTGTCGCCAAAGTGCTTGCTCATAGGGGGTCATATGATTGTTGGGTTTTTCTCTGTATGTATTATTGTGCGATCTACTGTACAATATAAAGCGCCTTGAGGCGACTGTTGTTATGATTTGGCGCTATATAAATAAAATTGAATTGAATTGAATTGAATTAACTCAGTGTGAGGCCAGATTTCCTTTAACCTCCTAGGACCTGCCGTCAACATATGTGGACATCACATTTTGGGTTATTTAGACCACAAAACTCAATTTTGCTCTACATGGGCCTGATATCCACTTACGAGGACATTATACTGCTACTGTTCTATCAAAGTTTTAAATGAATATCCTCATATGTGGCTCTTATTTTTCTTAAAAACAAAAATAAGGTAAAAAAAAAAAATCTGGAAATTCTTTGTATTAAAAACTTTTTGCTTCTTAGTTTGTCCAAATGAAATCAGTAAGAGTGTGAGGATGGTGTGTGAGGATGGTGTGAATAGCAGGGTAAGAAATGAAGATGAGCTTAGAGCTGTACAGTCAAGCTCTTATAAATGGGCTGTAACCTACGTATGTGAATTTCATTTGCATGAGAATGTGTCATTATACTGCCAATAATAGAAAAGTACAACCCCCCAAAGCCGCTCCTCGCTTGGCCCCCTTTCTGTGCTCCATCCAAGGTCACCTAATCACCCTGTTCCTTCAAAGACCTCTATCTTAACCAGCTGCAGTGTGGGAGATTTATGCCCCACTCCATGTCATGATTACCAATCAGGTGGAGTAATAGCTGCTTAAGTAGACGGGGTTTTTGTCATCACTGAGGGGTGAAGTGCCAGTCAAGGTTTCCAGTGCGAGGCAGTGGGCATGTCAGTGCCTTGGGTGTAGCCTCCAGATTAAACAGCATTATCAGAGTGGAGTGAAGCCGTTATGGTGAGGGATCACATCCTCCCGGCCTCCTCACGGTGCAAAGAGACGGCCGTTATATAACAACTCCATACTCGAATTCAATTCAAAATCACCTCGTAAAAAAACAACACAAAAACAGTATGTTTGCATTCTTTATTTCAGCTGTAAAGTTAGAAAAGATAAAAGAATGAGTGACTGAATTAAGATTTTATATATATTTACATTTTGATTCTCCTCTAACACTGAACGAGTCTAAATATGGCATCCATCCTGCTGTGGGCACATTGTTTACAGTTAAAGCATGTGAGATAAATGACTGACGGAGGGATTTTCTTAAAGACTGACGTCCCATCTGCTGTTTTCAGTTTATCCAACAGACTTTTTCCAACAGACACCTGATAGACAGAGAAGAAGTCATTCTTCTTACACTACTACTAAAAAAATATTTATTATTTAAAGAATCCTCTAAAAAAGGTCATGTATCACAAGACTGCAACTGGACTTTGGACTTTCTTCCTGTGCCACAAAGGGCCAAAGACATGTGTGTTAAATTACTTGGGTGTGAATGAGAAACCCACACAGCCATATGTGGCACAAGTGACTAAGAATAATAATAAGAGTCATGTGTAGCAATTATGTTGTTCCATAGTATCAAATATTAGTTACATTTTAACCTATTAAGTGGCCATAGCCAAAATTGATTATTTAATGTGAAGCCAAAATCAGCAACAATGGTTCTACAGTTTATATGGTGTAAAAGAACCCATGTCACTTGGCTAATGTGACATTTCTGTCTCATTGCTCGCCACTGGACCATAGAAACATGTGATTAAGATGGACTTGCCCTTTATTTAAGGTTTTCCACTTTAGTTATCAGTGAATTCTGCAAAGCTGCACAGCTGGGAGTCAGCTTACGCAGATCTGATTAGCCTCGTTCCAACATGTCCCTTCCAATGTTACTCACAACACAAACTGGCCTTATACGCCATGATAGTGGTGTGATCGTTTTACTGGGATATGAACCAAGAGCTAAAGAAAATGCTTCCCGGGAGTATTGCTCTGTTCATGCATAAAGCTCTTTTTTTAAAGAAATGTACAGTATCATCGATCTATCCAAAAAAAAATCTACTGATGTTGCTTTCATTCGGTTTAGCTTCATCTATCACTACGGCCGTCCTCCTCTGCTTGTACAACACCACTATAAATACAGTTAATGTGCTTTGTTGATGTATTCGACACAGGAAAAATGGGCAAGCTTAAGGATATTGGCAAGTTCAAAACTACAGCTCTTGTGGGGAGTTCCCAGTCTGCAGCGGTAAGACTCTACAAAAACTGGTCCAAGGAAGGAACGAGGAAAACCAGCGACAGGGTCACGGATGGCCAAGACTCACCGATGCACATGGACAGTGAAGGCCGTGTGGTCTGATCCAACAGACGAGTTGCTGTAGCTCAGATTCCAGAAAAAGTTCATGCTGGTTCTGGTAGAAAGATGAAGAATGGCAGTTTGTTGTGTACGGAGCTCCATCAGTCAAGGTGCTATGCTAATGCTCTGCTGGGAAACCTTGGGTCCTGCCATCCATGTGGAAGTTTATTGACAGGGACCACTGCCACCTAAGCATGTTGCAGAGCACATACACCGTGCTCCCTCTTTCAGCAGGATAACGCACCCTGCCACAAATCAGGAAAGATTCTGGAACAGTTTGAGGATCATAGCAACCAGTTTGAGTTTGAGGTGCCGACTTGGCCTCCAGATTCCCCAGATTTCAATCCAATCGAGCATTTGTGGGATGTGTTGGACAAGCAAATCTAATACATGGAGGCTCCACCTCACAGCTTACAGGACCTAAGGATCTGTTGCTAAGATGTTGATGAAGAAACCACAGCACATCTTTAGGCGTGTAGTGGAGTCCACTACTCTATATTACACAAAAGAAAGGAAATGGAAGAATGCATGTGCAGTATGGTTTAAATAAAGGTTAGCTTAAATACGTATGGTTTACTGAGTCACTTTAGGGTTCATGATGTACTGTGTTTATCATCTTCTGCTATGACTCAACACATTTAGTGAATCACAGAGTTTTACAGCAAAATTCACTTTTTTTCTTGCTGTTGCCATCTTCATACAACAGAGCCAAGAAATAAAATATTTAATTGTAACTTCTAACAGCCATAAAAGTCAAACACACAGTACATATGAGCAAGGCTGTTATTATTGCAGTACATCCTGTAACCTTTACAATAGAAGCATTTCAATAACTTGTTAATTTCTTTTGACTCTCTGTTATTATATTGCTAATACTAATGCACATATATGTGGTTTAGTATCTGTAATGAGTGTGAGGAAATGATAAGAAATACATATTACATGTTAAACAAAGCGGGGAACAACACTGAGTGCTTCTCACATCCCAGCCTCAAGCAAAAACCAATCTGCCTCCATTAATATTTCCTAAAAGAGACAAAAATCTCAGTTCCTTTCCAAAGCTGTAGGACAGGAAGAGCAGCCTTTTGCCCTGCAGATATGTAGTGTGATGTGTATTATAGGCTTGTATGAAAGGCCCTGCAGAGTCTTGAATGAACCAAAAAAGCAAAGATAAAACAGCATTTGTGGTTTTGTAAACTGTGACCACTCGTTGGCCTTTTCCAGTATTTTTACTTTTTTTTATGCAAACCATTTCCATCGTCATACATATTTATGTGAAGCTAATGTCAGGATTTACACACTCGGTGCAACAATTTTATCACATATGCCCATTATTTTTGAAGGGCCCTGGTTATGCGCACGTTTCCAGGGTAAAATAAATCTGATATGATCTGAAGCGCAAAACAAGACGGACGCAGGACAATGGACCGGTGGACCTGAAGGGTGCGTTTGCCCTTTAACTTTGCATAAAGGTCACATTTTAAAATGGAAATAATTTTTCAAGGAGGGTCTCTGAATATCACAGCTTTGGGGATTTTATGTTGGTCTACTGCAGGCAGAAACTTGGCAACTGGGCGGTGAGATGTAAGAAGAGAATATTTTCAGTTTTCATTCAGCTTTACGCAAAATCATTTTAAAAAATGCTGTTTTTAGATATTTACAGTTAGATATCACCATGCTGCTGTCAGATGGTAGTTTTATTTATATAGCACCAAATCACAACAGTCACCCACTGAGCTTTGTATTGTAAGGTAACGAGCCTACAGTAATACAGCCCCAACTACAATTAGTTCTCAATTTCCATTTTAATGTAAAACCTATAAAGTCCTTCTTGAAAGGACGCTCCTGCTGGCTCGTTATTTATCTGCCCCTTAAGCCTTAATTACATTTGCACCAACTGTAAGAAGTACTAACAATGTGTGCAGTACACAGATACTTAAGCCAACTTTACACATGCAAAGTATTGCAGCATCGCTGTAGTCATATTTTTCCATGCTTATTTCAGAAACAACAATTACACAAACAAAACTCAGACAAAAACACTTGCTGTGACGTTATTAGACGTGCATTTTTTTATCTTATCCATCTCAGAGGACGGGGATTAAAGGATCAAAGTATTTGAGACATAAACTATTGAAACCTCTCCACAAACACCAACTGAGCCCCAGTCTTCTCTGAATGCAACTGAAATGAAAGAGATTGTCCGTATTGATGCAGCTGTTGGCAGTTATGACTAAAATCCATCAGAGAAGTCGATCAGGTCGGCCTCTTTGGGGCATGAAAGTGAGTCAACAGAGGGAGGATCAGATCTACTTTATTGCCTGATTAAAATCAATTTGGTGTGTCCGATGCTGAAGGTGGAGGGATGGAAAAGTGTTAAGCGTCTCCTCCTCCCCCACTATCGAGTGATTATAATGTGAGCGTGAAAGCTCGCTGCTAAACCTCCGTGACTTCAGGTGGCACAGGGAAAATGGGAAAAAGGTCATCAGATGTGCCCCGTCATGCAAAACAGACGGACGCCACTAAAAGGTTACCAGACGCCTTTTTTTGATGTGTCGTGGTAAAAATCGTTTCTGTATTAGAACAAATAGCCCTCAGTTTGCCTTCTGCACGCAGGCACAACTTCACTCGATCCACTTTCACTCACTCATCGTGAACAATAACACGGCATGCAAGCAGTTTCACAGATTTATCACTACTGGTCTGTAAAAATGTGACCACAAACTAACAGCACACCAATAAGCATAAATACTCAGTCAATCGTTAAGCCTTTGACTTTTTCACATATTCTTTCAGGTCAAATTAAGTGAGAAAATAAGAGTTCAGCAGTCCCACCCAAAACTGATGAGAACAAAGTCTAATTGTGGAATTGTGCAGCTCGCCTCATTACTCCATGCGTGACCTTTATGCAACTAATGAACAATGCTGCCAGCAACTTGTAGATTTGGGTTAATATGTGCAGGACCATACATGCTCTTTTTAAATGAAGCATGAGGATAGCTTATTAGGGGGAAAAATGATAGTAAAACAACTTACATGACCTTTAAAGAGCCTTGTTAAACAACAGCACAAACATAAATACAAACTTTACTGTAGCAAAGCACCAAGCAGCAAATTAGAATTTCATTTGACAAAAATTGCTTTAAAAGCAACTAAAGGAACAATAAACTCAACAGTGAGGCGTGTCTGTGTGGTACGCATCGCTGCGATCCTCGCAGTCATCAGTGAACAAAATCCCAAAACAAAATCATTTCCACTCTTTCATGTCTTCGTGTCTGAGGTCAGACTGTGTCATTTACAGTAGCAGTGATACGTTGTCACGGTAACATAGAGTAAATATTTGTGTGAGCAGCCGCCGTTAACAATAATGATCAAAATGAGAGAGATAATCAATGTCAGCACTTCAGATGCAGCTACAAACTACCTGCTGCGGACGTGGGCAGAAACTCCACAGCACAGCAGATCAGTTCATCTCATGCATGGACACACTCGTATGTACTCGTGTCCTTTAATATCCCAATGTGAAGTGATGTGTGTCAGCTAACGGAACTTCATCATACTAATTATCATTGCTCCCTTACCCATTTTAGAAGTTCACTGGTTTTATAAATTAGGTTATACTGAAGGCGTTACTGGATAAATATTTACTTTATATACACTTCCTGCCAAATAAAGGGACAAACACACACTCGGATTCTTCATCTGAAGTTCCAACATTAAGCTCAGTCGGTTATCGAATATGTTTTTGTTAAGGTGGCATGATGATCCAGCTTTGTTAGAGTCCACCTGCATCTTTCTCTTACACACAAAGTGACCTTTGCTGCTAATGCTCTTACAACCCTGTGCAGCAATGCAGCCCACCAGCTGGGACCTTTGTATTTGCATTTCTTTTTAGGGTGACTTTAACTCAGTGGTTATGTTCAGGCACTACAAACAGCTTAGTTAGGTAAAGGAAACCATGGCTGAGCTGGGAGGGACAGACCTGACTTACTACAGGACTGAGAATGTTAAAGCTCACTGGCTCTGACACTAAAAACTACTCTGAAAGCTGCTAAACAGTTTTCAGTGATGTAAACACTTTCAGTAGTGCATATGCATGTAAGCTAGCAACCCACAGACACAGACACATGACAAGCAGATGTAAAAATGTCAGCATTGTTGAACGTGGCTCAAAGATTTACAAAAAGACAAACGTCAAAGGAATATCAGCATAATTTAAATCAGGTATTTATCTCTTACAGTGAAGGTTAGAGTAAGTTGTTTTTTTATTACCAAACTCAATTAACTTAAAAAAGATGAAAAAAAAAGCATCTGAACGCTGTGGTTGATGTGATATGGAGAAAAAAACTTTGATAGAATTATATTAGCTTTGGAAATATCTCCTGGAGTCTCGAGCGATGTTGTTTGTAAAGATGAGCACCGTTTTAGTTGTACTCAATTTTATTTATATTTATTTATACAGCGCCAAATAACAACAACAGTCGCCTCAATGTGCTTTATATTGTAAGGTCGACCCTACAATAGTACATACAGAGAAAAACCCAACAATCATATGACCCCCTATGAGCAAGCACTTTGGCGACAGTGGGAAGGAAAAACTCCCTTTTAACAGGAAGAAACCTCCGGCAGAACCAGGCTCAGGGAGGGGCGGGGCCATCTGCTGTGATTGGCTGGGGTGAGAGAAGGAAGACAGGATAAAGACATGCTGTTATTTTAATAGAACTTAAACAGTTTTATTTGATTTCTGTTTGCCCGTCACAATCTGCTCTCTGTCATCAACAGAATTTTTCCAAATAAAGATTTTTTTTATTTTCCAAACAGTATTTTCTGTGCAGCGATTATCACAATCAGCAGGAACGTTCAAAACACACCAAAACTGCTGGAGTGAAACATTTATGGAGCTGTCCAACTCCACTTAGAGTCATGATTATAAAACCCAGCCGCGTCATTCTGCTGCTCTTCTTTACTGTTTAATGAAAAACAGTTTAAAGCCATACGGGTTTAACAGGTTTATTGCAACATTTCAAAAGTGTACAGCAAATCAATAAATGCAAATAAAAACGAGGAGGGAGCAGACGCCAAACAACCATCAACAACACTGTCTAAGCAGCTCAGACATGTCTTGTAGTTGCTCATTTCTGCAGACCAGGTATTTCCACAGGTGTGGATTTGAAAGCCGTGTTTACTTTCTGCATTTTTAATGAAATGCAGTCAGAGATGGAGAAGTCACACACAGTATGAGCTCAGAGCAGCAGAAGATGAAAACTAGACTACTTGACATCCACATTCAAGACAGACTTTTTGTCTCTTTCCCTTCTGATTTTTTTTTATTATTATTCTGTTTTCAAAAGTCAAGTACACTAGAGAGAGGATGAAGAGCAAACTCATGTAATATGTATATGAATATTGAAGCTATTTGACCAAAAAGGGCCCTTCAGTGAAGAAAAGGTGCTGTGGAGGTGAGCTGCTGTTGAACACTGTGTTTGAACAACCTGGCATTCTTGAGTACACACATACAGGTACTGGCATACTTTAACTTGTCTGTACATACAGTAACAGCAAATATTCAGCTTGTTTAGAGAGTCCAGGCAGCAGTTATAAAACTAAAAGCAAAACATTACCGCTGCTTTCCTCGTATTATCTGACGTAGATTCGTCAGGATAATCGGTCGACTTCGGCCTGTCCGCGATAACGCCAGCGTCTTATTTTCGTTCCTACACGTTTTACTGGCATTCCTAACAATTCTGTCAAAAACCGCAGCTTTGTCTTGTTTATTGTCCAATGAATTATAGCAATTTCAGCTTAGAAAAGAAGCCGAAAGCTTTCAAGCTTTGCAAGACAAATGATAGCAATCCCTGCTCTTGAAAAGATGAGGAAGGCTTTCAAGCTTTCAAACATGACACTTAAAGAGAGGGTTTTGTACTTTGTATGGGTACTCAACATATTCACTGACTGGCAACCAAAAAAACCCCAAATACTACAATGGCATGTTTCTGCATACTGAAGGACGGCATGTTGATGGGGCTCTTTTTCAATATTCTCTAATTAGTTTCCTAATTTAGGCCAAAAACCATGACAACAAACCTTGAACGTGTCTAAATGTCTCATGTGGAACAAAAGAATAATCAAGCTTTTACTGGGTTTGTTTCCAAGGTCAAACTTATTGGATAAATATTTCAAAATCAACAATAAGGAAAAGATGTCTTCAGCGGCATCAAATATTGAACTAAAAGGTGAATTCAGATGTCTTCCTCTCTCATTGCCTCCTTTCTTACTTATGCTTAAAGACTGGCTGTCAGCAGCGTCAAATGTTCCCCGCTGGTTTTTTCATGGGTGCTTTTCAGAGGAGCACGATAGCTGGTAGCTGTTTGCGAGGAGTGAATAAGGGCTGGCATTTTGCTATCCCTCCAAGACCCGGCTGCAGTGCCAGTGAGGCGCGAGCACAGTGGGGTGTTGGAAAGAGACATGAAACATCATTCAAAATTGAAGTTGTTCAAAGTGAATCGATGTGAGAAAAACCAGCCAGTGCCTGTGAGTGTACGTGTGGATGCATCCTCCTAGTGGGTGATACTGCCTCAACAAGACAGTGATGATGCAATCTGAGGGGGATTCAAAAGAACACAGTTCAATATTAAACGGTTGGAGCGCATAACATATTTTTCACTGAACTCCCAAGGCAACGCTATGTCAACACCTGAATCTAAGCTTATGCATATTTAATGAAAGACTGTAGTAGTGTTGCTTTGATAAAGACCTCATTAGGTACAAGATGTAAAACCTGTGTTTCAGGTCTGGTGCTGACAGCTGAAATTATTATAAACGTCTTACTTACATGGACAGGAAAAAAAAAAGAGGTAAGCTTGGCTATTTGTCTCCACAGGAAACACGTGCGGCACCGCCAGACTCAACATATGACTTCATTTCATGAATAACTGGTTTTTACCTCTGGAGTTTCCAACATGGAGACTCAAGAAAGAGAGCAGCAGGATTCATGGGAATAAAAAATACAGGGTTTATTATTTAAAACATGTAAATGAAAATTGATCAGTTTCACCAGCCTTCATGGATCAGACACACACAGAAACTGAACTTCATTTAAGTGCACAAACATAATAAAACACACTGTCCAAAAAAGTGACTTTAAATATTCATCCATTTTATTACAATCTGCAAACACTCGAGCACATATTAACCGCACTCTGCTGTGTTTGTCTATGAGTGGAGTTAACATGATGATGAAACCAAGATGGCGGCGCGTGAACAGAATCTGCTATTTCAGACGTATAACCTGTTCATAGCCTGTACGTTACAGTATATTCATAACTTACCTTCACACTGTGTACAATGTAACACATCTATAATAGATCTATATTCTGTAATATATCTATATTATTGCTAAAGCACTTTCTGGATGGATGCAAACTGCATTTCGTTGCCTTGTACTTGTGACGTGTGCAATCACAATAAAGCTGAATTCTATTCTAATCTAATCTAATTCATTGATATTTATTTTCCTTTTTCGATCATTTTAAACAAAAACAGCAGTTATGGAGCAGTAAGGTGGATCGAAACCAGTAAGCTCATAACGCTTTTAGTTTTGTGCCAAAGCAGCCAACAGGTTATAAAATACTGTTAATGAGAAAATGCTGTTTGTAAGACTATTAACTCGAATGTCCTCGTGTAATAAATCCTTGAGTCACTGCAAAGCGTGTACAGAAGGTTCATGTGCAATTTCAAGTCATGACTTTAAGTCTAGCAAACTTTAGGCAGGTGAAAAAATGAAAGAACAAATATTTCCAGTTCTTATCTCAGAAGAAAAATATAATTATTTGCAGCTTCCTGGGTTGGAGGCGTCCAATCAGAGATGAAATGGGAAAACCGCAGTATTTACACAGATGAGCGCCCTGGGACGAGGGCTATTCATGAGAACAAAGCTGGATTAGACGTTTAATTGTTTACAGAGCTGCTAATAAAATTGAAGGTGTTTGACACATTTCACGTGAATGTTTTGAACATAGTGCACGATGGCTGCGTGAGTGCACGCCACACAACATCTTTGCAGGCTGGAAAAAAAGACCTTCGTGGCTTTTGTTGCGACGCTAGTGTTCAGCTCTTCACGGTGCATTTGCATAAAACTGTGCCGAGCAGCTTGAACTTGAACTGCTGCCTTCACACAAACCACACATCAAACACTCGCCTCTGACATGAAACTGGCACATGTTAATGGTTTTATAGGGAAATTATTAAAAATCTGTTGAATACAATTAATGGGAGAGAGCGGGAATGCAGCGTACTGTGTGAGTGAGTAATTCCCAGGTTTCAAGCACATGGCCGTGCGATAAAGAAGCTGTTGTGTTGTGGACACGCCGCCCTGGCTGAATTAGCAGGAAATCTGTGTCTGGGCTACACGCCTTACATACTGCAGAAAAATATGCAGGCGTAGTCAAACTGACCTGTGTTAGCTCACTGGTTAATAGCTGTTTTGGGAGCAGTACTGATTTAATGTTTCCATTATGTGAGAGCAAATAAAGCAGTGTCAGTAATTAGATTTTAGTTGACAAGCCCAGACAACACAGCCTCGTTAGCAGAAAGCAAACAAACGATTCATTCTTACGTATGTGCTCCGGCTTTGTGTTTGCTCTGTGATATTTCTCCATCACTGTGTTACCGAAATGACCCAGTTTTAACAAACACGTTCTTCAAAACAAATGTTTTATGTTGAAGCTTTAAAGAAAACTTTACTGACTCTCCTTACGCGCTCATGCATATGCCACTGTAGGTTTGGGTGGCTGCAATTACTCCTGCTACCCACACCGGATCTGAAGCTTTTCCCACTGGAATCCAGATGGAGGAAATGGGGAACAAAATGCACAGCTCTAGTTCATGAACTCCAGAGTGTGTAATATTGAGCAGGAAATCAGGCCAGAGCCTTTAAAGTTACAAAATGTCTCCGTCTTTGTTACCGTGCACAGAAACTGGATCCAGGCTGGTTTGCTGTTAGTGATCGGAGCAGTCGGAGGTCGTTTGAGTAAAGTGGCATCAAACTACCTGCAGAACACTGACAGAACATGTGTGTCAGATAGGGCTGGGCCATGTCATACCGTTCACGGTAATACCGGTGTAATTTTGGGCAACGATAGGAAAATGAAATATCGCGATAGAATGTGGGTAAAACGCACATGCGCAGTGCCTTTGTTTACATACGCACATGGCGGCGACGCAGAATGAGAAGAGCGAAAGTGGATCGTTAAATGAAACGGATGAACCAGAACTGGTTTGTAAAAATGCTACAACTTCAGTGGTGTGGAACTGGTTTAGCTTTCGTCCGTCAGATACACAACAAAGCACTATTTTTGGTTAGAGCATGCTAGCGGGCCGTCGTTATTACCGTGTTGTTTGGAAAATACGGCACACTTAGAATCAATCCTTTGATTTTTCTGAAAATCAACAGTGTCCCTTATAATCCCGTGTGCCTTATGTGTGAATTCTGGTTGTGTTTACTGACCTCGAAACGATTTTATGTACACGGCGCTCGAAAATCTGTCAAATGTTTTAGTACGACTTTGCTAAGCTACGAAGCCGCACCGCCTGATGGATTGTCAGAGCATTACGGCTACCGTAGGCAGGCGCCTCGCGGAGTGATACGTACTGTGCTTCAACATAATATTACCGTATTGTGTGTGTATAACCTCTTTTTAAGTTTTGTGGATATTATACATGGTTATGCTGAGGATATGTCGGCCAGTTTACACTGGAAATGCCTTTTGGTTAAACTGTCAGCGAGGAATTTGCACTGTTACATTTTTATATAACTTTAATGCACATAAAAAACAGCTGCTTGTTTAAGTGAAAATACATTGATGGGGTTTTTTGCACTAATAAAGTTGTGGAGTTGTAAAGTATTTTGTCTAGTGTCAATTGTATCGTCAGTTATATCATTATCGCAAATTTTCAAATGTATATCGTGATAAATATTTTTGGTCATATCGCCCTGCTCTAGTGTCAGATGCATACAGACGCCTGTCAGAGGGCAGACTGGGAGAGTGTTGGAATAAATGACTGACTGTTCCAAGGACATGGAAGAAGCACTACACTCACTGTGGAAATGCCACTGTGTAAAAAGCAGGCAAGACAAATGAAACAAGTTCATAAATAAAGCATAACTGTAAAAAACACAAAAGGTATTTTGTTATGATTTACTTCAAATTTTATTCAATCTATTTTATGTCCTTTACTGAGTGCCTGACAGTTTATGGTTTAAGGACCCAATTAATGAAGACTCCCTCTGTGTTTACAGTGTCTCACACTGAAAAATGAGCCAGACTTTTATTTGGCTCAACAAAGCACTATTTTTGGTAGAGCATGCTAGCGGGCCGTCGTTATCGTTAACATTCATAATTTTTTACACGGAAAATTATGAATGTTTTGAGTTTGAGCAGCTTAACGGTCAGCCTGTGAGAGCCTTCACCAGCTCACACAGATACAGGTGCTATTGTGCTATTACTCATTTTTCAACCTTGTTTAAATTCACTTCACAATGGTGCAATCTTTTTAAAAAATAACTCTGCATTTAAATTTCTCCTACTTCCAGGCCAAGGATATTATAATTCCACTTATAGTTTTTTATTTTTTAACGACAAATGCAAAGACTAAGGGAAAAAGACACGTCTAATACCTGATTGGATTTGTCAGCCATGCACATGACCACAGGCGGAAACACGCTGTTGTAATTTCACACCAAAGCGGGGCTGATGTTATGGCACTCTGTCACTTTGGAGAGGGTGTAGTAAATTTCCACTTCTACAAGACGCTGCTCACAATGACCAGATCTGCCCTATTTTCTCCCGCCTGATTGCACTGACCTCACATGATGAATGATCTCCTCAAGAGACAGAAAACAGGGCCTGTTGTTATTGATGATCTCAATTAATAACCTGCCACACCACCGAGGATTCGCCCATTCAGCTCTTTGTATAATGTCAAAAAAAGACAGAAAATAAAAAAACAGACATTGTGCGGGCGACTTATGTAAACAAAGAACTAAAGGCAAAGAAAAAAGATTCAGTATAATCCTGAATCTTAAATAAAGGCACATTTGTATCTATTTAACGTTGTTTCACATTTGTGCATTTTTTTCCCTCCACATCTTTCGATCTAACGAGTCAAAGGTTAATTAATGAAACTGTCACATTTACTGCAAAACGTATCAAACGTCTCAAACATCTGTAATCAAAACTCCGTCCAGCCCGTGCTCTCACTGCAGCCTGAAAATACTGTGATAAGATTTCCATGTTTATTAAAGACGATGCCAAAAAAAGACATCCCTGTTGGCGTGTTTGTGCGCCACCTGCTCATGCGAGGCCCAGCCTGTGAGCACCAGCAGACAAAGCGTCTCTCCACCGACGGGCAAGTGGCCATCTGAAGGTGACAGACTCCAGCGGCCCTGGGCCAGCATGAGTCACTGACTTCATGTCCTCAGCAACAGCACTGACTTACTCCAGAAAGTGCATAAGTTTGCCCCCCAGGCAAGGTGACAGTTCCCACTCTCCCTGCTTGAAATGCTTTCCCACCTGGCAAGTTGAACCTTCATCACCCGTTTGCCACTCACTGAAGAGCACAGGCCCGACTGCCACTTGTCACAGTTTCTTAGTGACTACAGGTCAAAGCCCCCCAAATATCAGCGCTTATATAATTGCTGCCACACTTTGACTGCAAGCATCAAGCTGTTTATGAACATTATGTGTGTTTATGCATCAACAGTCATGAGATTAGCAAGCAAACAATATTTATTTATATTTATTTATTTCCACAGATGTGAGTCACAAAGAGCTTTACAGAAAATAACCCGAGACAATACCACAATTAAAAAGAGGATAAAAGGATATAAATTTAATGAAACACAGACTTAAAACTTCAAAAGCCAATAAGATGTTCTTTGATACATTTTGTATTAACTTTATTAAATGTAACTGGTTCTGATATGCATCCATTTCCAGCAAACCCAGTAGGCAGAGAGCTTAGAAAGATTAATCCAGCAACGTTTCCCTAATGAATGTGTACGCTGTGGATTTGATAAAAGACACAAATTAAAATATATATATTCGTCTTTTTGCACTTAGTGGACTTGCCATTGCAGTGATGCTAAACTGGATACTTAAACAGCTACAGTGTTGCACATTAGTAATAAAAAAGTTCTGTTTTCTTGAATGTAAGTAAAACACTGGGCCAGATTTACTGATCATCTTCACCAGCACACCGTTCAAAAAGCTGCTGCAGAGCCATAAACTGTGTTCTGGAGGCAGATATTTGATGTTCTCAAAGCAGTTTTCAAAGTAAATATTCCACTAAGTCCTACAGTAGCAGTGTTGGGAAGGACTCCAGAACTGATTGACTGCAAAGCCAAAACTTATCTGTTAAATATATTACTCACTGTAGCCCGACAATGCATAACTGTCACTTATAATACATGGATCCAGAAAGTGCATGATGTCTGTCTGATGGAACAAATGACATATTCAGACTACAGAAACTACAGAAACCTGCCTTTGTTACCTTTATTAATACAATGAAGAACGTCACCTAATTTTAAGAGGCTCTCTTTCACACACACTTATCTACTGACAGCACAGGGAACAAGGAGACCAAAAGACTGCTCGTGTTACGTTTCCTTTATATGTGACGTGCTGTAGCTGGACATTCTTGGCTGCTCTGTGATGTGAGTATATGCTTGTACATACGGGTACAGTTTATAGAGGAAGTGTGGGATGTATCACTGCTGATTTCTGCAGCTGGCATTCTTTGGATTTGTGTAAAACAAACACAATTTATAAATAAAATTGTGACACATAAAGTAGTTTAGTGAAAATATGCTCAGAATTTAAAGCCAAAGAAAAGCGTGTCTTATGTTGCTCCTGATGTGTGACTGTAGCTGCAAGGATGTTCATGTACTGGAGTGAGACGGGCACATATTACCAGAACGAGGTGGACGGCTGAAAGCTGCGAGTGCGGTGCCAAAACGTCACCATACATGCTTAGAGCCGGGCCTGCTCTGTAATACTGATGTCTCTGTGTAACACAGCAAAACGCAACTGAACATACAGTGACGTCAGAGGGAGAAGAGCCCAACGCAAGGTGCATGCAAGGATGCAGCATGCAGCTATTACTGGGAGTCAGATGGAGGTGTGTTACACTCATGTCTGCATGTTACACGATGCAATAAATAGCTTCGTGCTCTTCTATGCAGAAAGTCCTACCACACTCACAGGTGTATGTAGTTTGTGTTCTCTGCTCTGGTTGGGTCCTGCCTCCACCTCAATCTGGGGCCACGTACCGTCCCCGGCAAATCCTAACAGACAAGTTCGACTGTATATCTAAAAATCACATCAGGTCTCCTCCGGCGGCCTCGCGTCGATCTAAACTGCCAGGATGCTTCTGGAGCCAAACACGTGCATGTGATTCCACTGTAATATTTAGGTTAGCAGACAGCATGCTCCCTGTTTGCATCTGCTTGATTTTGACCTGCTCTTGGTTGAAAGCTGGTCACTCTTGAAATTAACTGTCTGTGTCTTTGTTTAGACATTAGCATAGTGTTAATAGATCGCCAACAACTCTCCACTCTCACAGGCACACATGCTAATTTGCCCTATTTAGAAAATCTCATCACTTTTGTGTTTTGTTTTATTAATTTCATGTTTCTAACTGTTTATTTATGAGCTGCTTAATCACCTCTGAATGGTGTTAACTGGTGACAGACAGGATGGAGAATTACTAGATGTGCGGTTAAAAAAGAAAGACTGGATCAATGGACACTAAGGACATTTACACAGAGAGTGTGGAGGAGCCCAAGTTTGAACACGAAACAATTCAATTACCGCCCCACGTCAGACAGATGAGAAACGCTCTGCGATGATTCGAAATGTTTCTTGTTCATCCAGTTTAGCCTCCATCATAGGTGCACGCCGTGAAAACAGCCAGAAGCATTTATAGACTTTATCGCCTCGTGTTTTGTGTCTCCGGTGACGTACGGTGCAGGCTGCTCTGATCGTCTGAGTAGGTGCGTCTTGCTTCTATGCACACTATTCAGAAATGAAACAACTATTGGGACGTCCTCTGCATGTTAATGGTGATGCTTAAAGAAAGCGTGCAAAAAGACAAGTGCAGTGTATTTTTTAAGTATATTTTAATGACACTGCTATACAGTCGCCATGCTAACGTAGCCTGAACCCTGTGCAAAATGTAAATGAACACAAAATGAATGATTTGCAAATACGTTGAGCCCATATTTTATTCAGAGAAGATCAGAGAAGACATGTTTGTTTCTCATACAGTCCCGATCAAACGTTTAGGATCAGTTGAAAAATGGCAAAAAATCGTTTCTTCTTGTTGCACGTTGAAGCTCTACTTGGAACCCTGTTAAGATCCAACCGTGCAATTTTTTGCCATTTTTCATGTGGTCTAAAACTTTTGATCAGGACTCTATTGGCTGATTTTGAATTTGACTGCAGCCGCATGTCGTAAAACAGATGGAGTGGGTCATGTTTTCCACGTGTGTGAGCTGAGGAGAGCAGCTGCGCCTCCTTTGTTGTGTTTTTGTGTTTCATGATGCACCAAATGCTTTTAAGTATAAATGTGGGTTCATGAAAGTTACAAATCATGACTGGGGAACCATTTAACTATTATTTAGTCCTATAACCAATAACTTCAATGTGTTTTTCCTCAAATTGAATGAAAGGAGAAAAATGAAATATATTCTGAGATGAAAAATGCCCATCACATTATTTAAACCTCCTGTCTGTCCGTTGTTCACTGTCTTTTTTAGGCTTCATGCCTCTCCATTCGTTCCTTGGTTAATGGGGTCTGGGATGCTGTCATATAGTTTGCATTTAGTCATCAGTTACAGATTTTGTTCCAGCGTACGTGACAAGGAAGCAGCTTCGAGCGTCTGCATTGCTTACCTCTGAAAATCCCTCCTTTAGCACGCCGAGCGAGAGGTGACCCTGTAATCTGCACACTTCGTGGAGTAACCTTTATAGAGACATTCACTGCCAAATGACAGGAGAATATCCTGGATGTCGCTCTACCTGATCGCGCACGTTAGCCAAACATAGCAGCCAATCTGTGGGATGTATTCTGTGTGAGAATCTGGCAGCATATCCAATTCGCTCTCAATGCAAAGCTCCATTTGGCCTTTCACTGCACATACATCAGGCTTACTCCAAATGTGCAGTGCAGGCAAGGCTGAGATGAAAGAAAAGCCCTCCAGTCTTAACAATAAAAATGTAGCTTCAAGGGTAAATGAGCTATGAGCATCCTCAGAGGGACGGATAGGAAGGAACGATAGAGGTCTAGATTTAATATATTCTGCATGTTTTAGTTAATCTCTAACTGCTCTGGTCCTGAGAGAAAACTTGTGTTGAAAGTAAAATGACAATTCAGTAATTGTTTCGGTGCCTGACAATAAATTAGCTTGAATGTTTTTCATGGGCTAAAGGGACTCCAATTCACTGCTAAGTGACTCATTTGGACAGGTTTGCACAAAATGAGCGACGGGGTTGGTGGAGCAGGTCTGTCAAACATGAAGATGAAGTGAAGCGTCGAGACAAAGTACGCAGCGCATTTTGGTAATCGAGCTCGTCCACTTCACACAGAGTCGATGAATAACGTTGATGAACGTGGCCTACAGAGACGTGATCTGATAAAACTGCTGATTAAAAACCACTGGATCACTTTGTTTCTCTTTGGAAACACACGCCCAGGCATGTCAACATATGCACACATCTAAAAAACACCAGTTTAATTTATTATTAATTAATTAATTTTGTATTTTTCGCCACATGAAGAAGAAGTCAGCCCATCTGTGACAAAACATCTGGAGCACCTCTGTAAGTTAATTCACTGCTTTTAAAAAAGAAATGATTTTAATGAAAAAAACGATAATAAAAGCTCCAACTTTCTGAAAAGACTCTACAGAGTCTGCCAACCTCTGCTGGAACAGGAAATCCACCCGGTGATGAAACACCCTCCTCATGTGTGACACACACTCTGTCTATTCTTCTCCACCAGCTGGTAATATCCATATCCATATATCTATCCATCTGGACCATTTGGCCACTCAGCAAAAGCGCTGCTGGTCACTAAAATTCTGTTACAAAACAAATGAGTTGGTAGAGTTTTATTCTAAGTTGTCAGTGTCACATTTGGGACGAGGAAACGTTGTCTGCTTCCCGTATACTGAACGTCCAAGAAGAATGAATTTCCTCCTGCAGCATTTTCTGCTGCCTGTTTCTAATCTGCTCCGTGCGCCTCAAACAAAAGCCAAATGACTGAAAATTCAAGTAACCAAAGGACGACAATGATTCCATAAATAAAAAAGAATCAGGCTGGCTTTAGTTGGGCTAAACCTCGTAAGAATTCAGTTTATTTCTTATGTTTTTGTTTTGTTTTTGCTTTTTTCCAAGAGTTAATGAGGTCTGGTGCTGAGATCGCTGATATTGATTTGATGCACAGAGAGGTCTAAGCGTTTCTGGTCTGCTTAGCAACAACAACACTATGGTAACCATAGAACTCATTTAAAACAAACGTTAAAGCATTAAAAACACCATCTTGGTAAGTAGCTCACTCTTACTTCTTTATTTCAGTTGCTGCTGATGAGCTAGCCCCAGGCTGCACAGACTCGCTCACCGGCCAACTTCATATCCTGTCTGTGTTTGATGTAGTTCATCTGAATTTCTCATCCCGAGCACAACAAGGAGGACCACTGCCAAGTGCTCTCCAAGGCACTAGAGACGGAGCTGGACGCTGAGCAGGAGGCAAGAAACTTATTGAAGAGGTAGCTCATTACTGCTCCATGGTTTGTTTGTCACAAAGATGGCCTGCTGACATGTGCAGAGCAACAGGGTTGTTTTGGTGTTATTTAATCATTCATGCTGAAAAATACTTGCACAAATCCATTCAAATGAATTATTTTGCATCCATAAATGTCAAAATATCAACACGTGTGTCCTGTTACTGCACTCCAGTCACAGGATGTAGCAGCTCCTCAGGTTTGATGCTGCAACATCAAAGAGGAAGCTGGAGATGCTCGTGGGAGCTAAACATGACCTAAGCCTGTACCTCTGCTTGTGTTTGTGGAGATGAAATCTCAGCTGAAGGTTCTTTAACAAAAACAGCGTGGAGTTTACTGAAAGCTGAAGAAACCCTCGTCTGTTCAGAAAAAATCACTTCACGTAATTAATAATGGCAGGAGAGTCCTTTTTAGTAGCCAGCAGCTCCTACTTCAAACTTTAATTATTGTTATCAAACTAATTACAACTTCCCACTTGTGTGTGATGATTAATGTTTGAACCGCGGTATGGAAAAACACATTGTTTACTCAGGTAGAGCAGTAATTAGCTACAGATGATTAGTATCACCTGAAGGTCAGCTAAGCTTAGAGAAGGTAAAAGAAAGAGACGTGGGAATAATGAGGACGCCGTGTGTAAACACATTGTTCTTTTGTGTTTTGGCTGTGATTGGACGTATCTGTGATGCGTCGCAGATCAGTGTTTGGCTTTGTTTTGATGAGCAGTGCTGTGAAGTTTGCACTGTCCCAGACTTCCCAATGCACTCGTATAATGCAATGCATTTCTCTGACAGTAATAAGAAGCCTCGTTGTTATTCAGGTGATTTCGCTTCATCCCGGTCAGCCACAGTTTCAAACTGCTGCAAAACAAACCCGTGTGCAGGATCGGTGCATCATCTGTGGGCACAGTGCAGTTCAGCTCTCAAACAGCTTCTCTTTACAACGTCAGCACCTGGAGTGCAGCGCTACACAACGTCTGCTCCCTCTGCACGGCAGGGCCGGTTGCTGTTGATGTCTGAGGGAGTGATGGCAGATGGCAGCAGCATCTCCTTAAAATGTCTTAAAACCACTTTTACTTTACGATGATCAGATGATAACTAGCACCAGCGCAGGAGAACAAGGAGCCTCTTTTCCCAGCAGTCCCAGTGTGGAATTCTGACAAAAACATGCAGTCAAAGTGTGTTTTCAGCATCCGTCACGTGACATTTACCGTTCAGGGAATCAACCGTGTGCCGTGCAGCTAAAAGCCTCAAAAATACATAATTTTTCTACTACTAGAGTACTGTGGCTGTAATTTAGTCCATAATAATTCTGCCTTAGGTCCCCATTGACACATTAAAAATGCACCACACATCTAAAGGCATTTGCACAGCCCAGCAGGTCTACAGGAATCAGCAGCACAGTAATCAATCCCTGCCACGGGGCTCTTTGTGGAAAATGACACAGGAAGTCCAGTCCAACTATTCAGATCACAAGTGTTAGGAGAGATGCACTTTTGTATCTATTAAATTTGACATAAAACAATGAATCCGACATCAGTGTGTCGAGCTTCTGCTTTGATTTAAAGGTTTGTGTTAATAGTGAAAGAAAAGTGTGTATTTTTAGGAAATCCGTCAGCTTACTGGCCGACCTCTTCACATCTGAACATGCTTTTATATCTTTGTGCTATTCCCAAATGCTTTCACTGCAGGAGCCTTTAACTGCAGCTTGTTCTGAGGCCTCTGCACCGTTAGTCTGGACCTTCAGAAAGCCAAATGCAAAGTTCGGAATAACCCAGCTATTCAAGGATATTGATATCAGCCTGGAAAACTCCTTTGCTGCCCAACTACAGGTGTAGGATTGTTGTTGTGTGGCTGAATGATCCTGGTTATCGCCCTCTCTCTCTCACCATGGTGCAGCAGTGTGCCAGTTCCATCTGAAGCCAAAGTCATAACAGAACAGCCGGCGTGTTTGACAGATGGGAAGGTGTGCTCTGGCATGTCAGATGTTCATTTTATTTCCACTCTTTCTACTTTTCATTGTTTCATTTCTGCATGTCTGGAAAATTTCTCTTCTTAGGCTCGATGGCTTGAAGCTTCCCTGTGAGGAGCTGGCAGCCTGTCCAGAAGCACCCTGCCTCTGAGACCGAGCGTCCTTCAAGTTGTGCTAATGACGTCATGAAATCTATTTTTGAGAGCTGACCAGAAAACATGAACGCCACGTGGAACTCTGCCACGGACGCAATTTTTGTTCAGCCTCTTTCTTATTGTTGAATCTTACTGATCCATGTGAGGCCTGCAGTTCTGGGTCCTGGATGAGCTGTTGATGCACTTTTGCAGTAATTTTGGTGATGGCCACTCTTGGGAAGCTTTGTGGATAATCACATAGTATATGTATAAGAACATAAATACTCCCTCTATCTTTTCTCCTCATGTATTAGGCCTCATTATCACTTACTGTACATGGTCGCCCTCTTTAATGCTCATTTTGAAGCACAACTTTGTCTCAACCTACAAGCCAAATGTTCACGCTGCACGCACTAAACAAGCAGAGATAACACACACAGCTACCTCAATGTGCATTCAGAACTGCACTATATAAACCTACACACAAATTAAGGCTGGGTTATGACACTTTAATGCCACTACATTGACTGAAACACACTAGTTTTGCCATATTTGTCTGTTTCTCTTCTACACAAAAGACAACTAGAATAAAACTAAAACCCCAAAACTGAAGAGTGAAGTCGTAAAAGGAAACTGTCACACGGGTTCATCTTTGTTACCTTTGCAGTTATGAAAGAAACTCAGAGTAAATATTGACGTGAGCTGGCATTTCGTGATCTCGTTTAATACAGCATCACTACCGCAAAGCACAAGAAACACGTCTTCTAATGCGCAGCCTCACTGCAGTCGGGTCAGGAATATTACTGACTGAAACATATCGTTTTTGCATTAACCTCTCAAAGCATTTCATTTGTAGAAAGACCAACAGTTGCACTTAAAGTAGCAACACATCAGCATCTTTGAAGAACAAAGTTGTCGCACCTTTTAGCGAGTCCTCTGGTTATATTGAAAGCAGTGCAGTGGTGCCTGGAGGGTGTGTCTGCAGGCTAGCTGGGTCTCAGAGGTTGCTTTAGGCGTAACTGTTTTATCCTGGCCTCCCTCGGTGCATCAGCATTAATCACTGCTCCGCACAGACACGAGCGAGCACCCGCAGCCCGGCTTCCTAACAGCGTGCATCAGTGTGTTTCTGGCTTCGCCGTGGTGCAGTCTTGATGTTCCTTGCAACAGAAATATCAATCGTATTGATCTAAGATGATAGCAGCAACACGGACTCGCTTGTTAGACAAATAAACCATTTAGTACCATCATCCAATGATATATTTGAATATCAGGATATGATCTTCTGAACAGAGGTGTAACAATTAATTGAACTCAAAATGAGTGTTTTTAGTTTAGGAATACAATTTCATGGAAGAAAAAACAGGTCATTTTATACTGAACAAAAAGTGCTGCGAGTGGATACACAACAGGGAGACGGAGTGAACACACACCTACAATAGATACACTTCCAACACTGTAGGTAGACTGCGCTGATATCAAACCTCCTCTCATTCACTAAATGTCTGTACATTGAGAGTTTCTGCCAGAATTAGGTGGCGGAAGCCAAGATGAGCTTCAAAAGAGCCGAGTCACCTATGTCAGTGGCAGGTGGAGCAGCAACAGTTGCATCTTGGCAACACGTCCTTCATCATGTTCACCATTTATGCAGCAGTTGGCATGGTGGGCAGGCCATGTGCTGGGTTATAAGAAACTCATTAGTACAGCGAGTATCATCAGAAATACGGTTCAAAGCTGATACTTCAGAGCACATACAGCCTGCTAGCATGAATCACCAGGTGATGTTAGCTAGACATCTCAGCCAGAGTCAGACGGGCTTTCAAACGCCAATGCAGTGTGTATCTACTATACCAGCAGGTAACGTGACCGTCAGTGAAGGTCATTGTTTTATATTTAAAAGACTGATACGTTTAATGTAAATGTGAAATACTGAGATGACTTGTTACTCATTTTACTGCATGAAAAGAAACAGAATTCGACAAACACTGAGCTCTGTGTTTGGAACAAGCAGCACTTAAACCTCATTCTGATACATAAACCTGTGATTTTCAAAACTATGTGATTTTTCCTGAAAAAAAAAACATGTTTTATGAAGTAAGGCAGAGTCCACAGTAATCAGACTCCTTTTATGTAAAGGTAATTATACATATATATTAAGCTTCAAGACGAGCGTACTCCCACTATAGTCACATTACTGAAGGGAGTTTCAACTTCGTCAATAATTCAGGCGTTATCCTTCATCTTGTGATACATAAGATAAATCAAAGTGCTTGAACACATGCCAGAGATGTTCTTCTGAGACAGCTGCTTCACTCAGTTTGTTCTTTGTTTTGTTATTTATGAACAATCAAGGAAAAAGCTTTCTGTGTGCGAGCTCTACTATTGTTTTAACAGTACTGGAAAGAAATATCACTGCTGTCTGTGCATGGCAGTCTGAGGAAGGCTGTCAGGATTCAGTGTAGCATCCGTAGCCACAGTCATGTAAATGACATCTGCGTCAGCTGATGGAGGAATCCAAACAGTGTTTTTTCCTTCACAGTAACAAGATTACAATTATTTTCACCACTAACGCAAACCCTCCCCATTTCTTCCCACAGCTCAGTTAAAGCCCCTGCAGAAAAAATCCACCAGCCTCACTACGTTCATTCAGAGTCTTAATCGGCTGACCAAGCTCGTCCATACTGTTGTGCAAACACCTCACACCCCCCGTGATCGCAGCTGGAAACCCTGTCACATCTACATCTACAGGCTTCGCTGTCATCATTGTCAACACAGCAAACAAGAAAAAATCCTATAAAACCGCTTCTTTACTGCTTTACTTTACCTTCCTGTTAAAAGGGAGTTTTTCCTTCCCACTGTCGCCAAAGTGCTTGTTCATAGGGGGTCATATGATTGTTGGGTTTTTCTCTGTATCTGTTATTATAGAGTATACTGTACAATATAAAGCGCCTTGAGGGGACTTTTGTTGTGATTTGGATTCTGTATAAATAAAATTGAATTGAAATTGAATTGAATTGAACTGCAGTCTGTCTGCTCATGTGCAAAAATGTCACGCTTACTGTAAGTGTTCAATTCAAACTACGTAAAGAATTTAATCCACTTAAAGTAGAAACTTTTTCCAGCTTAGTTTTAATATATTAACATATTTAACTGTGTATTTGTGTGCACACATCATGTAGGTGGCGATAACTAGCAATCAACATGTATTGTGTGTAAACGTCAGTGATCAGCGGCTCTTTATGCACGACGTCTTATCGATGAGTCATGTGTTATCTAAGCTTGCTTTGTTAGTTCTGGTTTTAAACAATGTTCACAGCGTTTTTGCAGACTGTACAAACATCGTGATCACAGACACTTATCCACATGAAAAAGTGTATTTTTAACATTATTCTGGGGTCATAAATGCATGCATGCCCCCTCATGGCTACAGCTGGACAGAGCTTTTGCATTACTGTGTGACAGCAGAGGGTTTAGCCAATCACAGTAATGTGATTACAGGCTCCTGAAGGAAGTTCACCATCGAAATGTCAGAGCAAATGTCGACTGCGGTTTACAGCAGGTTAGACCTTTGTCGGTGACAGGGTGGTTTTACCTTACCTTTGTTGTAGTTCTTGTTGTTGTTGTTGTTACACCTCGTTTTCATGTCTAGTTTTAGTATTATCGATAATAAAATTTACTATTGAAATTCTTTGGAAAAACTAACTTCAAACTAAAACAAAGTTACTTTTTTAGAAATCCCTCCTGTTTCTCCCTCTAAGAGAGAAAACACTGGACCTTTTTTTGTGCCTGTCCCATTTGGATCTTTAGCCATCAGACTTGTCCTAAATCCAAGAAAGATACCCAACAGATTTACTTTACCAAGTGGATCATCACGGCCTTGCCGTATTGGTCCATCTGATCAACCTTTGTTATTATTATTATTTATTTATTTTATTTTCAGTTGTTTAAAAAAACCCTTTATTGGATTATAGTGACCTGCTGTTTATGAACGCACCTGCTCACCGCCTAAAGAGGTTGGATACCGTCTACCGTCTTGTGCTTTAGGTTTTGTTACTGACTGTGGAAATCGTGTACATCACTGTTCTTTGTACACTGCTGCTAAATGTCCATCTCTGTATACTCACAGACTTTCCCATTGGTTGGTCTTTGTCTGTAAATCTGTCGTTGGGCTGTTTCCCTCTTATCTGTGTGTTCATATGTGTAAAAATTAAAACCAATACAGCCTTCGTTCTTACAATATCATACAAGTGATTGTCCCGACCATCAGAACAGAATTAGGAAAAAAGGCTTTTAAACACGCTGCCTCTGTTTCCTGAAACAATCTGCAGAACTGAAATGATCAGAAACTGTTTCCTCGGGGGAAGTTTGAGTCCATCTTAAAGGAACGAGAGAACAACTCTTTTACTCAGTGTGATTGTTTTTAATGTCGCTCTTAATGATCTGTTACTGTATATATTTTTTTATTGTTATGTAGTTATGATGCATGTGTAAATGCCAGCAAGGTCACGTTCCGCTTTTATTTTGAATAGTACCTTAGCACTTCCTCTTTTATTGTGTCACACTTCCTGTTCTGTTCTCAGTGAAATGACACAAACACGTTGCTTCAGAGTGAGTAAACAACCTTTATTTTGGAAATATTCATGTAAAACCATGTACTTTATTTACCTGTCGCAGGCATAACTTGGAAGGGTTCATTCAATGTGGTTAAACTCATTTTTGTTGTGAATGCACGTCGTTTGTTTGTGGCGAGGAAAGACTGGCAGAGATGTGCAGGGAGGAGGCTGCAGGGTCAGCATGATTAGCACCCTTGGAAGCAGAAAGAGGTTGGTGTGATGATTACACACGATTGCTTATTTGATTTAAGACACAGAAAGGTTGTCTTTAATTCATTGTTATTAAATGCTGTGACATAAATTGTTTAAAGGTGCTGATTTACGTCAATGTCACGATTTGAGTTTATCAAAATAATTTTCTAAAATCTGAACTTTGCTGCATTTTCTACTGAAATGTTATAATAGCATTTGTTTGTGCATCTTTATAGTTTTCACGGCGCCATATTGTCGGTGGTTTAAAAGAGGAGAGAATAAAGTTGCATCAGTCGAAGCTCTCTGCGTCACGAGTGGTAACTCCAAGTGGGCAGCTGCAGCCTGTGCTTTTGACGTTTGCTGCCACGATGCCAGCTCTCTGATTTTATCTCAATGAGATTTTACCTGGATCAATAAAAAAAATCTAATTAATTAATGCATTTTTGAATGAATTTCCAACCCTGATTAATATTATTATCAGTACAAAGACTGCATGTTCCAGTTAAGCTGCACGTGTGTCTTTTAGGAACAATCTGGGCTTTTCCAGTATGAATCCTTGTGAGTCTGTCGTGCACGCTAACCTTCATCTACGTGAATGGGAAAATTATAATATTGATTTGCTAATTATTCGTACTTACAAAGAATGAGACAACCTAATCTGTTTCCTTAGATTTCAGTTTAAAAGGCTATAACGATGCCATCGGTTAGTCAGAGGCACCCTGGCCTTTTCCCGTTAAAGTATTTGTAGAATAACCGATTAAGGTCAAAATCACGTCCTTCCTTTAACACCTCCATTGTAAAGAGGGCGACTATATTAAGACTATTTATACAGAAAAGGAGGGCTGCCTGAACATGTGGTAAATGTTCTGCTCATTGGCCTGAGGGTGCACTGACTGCTATCAAGAGAGCGCAGGGTGGGTGGGTAGAGAGGGGGTAGGAAACGAGGTGTGGAGGGGAGAGGAGGCACAGCAGGTAGCGAGGTTCCTACTGTTCAGCTACGTGACCTCTGGAAACCCTCCAGCACTGCCTCTGCGAGACACAACACGACCTCACCTTTTGCATCAACTGTTCTCAGAAGAAATCCCACAACAACTCTCCACCGGCCAATTAAAAAGTAATGCATAATTTAACATGTCATTTGCCATTGCAGTCAAATTGAATATGATCTGCATTTAATTCTTGCGAATGTTCCTTCTGGAAGCAAGGACGAGAGGAAAAGTACGTCTGTTAACCGATTCAGTCTGATAGCGCTGCCAATCATTCAGCGCTGTAACCCCGAGTTTCATCCTCCTTCACTTAAAAATAGAAGAAAAAAATCACGGTTGGTCACTTATCCTGAGATGATTAATGTAAGCCCTCCAGACATGTGATGGCAGTTTTTAAATACCGGACTATTAATGACAAATCTGAAGAATCTCACAAAAGCAGCATCGCCACTGCGAAATGAAAGTAACCTCAATGGACAAAATATCCCCGACTATTTAAATTGTGGCCTAAAGGTGAAAGCACATTACAGAGATGGTTGTTCTGTTCCACTCTATTCTTAGCGAGCAGGAGGCAGGTACAGCACATCGTCTTCATCCTTGCTATAAAATGACTCCCCTGTTCCTCCAATTAAAAGATAGCAGTAAAAGAAGCAGCAGACTCGGAGCTGCGATAGCGTAATTGCCTACTACAGTGTGCATAGGTTGAAGCCAAGCTTGTCCATTTAAGCCTGGAGGGGCACAGCAGACAGAGGCAGAACTGACACTCACGGGGACATTTGCGGACATCTCTTATGATCCAAATCCTCTCTTTTGCTTAACAGCCACAATTTAATTGTCACTAGCTGTGCCAATCATCTGGTGCATATGCTCTCATTCCTCCTTGTCCTTGCTAAGATAAATCCGTGGGACGAAAGCCAGACATCTCAATGACTAAACCACCTGCAGCTGTGCATTACTTTGTTATTCTTCATAGACAGAAATGAAAATGTGCACCGAGTGCAACAAATGTGTATGTGTAAACTCGTAAGTGTCAAACATCACTGCTGCATGCTAATTATCTCCCAATTACAGTTTGTGGTTACTGTGCCAAATAATACAACCTTTTTTTTTACATCTCAGTGAAACAAGCAGTTTATTTCTATAATGCTTTCAGACGACTCCCAGCTGAAAACAAAGTGCTAAAAACGATACATTAAAAAAATCAAATCAAATAAATAATAATAATTTAAATCAGGGTCAAACTGTGTCATACGCCAAGGTCCTCTTAAAACATGATGTTGGACTCAGTCAAAGTGGATTTAAGCAAAGCCTGGTGGGGTAAAAGCTGCGTTTTGCAGGCTGTTCTAATACAGCGCCAGGAGCCGCCCACTGCTCGATGATCAGCAAATCTCACAGGAAATCAGTTAGTGTCAGTTTGGCTCCTGACACAACCTCTAAACTGCACTGCAGCACACGGCATGTAGTTGAAAACTCTGGTTTCTGACACTCTTTAAAAGTTTTATGCAACATTTGAGATTTCAGAGGGCGATGGAGAGCAAATATCAGTGCTACTAATTGACTTCAAACATATTAGCTTTGCAAACACGACATCGATTCTCACTAATCTCCACCAGCGTGCAGGCAGTGTCTCCTCAGCCTGGAGACGATGGAGCAGCCTCCTTTCTTTCTCTAATCAGGAAGTTAGTAGCACATGTCAGCCGTGCTGCTTTTAAAGCAATTTTTCAATAAAGCAGAACATTGTTCTCTATTCTTCACTTCTTTGTAGGACTTCTCACTGAGGAGTCATAAAAGTTTGCTCTTGAAAGGACACACAATCATCGCTGTATTATCCTTTTCAATTATGCACCTTAACGGAAATTACAACCAAAAAGAAATTACATCCAAGTTCTAAATTCAATCAGGCGCTTGTTAGATGATCAGCCTGTACTGTATTCTCTGCTTTAATTGTTCAGAGAGAAGCAGAGTGATTTAATTTGATTACCTATAATGTACTTTTCCTTTATGAATGAAGACCATTAAAGTCCTGTGAGAATCGCAGCGTTTCTATATCTCAGTTCATTTCACGTCCTTTCAGACTATAGAAGAAGAAGGTAATTATGTTTGATGAGCAGAATTTCCTAAACTAAATGTTCTTTTTCAATTTTTGTGGTAAACGTTCATGTCGTATACATTAAATACCAGACAATCATGTAGAAGGTTTGGATATATGTGAAACCAAACAGAGGCTGTCAGTAGTGATGCTGTTGTTTCATTTATTGCAAACTGACACTTTTTTAAAACCATTTTTTATCTTTCGTTACCAATCACCTGTGTGGAGCTGAACTGTAAGAACTGTAAGCAGGATCACTGAGCTGGCCTGATGTTTTCACGCAGCCTCGGCTCTCAAAGAAAATTAAAGACGAGAACTTTGTGACTGAACTGTAACAGAAAAATGTTCCAAATACAGAACAAATCAATTAAAATGATAATAAAACAGAAACTGATCAAGGTCTGCAGTTAAAGAAAAAGAGAGTTAAAGAGTTAAAGAAAATAAAAGAGTGCAACATTAATGCTGGATGATAAAATCATTGATGATAAAACGTTATTCTCTGACTGCACGTACATACAAAGTAACCAGCTGATATCGAGCATGTTGTAAAGAACAATCGCTTACTCAAAGGAAAAATCAGCGTGAGACAACACAAGATGCAGCAAGTCGACACTTAAATATTTGAAGCAAACGTCTGCTTTTATTTTTTTAAATTTCAAAGTGAACAGAGAAAGGTCAGACAGCACCAGCGAACATTTTAAAATCATTTCAAACCTCTGTATCTGTCTGTGTCTAGGCCAGGGGTCTCAAACTCGCGGCCCGGGGGCCACTTGTGGCCCACGTCACCCCTACTTGCGGCCCATATATAGACACAAATAAATATAATGAAATTTGGACTTCAGAGTTAATTTTTTTTTGTTAGGGAGGATTTGTTTGTTGTTGAGTGCGATGTTGAAATAAGTTCTTTAAAAAGCAAAAAATGATTTAATATGAAGGCAACATGAGCAGAGAGCACAAACCTGCTGAGGATGAGAGTCACAAACTAACGTGAACACCTATGTCTGTGCTTTTATTTTGTTAAATACGAAGAGAACGATAGCAGGAGTGCTGCCACGTGTCTGTCCAGAAACAGAGGACCAATGTGTTTATTATGTAGTTCAATGAAAGGATTCAGTTAGTCATGTTTGCAGTTTTGTCCTGTTGTACAATATTTGAAATGTAAAAAAACACAAACAAAACACTACATTTTAGGACATATTTCTGGGTGTTTTCTTATTTGTTTATTGGGTTTTTTTTGTATTACTTGAGCATTAAAGTGGCCGTCCAATGAGACGACAGTGCCAGCAGTGGCCCACAGCTCATTTAAGCTGAGACCCCTGGTCTGGGCCCTCCACAGCAGGGCCAAGCCCACCTCATAACAGCAGCCTGGGGAAGGAAGGACGTGCACAGCAGTGTGGCTATTGCAGGAGTTTTGACTTTCTTTACGTTGTCTCTGTTCATAAACCACAAAATAAAATATAATAGTTCCCTTCTTCTACATAGATGGCTGAGTTTTGTGACATAACTCACTTTCCAGCAGTAACATTTCTTGTTAGCACAAACTGGTAAATAATTCTCCCACATGTTGTCTGCTGTGCAGCATGTGTGCGTATAAATTTATGCAGTGCTGCATCTGAGCCATTCCTCTGCCAGATACAAAGCAATCTGGCTTCAGTCTTTACGTAGTTATAGCCCGAGATGAAATTCTTCACACACGCTATCCCCCAGTGTAAAAGTACAGTCTAAAGCAGTTGTGCTATTAGGATGATGCTCAGTTTGAGCCATACAAGATACAGACCAAATACTCCCGCACCGCTGTGATGCCCTAAAGCAAAATCTGAATCTGTGGGATCGCTCGGTGACCAACACACAAAGATGTGGTTTTATCGACAGTGTGAGAAGGCGTCCACTGGATTTAGGAGAACAGGAGGTAAAAGAGAAGTAAATCACCATGACATGGCCCCAGTTTAAATCTGCCTCAGCACTGAAAGATGAGCACAATCTTTGAAGCAGTCACCACGCGCTGTAAAGCAAACAGCACTTTCTACTCTACGTTAAACCAACATGTCCTCACAGGAAAAGTGACAACAGTGCAGCCGGTGAGGATCAGGCTTTAGTCACGCTACAGTTTAAAGGTCTGCCGCCAGCACCTGACAGATTTCCTCATATATGCACTGTAGGCGAGATGGGAGGAATTTATAATGGAATTCAGAAAACCGGAAGTTTTTTAAATGTTCCTTATAAATTGAAAAGTACTGTGATTTTGCACACAAGCAAAACAACGCTAACATTCGTGAAACAGAATAAGTGAAAGATAATCGTTTATGACTGTAGAAACAACACTGTAAGTAAAATAATGATATCAGCTTATCTGCTGCAGGGAAAAGGGCTTATTTTCTCTGCTGTCCCTTTGTTTAGTACAAGAACGAACAATTATTCAATTTTCCTTAAAATAATAAACCCAGGACCGCACATTCATAGTGCTGATTTTTTCAAGCCTTAAGAAAACAGGACAGAACCTTAAAATATTTATAAATAGTTAATAGACAAAACTGTGCATTAAATTGGACGTGACACTGCCGTGCTGGTAGTTACATGAAAATGTCCGATTTGTCAGGAAAAACGGTTTAAAACGTTACGATGATGAAAGAGTCGTTTCTGTGAAGCAGAAGAAACTGAATGATGTGAAAGGAAGCTGCGTGCAAGCAACGTAAATAGATCTGACCTCCATATTTATATGTGTGTAGTAACAAGAGCATAAAAGAGATGCTGCAGAGAGAACCACTTCAGGGCAATAATTACTGTCTAAGTTAATCCCAAACTGGCCTTTGACTCATGTGGTGATTTTACCCTTCGTCCAATAGCGTCGCGGTACGTAGGTTTGTCCTCATCCTGCTCGACATCCTTGAACGTACCAACCACTGATGGTCTAGAGCAGTGGAAAAAAAACACACGCTTGTCTTTGCTCATCATCTGTTTCCCAGTGTCATGAACTGGTAACAGCAAGACAGATGAAAAATTGGCGCTGGGATGTTAATGTCAGGCCTACCTAATTTTCTCTCCCATCAGAGACACAATCTATCACACCACCGGCCCTGCTAATGATCTCTGACAGACTGACGAGGCTCCTCTTTGGAGAATTTTCATAAAAACAGGTCATGTGTATCGATCGGCAGGGCTACAAATGGCATCCGGCTGATGCATATTTTATTAGTTTGCATGAACAAAAACAGACTTGTAATGATCTAATTTCTCAGTACTTACATACAGTGAAACCGAAATACGAGAGCTCACCCGGCACCCAGACAACAAATAGAAAGAGAGTTCTCCACAGAGTGACAATTTGTTCCCTTTTAGGTAAAACTGCAAAGAATCTTTGTATGTTTTTTAGTTTAATACTTTAAAATGTCTTAATTGTTCAGAAAACCGCCCTTCACTTGGAGCAGTCAAGTTCAAATTGGAGATAAAAGATTCAAACTACATCTTCATATAGTAATGAGATGCAGACGCTCCCAACTCCAGGAGTAAATATGGTGGGTTTCCCTCCGTACCTTTTACCTCAAAAGCTGAGCAAAGTCAATTCAAGGTGATACCTGTGAGAATAGGATCCTGTGACCTACTGGCTTTCTTCATTATTAATTCAGCTTCAAGCTTGCAGAGCGGCAACATCAATTCAGAAGCAGAGATGAGAAATTGGAACAGCTGGAGGTGTAATACTGTGGCTTTTCTCTCGGGCCCACCTGTCAATACCTGCACCGAAAAAAGATGGAGATTGCAGGCCACGCGACAGGGTACGACTGCAATCCAACTCTCTTCTGCATCCACGACGACTACAGTAGTTTTCAAAAGTTAAAAGCTGTCACTCACACACACTCGGGGCTCAGGAGGGATCCAATTTTGTCACTAAGTGCACATCCTCAAGCTCAAACCTCTTCTTTTCCCCCCATTTCAAAAACAACCCTTTAAAGCAAACCATGCAATATGGCTTTTAAAAGACAACAGAGAAAAATATTATTATTCTGCAGACAGATATTTTCTGATTTTGGGAGGAGGAATCGTAGTCTACTGCCAGGAAGCTCGGTGCCAAAGTATTATTAAAGACTGAAGAAACAGCTGCCGCCACCAAAATAAATATTCCATGCAAAGCCACGGCTTTGATGTTTGTAACTGAAGTCTTCCTCTGGCAGCGCTGATTTCACATTTTATCTTGGAAAACATATTACAAGACACTGGTTCGATGCAACCTGCGACCATAATGCCCGGTGAACAGAAAGCAAGCATTAATGCAATTTTAGCAGGCCGTGATAAGACAGGAGCAGAGTATAATGAGTGCCTTGGACAGTGTGTCAACAGAACTATAAAATGTTATTACTGCCAAAGATAAAGTAGTGTCGATAGACGGGTACAGACGTGCTGCCGTACGTCGGCCGCAGCCCTGCTGCAGTGACAGGCTTAACCTTTCGCTGTGACACAGCCTAAATCTGCCCGTGTTCCTCAGTCACCCCGTCGTTTCTTTACTCCTCCGAGACACGGCCAACGACTTCCTATAGCGAGCTGAGACTGCAGCAGAACATCCTGATAATAAATATGAGCTATGAACTGGTGATATACTGTAGATGCGCCGCAGCTAAGAAACACAACTGTCAGGACAATTATTCAGTGCTCTGTTAAGATCCAAAGACATCCAGAAGTCATTGCTGATGTGAAAATTACAGCCCTTGTACAAGGATAACATTTTTGACAACTCTGAAGTAACGCTTCTGTCAAAGCCGTCTCATAAATATTCACAAAATAACTAATCTCCTTTGAAAACCTCTCGACTACGAGCTGCAAGCCTGTGAACATTACGTTTAAAAGAACAAGATAACGGAGCTCTTTTATTCTTGTGAAAAATATTTTCACCTTCTCATTTTTTGCTCTTTTTTAAAATGCAGTTGTTTTATTCTATATTTTGTTTAGTGTGTAGCTTTAGGACATATCCTCACTGAAACATCAGTCTAAGTTAAGTCACACAGGATCGCTCCTGTGAGCTCCTCCACAAATCTGTGGTCATGTAATGTCTTACACAGAAGGCGTTCATTATCATTAGTATGCTGATGGTAAACAGTTTCAGATGGCATGCATGCCACAGCATTAAACTGTCGATCACAAAATAGCCCCGCCCTCAAGCATACTGTGTTTCACATCTTACAAAATGAACTTTCATGCTCTCTTTAGTAACACCTGAAAGCAGCGAGTGAGACCATAAACTTAAAGAAAAGTGTTCACTCAGGCAATAAATCAAGTGAGTCATTTTTTACAGACTTTTCTTGCTACCTGATGAATTCCTCCTTCTGAACACTACAAAGACTGTCATACACTTTTGCTTTACCTTTGAAACACCTGTGTCCATCTTTTATATACTGTCTATGGCTCCAGCACACTTACATATATTAGCAGGTACACAAACGTGGCGTGTGTGCTGCCTCTCTGTGAGGCTTGCATCTGCTTGATGTTGCAATAGCACAAATGACTGGAGGTTATACAGTGACAAATAGGATATATATGTATATCTAACAGTGCTGCTGTTGGTCCCTTTAGTAGAATGGCACATTTAACAAATTTCCCACGTGTGGGACTAATAAAGGTTATCTTATCTTATGTTAAAGTTCAGGCAAAAAATATTCAAATTAAGACATAAAGAAGTTCATAAACTGTGATTTATAATACAGATGGATAGATGTCCTATAATGATGATGTTAGAATAGAACGAGTTTGTGAAAAAGACAGAGAGAAAAAAGAAAAGCAGGCTAAGGCTGCAAAGCTTTAGTTAGCGACTTTATTCAGATATGTTATCACTGCCCGTGCAGGTAAATGTTCACTTCAGCTGCTGTGATAAAATTAATAGTCGACCAATTTAAAAGGAACATGAAGAGGAGAGAGTCTGACTGGCGGCTGATTCCAGTGGGGAGCAGGCACAAGCAGAGAAGGGCGCAGCAATCGTGCAGGAGATTCTGCATGACCCGACACTTTTATTAGGAACAGCAGTATTAACAGAGCGTGCTATAAGTTTTTCACACCCAAATCCAGAAGACAGAAATATATTTTAAAGAAAGCATTGCACACACTGTTTACGTGCAGACATACTCAGTGTTTAGCTTTTACCACATAGAGCTGGGCGATAGAACGATAACGATATGTATTGCGAAATAACTTTTTCTCGATAGAAAAATTAAACTATTGCGATAGACCTCATCTCTCTTGTCCTCTTAAAAAAGAAAAAAAGAACAGCCAATCCAAATTAAGTAGCGCAGAGCCGAACCAATCACAGCCGCAGCGTCACGTCACGTGACTTGTTACGTACAGCACAAGCGCCAAGCCGCACATGTGTATTTGTTTTTGCAGCCGTGCCGCCCGGGTAATGAAGGAAAGGAGTTTGCCGACTAGAGAAAAATCAACCGAGAGCGTGAGTGAAGGTTACCGAAGAAAAAACAGATGATGGTTCCAATGGCGGAGAGCTTGTCGAACGGAAGGGCCACAGAAGTTCCGTAGTGTGAAGGTATTTCGGCTATTTCAAGTCTGACAAAAAACAGAGTAGCGCGCACTGTAAATTGTGCCGAAAGCAAGTCTGGAAATACAATAAAGCGGTGCATGCTCAATCTCTGACTGAAAGCGCTAATTCGTCATTCGGCTTTTGTCAGACTAAAGTCACTGTTAAAACTAGGGCAGGGCGATATGGCCAAAAATATTTATCACGATATATATTTGAAAATTTGCGATAACGATATAACTGACGATATAATTGATGCGAGACAAAATACAACTCCACAACTTTACTAGTGCAAAAAAACACCATCCATTTATTTTCACTTAAACAAGCAGCTGTTTTTTTATGTGCATTAAAGCTATATAAAAACTTAACAGTGCAAATGCAAATTCCTTGCTGAAAGTTTAACCAAAAGGCATTTCCAGTAGAAATGGGCTGACATATCCTGAGCATGACCATGTATAATATCCACTAAAGTTAAAAAGAGGTGCTTTGCAACATTAAACTGCAGTGTGCCAAATAAAAAAGTCAAATATGTATTTTTCGGACCATAAGGTGCACGGGATTATAAGGCACATTAAGCGAAACAAAGCAGTCAGATAAATCAACTCATTCTTCTTGCTTCCTCCATTTCTGTACCATTGATTCATTAATGCTGTATTCTATCACAGCTTCTCTATTCCCATGTTGTTGCAGTATATTAATGACCAGTGTTGGTCAAGTTACTTGAAAAAAGTAATCAGTTACTAATTACTGATTACTTCCCCCAAAAAGTAATCCCGTTACTTTACTGATTACTTATTTTCAAAAGTAATCAATTACTTAGTTACTTAGTTACTTTTTAAAAACACGATTTACAACCTGAATAGGTGATAAAGCGATAGATCTTTCAGCCCAATTCTACTTTTTCTGCATAATTCATCATACAAAATGTAATCAAATGGAAATGTCTCTTTTTAAAACTTGTTTTATTAGTTTTAATCTTTTAACTTTATGCATCAAGCAAAAATTAAATTATATGCAACATTCTCTGACTGGAAGAAATTTGTTTAACATTTAAACCTATTTTCTGCACATTCCAGCACATAAAATAAAATATTTTTTTGTGTTTACACTCACTCTTTCAAATAGATGCAAGTAAAACACAGCAGAAAATAAATAAAATCAAAGACTAGCGGTCCTGTTGCTCTATTTTCACCTGTAAAGCAGGACTGGGGTAGGCGGAGGTTTACCCTGGTGCAGGTGTGCTGCAGCGGTCAGTGGAAGAATCCGCGAGTTTCTCTGTGAATTTCACTCGCTGCTTGCTTGGAAGTTTAGGGGTTTTTTCGCTGTAAAAAGAAGTTTTCTTCCCACGCACAACAGACACTAATGTTTTTGTCACTTTTTATGGAATCAAACTCAAAATAAGGTCAGTACTTCCACGCTTTGAACGCTGCATGCTACACTCTGTCCCGCACTCCATATATTATGATCTGCAGACAGCTGTTGTCACGAACGTCGCACTCGCTTACGTCACTGTCATGAGACGTTCTCGCAAAAAATCACGGTTTTAGTAACGCAGTAACGCAGCGTTCCTACGTGAAAGTAACGGTAATCTAATTACCGTTTTTGCAATAGTAATCCCTTACATTACTCGTTACTTGAAAAAAGTAATCAGATTACAGTAACGCGTTACTGCCCATCTCTGTTAATGACTAGCCTCGTATTGTGGATGGATTATCTCAGTTGTTCTCCTGACTAAAGTTTGGTCCGTTTACAGCATCCTGCTATGCGATTGCATTTGTCTCTAACCATCAGGAACCCTCACGTTAACTTTTATTGAGTGGAAAAGTGTTAGCGTTCATCCTCCAGCTTCACTGTTTATGTTATGCTAACATAGCTGTGTCGCTAGCGATCACGTAGCACATCATTATATACCAGCTAGCCCAACTTCAGTAACCTTACAAACGTCACTGCTGTGTAGCTTCCTGTCTTCATTTATGTTGGAAGTGATAGCAGAGCTGTACGTTTGAATTTTTTCAGAAATCTCTCAGTCAGAACATGCTATATCATGCTTAGGTAACTAGCGAAACTAGCGAGCTAACTTCTGCTAGCTTCCTGCTAACTTGTAACTCCGTTAAATGTAATAAATTCTGTTTTCATGGGTGCCTGGATCTTAAACTTCATAGTTACACCTGGTAAAGCAGCAATGCTGATCATTTTATTAAAGATGAAAGAATTTAGACCGTTTTTAACTCTTAGTGATGCCGCAGTGTTTGTTTGACTTTGGGACCTGAAGAGAGGGAGTTTAGGACCCAGATTCCTCCCAGATTTACGAGCACCTTAGTCCGACAAATACGGCAATAACGACGGCCACTTGAATGTTCTACAAAAAAATGTGCTTTGTTGTGTATCTGACGGACAAACACCAAACCAGTTCCACATCACTGAAGTGGCACCATTTTTACAAACCAATTCTGGTTCATCTGTTTCACTCAACAATCGGCCATGTGCGTATGAAAACAAAGGCATTGCGCATGCGCTTTTGACCCATATTCTATCGCGATATTTCATCTTCCTATCGTTGCCTAACATTATACCGGTATTACCGTGAACGGTATAATATGGCCCAGCCCTAGTTAAAACTGTTTGAAAAGCTAAGCTATACAACAAGGAGAGATTGAGAATTTCCTTTTAGTTCTCAGTTTATTTGATATTGACAAAAGTTAGTCAATTTTGTCTGTTCTTCTGTAAAACAAACTAAGATTTATTTTTAGAATTAAAATTTTGTTTCTAAGTGGAATTGACAATTTAGTCTGTTTTGTTTGTTCTATTTTGAAACTTAAACGCTTTAGCGGCTGCCTTTTGTGTAGTTTGCAATATTTGCCTTTATTTATCTGAAAAAGTCTCATGTTCCTTAAGTACATCTGCCCTGTTGAACTTATTATGGGAAATAACTATTTAAATCAAAACAAGCTGCTGATTATTTCACATTTTACTTGTGAGCAACGGCACATTTAAATCTTACAAATATAGTTATTTGGCTTATATCGTGATATATATCGTTATCGCCTGAAATGAAAAAAACATATCGTGATATGAAAAAATCTTATTGATATTGATATTGATATTGATATACCTTTATTAGTCCCACAAGGGGGAAATTTATATATCGCCCAGCTCTATTACCAAATCAGATCATCTTTTTACTGATAACAACACAGGTTCTTCCTCTACCTGAGCACTCAAAGAGCTTTCTGCAACATGCCACATTCACCCATTCACACACATTCCCACTCTGACGGAGGGATTGGAGAGCAACATGGGGTTAGTATCTGACCAAGGATAACTAGCAGGCAGACTGGAGAAGATAAACCACCAATGTTACAATTAGTAGATGAAGCTCTATAGGGTTGGGCGATATGTAAAAATCAGTCGTCAGTCCAACAATCGCTGATGGGCGATATATTTGTGCATGCGCAGACTTTTAGATGGCCGGGGCTACGTAATCATGCACGGACTGATTTGCACGTTTACAACACAGAAGAAGTCCAAACATGGACAAAACTAATCCCCCCCCCAAAAAAAACCACTGTCAGCATTAGTGTGGCTTAAACATGGTCATCACGATTAAAATTTTTAACGTGCTCAACCCATCTGGAGCGCAGAATGAACAAATTTTGGACAAACTGCCCGAAATACGTTGACAGAGACATTTCAGGGATTTTGAATCAGTTTGCGCTCCAGATGGGTTCATTGTTAATCGCGTTAGTTGTGATGACGGCGTGTTAACGCTGACAGCACTAAAAAAAATATAGAGTTGTCAATTTGGGATTTCTTTGGCTTTAACCCTTGTATGGTGTTCGGGTCTGTGAGACCCATGCCATTTAGAGGCCGTTGCCCCTTTAGGCAGTATATACCATCAAAACCTGCAAAATATGGTATAAGGATATGTACACTTGATTAGAACTGATTTTATTTTTTTTATAACATTTTATTGACAAAAAACGAGAAGCACATTAATTCATAAATGTGATCGAACAAAGGTAAAAGGAAAAAATTAACCATGTTTGCTGTTCACATGGCTCGTAATTGGGATAAAGTAAACATCTGTTGAGTAATTTAACATAAAATTGTTTGATAGTGTTAATTGGAAAGCCAAAACTCTAGCGGGTCCACCAGACCCATGAACACTGGCTGAGTAACAAAAATACGAACACCATACAAGGGTTAAACCAGATGAAAGAGGTAAACCTGAGGATGTAACCAAAGCCCAACCCTAATGCTCTACTTCCTGAGCTGCAGCCACCCCAATAAAGTACCAAGTCAGGAACTCGGGGTACTGCACAAGGAACGGGAGTGGCAGAGAGGTTGAGGTGGTGGTTCAGGACAGGTACGAGGACAACATAACAGTGATGTGGTGTGAGGCAGGCAGACAGACTGGTTCAAGGTGGGGGTGGGATCTGCTCTGAGCCCCTTCATGTTTGCAGTGGTGATGGACGGGCTGACAGATGAGGTTAGGCAGGAGTCTACATGAACTGACAACACTGTGATCTGCAGTGAGAGTAGGGAGCAGGTGGAGGAGAGCCTGGAGCAGTGGAGGTATGCTCTGGGGAGAAGAGAAATGAAAGAAGTAAGACAGAATACGTGTGAGTGAATGAGAGGGAAACAGGTGTAAGGGTGAAGCTGCAAGCAGTAGAGGCTGTGAAGGTGGATAAGTTTAAATACTGGGTCAGCCGTACTGGAGACAAAGTTAGAGGCGAGGCTGAGACGGTTTGGACATGGAGGAGGCAAAGTGGATATACTGGAAAAACTAATATGGAGCTGCCAGGCAGGAGGAACCGAGGAAGACCTCAGAGGAGGCTGATGGATGGAGGACATGCAGACGGTTGGTGTGACAGAGGAGGGATAGACTGAGATGGTGGCAGATGATCCACTATTGCCCCCCGAAAGATGACCAGCCAAAGAAAAAGTATGTTAAAGGCTTTTTACTAGAATATTTACCTTCCAAACACACAAATATGTTTTATATTTTTTGAACTAGAAAAGTTATTTCAATATCATCTTTTTGCCCAAAGGAAATCAAAACTCATTTTAGGTTTTCCCAACAAGGGGAAGCTGTAAATTAGAATATTCATTCTGGCGCTGAAGCGTATTTTCCCCGTAATAATAACTGGAAGCCAGTTTATGCGTAAAGCACTTTGATCTTATGTTTATATACTGATCTGGACTATACGCCTTATTTTTAAACAACTCAAAATGATGAGGCAAAATCAAATCTAATTAAATTCTTTTCAGTATCATAAAGAATTTCAATACACAGCTGCAGACGCTTATTACACACGATTAAATCAAAGCTAAACTAGCACCACAGGGTCACATGACCTCTGTGGCCATGTAGAAAATGGTATGACATGAGCACAGTGTAACATAAGAGAGGTGCTCCATCACTATACGTCTGCAGATTAATGGCTGAAAATGTCACAGGGAATAAGGTCATGCACCAAGAGACCTGGCTATGAAGAGACATCTGAGCACTTCCAAGTCTGAGCAGCAGTTCCATGGTCCACTGGGAAGCCAAATGTGCCGCTGTCAAGCCGTGCCTCGCAAACACGGATACACACATGTGCACACACACTTCACAGCGGCACAGTGTGGCCTCTGTGATGAGCAAGGACAGAGACAGGGTAGACTCTTACATGGAACATTAGACATGATTAGAAGTCATTCACTGAAATGCCCCTGTCACTATAGCAGGATAGCATTACAGAACACACTGAGCGTTTTCTTTACTGTGACACGTGATCATAACAAACTGGAGATTTTGCTGATAAGGCAACGCCAAACTGAGACTTTGTGCATAATTTAACACGACACTGGGGCTTAACAGAGAGAGAGAGAAAGGAGTTTTAAACAAGAGATCACTGGAAGCAATTTCTTAGACTTTAAGTAGCTCCCTCTGGGGTTGCATTTGCAGTACTGCTCCTCAAGAACTGTAAAAAGACTCGTAATGGAATCAAGTGAAAAATTTGAGCTTATCTATAATAGTCAGTGCAATAGGTGAGCAGTGCCACCTTATACATCTTATAGTGTCATGCAGGCAGCTTTATCTGCCTCTGACACGAGACTATAATACAGCAGATTATCTAACAGGTCAGCATAGAGAGGCCTCTAACCATCCAACACTTAAATTAAAATCATATCTTTTGTGGCAAAGTTAAAGCAACACAACCTGCCAAGTTAATAACAAAGTGTGTTTGCAGAGCAGCAATATTCTCTGTGTTATTCACCACAAAACCGAGACATAAACCCAGGTTTGGAAGTTCAGTCTAGTAGAAAAGTGTGAAAGTCAGACTGAACTCTTTCTCTAATTAATATGCATTTGTCTCTATGTGAGTGTCAAAAACTCCTTGCCGCCTGCTTTCACCCTTATGGCGTCCCACCTGGGAGGTGCTGTCAGCTGTTACGGGCTTACTTCAGGAAAGCAAAACTGTCAGGAAGGACACAAAGACGGATTCCTTAAACCTGCAGTCAGTCTGATCAGTTTCCTGCTTTTTGAATTTTATCTTTTGTCACTTTGCTCCTGAGCTCCTCGTCTTTACTATCAGGGATAACTCCAGCATGTTAATCAAATCGTACACTGCAGACTGCAACCTATTCTACGGTCCTATAGCAAAGCAGAGAAACTGAGGCCGCCTAGGATGAAAATCGCCTTCTTCCTCCCCCCACAGTGAAATGATTGTTTCACCAATATGTATTTTCTGAACCCATCAACATAGCTGCTAAAGAGCAAATAGATCCCAGGAAAGGCCAATAGGTTTATCAATTGCTCTTCTTTGATTGAATTCCAGCCTCAACAACCTGCAATAAATCAGCATTTGCAGACACCCACTAAGCAACACCATAATCATGTTTGAACTGAGAAAATCAAATCCTGAGTCAATTATCTTAGCCTCAATGGAACTGATAACGGTTGCTCTTAAGCAGTAAATTGGCAGCGCTCAAATGTAAACACAATGTTTCACACTGAATGTGTTGGCTCAACGTACCAGGTTTCCATTTCTAATCCAAGGCCACTTTTTCTTAGTGGGCAGCGGCAGAGGTGGGAGGAGGGACGCTGCTGTTCAGAGGGCTTCTTGGACTGCATTTACATTATCAGTAAATCCCATCACAGCCATTGAGCGCCAAGCTGGATGCTGCGACAAGGCCCCGGCTAGGCTCTGCTGGCACATCCTGCTGCCAGAGATGATGTGATGAAATCACAAAGGCTGTGTCACACCACAGCTGAGGATGATATGTTGTCTTCCAGTCAGTCAAAATGACAACGGTGTATAGAGTGACACCTACACAGTCCTAAAATATGGTGCCTCACCGTCAGGTAACAACAAAAATCATCCTGTCTGAGTTTTCTCAGCGCAAAAACCAAATTGTAAATTTAACTCTGACAGTCACAGAATAGTTCAATCAGGAGGATGATGTTCTCCTTTTCCCTTTAATTCCCATCATTCCCTTTAATAGATTTTTATATATGTTTGGATGTTTTTAGTCAAAAGACAGTAAATGCATTCATACCATCCTAATCAGGTGACGAGAGTTTCTTTATCGGCTCTTTGCTGCTTCATAAGCTGTTTAGTTAGAAATATACTTTTAGCATAATATTATATAATAAGCTCAATTATAATATTCCAGTTATTATAAGTGCCTATTATCCATTAGTATTATATCCATCCATATAACTCCCAGAGAGCGGGCTGCTGTGGAAACATCGTCAACATCTGGTTTTTCTTTCTCACTGCAGTTTCTGACTGTGGAGTTTTAACCATGTTTGCTGACATATGTGTAAACTCTGTGTCCGTGACTATTAATAAGCTGCATCCAGCCTGCACTGCTTACAATTACAGTAATCACAATACAAGTAGGATTTTAAAGACGCCGTTTTATGATGCGTGATGTAATTTTCTCATTAGTTCTTGCTCCTGTGCCGTTGCATTGTACGGATTTAATTTGCAGAATATAAAACACTCTATGGAAAACACTCCAGCAGGTGATTTCACTTTCCAGAAGGCACAAATAACCCTGAGCTACAAACCACTATCTTTTGACTTCCTGTCATCAGTATTTGCCAGAAATAATGATGCTTATATCTGCCGGGAAGATTGCCATTTGATAAAGTTGTCAACAGTGTGGCCGGAAGATCATTCGAATCTTTTTTCCATTCTCTCTGTGAACTCCGAGTTCAGCACCTACGACATAATAAGACATCCTGCAATGCATATGTAAGAGCCGTTTGCTATTTCAGTGACTGGGTCTTTGATTGTCTCCTCAGCACCGACTATTGTTTTGTGCTTTTCATGAAATTGTAGGTAAATATTGCTCTCGTTGAAAGCGCCAGAAAGTGTGAAAAGTTTAGGCCGAGCGTGCCTGCTGTAGGTTTCTGTTATGATGGTATTTGTTGTTATCCCCGCTGTACATATTGCATCCATCTATGGGCGTGCTGGATGTGGAAGTTGCAGCCTCCTGCTGCTCTGGGCTGATTGAAATGCTTTACAATGTTTCGACTCTCTCTTTTCAGAGAGCCTTTTCATCCTCCACTTCTCCATTTTACAGCTCGATTCCAGCTGCTCTAATGCCTCCTCGCTCGTCCGGGGAGGCGACGGGCGAGCTTAGCAGGCGACTGTGCATCCTATGCAGATTATGATACCACCCTGGGGACGCGGGACTCTATCGAGCATTTTCACAAGTACAATTCAGACGCACATCAATAGGCTAGGTGATGACCACACAAATGCAAGACCTAAATCATGACACCTCTCTTCTAGAAGCTCGTCGTCTAATATTAAAGAGTCCCGATGCTAAAGAACACAGCAGATCGTGACATTTACCCGACAGATGAAAAACGACTGCGACTTATAACCAGGATCAGCAGTGGTAGGTGAAGGTCCTTTGCCAAATATAACCAGCTATTAAAAGGAAATATGAAAGCAATGCAGTTCCCTATGGGCCCAGCACCTCCAACACACTCTCGCATTCTTCTTTAAGACGAGTGCAGCATGACCAAGAGTTCACCAGGTAATCGCTGCCGCCCTGACAAATCAGGTTTTCATGAAAGACAGCAGCACCATGCTGACCTTTAGCAGAATTTGATTTGAACTCCTTATCACATATTACTCACACGCACACGTTAATAAGAAAATATAAACTCAGCACTGAGGCCTGAGTGCTGCATTAAACTTTGGTGGCCTGAGTAAATAAATAATAATAAATGTATGACTGAGCTGTAATTAGCCAGCGCTGCTGCTAAGTGTTTGGGCATGAATATTTACAAAGACTGAAGCCTCACGCATGACGATTATGAACCAACTCAGACGCTCAGACTTTCTGTCAGAAGCAGTTCTGTTTAATCGTTGCTTAATGAAACTCTCTGTCTCTCTTCATGTGCTACGGTACAATACTGCACCTAAAAATGAAGGAAATCTTCATTTGCCTTCATCTGTTAATGATATCCTGGATAATTTCAGTACAAAACCACAGCCGGCTTATGACGACTGCCTCCAGTCAGAACTGAAAATCAAAAGAAATGGAAAGAAACGATTTCTCTGGAAATACAAACGCTTCTTTCTTCAGCTGTCGATGGTATAATAAACTGAACCATTAACCCCTCACTCGAATCATAGGCGCTTTAGGAAAAGACGTGAATTTCCTGCTAATTTCCAGTAAAGCACTGTGGCCATGACAATCTGAATTATGTTTGTCTTAACAGCTGCACTGTTGCTGCCGTGCCTGTTTTCACATCAGCGGACTTGCAAATGATCAGCAGAGTTGTCTGTGTGTTAAAATCCTCTACCTGAGAGGAACTTAACAATAATTAACCGCTCGCTGTTCACACGCCCGTCTCCTACAGCTTTCAAAACCACTTCATTTTAACCACTGCTTAACAAATACAACAACTGTTCTGTCATCTTTAACTACAGACCGATTTCCTCCCATCACTCTTCTTTTAATAAATAATCACAGATTAACACACACACACACTTTACAGTGCAAATATGTGAGTCTGAAGTTCTCAAAGATCAAAACAAAAATGAAATCCTTGCTAGCAGAACGAAACCTGAGGAACAATCACATGAAATTATTCTCACTCGACTCCAAACAAAATTATTCCAGATCAATTTTTCTTCCTCACTGATCTGTGTTTGTCCAGTGCTATTAATTGGAAACCCCAATTTCAAAAAACATCTTTAATAATCACACGTTTCAGTTTGTGGATCTTTTTTAATGAACAACTGTCTGCAGAAAAAAATAAGCTTTTATTTTTGACAGGTATGTAGTACACATGACATACATGTGCATGTGCACGTTAAACACTGAAACTCTCAGCTTTAATATTGCTTCATCCAGAGTCCTGATATTATATAAAGTCAATGTAATATAAGCAAAAACTCTCTCAGTGTCAGTCCAGGTATAATAATAAACATTTCTATAAGCACACATGGTTAGGGTCAGCTGTATGTGTGTCTATGGCACTCGCTACTTTAGGCGGCACCATGATCCATAACAGCCGGTAGCTCTGCATGTTTGATTTGGTGGATTTTTTAATACTGGATGTCGTTCCAGAAAGATCCAAGAATGTTTCTGTCAGGACTGAACCGGACCCTTTGTGTTGTTTCTGGGTTGCACCATCCAGAAAACAATGTCCTCTAGAAGCGAGGGCCAAAAGCTGCGTGTTACACCATAACCTGAATACAACAAATGCATTTTTATGTCACAGTAAGAAAACCAGAGCCACATGTATACCACCTCCAACATAACTGATTTTGTTTGCTAACATGCAACAACTATTTGTGTTACTTAAGAAACCATGAAACATAAAGTATCTGTACTGTTTTCCATGAGCAGAGCCACAGAGACAACAAATATAACCTTATTAATAATAATGAGAGTCAGCTCATTCATCTCTTTTAGCTCTCGCATAAATAAGACCGTCGTTTTAAATTAATTTAAAAACGGTGCACAGAAATCTGCTTCGATCCTGAATTGCAAAAGTATTTTACAATGAGGAAAAACACACTTTATGTGAAGAACAATCCCGTTTTTTCATGTCATAAATTGGAGTAATAACAATGGCCTGCTGTTCAGGAAGAAGACAGAAGAAAAAGCAAAGAAAGGATGAGCTTAAACTGCGGCTCCACTCTCCAGAAAGTCATTAGGTCAGAGAAGTGTGGAGGATGTTCGGCAAGGGGCCTTCAATAATGAAGAGCTTGTTTCCACAGGGAAACATTGCCTGCAGCGTACATTCACACTTTGGCAACTATGGAAATGAAAGATTTTGAGGTGCAGAAAGGTCTCAGCGTGATGCTGGGAGAAGCTGGCTGTCTAAGACTCCTTAAATTGGTAGTTGTTTGATTTGGCAGACCAAATTTTAAACTCAATGTGTACACAGCTTATACTAGTTATAAAAGTATAACAACAAAAACAAAACACATCGATCACCGTGCAGTAAAATAAGCTAGATAAAGACAAAAGTGGAAAACTCAGAAAAAGGTTTTTATGTTGTATGACGACGAGGCTACAGGGCGCTAAAATCCTGGGCAGACTCCCAGCCTTTCACTAAGAATACAGATTTAATGCTAGCAGAACGGACTCACTGGCTGCGCTCATGTGGCACAGCATAGTCTTCAAACTGTCCATTCAGCTATCAGGCTGGCCCTGCAATATTATCAACCTATCAAAGTATTCAAATCTGCAAAAATATCAAAGTGTTTGTTGTATTTTTGTCTCAGTGTTGATACTGATGTTGCACATTCTCTCCCAGCTGTAATACATAATCTGAGTTATTATCTAAAGTAATCAGACCAGACATCTTTTCCCTTTTGTATCTGTTCACTGTGTGAAACCGACTGCTTCATATTCTATAATATAACAAAATGCACACAACGTCATGTTTACATGGAAGTGAAAAACTACGATAACACTGAGTGAGAACCTTCTGGTTGCAAATATGATCATACTGCCCGAAAGTCAAGAGACTAAAGAGATGATTACCCTGACCTTGGTTTTATAAGGTCACACAATGTGACTGCTGGGAGGTAGTGAAAATTTACACTTTATTTTTGTAGCCATTTAACAAAAGAGATGAAACGAGTCACTGCGGTGGAGGAGGACATGCAGAGTGATAGCAGAGGGTGAGGTGGAGCTACATGAGGTGGAGCTTCTCTGTATCGGGTCCTCATTAAGTCCTGATTGCACAGAATCAGTCTCTCTATTTAACCTGTAGCAGGAACAAATAAGTCCTTTCCTGGCAGATTATAGCTGATATAATGTCTTTAATTTTTAACTCTTACCAATGCAGTCTGCCACATTTTTTAGACTTTGTCCAGGTTACGTGTGGCAAGTTGAGTTGTGGAACAGACATCATCCTGGTGCCTCCGTAGGGATACTGTAACCTCAGCGATAAGCAACATGTCCTGTGAGAGCATTGTCTGGGGCAGACAGATGCTGGAGCATGACCTCTGATAACTTTGTCAGGAAGCCTAGCGTGATGGCAGATAAATCGAAAACCCGGTGCACTCAGAACACAGGCTGCCCAGAAATGTCTCCGCAAAGTTCATTTTTAGATTCTAGCTACTACATCAGAGACTACAGGGAGCTGACACGCCTTGTCCTGACCAGCTGCTATGAGTGTTGAATCAGAGCACTGTGGTAAATACGAGTCAGACATGAAAATCTTGGTTAGCTGAACAAGACTAAGGTCAAGAAGAGACCATCTAAAAATGAGAACTGTCATGTCAAGCTCGCCAGAACTGATGATGACAGCTCTTGAAGATGCTCTTTTATTAAGACTGTTTATTTTTAGAAACCTTTTTTTTTTCAAACTACTGTAGTCGATTTCAAGGAGCTTCAGAGAAAAGCCCTGACACACCTGTCAGGAAGACGTACTTGTCAAGGCACTTAATGTGCTGCTGTGGTGAGCTCCATCTCCAGAGAGGTCGTTTAGTTATAGAAGCTACGCGTCAGGTAATTTCTACTTCTGCATAAAAGATTAGGAGACGAGTCACGTAGCCAATTACTGTCATTACAATGTCTCGTGACATTAATTCACACAAGACAGAGCAATCTTGATTGTTGTACAATCTCAAAGGCTAATAACAGGGGGCAAAATGTAATTGCTTTCATCTGATGAGCCAAACTCACGAGCCACGAGATGGCACGCTCTAAGAACAATCACCGCTAAATCAACAGTCTGTCATATAAGTTAACTTTGGGCTTCTGGATTTACTGCACTGGAGTGAAGTGAAAATGTAAATGTGGAGGCAGATTTATAGAATTACGAGTGTTAGTGATAGTGATGTGTACAATAAACCAACACAGTAATTAGAAAAAATACACTTTGTTCTTAAGAGTAGGCTTTCCTTACTCACTGAAGATGACTATTTGAACAGCTATTTAATCAGTTCGTTGATTAACAGGAATCTAATCAACCATAATTTTGATTGGTGATTAATCAAACCAGTAAAGCTGATGATCCATTTTCAGTTTTGAGGATTTGCTGCTTTTATTGTGATCAAACACAGAGTGTTTGGATTTGGACTAATCATGGAAGAAACTGTGCTTTGATTAAAACACACAATAAGTCCTCTAAAAATAAATTCCCTCCAATGCATATTCATCATTACATTTTTATGCCTAAAGCTGCAGGTATGAATTATGCTTGGGTAAAATGCAGCTCCAGGATGCCCAGTGCACCGTGAGAGTGTGTAAGGTTAGAGCACCTACAGTCTGCTTTCTATTTACGCTGCGTCGACTCGTGTTCAGGTTCATCATCATGTCTGAGGAAAACTCTGGTACAATCGTGTAAGCAGGTTATGTAATTTGGTTTTAATTACAGAGTCTTTCCTGTTACTTTCTGATGTTGTCAGTTTCACTTAAGCTAGTTTATGAAGACAAATGATTTTATAATAAAAATGCAGTAACCAAAGACGAGAAGATGCTGTAAAAGCCACCTGAGGGAAGATCACCACACTTTAACAAGGTCAGGAGTCCAACTGTGTGCTTCACTCTCTCTCCTCAAAGATGAGCTCTGATAACGAGAGGAGATATAAAAAAATGATAAAAAGCATCCACAGTAATTGCTGTTTGCACATCAGTTTACTTCTGAAGAAAGCAAACACAGAACATCACCTATTTCAACAGTGATAACACCCATGTCACCAAACGAGCCTCCTGCAGTCTGCTGCTTTGAGCGCAACATAAATGGCTCCTCCACACGAAGGCGTCCGATGCCCGATAGCGACAAGCATTTCACAGACAATGTGTCACTTTCTCATCGCAGTGTTACGTCCCTAAAATACTTCCTAATTTTAATAGCACCGGTAAACTTATTCACTAAAGACTATTCATTTCTTGGACGAGAGAGAAGATGGACAGAAATAATAGACAGACGCATTCATACAATAATAATCCTCCACTGAGTGTGACGAGACCATCAGAGTAATCACTTTAATTGTACTGTACTCTAATCACAACCTGAATGAAAGATTAACATTTTTGGTCACTACAAACAAAAATTAAAAATTTGTAAAGTTAAAGTATCCAATCAGGACGATGCACAGAGTCAATTCATTATGGATTAATATTCAATAGTATCAATCACGCAAAGCCAGAGAGGGTAAGACGCTGGTTCAACATACATCACACACACACACTCACACTCACACACACACACACACACACACACTCACATACACACTCCACTTCAGCTGTGCTTTGCATAAAGTGTTAATGTTTTAATATTAGTAATAAAGTGTTTTATGAAGGTTTTTCATCGACGTTCCTGCCAGAAGGAAATTGGACTGAAGTACCAGCACTTCTGTATGTTTGTGATCTGGGTTTAGCTAAAGGACACAGAGAAACCGTTCTTTGTGAAATCAGTGGTGAGTGCTAATTAATTCTGTTAGCTAGATATCCAATGTTTCAGGGTCACTGCAGTCAGCACTCTTGGGCCCTGGTGACAAGACGGTAATACTTTAGATTAGAGGACAAATCAAATCTTATTTCCAGTGTTGGAGGATGTATTGGTGCAGTCTGGCCTCTGAGCTTGTATTCCAGGGTTAGGAGATGAGTGTTTGTATCTGTGCTTTACAAGCCGCTCCACAGCGCCAACAACTATTCAGGCTAAACAAACGTAGCATCAGGGAAAGCCTTGATTTGATTTATGCCCATAAGTTTTTCTATAATAATGTGATGCAACATGAACACTATATTTCCAGAATTAATACCAGAATTTGGAGTTGAGGAAACTTGACGACTGAGCACGGCTCTCCATGAGGACCTGAACATGACCACCCTGCACACTTTGGCCACGTTGGTCTCTGAGAGCCTCGTATTCCCAGTCAGGACACACGAGGTGAGGAAGACGGGAGTGCCAGATATGAAAGCTTTGGAGGCAGAGGCAGACCTGCTGCTGGGCGTTTTTGGATGCTTTGTGTGTATTTGCTGAAAGTCAACCCACTGTCAATGCTAGTCCCAAGGTAGTTAAAGCTGCTAACATGCTACACAGCCCCATTGTCGAGTGTTGTCTGTGGGACGGGGTCATCCTGTCTCCGAGTCTATGAGACGCTTCTTTGTCTTCACCTACTTAAGGTGTGATAGAGAGGCCGGGGAAATAACACACTACAAAGCACCAGTTTCTCCACAATCGCAGGATACACAAGTGTAAAAAACAGAGGTCATGTGCCCCCCCCTCCTCAGGAACCTCTGTGACTCTAACAAAGGGTTTATTACTTCGTGTCATGACCACGACACCAACATAATGCTTCTCCAGTCGCCTCCTCTGACCTGATCGCGTGCTGTCAGTGAATGATTTCCATCTTTTTAATGCTGCTGCATTAACACACTCACACGCGTTTATTTTCTTAGTTCTTCTCATTTAAATATGATTTCTGATACAACATGAACTTGGCTCTTGGTTCTTTTTGTCTGAAGTCTGGATGATTGTCATTTTGAAAGTGGTTTGCATTTCCTACCAGGTCCACATTTATAAAGGTTTGGTGGAGCAGAGTCCCTGAACTGACTCTAGGTGTGAATAAGACGTGTGAGTGCGATTGCCTGTGTTATCGTATGACAGAGCTGGTTTTTGTTTCTCTGCCTCTTGATTAATGTGCGTTGATGTGTTCTGTCACTGAAGAAGGATCCATCCTCAAGCTCTGTGCTTGTTTTATATCTTGAAACAAAAGCAAATTTTAACGATTATCTTTCGTTATCTGTGGACAAAATGTCTTTACTGTACCACAGACGTTCGTACTGACACAACCCACGTCCTAAGGATCGAGAGAATACTTTAATAATCTTAAAGGTTATGAGAGCATGCCTGATATCTGGTTTGATGATTATGCACGACTGTGTTTACTTGTCCTTGGTAAAAAATTTAAAAAGAAGTGCATTCTTCACAAAATCATTTCCAAACAATTTCACAGCTTCTCCTTCTTTGTCTTAAATTTCTCATGCAGACTGTTTGTAAAACACTTAGCGCGCCATAACTTATTTAAAAATGCAGGTTTTTGCGCCGTATGTATGTAAAATCAGGCAAAGCTAACGTGAAACAGAAAGGCGTAAGAAATCTAAAAGCTATCAGCAAAAAAAAAAAAATCCAATTATTTTTCAGGAAAAAAAATGTTTGCACTAAACTTCAATTGTTGACGTGAACAAGGCCACAGAAGCAATCATAGGAACGTGCTTTCTAAGAGAAACATATTAAATCTCAGTAAGTCCAGAAGGGTTTTTATTTCTCTGGGGTTTTGTTCTTGGCATTGACTGTTTCAGAAACAAGTGGCCCTTATCAGGCACTGAGCAGCGAGAGATACCTGTGACAGCCGACATGTTTGAGGCCCAAGTGCTTAATCTCTGGTCTCTGCTCCGGAGCAGCCAGACACATCACTACAGCAAGGAGGGAGTGACTGCGTGCATCTCAAACCAGCTGACACAAGAAATGGAAATGGAAAAAAACACCCTGCATGAGCTCGAGAGCACTCCTCTAATCGTATCAAAGACTTCTACAAACAAACATGGGTGAACTGTGATTGATGGGAGCGCAGTTAATAGGTCTCCCAATCCAACGCTGTGAGAGAAAGGAGGGTGCCAGAGACCAGAGATCAATAGCAACTCGGAAGCATGTTAGGGGATCATACTGAATCAGATTGATGACAGCTGGTGGTGATGTATTTGGCAATCTAATTTTAACACAAAGTAACTCAGTGATAGTGCTCCCACAAAACTGAACTCAATCCTTGCGGGCCAACAGTATCACAGGTGTAGAGAGACACCGACTTGTGCTGCAGGTGTAGGTAGGGGCAGCAGCACTGTTTTATCTTTGATTTTCAATTCGTGCTCCGTGCCATTAAAGTGCATTAAATTATTCACACTTTGTGGCAATCTCACAAATATTTTAGTCCCAAAAAGCTCTTTCCGTGCAGTGCAGAGCCTGGACATGCACGCCAAACCGACAGGGAAAAAATCTGACTTGTACATATCCTAAATGCAGGCCCACGATTTTTACCGGCTGCACATTTGATGTAGCCACTCACGGCTTTGCACACAGGCGTGAAAACGACGCCAATAATTTCCTTTTCTATCCTCCATCTAACTGGATTGAAGCATAGTGAGCTCTGCCAGGGAAGGCAGCCACAACACAGACAGGGCATAGACATTCATTGTAGAAAGGCTTAATTTGTGTATATGCATGTGCTTCTCCAAGTGCTGGCATGTTTGTGTGTGTGTGTTTGCCTTTGCTGAGCTCATACGCTAATCAAGAAACCATAAATAGCGGGTGCCCTATGTAAATGTCTCACACTGTGCACTGTCCTGGATCGTCACTAAAGATCATTTAATTCTCCGTATTCATTAATGGCTATACTACAGGTCTTTAAGGCAATGGGTTGTGAAAATGACTGAAAAACAAATCAGGCAAAAGACAAAATATCATCTGGTTAGCTGTTTCTGCATAAGCATTTTATGTTTAAAGCCATAAAGAAGAAATATGGATTATTGCAGAGGTATAAAATGAAACACCTCAGTGGTTCAATATTTCTTAATTACTCTATGTGCCAATTTCTCTTTTAAGAAGGACACAGCGCAGCATCACCAACTGGCCTTAGGTTTGTCTGCTGAATGAAGCTTGTTGGGGGATGGATGAATCCCTCCCCTGTTCTGGTTTTCTGAGCCAAGTCTGCATGATGGGGCCCTGAGCCTTCGGCCTGTGCCAGGTGGCAGCTGGGAGAGAGAGTCCCCAGCCAGGCCTCAGCAGCCCTCTCTCTGGTCCTCTGGCCGCCGCCGCTGCCACTCGCCGAGCTCGACACCAACTCTACTGACCTACAGATCGGTCGGGAGTACTGGTGCTGACAGTTTTTCCAGATTTCTTTTTCTGTGTCTGAAATAAATTCTTTGTGCAGAACATTTTTTTAGACACGGTGAAGCACTGTTCTTCAGTCTATTCCAGAGTCGTCACGAAAGTAGGATCCAAACTCGATACTGACACTTGGAAAATATTCAGTACTATTTTCAAAACCATGAAAGTTAATCAGACTTTTTAAAAATAAAGATTATAATAATACTGGTCTGAGTAAATGTATTCATCTACAGCCATTTGTGCTGGTTTGGCACTGGTTTCACTGCTGATCAGATGGAGCTGCTAAGGTAGGCTGCCACTGTTTTTGCCTAGTGGTCAGCTGACTAGCTTCAACGCTAGCATCATAATGCTAGCTTTTAGATTAAACAGATGGCTGAAACAGCCATCGGGTAACTGGCATGTACAACCCAGGCTAACATTTACAACAACTGTTTAATATTTTTATGCCGTTGAAACGGGAGCTTTGCCGACCTCGTGTTGCTGCACCACTCTTCATGTGTTCAGCTGCTAGTGAGGGGAGGGGCTGCTCACCTGCCTGTATGCAGCAGTGACGTGAGAAGAAATGTTGTTTTTTATTTTAACTTTAAAAAAGTTATGTCAAGGCTTCCACACAACTGTGTTAAGTAACTCCAAAAGAAACTCTCTGTTTGACGCTTATTTACCTTTTACTAAAACATTGAACTGACTCAGAGAAAAGCTGTTACGTTAACCTGCACTAAAAGAAAATGAAATATCACTATTGTTGGTTTTAAAGATTCCTCTTTAGTGTACTTACCAAACAAATCATTTTTTAAAGATTTTGAGTCATTTCTGGTATTTCCATGAAATACTCTTTTTGCAAGTCAACTCAATACTTTTTTGTTTAGTCATTTCAACATTTTAGAGTAAAACAGTGAATTTCATAGTTCTCTCGTCCCTTTTCACTCAGTCATTTAATTCTCAGTTATTTTAATCTTTGGCTCTTTTCTCCTTTTCCCCGCCCCATCCGGTCGCAGCAGGTGGCCCCGCCCCTCCCCAAGCCTGACTCTGCTGGAGGTTTCTTCCTGTTAAAAGGGAGTTTTTCCTTCCCACTGTCCAAATTACTTGTTCATAGGGGGTCGTCTGATTGCTGGGGTTTCTATGTATTATTGTACATCTTTACCTCACAAAATTAGACATTTTTTGCACTATATAAAATTAAATTAAATTGAGTTATTTAACACAGTTGGGTAGAACCACTTGACTTTTCTTAGTAAATCCAAAAAACATTTTTTGACTGTTCAGTTTTTAATTGAAACAATATAAATGAAACTAATATATTAAAAGAAACATAATTTGTTCAGTAAATTCTTCAGTAATTCAGCACAAATGATTTTCATATCTGATAATAATTTGTAATTTTTAGAATAGAATAGATTTAGTATTTAATTCAAAATTTGTTTTTTTTTTTTTTTTTTTGACAAATCTACTCTGTACATGCTTTCATGTATCCACAGTAGGGCTGTGCGATATGACCAAAATCTCATATCCCGATATAAGAATTCTATCGTCCGATAACGATATAAATCACAAAAATTTAACATTTTCTGTAAATTCTGTGAATCTCGGGCAGCTCGACTTGCGGGAAGTGTTTCCAGCTGCGCGTCATGTAGCTGAAGTCCAGTGTTTTAACAGATGCATGAAACGATACATTTTTAGACATAGGTTGTAACAGCCGCCGTTTTCTTTGTGAGTATTTATTACACGGCGTGCTGCGGGGAAAAGTCTGTTCTAACGTTTGAGTATAAGGTTTATTTTTTAGCACCTGACGGCTCTTTTTTACTTCTCATCCGTAAATAATCTGCTCTTTCACGTGATTCAGTTTATTTTGAAAAGTCTCAACAGGATCTTGAGCTTTATTGTGAAAGGTTTATGTGGAACATAAACAAGCGGACACGAGGTGGTTTTACCGTCGTTGTTGCTAACGACAACATAAAAACAGGCGCTTGTCCGTCTGTAGTGTGGTTATATTAAATATAAGACAAAGAGAGAACTTTAGGAAATTAATATAGCCACTACAGTGACCATCAAAATAATGAAAAAATATTGCCGTAAACAGTTTATTTTGCGACACCACGAAACAAACGATAGCGTAAAATGAAACGATAGACGTTTTTATATCGTCATCCGATATATATCGTTATGTCGAACAGCCCTAATCCACAGTACTAAAAGATACTACGTCTTTATCATTTTGGTATCGACATATACTGTAAATAGCAGTTCTGGTGACATGCTTAGTCTGTTCACTGTATTAATGTCTGATATGTCCGGTATTAACAAGAAAAAGAAGTATTCTCTGCCCAGATACAGTGATAAATCAAATCATAAATTTTGTTGAAGCTGTTTGTTAACCAGGAATTTATATTATTAAATATTATTCATATTACAAGTTCATAATTCAGAAACGATTTTACCACAGATATGCCAACATCTGCAAGCAACAGTGGCATAGCTCTCCATACAAGGTGAATCGCTCTCGTAAGACCTCAAACATACAAAAAATAAAATAGTTTTTACAATAACAGCGTTCAACATCATCTTAAATAGTTTGTAATACTAAGAACATTTTCTGTATCACTTTGTCATTTCTGGGAACATGACCTGCTATATATAGCTGTTCGCTAACAGCATGCCAATAGTCAATCCGAGAGCTTTGTTTTTATCTATAACACAAATCAGTGACAATAATATTAGCCTGTCAAGTGTCAGGTTAAGCTAATGATGCTGTCGGGTCTTTCCTCCGTCATATTTGAGCAGCGCTCCACATACATGCTCTGTAGTGAAAGGTCCCAGTTATTTCTCAGCACTGAGGGAAAGGTTTGTCTCATGCACTCGTTTTTTCATGCATTTTGCCAAATTATGTCAAACGAACAAAGCACGCTGTCAGTTCCTGTAGGCCCGTCTAGACATAATGGAGGAACTCGATGATGGCAACAGTATGATTTACAGCGTAAGAATCCACCGCTGCTACATTGAACGTCTGTACATGCTGAGCACACAATTGTATCTCCTCAGGGTGCTGCCTCCATCCAGCTAGCTGTTCACCCTTTCAAACTGACAGACATACTTTTAGCCTGCGATGGAGGCACTTTTCACCCCTTAGGATACCTCAAGAAAGATGTTTGCTTAACTCAGACCTTGAGCTTCACACTCAGCTGCATACTAACTTTAACCTTTACTATAAAGCTAGTCAAAGCTATACATCCCTGTTTCATTGTTCGTTTTACCAGATGGTCTCATTGGTGCATAGAATTTTTTTTGCCTTTTTAAAAGCACATTACGTCACCCTTACATTTCATTTTATGATGTGTTCTATCATGTCTATCACCTACTGATGACCTCATACTTAACTCGACTTATGAGAGCAGCAGCGTATCCCACTACTGCTCTTATGAGCCCTATTTTCATTAGCATATTTGGCAATAAAACAGTAATGCTTTCCTCCATTAATAATTCATTCAGAAGTGTTTTTTTATAAGAGGAACCATATGTGTATACAGCTGAGTTAAGTTCTTAGATTCAACGCCAGCATCATGGGATTTCTCTAAAGACAAACTTGCTGATTCAATATTCACCTTTTAAATTATGTAACATTTGGGAAAAATCTAATATCAAACCCCATGCCACCCACATAATTAAGTCTTCCCAGAACATTAACCAAAACAGATCATGTGGGTCAGAAATCTAGCTCCTCCTCCCATTGATAATCAATGCTACAAGTCAATTTACAGCCAGTGGCTTCCACAACCTGAGCCCACTGCATTACTTATTCAGTTGTAGCCCATTAAGACTGTGAGAGCTGATATTAAAGGTGACACGAGCAAAAATCTAACAGCTTCCTTCAATAACTTTGTTCCATACGAGGCAGTCCAGCCCCACCTTCATACTCCACGCCATAATGAGGCGTACGGGGCCGGATCACTGAATTCGACTGTAGCTCGAGGCCATGCTTCACCTCTGCCCTGAGATAGATGTAAGAGCTCAATGACAGCAGCACTTAGCTGACATCACCAGATAGATGTGTCAGCTGTTTCAATGTCTCTACATAGCTCATAAAAGACTGAATGCCACCCTGCAAAAGTGCAGTCTAAGCACTTGCCTCAAACAAACCTCAGAAATCCTGCCACGACTACTGCGATGTTTAAAGGACTTCTGGGAGGAAAAAGAAAATACCGAGGTTTAGAAGAAGTGCTCATATATAACTGGATCTGACCTTCCGCAGATGTAACAAGCTGACAGGCTTTTTCTGACAACTTGTCTGGTTTTCTAGCCAAGACAAACCTATGAAGCAATACTTAGCAAAAAGCACCTGAAGCACAACTCATGGACGCCAATAACAACACCAGCCAGTAACCACTTCACAAATGTCTCCTGGCTAACAGAGCGCAGGCTAATGCATTTGACGGCACACTGCTTCTGTGTTTATGTTATTTACCAGTATGATTTCTTAAATCATCAGAGCAGTCAGGTGATTGCAGGTTATTTTCAGTCCTTAAGATCCCCGCTTGCTGAGCTGCACGCTTTTGCTGCCTTGTCAAAACAGGATGTGGACAGAAAATTGAGCTACAAAGGAGCCCTCGCAGCGGGAGGCCTCTTCTTGTGTTAATGGTTTCCAGAAAAAGACGTAAAGCAGCTATGAAAACAGAATTCAGTCCAACCTTTGAAGGTCAGCTGCTAGTCTCTATCTAATATTTCTCCCCTAAAAACAACACCCTGGTCTTCATATAACACCAGCTTCCTGAACGCCAACAAGGATATGGAACATGTCTGTTTGTTTAAAGGTGCTAAAACCAAGTGATTTACATAATATCCATTTATAAAGTCCACTCACAATTTACTGCGTCCTCGCTGTCTGTTAAATGAGTAAGGGTACAAAGGCGACATTAGGCAGGGTGGACATTTTTCACACAGTTCCTGTAGCCCTGCGTCATTTTAACGCTCGGCTTCCTGTCACAGTCGCTCCGACCGCTACAGCCAAATCAGCCCCTTCAGGTTGGACTCCGTCATTTCTGCTTCTGAGATTGGTTGCTATCCTCGCCACCTGTACCTGTCTGCCCACCTTCATGTGTGAATTTTCAATATTAAACTGTTCCCTCCTGCGAGGTTTGTTTTTGCACTCGGGTTCTCCTCCCCGCCTCTGAGTTTGTTAGCACGGTTACAGATCAAGTTTGTACATCACACTTTCAGTCTCAAGTTTATTTTTGTGAACTCTGGAATTGCTAATCAGTCCTGGAGCCTTCCTGTGCTCCGATTTGTACCTGAGCAGGAGCAGATTCCTGAGGTTACTGATAAGTTTGTGTGGTTTGTGTGGTCCTCTGCATAATCCTACGAGGTCTAGCAGAGCAGCTCGAAACGAGTCGTGTAATTCGATGTGAAAAAGTTTCAATAACAACTGCAGGTAGGAGTGCTTACATCAGCCTCCTCTTTTGGCGCTCTCTACAGGCCAGCTTGCCGTACGCGGTCTCCTTTGGCAGACTCTCTGCTGGCTTCTCGTACCTTAACCATCTCAGCTGAGCTGTCATGATCGTGGTGCTAATACTGGCCACTTCTGCCTGCTTCAGCACTTCAGAGTCAGGAACTTTGTCTCATCATCTTAAGCCCGCGATGCTCCCTGAGAGTCACCTCAGGCAGTGGAGGTGAAAGCAGTTCAGCATTTTGGAGCGATGACTATCAGTGGTCCAAGTCTCACATGCATACAGAAAAGATGAGAGGAGTGCAGCTTTACACGCTTTCAGCTTCGTTTCTGAGTCATTCGCTGTTCGTATCGACCCGTCAGCCTGACAAAAGCTGCGCCTGCCTGCACAGTTGATGCAGCACGCTGTGGCTTTAACAGTTCAGTAGAATTAGAGTCATTCTAAACACTAAAAGTTAAAAAGTAAGAAATATATTGTAGCATAAGTTTGTATATTCATAGTTGCAGCAATATTTTAAAATGTACCAGAAGGAAGAAAAAAAACAGTTTCCTAATTTTTTTCTGAATAAATAAAAATACATTACAATAACTTAATAATGAGAACAGACTTAAAAGGATGTCAAAGACATGCTTTTGTTTCTCAAATGGTTCAAAAATGTTAAAATGATCCTGCATTTCTTACAGTGTGCCCTTCAGCACTATATTCATGCTGGCAGGCAGTGTTTGGTGTAGTCCACATGTTTTATATCTTTATTGTCCAATGATGAGTGTTTGGACAGTAACATTTCAGGAGCTCACAACTGAGAAAATCTACAAACTCCTTATCTCTGCTGGCCAACGTGCTGCACATAATGCAGACGCAGAATGACTTCTCCCTCATCGTGATTCTGGTGCTTGCCTTTGCACACATACACACACGGGCACTTACATACACTTCTGCGATGGTATCTGGCTATCTCACTTAATTAGCCTCTAAAGGCAGCCTTCCGTGTATTAGTGGATGTGCCTTGCACTATACTATCGTCTCTTAAATAGGGTATACATTACAAACAACCTTGAGCTGTTTGCGGCTGGTGATGCTTATCTGGTGCTGAGGTCAGTGCATGGCATCCAGGTTTTGGGGTTTTTTTAGAAATGAAATAAACAGGTAGTGCTGTGGTGTGTCCAAATTTCCAAGCCTGTCCTTTTGTTAGATGAGCAGCGTACTGCCACACCAGCCGATCAGGTCAGTCTGCTCAATGTTAGATGGGCACGAGCGATAAAAGGGGAAAAACAAGGTGGAAGCATTTCAAAGAGCCCGTGCCATTGTAGGAATGATTCTGGAAATGCCTTTTATTCATGCAGAGAAAGCCACGGGCTCACTACTTGGCATTCAAAGTAACAACGCTGCTACCACAAAGCAAATTAATTTCAGACTAATTAGGATAAAAACCGGCTTTGGTGTTGAAAGAAAAATGAAACGCTATTATCATTACCGTCCATTTAGACACAGCTACAAGAGCTCCCATTTATCCTGGGTACAAATGGAGCAGGACAGCACACCGAGATACAGGGTCCAACTTTCCAACTCGGATTTATCTGGAAGTAAATTTGGAACCTTTGTGTCTGTGAGTCCGCCCCATCCTATCTGCTGTCCTTCTAAATACTGTTATAGCAGCTCGATGAGCCATTATGATACCTGTTTTTACTCTGATTCAAGCCACACCTCCACCTCCACCCTCACAGAGCAGGAGGCAGAGAAAGGTAGCTGTTTTTTTGTTGGTTTTGGTGAGTTACAGTGATTGGAAGGCAGGCCCCGAGTCTCCTTCATGAAGGTCTCAGAACAAGCAAAGCAACCCTGACAAAGATTTCTCTGCTGGGGAACAGAAAGTGGGAGAACTATGAAGCAATCATGTCCACTGACATCAAATCAATGGGCATGCATACATGTTCCTTACAACTGCATGTTACACTTACCACAGTTTGTCTTTGAGGGACAATAAATGCAATCTGCCCATGACTCAACATGTAAGTACTGAAATTGGAGTTTTGAAAGGTTCACAGTAAAAGTTGATGTTTGATTACAAGGATAATCAATTCAATTCAGTTTTATTCAGACAGCGCCAAATCACAACAACAGGCGATTTATACTGTAAGGCTGACCCTAAAATAATATATGCAAACTACCAAGTCACAAATGTACATTTGTGTAATGAAAAAGCCCGCTGATAACCTCCTCTGTGTTTTCATGAATTCTCCATCCTTGCATACTGCCAATAAATTCCTGTCTATGAATGCAGCTGTTTAAAAAAATAGCACGAGCCTAATATGCGCTTTAACTCGATAAAATGCTCACAGTCCCTGCTCGGTGAAGCCGGGCTGCTTCGTTCCTCTCGGGGATCCTGCTCTGTGACTCGGATTTTTACATTTCTCGGAGCCTGTGTGGCGGAATTCAAATTCACCTCAAAATGATTTCCCGACATTACCCGAGCACGGAGCCACTGCACCGCGCACACTGGTGCGCGTCCGCACGGCACAGGTACACCGGAGAGACAGCACGCACTCCGGCACCGGGCTCGGCTCTGGTCACCTGCTGCATTGGAGGATAGCGCTGCTACGCACCTGCAGTCAGAGCCGCCGAGTCTATCCCGGTATATCCACGGGAACGTTCCTGAAAATGCCCACGCGGGAAAGCGGTGCGACACGCACGCTCGGGGGGTCACCGCACAGGTGGTATCGTTATTTGTGGTCCAACAGCTAGGGGGGGGGGCATTACAGTGAAACATCCTCAATTACAACACACAGAGACGAGCGGACTTGGTGAGGTATGCCACCGACCGTCAACTCTCCATCGTTCAGAAACACATTCACATCCAGCAGCTGCTGCCCGTCACGGCGCCCACACTGCACTAAAGGCGGCCCGCGCTGCCAAGTTTCACCGGACTGCGCATTCCCGGCGGCCCGGTGGCTCCTTACCTTTCTCCTCGTCCGACACCGTCGAGGGCTCGGCGCACGGAAATAATCCCGAGAACAGGGCTAGAAAGGCGAGTAGAAAAAACTCCGACATGTTTTCGGAGAGCGGGCTGTAAAGAGCCACGGTGCTTCCCCTGCTCCTGCTCCGGGTCCAGTCTCCCCCTCCACCACCACCCGGTTGTCGAGCGCCGTTATTCGGTGATGTCCAGCGGAACCAGTGCGCAGAACAGTGCAGCGCTCCTCCGGCTCCTCCACACACGCACACCGCCGCTTTTCAGAGCGAACAGACGCACCGGAGACGGCAGGAGAGAGGAGAGGACAGGAGAGGCGGGGTGGGGTGGGAGAGCAGGAGGATAAGGAATGAGTACGTTTCCTGTCTTTTCTCAATGATTAAATGCCGTCAAGGTGGCGCAGCTCGCCTGAAATTAATCAAATCCGTTCGCTGTGCAGTCAGTGGAGTGGGTGGGTGTCAGCCTGAGGTCCAGGGGTGCAGAGGGGGTCCTTAAAAAGAAGAAAAAGTCAGAGGATGTAGGATGAGATGTGAGTAATCTCGTCAGACCAGTGTCTTCACTGCAAATACACAGTTATGCAAAAGCACATCCAGGGAAAAAAGTGCATGAATAAGAAGAAATAAGAGCCTTTCTCAGGTGAAGGATCCAGAGTGACTGCACAGACACAGCTAAAACAAAAAGCACTCAAGTACACGGAGACCACTGCAGTGAGGTGTTGTTTAGCATAGATCTAAGGCACTGTACATCACAGTGATTCAGGACTTAGAACGGAACTCTCTGCTGGTCCTCTAATTTGGGACCAATTTGATGCATGTTAACAGTAATGTGCGATGTTACATTCCAGGCATTCGTGGCGACTGATGCTTAATAAAACCATGGGCCGAAGAATAGCTGCCAAACTTTCTGTGTTCATGTGATTTTATGTGAGTTCTTTGTTTTTCACAATGAACTGACTGAACCTCCATTAGGTCAGACACTGCAGTCTCCCACACCTTTCCTGTCCTCTCTCCTTGTATTCAGGCTGACAGACTAATGATGGAAATTTTGCAGGAAGTTTGTTTTCAGCTCTAAAGTATGCAAATGTGCAGGTAGTCCTTATTTTAGCTCCTACAAGGTTAGGAAGTCCCAAAGAGCAATACCCATTTTCAAAATCTTTATTTGTTCTCCTTTCAAGTTTCTCTAGTATTAAAAAATAATAATAATGAAAGAGATGCAATGAACAGGAAAACTGCAGTGTGTGAACTACAGTAGGTCAAACCTCTCCAGTCTTTGCTGAAAGAAGCTTGAGATAATAAGCTTGAGAGGATAGCTGTATGTTTTAAATATCTTTTAGATTTGTTCCTGAGACTAAATGTTGAGATTAGTGAGGAGATGTGTGATTTTATCCACCTTGCTGCTGTCTGCAGGTTTACTGGCAGGAGTCGCAGAATTTCTGCTCCTGTTGTTTGGTATGGATGCTGCATCTGAGCTGACTGTGGGGGATTTCAGAGGAGTGGGGTGGGGTGGCATCGTGGAGAAGTGGTGGTGGTGGGAGAAAGAAAGACCACTGAATGAAGCACAAATCAGGACAAACCCAGAGTCAGGTGCAAAGCTGGCACTGTTTTACTGAAGGAGTACAGGAAGTTTATTTACTTGTAGGTGGTGAGAATATATCAGCAGTGGGTACACATATTGTACTCATAGGTACTTCATTGTAGTGTGCCTAAACTGGCAAACAGAAGCAGATGCAGCAAGTGATTCTTTTAACACTGAGCTCAGTAACTTTCTTGGAAAAAATCATGTTAAAAGCATTATTTGCATGAGCCGACGTGGACATAAGTCTTCAAAGTGCTCGGAGAAATCTGGCTCTGTAAATAAGAGCTTGGTGAAGAGTGCCCACACAGCTACAACGTCTCACTGTGTAATATTCAGTCATTTACTTCATGATGTGTAACACTGTGAGGAGCATGCACTCTTCACAGGTAACAGCTCCAATACTAATCAGTAAAGGCTAATGCTAACGAAGCCTACCTCGTGACCCAACGCAGACAGAAAAAGTGCAAAGCTGTCCCCACATTTTCTCTTTTTCCAAATGCAAATTACATCAAAACACATTTTTATTCACTCAGGCATCGTGTCACACTGTTAAAAGTCCAGCGTGATAATAAATGTATCCTCGATGAGATGGTTGCATTACTAACATTAATGTGAAACAGTCTGTCCGAATTTATTAGTGAGCTGTCCAGAAGTCCAAGTCTGCAGGGTTGCTGTGTTGCACTGCCAGCACTGCACAGTTTTCCAAACAGAGAGAAACACACAGATGAATAATTGTGGAAGATTTTTGTTTACTTCCATTTCTGAGAGCTCTGCATCGTTCTTTCGGAATCGCAGCGGTGACATTTTGACTGAGCGGCTTCAACTTTTTCTGATGGCTATAAAGTGCTCTACTTGTGCTCTGAATGATTCATATGCACCAACACTACAGCTGTGTTAGCTGGGAATACGCTGTACTTACCTGCCTCTTCATCTCACCTTTACCCTTAATTAGAAGGAGTCAACCACCTCTGCATAATCACACGAGCTTGAATGTAATGCCATTGTGGCAAATTTGAGACAGGAGGTACGCGCCTGTCGATAGGAGTAATGCTCAGTGTGGTCCAGCAGGCTTGGCTCGAGTGCAGATGTGTCAGAGGGAATCGAGAGCTCGCGGCAGTTGCACTACTGAATGGCAGAGGCTGGGGCAGCCTAATAGGCCACTCATGCATAGCGTGTCAGTCACTTGCGGTGCAGGTCCTGACATACAGGGCTGGATGGAGCCTGTCCGCCTGTCACAAGTACACACAGACATGCAGCTACATAGTCGCACAGCCCGCAGCCCGCGTGACATCGGGGTCGTACATCTGTGTGAAGTGACACTCTGTGGGCTGTTTTGCCCTTGGAGCTCCTCTCACTGACTGTCATGAGTGATGGCACTGACGCTCGCCATGCCAGATCTCAGGCTGCGTTCAGCAGCACTTAGTGACTCTTGCTCTGGATGCCAGTGCCATTCTCCAAAATTAGCAGCCACTTTGACCCCGTTATAGTTGCAGGTTCAATACCAGGCTAATATCGCTGCCATTGTGGTTTTTACCTCAGCTCATACCGTCGGCGTCCTCCCAACCACAAGATTCGGCTCAGAAGTCAAAAGCGATTTTAGAGAATGAGGAGTGAGTTGAGATCAGATGACAAATCTGTAACGACAGGAGTTTTGTTTCCTCTGACAGTTATTAGTCGGAAAAGCAGGAAATGCACTGAGCGGAGGTCGGTTCTGTCTTGTTGCGGTGAATGCAGTCTTCTGCCAGGACCATAAAGTGATGAGGATACACAGGTGCTCCCCGGGGTCTCGGTGCTTGTTAATCAAGCAGTGGGATGACAGGCCATTTTGCAGCATGAATCACAGCACTCTCATCATGCTGAAAATGACTTGCATTTTTTTCTGGAAAGGTAAATGTGAATTGCACTTTTGTTGCGCTCGGGGCAGTCAGTCACTCTAATGTGATCGCAGGCCTTTGTCATATGTGTGTGTTTCAGCGGGATGTACCACCATCCGACTGATTTAGGAGTCTCAGTCACAGTCAGTTAGCCATAACTAAATCAATAGCATGCATTTGTTTTTCCTGCACCAAATACGGGCGCTTGTTCCTTTGCTAAACGGCCTGCTGTTCAGCAGCAAATGTTAATGTGAGCAAATGTGTTATTACATACGAGCTGATTGTCCCTCTATGCAATTTCATGCGCATCTTGGGGTCGGGGGGGGGGGGGGGGGGGGGGGGGGGGCAACATCATACGTTTAATTCTCACAAATCCAGAGTTGCTGTGATGCCATTTCCTGGTGTTGCACTAAGCTGTTTGTGGAGCAGTTTCAACAAAGCAATTTCAAGTTAATTGCCTTTGTGTGAGAACTGAAAAACGGCTCCTGCAATCTGTATTCATTCATGAGTGAAGGAGAAACCCCGGCCCTGTAAGACAAGGATGGCGGGGCATGGGAGCTGTTCTGAAAATACTCTTGTTTCGGGGTTTTTTCCTTTGGCTTATTATTAGATTTTGTTTAAATTTATTTTTGAAATTATACCAACACACTTTATCAACCTCAAGGGAAAACAAACAAGCAGACACATGCTCACACACATTTAAAGACGCTCTGTTTTCCACAGCAGGCAGCGCACCGATGTCTAACTTACTACTGCCATCTAGGGATACACAGGAATCCTATTTGAGCGCTGCCACATTTGTGCATCTCGCTCACGACAGTGGATAATCTATTTTAGAACTTTATGATTACTGACTAAAAAGAAAAAGCACGCTCATTGTTGGCCTATATATAAATAAAAATAGAAATAAACTATCCTATTGTTAAAAAAGAGAGGCCTTCACTGTCGACCAATTTCTTTGCAAAAATGCCCGAGTGCTGTCTGTGTGTGACAGTTAAGTCTGTCTCCTTCACATTATTTTCAGCTGGTTCCCAGTGGACGGCAGGGTTGGAGGAGCCACAACACAGACAGAGCAGCTCGCCATCTCTCTCTTCACACAGCTGGAACCCACTCCTACTGAATAATGAACTCAATCTCAGCCTTGCCTCGAGGGGGGGGGCTGAGAACCACCCTCAGCTTAGCAGAAGGCTTTGTAGCCCATGTGCACGTGCACACACACAGACGTGCACATGCCTGCCCTCGCACGTTCTTACTGTCATTCTTTCCTGCCACAAGTAGCTGTGTGAAAAATGCTCCACTGATTGGCAGCAGAGCAGAAAAAAACAGAGGGAAGTGCAGAGTCGGGAGACATCGAAGGATTGTGATGGTTTCGGCGTGGAGGAGGAAGATAGGGAGGCGGTACGAAGGAGGTCGCGGTGTGTGCGTCTGCGTGAGCTGGAGGAGTACAATAGCAGTTTCCAGGCGGTTTGACCCCCCGTACCTTTGAGGGTTCGCGTCAAGTGTTGCTACAGAGGAACGGGAAGATGGATCGGAAAAGGAGGGGCAGCAGTTGTGTGTTGCTGAGGACATAAGGGGTGAGATGAAAGAGACAGCCGCTGGATACCGAGCTAATGAATGGCCACACTTCCCATCACTGATTGAGATTTAAGAGGTGTGGGTAGGTAGAGCTGAAGGGGGTCAGCAGCAGTGGTGAGTCAGCTGACCTTTCAAAAAGCCCTTCACCTCAACAGCCTCCACGCAGAGCCCATTAACCACAGAAATATGGCAGCTTCTGATTAGATCCGCAATAATTACCGAAGACGTTAATGAAATTTGTGGGCTGGTGCTCGTAGTATCTCAAAAAACAGAACGCACAACTTAAAAAACACTGCTAGAGTGGCAATCTGTTCAGTGAGCATGAACATACACAGTCTGTTTGCTTGGCTCTGATAGTTCCTCTAAGTGTCCTGTGCTTGTTTTTATTTTTTTAACTTGGTGTGCAGCCATCCAGTGTCTCTAACTCATAGTGACAGATCCACTTCATGGTGCTTCTTTGCACAAGCTGTGGCAACAGGCCAACAGACGTGTACACACACACACACACACACACACACCTCCTCAGCAACATCTAAATAGGTAATTATCTGACTTGTAAGATGGGTGAGGTGGCAGCCAGTATGCTCCACGTGATGAGCCTAAAACGAAAGCCTCTACTCAGCAAAGGAATATTAATTGCCTTTTCCAAGTCAACAGACAGAACAGAGAAGACAGCGCCAGAGGGAGGGAGGGAGGGAGGGAGGGAGGGAGGGAGTTGCCTATCAACAAGCAGTGACTACCAACTTCCCAGCAAGGTTACTGAATAGCATCATTGTTGTCGTCTCCTTGTCGAAGGGAACAGCACACCAATAATGTTGGCAGCCATGTCCCATGTCTGCTTTAAGGTTGCTTTGTGTGTGTCGTACCTGTGAAGACGTGACATATTTGTGCTGCTCTGAAGGTAAGAGGAAAAAGAACATAAAAAATAACAAGGAGAATAAGGCAGAGAGAAAATCTGCAGGTTTTTAATGGCGAAGCCACTTGGAGAGGAAATAATCCATTATCCTGCAGGTTTTTATCAAACCTGTGTGAAGGGTCAGAAATTGGTTTCCTGTGATCAGCCAGGAAAATCAAATACAGCAGTGATCTGGATGGAAATTCCCACTACAACGCTCCCAGGTGCTGACGTACTGACAGCCTCTTAATGAAGAATATTAGTGGTGCAGCAGGAACAGTGTCTTCCTTTTTTTTGGTTGGGGCTCATTGATATGCACCGTGGTTCTGTGCTGATAATTGCCTGCTGAGCTCCAGATCAATTCTGTAATTTGCTATCAAAACTCCATGATGTCATGTCTGTGCAGTCTTATCAGACTATCAGAAAAAAGAAAATGAAAAGCTACAATAAAAAGGCAGATGGAAACTACAAAAAGCAGAGTGCAAACAAAACCAATCAACCTAAAAATGAGGAAGTGAAACAGTTTGACCTCACAGTTTGCACAGACTGGAGCTGTTATAAGAACATATGAGCCAAAATGCTTCTGTCATAATATTCATGTACAATCCAGTTATAAAATAAAGGAAACATGTTGTCTTTGTAAGGTGTAGAGCCAGCGCATGTCCTGATGGGATCAAACACCATTTGTTCACAAGCTATTCCTTCATTAACGCTTTGATGCTGGTGCTGTAGCGCGATGGCTAACATGGTGGTTTTAAATCTCCCACGGGTGATCGGCTGAGTTCATATCTCGCTGCCATGAAGGCCATGGCATATGCCTCGCATCATTTTCATGCACAACCAACCATTCTGTCAGCCTTGTACCCAATGGCAGCTCTGATGGCATTGTCATCCTCAAATAGACCACTCCTTCCCGTCAGGACTGCAATGTGAAGCCAAAGCATGGCAGCAAAATGCCACCCACACCCGAGCAGAGATCACTGTATCCCCAGGGTCCAGGTTTTCCCTTTTTTCCCCTTCTCCACACAAGTACAGCAGCAGCCTGAACGGTCCCGGCGCACTGTGAGATTGCAGTTTGCTTCAAGCGTGGAATCGGACTGAATTTAGCTGTTTTTACATAAAGTAATTAATTTAAATCTTCTTCTCACTAGTACATTCCCGTGCTACAGTTCAGCCAGTGAGAAGAAGATTTTGTGAATGTAAATTAAATGTTACTGTCTTAAAATCAAAACGATAAGATGTTGTTATGAAGTGCTGTAGGTACATAAATGCTACAAATGGCTCATTTAAGCCCATCTGCCGCTGGTTGCTACGCAACATGATGACTTCCTGAAATTTGCTATGGATAAGAACCTTCAAGGGCCTAACATGAAGACTTAAGACTTAGAAGCTGAAGATGCCAGCTCGTGTAGGAGTTCATGGGCAAAGATTAATACAAAGAATGAAAACAGGGTGTAAATACAGTTTTTGCAACAATATGGCAAAATAACAGACAATAATGAATAAAATGAAACAAGCTGAGGAGGAGAGAGTTTTGTTTCTGGACCAAAAGTGTTCCTACTGTAGCTCACTTCTGAATTATAGTTGTTGGGTTTGGGCACTTTGGTTGGGGTCCAGCAATTACATGGACAGCTGCTTGATTAAAGAGAATGAATTACATATGGTGACTTTCATGTCTCAGAGAGCATGCATTTGTTTTTCAAATGTGACCGACGGTGACCGGAGAAAGAAAATGTGAAAGACGTGTATGTCTGTGCTACAATAGCTCTGCGCTCTGTAATAATCTCTGCAGTCATTTTGTCACTGCAGACCGATTTATTTTGTCATAATGACATACTTAAGCCATCGTTTGTTAAAGATCATTGTGATACTGCAGTTTTATGTCCACATTCCAAACTAAATAAGGAAATGCTTCTGTACATGAGAATTTTTAAAGGCATGCTCATAGGTGGAAAAATCAAAAGGTGTTACTAATGACAAAAACAATTGCTCCAGCTTATTGAGGGTTCTCAGCACACTGAGCCATGAGAGTGTGGAAATGGGCCAACATACACAAAACTGACCTTAAAGCTGAAGCAGCAAAATGAATTCATAGACTGTTAGTTTGACTATTTACTCCTGTGGCCCGTCACATCAGTGAAAAGAGCCTACGGACATGCTTAACTTATCAGACAGCAGCCTCATACAGTAAGCAAGCAAGTGCACAGCATCTGTGTCCTTTACAGTCCACTGTCCTTGCAGTATCAAATCTGCTTCTAAGTCCAACATAGATCTTAATGTAACAAAAAAATAAATAAAGTCAAATATTTCAATCCTTTTTAATTAACACATTGAACATGGGACACCAGACCTCTTCAAAATAAAACAGGAAACACAACGCGACGCAGACATGACACGAGCTTGACAACATAGGACACGCACACATGAAACATGACAGGTTAAGACACGCAGACCCAAAGGGATCTAAGAAACACTGAACTAAAATGGCTGAAAATGAGCTGAACTTAAACATAAACCATCAAAATATAAGACAACTCAAAATGCTGGGTCACATGACGCAGGATTGTGACAGATTTTCATTATTTATAGTCCATCCATCCATCACTTGACTGGCAGTGATTATTGTAGATGTTTAAAGATAGTTTGCATTCAGGTGAAGTGACACAGGGGTTATAAAAGTTAGCTTGTACAATGCATAATGTTTTCAAGCGCTAGCGTTCCCAAAAGGTTGATTCTGTTCATCTGGACGTGTCGTTTCATCACTCATCCAAGTGACTTCTTCAGTCTCAGCTGACTGCAGACACAAACACTGAAAACGCTACGTCCAGATGAACAGAATCCACCTTTTGGGATTTGCTTACCTGGATGATTGAGCATGCATCAACACAAGCTATAGTGTTATTATTTCTGTATTATTATTATTTTTTGTATTGGTCTTCTTCTTCTTTGGCCTTCTTGGCAGCAGTGCATGAGGACTCTTGTATTTGCTCCTACAACGGCACATTTGGCATGCTCTGCTCAAAGCAGAGAGTAGCAGACAGCTGCTCCCAGTGTTGCCAACTACTTTCAACAGAAATATTAAAAATACATTCTGGCTTGAGACTCTACTGTATTTTAATGCAGTGGAATTCCCAATTAAACTGTATTCATTTACTTACTTAATGGTTTCTTTTATCAGGCAGTGGAACGCTTTGAAGGGCTACATACCGTATTAACTAGCAGTCACATCCTAGCCATTTGAAAGCTGCAGCTAAAATCCATGTTTTAAATATATTTACTTATATTTAAATATAAATATATATATCATAAAATCCGTATAATATCCAATATGTGTTGGTCCCCGTTGTGTGGCAGAAACATCCCTGACCCACACACATCTCACAGAGGCTTGGAGGCCAGGTCGACTCTGGTCGCTGACTTCCTCAAACCATTTCTGAACCATTTTTACTTTGTGTCAGCGCCCATTACCCTGCTGAAAGAGGCCACAGCCATCGGGGAGCACCTTTTCCATCAATGGGTGTATGTGATCTGCAACAGTGCAACAGTGGATGGTACTTGTCAAAGTAACATCCACATGGATGGCAGGACCCAAGGTTGTGGGAGTTTTGGGTTCGGGTCATCGGAGCAGAGACTGACAAAAATGATGCTCAGGCTGCACTGGCCACCAATTATTCTGGGAAGCACTGAGACATTCCTAAAGTAGCCAATGTAAATCTTCGCAGCATGGCCTGGGTCTGTCCTGGGGCCTCCTCCTTTCCTAAGAAAGACATCCCCAAACCACCTACCCTACGAGGCATCCAGGAGGGATTCTAGCCAGATGCCCATACCACCTCAGCTCCTCTTTTCGATGTGGAGGAGTAGTGGCTCCTCTACATCTATAAAAATGAGTGTTCCTGATCTCTGGCTGTCTTCCATGGCTCATCACCCAACCGGTCACAGCAGATGGTCGCCCCTTCACAATGCTGTTTCTGCCAGTGGTTTCCCTCCAAGTGCTTTCTTTATAAATAAAATTGAAATAAACTGGATTTGACGTTTTTCCTGATACTAGTCGATAGTCCTACATTTGTACTACAATTGGCTTAATGTGGTATTTATCATTTATTACTATTATTCTTGGTATTTTATGCGGTTCTTTGGCGCATTTAAATAGTTTCTTGTTTCACAGAAGTTTGGACTCGAGGAAACGTGTAACTCAGACTGCAATCTGGAGTTGGATTACATTGTTGCTATCAGTCAGAACGCCTGTACAGACAAGGACCATCTGCTTCATGAATATCATGTGAAGCTTGAACAACAGTCAAAAGCACTCTTGAGGAGGAATATGATCACCATGTGGCATCAGCAGCGGCTGGTTTGTACCTCAGTAACTCTATCTGTAGATGACTGCCTCCAGCTTGACCATCAACACTTTCAGTAGCTGTCTTCATTCTGTCTTCTCTTTCTCTTGTTTATCTTGCATGACTTGTGTTGATAGCATTTATAGGAGCTGACAGATTGCGGTTGTGGCTTGCCGCCTCGCCTAATGGCCTACTATGATTGATGGATAGCTGGAAAACAAAAGTCGGCCATGTCTGGCATTTTGCTCCACATTCTCACTGGTGATTTTCACCCTTTATGCAGAATTAACTCCACTTTGAACACGGCTGATGTTTCATAAATAGAGTAAGGGTAGCTCTATTTCCTTTCCTCGAATGCAACATCATGGAGTTTTTTATCTAACAGTTTTATCATTAATAATGTGCTCACAGGAAGTACAAATCAAGCACCATCCATATGTGTTTTTCCTTTTTATAGTTCTCCTCCCATCTACAGCACTGAGGTCAGACTAACCAGTCGTGACGAGTGCAGTTGGCACTAAACAACTGCTCTTGAGAAAATGTTTGTCAGCTGTGGTGAAGCTGTACAAGCAAAAAGAGCAAGTTCAGAGATCACAAAACAACTTTTATTATTACAGTAATTTTATTCACAACAGTGACCCATCTGTACAGAACAATTTAATACTGTTTTGCAAACAAATCGTACAATTAGTTCTTTTTCACTGGTGCAGAAATAATTGTTCACACAGTAAAAATACTGTCATATTGTAATGAAGAAAAATATGTCTCTTGATATAAATGCACACACTGTATGCAATGACCATGGCACATTTCATCCTTTATTAGAAGTCCTTTATTTGAAAAACTGCAGCTTTTTCTTGGATTTTGTAACAACTGCAGACTCCAACTAACAGGAAAATCTCCAGAAAGCTTCCAGTAACACTTAATTGCACTTCAGCAGCTACAGCTTAGTGTGACACGTCTTTCAAGCTCCGCACATCACTTTTATGACACGTTTGCATGTATCATAAATGACGGCTAGTTTGTGAAGTAACAAGTTACATTAAATAGCACTCACAACTACAGCACTGTATTTTTGCCAGCACCAGTTATTCAGTCACGGCCATAGAACTGGACACTGACTCTGGGAAGAGATTTATTATTGCTACTATTATTGTTGTTGTTATTAATAATAATAATAATAATAATCATGACAATGATAACAATAAATAAATGAATTGTGTGTGTCCTATAGTGATGGTGATCAACTGAATAAATAAAACAAAACAAGGTTTGTGTATTTGATTATTTTATAATGCTATCTAATATTTTTATGTTTATTTATTTGTTTATTTTTTATGTTTATTTTCAGTGACAGATTTGCACTGGCAGGGCGACATGATGCTTTTATTCCCAAATCTGTGGAGTGATTTCCTGCAGTTCTATACAGACGATTCTTTTCAGCTTCGTTTTGCTTTATCTCCCATTTAAAAGGCTCCAGGTGTTGGAGTGAGGTCAGTGAATACCTGGCCAGGTCATAATGTTTTTCTTCTTCAAAAACCATTGAATTTTGGCGTGTGTTTGGGATGAGCGACATTTTAGAAAATTCTTCTCTTTCAAAGCTTCACTTTTATTCCGTTCTTGTCCAATCCAGCATTAATGCTACTCGTCACCTCCTTTACTTCTGTGCTGTTGTAGTTTCATGTGAACACACTTCTACATTGTAGCTAGTGGAGGTCAGGCCTGATTGTCACTGTTTTATTTTTGATTATTTTAACCAAATGTGTTGCCATCCATTTCATCCATTTTAATTGATATTACTTTGTAATTTCTGAGCAATAGTTTTGTTTTCAGATCATTTTCAGGGTTGACTTAATGCAGTGTCCTTTCCACATTCTGAGCAATCACTGAGAGAGCTGTTTCTACACGTCAGAAGCACTTATCCATCCACAAAAGGTGACTTATGCATGCAGTAGAGGATAGCCACTGTGCTCTCACAATTGATTTATTCAGGTGATTCAGTGACCATCACTGCATTCATTTGAGACATCCCAGGCCCAAGCTGAGATCGCTATGGCATTAACAGGTTCTTGTATTATTATATTCATACAATAAATATTTTAGGAATTACATATATTCATACACTATAATGCCAAAAGTATTCACTCATCCACCCAAATCACTGAATGCAGGTGTTCCATTCACTAACATGGCCACAGGTGTATAAACTCAGGTACTTAGTTATGCAGACAGTTTCTACAAACATTAGTGAAAGAGTGGGTCGCTCTCAGGAGCTCAGTGAATTCCAGCATGCTACCGTTCGGTCAGGTCTCAAGGACTGGTGTCCTGCAGGTTTTAGACCTCACCCTGGGTCAGCACACCTGAATCAAACGATTAGTTCATTACCAGGCCTCTGGAGAACTTCAGGACATGTTGTGGAGATCATTTAGCCATTTGAATCAGCTGTGCTGGATCAACATCTAAAACCTGCAGGACACCGGCCCTCAAGGCCTGGAGTTCCCCGACGCCTGCGTTAGAGGATGTCATCTCCATCTGGCAATCCGATGGACGAGTCTGGGTCTGGTGGTTGGCAGGGGATTGTCTGACTGCACTGTGCCAAGTGTAAAGTTTGGTGGAGGGAGGATAATGGTGTGGGGGTGTTTTTCAGGAGTTAGTTTCAATGAAAGGAACTCTTCATGCTTCAGGAGACCAAGACTTTTTGGACAATTTCATGCTCCCAACTGTGTGGGAACAGTTTGGAGATGCTCCCTTCCTGTTCCAACATGGGTGCACAGCGCTGCACAGGGCAGGTGCATAAAGACATGGAGCCAGTTTGGTGTGGAAACACTTCACTGGCCTGCACAGAGTCCTGACCACAGTTTACATTGAAATTTCTCACCTTCAGACTTTTGCACCTGCATATTTTCAGACTCTCAGTTTTGGAGGTACTGATTCACTATTGTAATCCTGATCATCTTAAAATGTTGTTAATTATTTTAGGTTTAGATATTTGTACAGGTGCTGGTGTCCAATACGTAAACGTTCTAACACGTAAAGGTAATGCTAGGACGCAGAGATACATTTTATGCTCTCACTCCTTCAGATATCCAGCAAGTTTGCACTTCGGCTTCTGTGACAGAGAAAATGCAGATATTCAGAGCAAGGTTTTCCTGCAACGAAAGTAATGCTGGTCAGAATCTGCAGGGTACATTTGCCATTCATGGGTCAAAAGCGCCACTGTCAGCAGTGGGTCCATTTGTTTCTTTGTGGAAATGAATGGATGTCATGGTTCTAGGTGTTTCGAATTCTCAGCTAATATATTTGAGATTTTGTTGTATAAAGATTTTACTGATAATCTACTGTTTGCACTTTTTTATCAGTTACTTTTTATTCTGGAGCTTTTGGTTGTCTATTACTTTTTCTAAGGTCGGTGATTTTTCAGCTTTATGTGGCTTCACTTCCTATGTTGACTTTATTTCTCCCTGTTTAGTGTTCCCCTGTTGCTTACTCCCTTTGCCTAGTCGTTCTGTGTTTATGCCTTGGTCTTCCTGTCTTCTTGTTTAGAGTTTAGTACGTGTTTTTTGGAGTATTTCATATTTCGAGGGGTTTTCTTTCATGTCGTGTTTGGGGTTTTGCTTCCTATCTGTCTGATTGTCTTCATTACTTTAAACTGTGTTTCATTCATTTCATGTTTCTAATCCCCAACCAGTCCTCAGTGTGTAAGAAGTCCCAGCTTCCTTTTGTTATGTCTGTTTTCACTCCCATGCTTCATTATGCAACAATGCAGCTAGTTCTTGATCCATCAGGCACATCCACTCGCACCATATCTGTGGACAGTGGGCATGAGTCTGAGTCAGGGTGTGGATGTCATGCACTATGGGAAAAACATGTGTATCAGTGAAGTTCAGCTCAGAAGCCTTTCACAAAGTAAAATAGACCCTGATACTCAGTGTTTGTGATCATACAGCTGGACACCAAGAGATTCAAAGATCACCTTCCATGGTGGTCATTGTCCACGTCCTCATGCCCACGCTCATTCTTTTCAGTCTCAATCACCAATCAGATAATTGAGACAGTACTGTCAAAATCCACATGTGTTATCTGACTCAGGGCAGGAACACCTCCTCTGCCTCTCACCACTTATCTGAATGTGGTCTAGACCCTCCTGATAGGCAACAAATGCTCATCGTCGTGGTTGATCTCTCTGCAGAGTTGAAATAGGGCTCAGCGAACAGCTGCTGGTCCTCTGGAGATGGAGTCCCTCTGTCCTTCTCCACTCAAGCATGTTTTGTCCATGCTTGTCAATCCTGCTGTGTGGAGGGAAAAGACTTAAAAGAATCCAATCTATAAACCCACCGTTGAGCAGTTGAGAATCAATTGGGGTCATATTGAGCAAAATCTCTTCTTTTTCTCACTTTTATACAGTTTCAGGAGGAGACAGGCTCCGAGGCCAAATCATGACTTCATATCAAGCATAAAATAGCCAAAAGGATTCAAATACAGCCTGACAGAAACATTACAACAGCTACAGCAGTCAGGGCTTCCACAAACGTGCCACAGACACACTTTTTGTGGAACTGGTGCCGATTATTTTGATAATGGAATCTCACCTGAGTCGTATCTTTGTATTATCAAGATTGACAGTTATGAAAGCCAAGGGTCTAATCGACGATGTGGTGTTTTCCACATTATCCTTGTGTAAAAGAGAAAGAAAGCACAGGTTTTTGCTTCACGTACTGGGAGCAGTGGTAATGAATAAACTAGAAAGCGAAAATTTCAGAAGAAATTTTATGTGTGCCTATGCCGCTGCTAATCAGTGTAGTTTGCCATTCATACAGCTACAGAGAGCAAAACTCAGAAGAGCAGCCATTCTCCACCATGAACTATGGTAAAAACAAACACCGCTCACGCTTCACAGATAACAGCTTACAGTTTTGGGTAAAGATGAAGTTACTTCGTACAGCGCCGATTTGCAGACGCTGTGCACACAGGTTCATGAGCAGAAGTCCCTCTGTACCACGGCAGATCCGACAATGTTTGCATGAACACGCTTTGAAGCATTACGTTATGGACCACTTTTCACACATGGTTGGTGTACCCAAACAGCCGGCTGTAGCTTTTCAACTCACAGCCCGACACACACCCAAAAACAGCCGAGAGAGCACAGACTACGCCCGAGAGGCATGATTGCAGGTGCCGCTCAGGTGGTTCCACCTCCCCTGCAGCGGCACTGCAGACCACGCCCCGCTACACACATCAAACACGTAAAATAAATATTTATGCACTTTTGCATTCACTTTTTATTTTTTGTTATTTTTACACAGTGTTCTGAATGATGAACAATGGTCTACAGCCAATCTTGTGTATTATTATACAAACTTTGGTTGTAAGATTCAGATAACTATTTAATAAAAGCTAAATATTTTATATGAGAGTAAGAAAGAAAAGTATATCTTTGTGTCCACCTTTCTCTGTTAATGCCCTACCTGGCCCCCTGGCAACACTTTGCTAGATCCGCCCCTGCACAGTTACCAGCTGTCAGCTACACAAAAAAAGGAGCTTGGTGTTATTTGTCTCTCAGAAACCGTTCATAACTTCCCTTCAACTCATTCATGTCACCTAAAGGGTAAACCTGTTTCTCCATCACCAGTTCAGCTCTGATGATTCAGTAAGGACATCTGGTTTGGAACAGCCGTTTTTACAGCTGTGGCTCCAGCAAACATCAGCTGATACTAGAAATTAAAAGCAAATGAATTCTAACAACAGCTGATCAAGCTTAAACATGCTGCTGTTGTTTAGCGCGATAAACAAACAAGAGAGAAAAGCCGATCATTGATCAGTTTCATGACTGAAGTTTCAACAGGCGAGAGAATGACAGGGGAGGCTGTCATAAAGACAGAATGAATCGTAATATTTTCTCTGAATGTGGGATCTGACCCAAATAGAGTGCAGTTCATAACTTCTTACCTGAAATTCAGTTCAACTCATGCTCCTGCCTGTTAGCAACCACCAGTCGATCGGCGGTCGTGTTGCCCTATCAAATATGTATGTGCTCTTAATCTGAAAGGTATAAATACAGAAGTGTGTGGTCAATAAAAGATGGCGAAAGGAGAAGGCGTGTGCCTCGGATGTAAAACTCGAACAACGTGTATGTGGTTTATTCCTCCATGAGAAGTACGAGATACCACGGTATTTCCTGCCCTAGAGAATGGAACCCGCAACAGGTTATGGGCCCAGAAGGGATGTGGGAAGCCGGTGGAACCGTCTGTGCTTCGACGGGGACGAGAGAAACGACGAATTGTGGGAAACAAAGTTCCTGGGATACCTGCGGCTACTTGGGCTAAGGGCCGCCATTTTGGACGAGCCCGGCGAGTCGGATGAAGACGACAAGGACTTGGATGACAAAAATGAAGTAGCTTATGCAGAGCTAATCCAGGTATTGGATGATAGAAGTCTTTCACTTGTGATGAGAGATGCCAGGGATGACGGACGGAAAGCGTTGAAGATTCTGAGAGAGCACTATGCTGGTAAGGGGACACCACGTGTGATTAGCCTGTACACAGAGCTAACGTCGCTACAGAAAATGCCCAGTGAGAGCGTCACAGACTATATGATAAGGGCTGAGACTGCCATTACAGCTCTGAGGAATGCAGAAGAGACATTAAGTGATGGACTGCTTATTGCAATGGTGTTAAAAGGGTTGCCTGAATCTTTCAAGCCGTTCTCCATACACGTAACCCACAGTGACAAAGCAATGACATTTAGTGAATTTAAAGCTAAATTAAGAAGCTATGAGAGCACCGAAAAGGCCACATGTTCTGAAGATAATGTGATGAAGGCAAATAACTGGAAGAAAGAGAGAGACAATGCAGAAATCATATGTTACAACTGTGAGAAAAAGGGTCATATAGCACGTGAGTGTTACACAAAGGCCGAAAGGAAAGAACAAAAAGAGAAGCAGTGGTGCGGTTACTGCAAAAGCTCAATGCATAAGGACAGTGACTGTCGCCGACGAAAGAAGATTACTGCTAAACACGTAACTGATGCAGAAGATCATAGTTTCGTGTTCAAAGCTAAAGACTGTGTAAATCAAGGGCTGAAACAGAGAGGCCTAATGGTTGACACAGGGGCTACTTCTCACATTATTACGGACATTCAGAGATTCAAAAGTTTTGACGAGACGTTCACACCTGGAAGACACTTCATGGAGTTAGCTGACGGGATGAGGACGAGTGGGGTCGCACTGAAGAGGGGAGATGTAGAGGTCTATCTACAAGACAGCGAGGGACGAAAGGTGAAGGCGACACTGGAGGGGGCACTTTACATTCCCTCTTACCCGCAAGATATCTTCTCGGTCCAGGCGGCGACGGCCAAAGGAGCCTCAGTAACCTTCAAGAAGGGCTGCAACCAGCTTATCCATAAGAACGGGACAAGGTTTCAGATAAGTGAATATGAACGCCTATACTATTTGAACAGTGTTACATCTGATCATCATGTTGACAACGACGAATGCAATGGCTGTCATGATGTAGAGACTTGGCACAAAATCCTCGGCCACTGTAACTATGAAGACTTGGTTAAACTAGAGAACATTACCGAGGGTATGAAAATAAAAGGTACAGCTAAACATTATCAAGACTGTGAAGTGTGTATAAAAGGGAAATTTATCCAAACCAGGAATAGAGAGCCTGATGAAAGAGCAGAAAAAGCATTAGAGCTAGTGCACACTGACTTGGCTGGACCAATAGAACCAGAAGCTAAAGACGGGTTCAGGTACACGTTAGCATTTACTGATGATTACTCAGGCACAATGTTTGTGTACTTTTTAAAGGCTAAAAGTGACACTGTAAAAGCAACTGAAAGATTTTTGGCAGACGTCGCCCCCTATGGGCAGGTAAAGAGAATTAGATCAGACAATGGAACTGAATTTACATCTAAAGAGTTTCAGACATTGTTAAATAAAAACATGATAAAGCATGAGACATCAGCGCCGTATTCACCTCATCAGAATGGGACTGCCGAGAGACAATGGCGAACACTTTTTGAGATGGCACCGTGTATGTTGATTGAAAGTAACCTGCCAAAGAGATTATGGACTTATGCTGTTATGGCTGCCGCAGTAATTCGTAATAGGTGTTACGTCAGACGCACAAAGCAAACCCCTTATTACATGCTGACAGGAAAGAAGCCAGACATGTCGAGGATGGGGATTTTTGGATCAGTTTGCTACGGTTACGGGCACAACAAAAAGAAGTTAGATGCGAGATGTGACGAAGGGGTTTTTGTGGGTTACGATAAAAACAGTCCGTCGTATCTAATCTACTACCCTAAAACAGGACGAGTTCTTAGACATAGGTTGGTCAAGTTCCTCACTAAAAGTGTAGTTGAGCACCAAACCCAGACTATTCAGGGTGATGACGATGGAGATAATGATTTGACTCCAGGGGACATTTTGCAGTACCCCGCTAGAATGGACAAAACAGGGAATGACCAGAGATCAAATGAAAGTATGATCCTTGAACCTGAAAGTGGTATTCAGGACAATGGCATAAATGACACACAAAACTCAGACAAACAGAGTGACAGAACAGAGTCTGAACGATATCCCAAACGAAACAGGAGAAGGCCAGATTACCTGAAAGACTATGTCCAAACTGCAGAAGATGACCAAACATCGCTGACTGTAGATTATTGTTACAGGGTGATGTATAACATACCAAAGACATTTGAAGAAGCTATGCAGTCATCGAACTCTAAGTGTTGGTCAGACGCTATGGAAGATGAAATGAGATCTTTGAAAGACAATAATACATTCACTCTAACCACGCTGCCAGAAGGTAAAAATGCAGTGGGAGGGAGATGGGTGTATGTGATAAAAGAGAACCTGAATCGGACTAAAACATTTAAAGCAAGATATGTTGCTAAAGGCTATAGCCAAGTTCAAGGCATTGATTACAAAGAAACCTTTTCGCCGACTGCAGATATGACATCGGTGCGTATTCTGATGCAATTAGCAGTACAGTACAACTTTAAACTCCATCAAATGGATGTGAAGACTGCTTATTTGCACGCCCCAATCGATTGTGAGGTGTATATGCAGCAACCAGAAGGTTTTGAAGTAAAATCAGACACAGGTGAAAAACTGGTCTGCAAACTAAACAAATCACTATATGGTTTGAAACAATCTGGCAGGAACTGGAATAAGATGTTACATGACCATTTATGTGAAAAAGGTTACAAACAAAATCCTGTAGACCATTGTGTATATTCCAGACAGACAGTGAGTGAGACAGTGATTCTTATCATTTGGGTTGATGATGTAATCATAGCTGCCAACAGTGAAGATGCTATTGGAAACGTGAAACAAATGTTGAATGAGAAATTTAAGATGAAGGATCTTGGTGAGCTCAAATATTTCTTGGGTATTGACTGTATACAAGAGAACCATGAGATAAGACTAAACCAGACACGGTACGTCACAAAAGTCCTGGAAAAGTTTAAAATGTCTGACTGTAAGCCACGTTTTACTCCTTGTGAACTCAAAAATGACTTTGATGCACATGGTGAATCAGTTGATTCAGGAAAATGTAGAGAATTAGTGGGCAGTTTGATTTACTTAATGACATGTACAAGACCAGATTTGAGTTGGATAGTGAGTAAACTGTCACAATCTCTGTCTGAGCCAAAAGAGCATCATTGGACAGCAGCAAAACATGTGTTACGTTACCTTAAGGGGACACTAAACAAAGAGCTGTGCTATAAAAGGACAGAAGGAAACCTAAATCTTATAGCATACAGCGATGCAGATTGGGCCACAGATTTGAGTGACAGGAGAAGTACAACGGGTTATTGTTTTGTACTATCCAAAAATGGGCCAGTCATTTGCTGGAAAACCAGGAAGCAAGCTACAGTAGCTTTGTCAACGTGCGAGGCAGAGTACATGGCGATGGCCGCCACAGTACAAGAAAGCTTATACCTCTCACAGCTACTTAATGGCATGGACATGAAAAGGCACTATTCACCAGTTACTGTTTTTGCAGATAATCAAGGTGCAATTGCATTGTCCAAAAATCCTATAAATCGTCAAAGATGTAAACATATTGATGTCAAGTATCATTTTATTAGGTCTGCTATAACTGAGAAGGAAGTACAAGTTGAATATTGTGCAACAGAAGACATGGTAGCAGACATCATGACTAAGTCTGTAAGTAAAGTGAAAATGGATAAGTTTACGCATGTTTTGTTTGGAACATAAATGTTAATCTGTGAATGTTATGTAAGTATGGATATCATGTAAATGTGTAATGTACAGTGTTAAGAGCAAGTGGGGGTGTTGCCCTATCAAATATGTATGTGCTCTTAATCTGAAAGGTATAAATACGGAAGTGTGTGGTCAATAAAAGATGGCGAAAGGAGAAGGCGTGTGCCTCGGATGTAAAACTCGAACAACGTGTATGTGGTTTATTCCTCCATGAGAAGTACGAGATACCACGGTATTTCCTGCCCTAGAGAATGGAACCCGCAACAGGTCGCCTCGCCGCCTCTTATGTCTCGTTCGCGGCATGTCCTTTCTGTCACACACTGCTGCCCTCGGTTGTAGCTCCACCATCTAACAACTCAGTTAATTTTTCCACATCGACCAGCATCATCGGCCCATATAAACGAAAAATAAGTCCAGCTAAAACAGACTGTTGGCGAGCGATCGGGTGGTGAAACGTTTCAGGCACCTCACTGCAAGACAAGTCCGGGTTCTTTTTCACGAAGGGTCGCTAGCGGCGCTAGCTAGCTAGCTACGGTAGCGGTGCTAGCTAGCTAGCCGGCTATCAAGACATGGGATGTCTTGATAAAACGAGCAGATATTTGAAGTTTACACACCTACATTCTCGCCTGAAAATATCTTAAAAGTTTATTTCGTGACCTAGAAACACGAATAAAAGACGTTTAAAACGAAGTGGTGTCCGCCATTGTTTGACTCGGCAGAGGGGTGCTATGAATTATGGGATATGGAGTTTTGTAACAAGCATACAGATTTTCAGCCGTACTACTCCCGGTATACCACTAGAGAGAGCCAACACACCACAAATAAAGTCTGTTTCTATGGAAATTGGCCTAAATTTGCACTAAAATCTAAATATTTCAAAAACTATAAAAGTCATAAACACCAAAAGTGTATACCATACTAGCCCAGCTCCAGCCGCACAAAATGATCTAACATATGTAACCCTATTTTCAAAACTGTTTGGCAGAGAAGCGCGGGAAAATTTTCACTAAAATATTAATATTTAAAAAACTATAATAGTCATAAACACCAAAATTTCAGGCGGAAACTGAATAATAATAATAATAAGAAGAAGAAGAATAAATCCGACGAATAGTAATATGTGTGCCTCTTGGCATAGGCACACATAATAAATAAATCGCTGGTTATTTGAAATGTCCCACAGTGGCATTTCTCATGGTAAAATTAGCCTTTTGTGCTTCTCTTTGTGAATCACAGCCATAAAGCTGTGTGCGAGGCAGGTGAGCTCCTGCGCACTACGTTCAAAGAAAGGAGAGCACAGCAGCGACAGAAATACCAGAGAAGTGGGTCCCTGATGATTAAGAGCTGCCTCTCTCCTGAGGCTTCTTCGTCTCCTGAGACACATCATCTTCCTGACAGTCTCCAGGCTGAGCTTCAGCCTCTAACAGATGACGGAGACAGACACCCAGCTTTGTCTGGTTCATGAGGCTGAAAATGTGCATACACGTAATTATTATTATTATTTAAGTGCTTCAGGTTTGGGTGTTTTTTAAGCTGGCAGTCGTGACTGAGGTCACTATGCAGCTGAGCTCAAGATTACAATATGGTTTGCTGTAATGGTTTTGATTGCAATCACATGAGTCTGATGACTTCATGTAATGTTTACATCTTTACTACTGTACAAGTTTTCCTGATGGGTACTGACACATCGATCGGTTATTGTGTTCTTCAGGTTACATGGACATAATTGCAGCCAGAGTTCTGTGAACTGAGGCGTGACTTGCTGTGAATTGACTTGGAACACATGATTATGGTTAATAATTTTAATAAAATATCATTTTAATTGATCTCTAAACCCACCCATCCATGACTACTGTACTGACTGACTTCTTAGGTTTGAACAGACTCACGATCAACGAGAGATCCACTTTCTGTAATCAAGTCTGCTTCTGAGTGAATAATGTACTCATCTAGAGTACTTTTATGACCTTATAATATCAGAGATTAAACCCTAATCCCTTCAGCAAATGCTTTGTGACAGTGGGAAGGAAGAAGTCCCCATTAACAGGAAGAGCAAGCACATAGTGATGGCACTGAGGAAGATTTCCCTTTTAACAGGAGGAAATCTTTGGCAGACTCGGGCTCAGGAAGGCTTAACATAGATGAGAGAAAACGCCATGAATCCAAACAGAGAACTACAGAGAGTACACAAAGGTAACATATAGCATATATGCATGGGGAGCGCTGAGAGAGGGATTGGAGGAGAGCTCAGTGCATCATGGGAAGCCACCTAGCAGCCTGAACCTACAGAAACAAAACTAGGAGATGGTCGGTGGTTATATGAGCCAGGCCTAACTATTAGCTTTGTCTGTTATTTGGAAGCTTAGGTAAACCTGTCGGTATGATGATGCCTGATCATTCTGGAGCTTGAATGTGAAAAGAAGGATTTTTTTTACAGAATTCTGGATTTAACATGGAAACAGCCAAAATAGGAGCAATATGATCTCTCATCTCAAACAATGGAAACAGCTCTGCTCACTATAACAAGCAACTTTACATCTGTGCATCTTATATTGAGTAACTCCCTCCAACACTCCAGGCTGGACTGTCGTGCTTTACAACACCAGTATTAAAGAGCAGAACTTCAGGCCTTTGCACTAAACTTACAGGTTGAGCCTCAATAAGTTACTCCAGGACAAACCCAAAGCTTTGGCAAAGACCTCAAAGAGGACAGATAACATGTAACCCCGGTGAAAGCTGTTGCAGCCACGTCAGTCACAAACGCATTAAGACTTTTTCTTCAGGATAAAAAAAAATAAAAAACAATAATTTTGTGGTCTGAAAAAGAAACTACTACAATTGCTGTGTAACTCCCATAACACTGCCTGACCTGAACACTGCCACACGGCAGGCACAAGCATAACAGCAACAAACCGTAATCATCTGAGCACCATCACTGACCTACATGTAAAAACAAGTGTAAAGCCAACAATTGGTGTTGTAAATACAAGACCCCCTTCAGGGCAACATGGAGGAAGCAGAAAGGAAAAGTAGGCACCATTGTTTGGTGCATGGCACAGTTATTCATTTTTATAGGATACTATGTAACCTGGTTAGAGCCTGACCTACTTTAACCAGGTTATCAAATCTTGCGCACACAACTAGGGTGTTTAGGCTCGACTCAACTAAACTAAACAAATTATTGGAGGTTAATGCAGAGAGAGAAACATCTGAATGAACAAAACTGTGAGTGGACATTTTTTTATTAGTAGGCTTTCATAACTGTACATGTTGGCATTATGTACTCCAAGTGCAATTAGTTTAAACTTTAAATATGTTCTGACAGTTTTACCAATTAGGGGTTTTCATCTTATGTGAGAGAAACTCTGCAAATGAAAGCACACAGTGAGCATAAAGCTGCAGAAAAGACCCGCTTAAAATAAATGTATGCATGTGTGTATTCAGTGTAATAACTGTCCTTCACATACGTGATTTCATGCTTTACTGCCTTATACTGTGTCAATATCATCCTGAGAACCCTGGGAGTCATTTTTGATTTCTTTAGTTTCTCAGGATTAGTTGAACCTGATAATTATTAAAACTAAGCATCATTTATGTCATTATGAATTTTAAGTATACCTTTTTATGCAAAAATGGGTTTACTGACACTTTATTGGGCTGAATATAATATAAGGTGCAGAATAGCCAAAATGTAATGTCCTCTTATGAGGATGCAAGTTTTCAGAAGGCATAAATGTATCTTGCCTTGGAATGAATCCTCTTCTGTTTTACAGACGTATGCACTGTAATATTAGCTCAATCAAACACACTTGGTTTCCTGTGCTCCTGACACGGGCACTCCCTGTACAGATGTGGACACCTCTGCTGACAGCAGGGCATTGTCATGCTTTGGGACAGTGTAGTTCACGAGCTGATTGGCCGACCTCACAGCCGGAGCGCTGGATCAAAAAAAGCGCTGCAGCATGATGCATCGAGTTGAAAATCAAGGCTGGAGGGATGTCGGGGGTTACACTGATTTCTATACATTTTTCATCACCCTTCTCCCCATTTCATTACAGTTAAGTTGACAGGTCTGCTGTGGGGATAACACAGCCATTCAACTGCAAAATAAGTTTTGAATTCCATCACGGCAGCATGTGAGAGATCAGGGAACGCTCTTCTTCGTTGGTATCATAATTTTCCAACTCACCGCTGCTGTCCCGCGGTGCTGTCGCTGTGATTAGTCGAAAAAGAGTAATCTGTCTAAAATGGTCACATCATGGGTGAATGGTCTCAATATTAAATATGGAATTTCTCCATGTGACATTTTCATGGTGTAGTGAATATTTAAACCTGGCAGTGTTCAGCATCTCTGACATCTGTAACGTGAAATCCTCAAATTAGAGTCCGAGGCTGCTATTGGAGAAAACCTGAGATCCAGGACTTTTCTCTGCATCTGCGCTTCAAATGAAAGTCTTTTGAAAGCCCACCGAGAGCTAAGCATACATAATGAAGACTTACTGTATGTGCACACCTTTACGACATTAGAGGAACAACTTTCCCCTTGTTGTTGTGTAGATGTGAAAAGAAGAAGAAAGGTTTAAAGATTTCCTGCTCCCAGATGAATCACCTGTGCATTGTTTCATAATTAATTAGCCCATAAAGAGGCTGAGCAAAAGAAAAGAGAGAGGCATCGTCTTGTGAATCCACAAAGGTAATTAACATCCCTCCCTCAACCTGTAACATTGCAGCTTTCTCCAAATAATTACCTCTGGAACCCACGGGGGCTTGGTAGACCCGCGTTTGCCTGTTTATACAAAGAAAGGTAAGGCTGAGTGGGTTATATTTAGACCTGGAATTCAATTTAAAGTTTCAGCTGTATTTAACTACCTTGAGGGGAAAAAAATGATGAAACAGTACTACAATAAATCTGCCTTTTGGTGACCTAGAACTGGACATTCTTACCATGAACACACTATCACAAAACCCTTTATCGTACTGCACAAAGAACCATGTATTAAACATTTCACTGGCTTTCTTGTCTAATATGTTCATGTATGCAACTTTTCAGCCTATGAAACTTGTATTTGTCAGCATCCTAGGGAGAGTTGTCAGAATGAAATGGTTTAATGCAAAATAGATGCATCCCCCATGGTTTGTTTAAAATAGCAGCATCCATTACCACGTAGGATTCAGCCATGGAGTCTAGCCAAGCAAAGATCAAGGGAGTTAGCAAACTATCATCCCTGCACCGCGTTCTCCATTTGGATTCACATGTGGCACCACCCACTGAAATATGGCATAACAAATCTGATCTAAAAATATGAGCAACAAAGGCAAATTGATGTGGACGTATTAAATATTGATGGGTCATTGAACTTAGAAGTGGGAAACTGTGGTTTCCCATTTCTAAGTTTAACGTCACAGGCTGTTATTTCTGTACCAACAATGAAACACATAAAGTGATAAATAATGTATTTATGGTGTTTTTGATAAGCAGATTAATCCAAAAACCCAGGAGAGGGATTCAGCTTTTGCATGTTTGGAGTTATTAGATGGGCACTCTTTTCTGTCAGACACAAACGGCTATTGAACTAGGCCTTAAGGGAGCACTTAGATATTTTGGGAGATCTGCTAATTCATTTTCTTGCTGAGAGTTAGATGAAAAGGTGACGAACACTTTCATGTTTGAGCTGTAAAAATGGCCGTACCACTAAGCACAAGGGAAAAGCAGCTTACTGGGATCCATCACATGTTATCAAAACCCACCAGCACACATCGAGCTCAACTCTCCTTTGTTTAGTTTGCAGTTTGTTTGTTTCTTGCGCAGTGTCTTTGTTCAAAGCTATAGAGTGATATGATTTTCAAACGTTAAACATAGCTGGACGGCCCGGTGGGCCGATGGTGATTTTTCGTTTTTATGGGCCGATGGTTTTTTGGTTTTTTTCTGTAACGGTATAAACACTGAAAGGTGGTGGATTGGCCAGATGCTGGTCGGTGTGTAAAAATAACTCAGTTGTTTGGTGGTGGCTATTGCTGAGCTTCCACAGATTCAGTAACATTAGCAAGTGGTGGAGGCCAGCAGATGCAACACGCTGGCAGGTGGATGACAGAAAGGCAGGAGGAGCAGAGACCCGAGGCGGTGAACTGAACTTCAGGTAAGAAGTTATGACCTGCAGTCTATCTGGGTCAGATATAAACCAAGTTTAGGTGGAGTTTATTTTCGGTATGCTGACTTTTTACAGTCAGTTACAATAACTCGTACTGCGTGCTAGCTAGCATGACGGAGTTTCTATACAGCTGGGCGGGTGCTGTGATGTTACTGATAGTGAACTTTATTTTATTCATAAGGTTAGTTAGTAGAGTTGCCAACCCTCCCGTAAAAAACGGAATCGTCTGGTATTCAGGGAAAATATTACGCGTTTCGTACTGAGGTGAAAAGGAACAGTTTGTCCCGGACTTCAGCTACAATGAAAAAGACACAAAGCTGAAGCTGCACAGCTGCCTCTTCTTCTCTCAGTCTCTCCCCCTCCCTCTCCTGTTTCTACTTCAATCATGAAACTGATCAATGATCAGCTGTTGTTAGAATTTATTTAATATTAATTTCTAGTATCAGCTGATGTTTGCTGGAGCCACAGCTGTAAAGCTGCTGGTCATGATGGTTTGTATATCTGGTGAGAGGGAAACATGCAGATGAAACCAGGAGATGTCCTTACTGAATCATCAGAGCTGAACAGGTGATGGAGAAACAGGTTTACCTTTTAGGTGACATGAATGAGTTGAAGGGAAGTTATGAACTGTTTCTGAGAGACAAATAACACCAGGATCCTTTTCTACGTAGCTGACAGCTGGTAACTGTGCAGGGGCGGGTCTAGCAAAGTGTTGCCAGGGGGCCAGGTAGGGCATTAACAGGGAAAGAAATACTTTTCTTTCTTATTCTCATTTAAAATGTCTAGCTTTTAATAAATAATTATCTGAATCTTACAACAAACGTTTTCATCTTATGTAAAATGTATAGAAATCCATTATTGTACATAGTATTTTTTTAGGGTCCCATCATAATTTCTTCAGAAGTAGCTAAGTACTGTATATGATGCCAGTATTTTCCCACATTTTCTAGATTCTGTACCAGTACTGTGTGTAAAATGCCATCAAAAAGTCAATTAAGTTTTTCTTTCTCACCTGTCTTTCTGTCTCCTTTCACTTTTTAAAGGTTGCCATGTTAGAAAAAATATTTTGCCCTGCCATGCTGTTTATTGATGTGGTAAATGAATGATTTACGAAAATATATCTAACTCTGTCATCAGTAATCAGTAATGATCATGTCTCATCTCTAGTGTTCTCTGTCTTAATTTCAGGTTTCCACCATGTGTTGTAGATAGTTCAGGAGGTTAACTCGACCAAGCAGTCTACTTTCAGGTACTGTTTAGAATACCAGAATAGGGAGGATGGTGAAGGTTTAAGTTTATTAGACTGATACATATATACCAACAAGATAGTGTACATCACTGTGACAACAGCGTTTGTTTTCATTCAAAGGCTTTATGGTTTTTCCTATAATACCTGGTGGGCCGGTCTCTAGTCAAAATGCCCGGGCCCATTTTTTGTCCCAGTCCAGCCCTGACGTTAAAGGATTGTTATTAATGTCTGTGAAGGTTCTCAGTCATCCAGGTCATCGTAGTCTAAGGAGCTTGGAAAGAAAAGCGTCTTCTTTAAGTTGCTTGAAGACGTTTCACCTCTCATCCGAGGAGCTTCTCCAATTCTAGGGTCAAATGGTGGAGTTAGTGTCTTTGAACAGAGGCGTGGCTTATGACCAGTGTTGGGACTAACGCGTTATTAAGTAACGCGTTACAGTAACTACGTTATTATTGTGGTAACGAGCACGGTAACTAGTTATTATGCCAAAACCAGCAACGCGTTACTCGTTACTGGGATTTAGATAGGCTCGTTACTCGTTACTTCGTGTGGTGGATATCGCGGAGCTTCCACAGATTCAGTAACATTAGCAAGTGGTGGAGGCCAGCAGGTGGATGAAGGAAAAGGGAGGCAAGAGGAGAGACCCGAAGCGGCCGCCGGTCCGCGTGTCAGGTGAACTGAACTTCAGGTAAGAAGTTATGACCTGCAGTCTATCGGAGTCAGATATAAACCAAGTTTAGGTGGAGTTTATTTTCGGTATGCTGACTTTTTCGTACTGCGTACTAGCTAGCATGATGGAGTTTCTATACAGCTGGGTGGGTGCTATGTTACTGATGTTGAACTTTATTTTGTTCATACGGTTAATTATTAGAGTTGCCAACCGTCCCGTAAAAAACAGAATCGTCCTGTATGCAGAGAAAATATTACGCGTTTCGTACTGAGGTGAAAAGGAACACAGTTTGTCCCGGACTTCAGCTACAATGAAAAAGACACAAAGCTGAAGCTGCACAGCTGCCTCTTCTTCTCTCATTCTCTCCTGTTTCTACTTCAATCATGAAACTGATCAATGATCAGCTGATCGGCTTTTCTCTCTTGTTTATTTATCGCCCACTTTGCGCCAGAAAGAGGAAACCAGCGGATGTCGCGTTAAACAACAGCAGCACGTTTAAGCTTGATCAGCTGTTGTTAGAATTTATTTAATATTAATTTCTAGTATCAGCTGATGTTTGCTGGAGCCACAGCTGTAAAGCTGCTGGTCATGATATCGGTTTGGTTATCTGGTGAGAGGCAAACATGCAGATGAAACCAGGAGATGTCCTTACTGAATCATCAGAGCTGAACAGGTGATGGAGAAACAGGTTTACCTTTTAGGTGACATGGATGAGTTGAAGGGAAGTTATGAGCTGTTTCTGAGAGACAAATAACACCAGGATCCTTTTCTACGTAGCTGACAGCTGGTAACTGTGCAGGGGCGGGTCTAGCAAAGTGTTGCCAGGGGGCCAGGTAGGGCATTAACAGGGAAAGGGGGGCACAAGGAAATACTTTTCTTTATTATTCTCATTTAAAATGTCTCGCTTTTAAAAAAATAATTATCTGAGTCTTACAACAAACAATTGATAGATTGATACATATATACCATCAGAACAGTGTACATCACTGTCACAACAGTGTTTATTTTCATTCAAAGGCTTTATGATTTTTCCTATAATGGTGGGCCGGTCTCTAGTCAAAATGCCCGGGACGATTGTTTTGTCCCAGTCCAGCTCTGTATGCAGCTCATCTGCAGTCTGGTGTTACCTACATCTTCCTATTCAGAAGGCAGAATTTCCAAGTTCTGAGTACAATCAAAAGCACCACGACTGCAGTTTTTGTGTTGGATGTAAAAAGCAGGCTAGAATCATGGCGGCGGTCAACGACGGTCCAGGCGTGGGATTTCTCTCGTGGAAATGTGCACATTATTTTTTCCTTTCTATTGGTAGGTGGCACAGTGCACTTGTGGCAAGTAAGCAAGATAGAAGACTGGCAGTCTGGCTGGGTATCCAGTTACGGAAGCAACACATTAACAAGAGAATTCTGAGTAAAACCAAAGTTACTTTCCCTAGTAACTAGTTACTCTGAAAGTAACGAGTAACTTGAAGTAACTGAGTTACTTTTTTAGAGAAGTAACTAGTAATGTAACTAAGTTACTAATTTAAAGTAACTTACCCAACACTGCTTATGACACCAGCTGTCTGCCATCTATAATCCAGTTTTCATATCCTTTCCCAGACTGTTAAGATATTCATCGTGTGTACTCATGTTGTAGAATGTGTTGAAGTGCATTATGGTTACTGTTGTTTAACACAGACAGTATTTTAGTTGTCACCACAAGGGGGCACTGTTTTCACTGTAAGGGCATGTATGCTGCGTCATCACGCCCCTGACTGAGAGAGTGTACCACAACAAATATGGCATCCATGAGTAAAGGTTTTACCGCGTGTTAACGTGGAATAAAGTTCCTATTTTTGCCTCCGTCATCATTTTCCTTCGAGTTGATCACCGTCGATGCTGCAATACTCAACACAGACGCCTTAACGCCCACTCACATCCTGGGCCTTTTGACCTCAGTAAGTCACATAATAGGGTGGGGCTAGGTTTCACAATGAGTTCACCCGAAACCTTGGCTGATTGTGACCTACACCCGTTTTCACGCCTTGGCTCGTGTGATTAGGTAGAGGATCAACAGGGGGTCCATGACCCTCTGGGAGGACACTCCCACAGGGCTTAAGTCTGGGACTCTCCACCATTTGACCCTAGAACTGAAGAAGCTTCTCAGATGAGAGGTGAAACATCTTCAAGCAACTTAAAGAAGTCCAGACACTTTTCTTTCGAGGCTCCTTAGATGTTATTATTAATATTATCATCACTTATTATTGCAAAGGTTTTTCAAAGTTCTTCAGATTCAGTCTGAATACATTTACTGGCTGGAGTTACTGGTTACAGTACAGACTTTACCCAACATCTCGGCTCGACTCTCAGACTTTTAATGGGCATTCATGTTTCTTGCTCCAATCTCCAGCCACCCTTTACAATACACAGCTGAGAATAAATAGTCAAGGTCAACAGCTGATAACACTCTTAACCTGAAAATGACCTCACAGTGGCTTGTTTCACTTGAGGGACCGAGCTGTAGTGGAGGCAATTTGTCATGTTTGCCACATAACCAGCAATTACCCTGGATCCTTACAGGCACTGTGAATCATTGACTCTCTGTAACTATCCAAGGACCTCAAAAATCCCAGTTGATCCATACGGGCCAAACATAGCCTCAAATATGAGTTCCCTTTTTTTCTTTTCTGAATAGAAATATTAGAGAACATAGCAGATTCAGGAGAATGTGTTCAGCATCACAACGCGCCCCACCAGACTAATATTGAGTCTTTGTTATTTGTAACCACAGGGCTCAGTATTTGGTCAATAATTCACTGCTCAAAGTCATTAAAGTGTTAAAATTTTATTGCTACTTTTCAAATAAATCTCTGTGTTAATGTGCAATAATCCCAGTATGAGGGCAACTTTCATTGACTGGGCTTCTGATGAGAGGAAGAAAGAACATCATCATTCCAACTCACAATAAACTTCAGCAATTAAATGTAAGAAGGGAAATCCCATCAACGCCTCGCAGTGCCTCATCCCTCGCTCCACAACACTCTCCATACATCACCTTCACATACGAGTCTAAAGTGGGTCAGCCTGTGCTTCCCGGGCTCAGTAAAAAAGAGCATCCACATTCATCATTGTGTTGTAAGCTCTTTGTTTCAAGACACAATTATCCCTAAACAATGGCACTTCCACAAAGATTTCTTTGGGTTTGGAGCGTTTACAGTTTCAGGAGACATAAATGTCTCGTTCAGGGTGAGCTACTTCTGATTTTTTTATATATTAGTGCTAAACTTCAATAGTAAAGTCCTCTGGTAAGTTTTGTGATTCAAAGATGGCTTGTTTAGTTTTCATATATGGGTTTGCTATTGAACCATAGAATCAGTTTATGCCGTATCTTACACTCCACACTTCGATGCCACATAGACTCTGTAAGGGCTGAACTCAAAAAAATGTTCCTTCTCACAAATGGTGAATATTTCTTAAAGAATTTGTTCTGTGCTTTGTGTGTTTTTTCTCCAAGGATTTGTTATAAATAATACCTCAGACCTCACTGGCAGGATTTTGAAGGGGCCTGCACAAACAAGGCCTTTTAGAAGTGTCTCCAGTTGTGTCTATCAGTGCATTACGAGGCTCGGCATCGTCACTGGCCTCTTACAGTATTGCAACAAAAAATCCCTGCAGTTCTAAAACATATTGGCACAGACTGCGTTTAAAGAGCTCTGTAAAACTGCAGACACTTTTATGAATTTTTAATCCATGGTGGAGGGATTTTCATGTTTGTAAGACCCCTCCAGTGCCAAGAAATGTGACTTTTGTTTTTGTGATATTACAACATAAAGTGGAGCCAGAAGGGAAAACAATAATTTGCCAAAGCCAGCCTGTGTGAGACGGGGGGAAAAAACGGCTCGTGACTGAGCCAAGCAGTCTTCATTCAAGTGAGTGAGAGGCATCTCAAGTCCAGATCCTTAACAGGCCAAGACTGTGTCACTGCAGGAGCTTTCTGCTCTGGAAGCACAGCAGAGAATCTGCTCTGCACTGTGAAATGTAATCTTAATGAATTCACCAAACATGGAATACTAAAGTAAGAGAGCCGACAGGTGAAGGACTGCAAGACTGTGCTAAAACTTCAGGTTATAAGTCACATGTTAAGTTGTTTTCTGTAAATTTCTACGTCTTACACACCAACCTTTGTTTCCTTTGTTCATTGGTTAACATGAAGTTGATGTTGGTGTGGTGGAAGAGCACCGTCCTCTGTGGTACCTGAGCACTCTTTAAAGATAATCGAACAGTTTTGCACTATCTGGGTTTTTAGGTGCACTCGTGAGAGACTGAGTACACCTCATGATTCAAGAGGGTGTAGAACCCAGCGGCGTGTGGTGACCTTTACAGAAAGGCAAGCAGAGCACGCACACACGCACACACACACACACACACACACACACACACACACACACACGCAAACATCTTCCTCCACTATTTAGAAATTTAATGAGATAAAACGGATCAGATTAACATGTACAGTTTGTGTTGCCTGTCGTTACTTTACATGGACATCTTCACCTTTCAGACATTACTGCTGTAGTTAAATATATGATTTATTGTTGGTGGAGGAACTTCTCTCACTGTATTATTGGAAAATTATGGATAAAATATTCAAAGTAAAAATACTTATTCTGCAGAAACATCTTCCTCATCAGCGTTAAAGTAATTAATATTACTGCTGCAAAGGTTTAAGACTGAGCTCATTATAAGTACTTTATATTCTGTAATAATCATATCCTATAAATGATGTGTTTGTAGTGACTGCCATGCAGAGAACCTGCTTCTCATGAGCTCAGAAACTCAGGCCTACGTCTTGATTTTTTTAAAGTATATTAAAATGTTTTAATAATTTTAAAAAATCTGCTAAATTAAAGGCTTGTGCAGTGAGTGACATGGTTAACTGTTAATATCAGTGGGTGGACTAAAAGCTGGTTAAACATATGAGATTCAGACATTCTCACAGATGCTCATCTCTGAAAGTGCTCCTGAGCCTGTGCCTGATTTATTAGCGCAGACATGGTCAGAGCTGCTGTTCCCTCTCCATCATGGTTACAGCTTTCCTTGCTAATGTACTAAAGGAGTTATTAACAGCTTTTTCAAACTCCATCTCCTCTACATCACATACACTGGCCAAGTGTCTGGCAAGAGGAAACTCAGGAAACTGATCTCAGAGCAGTGAAAGCTGAGCCAGCGGCAGCTTGCCTCTTACGCTGGTCTCCAATCAGTTCACCCTGCAAAGCGAGCGGTTTGCAAACCACCAGAAACAGCTGTCTGAGGTTACAGGAGAGAGACGAGTTTACTTTGATACATTTTTCTTTTATATCTGTTTTTGGATTTGACAGGGCAAGCATTGATCGAACGCCACTGGTAGAACCACATTTAGCAGCAATAATTTGAAGTAATTATTATCTGGATGAATTTATCAGTCTTCCACAGTCATTGTGAGGAATCTTGGCCCAGCCGTCTTTACAGTGTTCCAGACTGTGACTGGGCCATTGCAACATCCTGATTCTTCTTCACTGAAAAAGACCTGCTGGTACGCTTGGGGTCATTGTCACACACGATCCATCTAATGGCCTCAATTTCAGCATAAAATACTTTGGTATGCAGAGTTCATGGTCGACTCAAGGTGCCCAGACGGCAGCATTACAAACCCAAATTCATCACCCCTCCACCACCGTGCTCGACAGTTGGTGTGAGGTGTTTGTGTTCATGTGCATAGAGTCGTGTAAAAGAATTTCTTGGTGAACAATCAAACCCTGTTTCCCTTCAGCTTTACTGCTCCTTATAAATGACTCGAATGGACAAGCATGACTTGTGCAGGGCATTTAAAATCAACTTCACTGTCTGAGTTTTTTGCTGCGACACAGTAAAACCAAACAGACTGACACATTGTATTATGTATAACAAATTGAGCATTTAAAATCCCGACCTGACCCCGATTTTGTGCAGCTTAGGAAAATCACTTCAGCCAAAACCACACATAACGAATGGAAATATACTTGTCTTCTCAATTTCATCAGAGCTGAGCCAGCAGGCTGTCTTTGTGTAGCTTCGGGTGGGTTGTGTCTTCCCCATGCTGTCGTCATGCCTTGCTGTGAGGGGACATTTACTTCCAGACAGAGATCCAATCTGAGCCACAGGAGCAAAGTCACCCTAAGGCTGCAACACTACAGATAAGGCAAAGTATGGCAAATGTGCATTCACAGCACACAGCTAATGTTCTCCTTTAAAAAAACATACATATGTTAGAGCAGGAGATTTTTCCCCAGCTTCCACCTCACACAGTCGTCCCTTATGCTGTAATTTTTGCTCTGAGTTTCGTATGTGACCTGTCAAAAGATCTTGCCTGCAAGAAAAAGCTGGAAAAAAATCAATTAAATTTGGGCTGTGTGTAAATGCTAAGAGTGTTTTGAAGTGAAATGTGTGAAAATGAAAATATTCTGACAGCTTCCACTCATGACCTTCCTGCAGCCCTTCTAATTAATGACATTCAGTCAACATTAACCTTTCTGAACAAAAGACATGACATATTTCTGACCATTAAACTGCACTATTCTGTCCGAACGTGATACTGGAATTTCTCTTGGCTTAGCAGAGACGTTTCACCTGCATTCAAAGAACATGGGAGATGAAAACTCTTTTTAATCTTCTAGTTTCTTTTTTCTGGATATTTTCCTCTGAAGTGTTTTATATTGTCTGTTAGAGTAACAGTTTTTTGAAACTCAAAAATAACTGAAGGGCTCTGAAATGAACTTTTATAGTCTGGTAGCATCATGGAATATAACATGCCGAGCTTTTCCAAACTTATTCCAAATGCCAAATCTCATGTGATAAAATGCATTGGGGTTTAGTTGCTGTCATCACTTCCCTGAACCTCAAATAAATCACTTTAAATTCCTTTTGGCTCTAATTATTACTGGCGACCTGTTAAAAGGTGGCACTTCAAAAAAAAGAAAATCATGGGCTAAACAGGTTTTTTTTGTGATTTATCCCCTGAATCAGTGAACCCTTTGTCAAATCCTTTGAGTTAAAAACATATGTAGAAAACTCTAAACCCTTGAGAATGAACAAATAACTCCATTCTTTATTGCATTTATTCCAAAAAGCCAGTCCACAAATAAGCTCATGGCCTGTTTAGTTTTTGGCTGTTAGCAGCTTGGTGTTTTAAAACCAGATGTGATGACCGAGAGCTGGATATGGCCACGAAACCGAGTGACACAGCATGCGCGTGGGTAGCAGTTTGGTATTATTTGACTGTTATTTACAGAATTCTCAAAATAAATTCAGTAACAGTTCGGACTAGTGACTCAAATAATAATCTAATGACGACATGACGTCACAAATCAAGCGAGCTGGACAGTCATTATCCTGTAGACATCTACAGTGCAGTGAAAAACTGCCCGCCCCCTTCCTGATTCTTAGTTTTTGCACGTGTTGCACTTTTATGTTTCAGTTCATTTTCATCATTTTTTCTTCTGAAACAGAAGAAATCTGGAAGAGGGGGGAGTTTTTTCATAGCACTGTATACAAACCAATAGCTACACTATATGGACATCAGTACTGAGATATCTACACACTACACCTACAGAAGCTGCTCGACCATCCAAACACATGCCATGAAACTCCCGGTGCACAGTTTCTGTGCTGAGAGGAGGTTTGGGACTCTGCAGACGTGGAGTCAGTGTTTATTTTATACACCTGTGGCAATGGGACTGAAAGCAATTGAATGGTCACACCTTTTTCTCCATGAAATATATGCTGGGCATTACCGTTACCATACTGGCTTAACTTTTTAGGGAATCAAGAAGTCGAGCAATACTGAAACAGGCAGGCATACCCTTTTAAAAACATGTTTTTGCAAAAACAGAAGAGCTACAGTTTAGCCTGACAGCTCATGAAATAACCTGATATTAATTGTTTAGGATAAATGAGTAAAGCCCAAAGCCACCTGCAGGCATTCTCATGCAAAGTGTACACTAATGAGACCTGGCAGTTATTTAAAGTAACTTACTCAGAGCTAGAAAAACTTTGAATAGAATATTTTTCAAGGAGCCTTCTTTAACATATTTGCAGCAGATTGCATCATACCTTGAGTGACAACAGACTTGTAAAACACTCTGACACAATGCATTCATTCCAAGAAGTCATCCATCTAAAATAGACAATACAGCTTGGGAAACGCTTCAAAACAGCTATTCAGGTCTTGAAGTCAATAAAGACCTTCAGCAACAGCTCAGTCAGCCTGTGTGGCATGTTAAAGATTCAAATCAGAATAATAATTGAAAAAAACTGTATTAAAACCAAAAATTTGAACTTTAGTTCTTAATAGAGTCGTGGGCTCCCGTTCCTAAACACCTCTGAACGCCTAGAATGGGATTTATTCAGTCTCATTCAGTGCACACCAATTTGATGCAACACTGCAGCAATCATCCCTCAATGACTTTCAGGTGGTTTCACATTTCCATCTCCAACATCATTGGCTCTGACAGTTCAAGCCTATTTCTGTAACAGATGACATCATGTGACACAGATGACTTAACAAGGGAAGTTCAGCAGTCTGACACAATATTTATATTTGTAATAATAGTATCTTCTGTCCATTTATTTCAGCTGTAAACAAGTCAGTGAAATTCCACCTTAATGGCCTGTCAGTGGGAGCCTGACATAGAAATGGAGTCTCATTGGAAGTAAAGTGTTTGCCCATCACTGTTCTACAGCAGCCAAAATGTAACATAAAGAACAACTTTTATTAACCTAATTTGCAAAAATGGGTGTCTGTCTAAATTCAGTTTTATGGCTATAAAACTCATTTATTTTCAGGCTGTCTGCTGCAATAAAACTATCTGTATACGATGAGTGTATGTGGGAGCTGTAAATGTAGAGGATAGAAGATGTACAAGTAGAAAGTTTGGATTCTGAGTCAGTGAAGAAATGTGTTCTGTACTGGTCCATACATTTTGGATGGACCGGTGTGAGAAAAATATCAGACATTGCTTGGAGGTTTGTCAGTTCTTTCATCTACCAGAGTCAGACAGCAGACTTTATACTTACTAGCCTGTGGAAAGCCTGTAGAGAGACTTTGCCTAAACTCACAATAATACATTTAATACCAACTATACCAAAACCAAAACAGTGTCCATGTCAATCATGCAAATCATACCAGTAATGCAGAAGTGCAAATTAAAATATGTCAAGCCCAAAAATGTAATACCATATGATAAATGAGCCATTATTTTTCATAAAAGTACAAAGGTTACCACATTTCAACATATTTTAGACTACTTTTTATTGGTCAGCAATCAAATTAAAGTAAACTAATAGTCTTGTTAATCATGCTCATCTTTAGGACAAAAGGTCCAATTGTTTCGAGTCGTAATTCTTAAATTGAAGCAGTTTTGCAGATGAAACTTCAGATTTGATCTACTAATCAGAGACTTCTTTAAGTAAATTAACTTGCTGCCTTTTTTGCTCTGAGATCCATCAGCTACATTTTCACCAACTTATTTTCACTGAGTAATGCAGCAAGCAGGTATCCTCTGAAAAATACACAAATTCCAGAACTGTGGACCCAAATGCAGATTTATGAATGAGTCGAATAGCAAAAATGAAGCTGTTTATTAGAGCTAATGCGACAGTCTCAAAAGTAAAATGACAAATGACAATGACCAGAATAAAGCAGGAAGTAAAGACAGTAACTAAAGAAGGTAATGCAGATACATGAATGAATTAAATGAATTAAAAGCTCAAAATCCCAGGAATAACTGAGAATTCAAATAAAAACAAATAAAACCAGGAACAGCAAGTTTCCAATAACTCCAAACAACCTAAAATTTCAAAATATCTCACAAACAATCCAAAATCTCACAAAACCAACAGACTATACGAGACTATATTTGTTGTACCAGAAACTTTACTCCCAGATCTACTGAGCAGTCATACTAGAGCAGGCTTCGCTTGCATGCATGTAAACACATCTCAGTGCATTTTCTATCTGAAAATCAGCTCGTATCATCTAACAGTTTATGTGCTATTATCATGGTTAATAACACTAAACCATAAGTGTTGTTGCCATTGCACACTGCACTTTTTTGATGATAAATATAGGTTGTTTCCTCTGGGCTTATTTTTGTGGGTATGTGTTTGTTTTTTTATATATCTCTGTATGGACTGCAGAGATCCAGCACTGCTAACAAACCATCTACCACAAGCTCTGGAAGACGAGTCACCAGATTAGCCAGTGTTTTCTCTGCACGCTAAGCAGCACCGTGATGGGGGAAACATGAATCAGTTGCAAAAGTCAGGTTGTTAATTTCTGTCAAACTGTGGCTAGACTGACACGTTTTACACGTTGGTGCATTGCACTTCAATATATGATTTAAGCTTAAGTGATCATACGGTCAACACATCAAGACTTGTTCTCTGAGAGATGGAAACATAACTTTCTACCAGATATAGAAATGACTGAATAAAGAATGTAGGAGTTCTATCAGCAAAAGTCAAACTATTGTTTGAATAGCAGAATCTAAATCACTCAGGAGCAAAGCAAGGCCGGCCACTTGAAGTGGGCTCAGAGAGCGTACGGGTATTTGACTGTGGGTCACTGAGTGATCTTTTTAAATTTAATCCAAATTTGAGAGATTTGAGAGCAAAACAAGAGAGTAGATAAGGAGGCAAATATACTACAAATATAACATTTTATTCTTGCCAGTTGATTAGTTTCTATCAAATATGTACCAGATTGCATGATTGGATAACAGCAGCTTCGATATTTTTGTTTCACTTGTTGACATATTACTCAAGAGCTTGTACTGAGGGAATTTTGAAAGTTGACTTTTACTGTTTCAGAAATTTACCAAACAGTGTCATCAGCCAGAAGGAAAAACACTGGCTATGCTTTCAGGAATACAGCGTTCTATAAATCCTGCTCGAAATCAGTCTCTCAGTAATCAAACCAACACAACTCTGACAGAGAAGAACAAATCTGGAAATCCTTAATTTAAAAGAAACAGGTTCACCTCAAAGCTCCATTTGCTCTGATTAGAAGGCCGAGGAAGTTTATTTGAATATTTCTGAATTCACATCGATATACATTTTGTCTGCTGACAAATAATAATGTTATTCTTACAGAAGTTATACACATCCAGCATTTTTTCAAAGGAAAGCCAGATAACACATGCAGCCCACAGGCTCATCAACTGTTAGTAATCAAAATAAGAATTTCATTACAAACATGTTTCAGCAGGTCTGCAGAGCACTGAGATCGACTCATCCTGTTATAGAGGAATCATTCTCACAGTCACAGTCCAGGACTCGTCTTTGGACCCAGATTCTATTTAGATGAAACAAAATGAGGCCAGATTTGATTTATTTACCGGTGATGCTTGGTTTTCTTTAGACATCTTATATAAGTGCGAACTGATATCCACCTCTGGTAGAACGTGAATGCTAAAGTGGGAAGCAGTCCAGCTGATACAGCTCTGGTACATCCTTTAATGTCACACAATTATGAAATACACTGAGTCGTTTGTGAGAATCTGGAGAACATAATTAAATGTGCGGCCGGGCTAAAGAGGAAGAGCTGTTCATCGAGCTTCCTCTGTTCCCACACCGAAGATCTGAGAACCTCAAGAACCATCAGGAACTTTGAGCTTTATTTTCATAGGCAGGCAAACTCTGTGGGTTTTCTGGATGACCTACAGGGCTTTATGCATATATATTAGTAATATGTAGAATTCCCTTATTAAAAAGGTTAAAAAAGTGGAGGTGCTGTGACACCCAAGTGCATAAGTCACTGACTGAGAACCCACATTTAGACTAACACAGACTGGATAACAGAAAAGCAAGTCTGCATTTTGATTGATTTTTTTAATTTCAAAGATCTCAATTCAACTTTATTTATACAGCACCAAATCACAACAACAGTCACCTCAAGGTGCTTTATATAGTAAGGTAGTCCCTACAATAATACATACAGAGAAAAACCCAACAATCATATGACCCCCTATGAGCAAGCACGTTGGCAACAGTGGGAAGGAAAAACTCCCTTTTAACAGGAAGAAACCTCCGGCAGAACCAGGCTGAGGGAGGGGCGGGGCCATCATCCACACTCTCCCTCTGTCACAGTACCACGTCACGTCAGAGACTCCCCACCACGTACTCTCCTCTTGTCAATGCTCATCTCTGTGTTTATAATAAAGCTTGTGAAAATTGGGCCGACTCCCACACTGTAAAAAAGAAAATCCTAAAGAAACAGTAATATTCTGGCAGCTGGGGCGCCAAAATAATACCAGAAAATAACTTTCTCATAAAAATACGGTTATTTTCAGTAATGACAATACAGTTTGTTGCCCTAATTGTACAATTTTTTTATTCTAGAAAAACTGTACAAAACTGTAAAATACACAGTAAAATACTTTTATATTACCATTTTTTTTTTACGGTGCACGTTCTGCCCTCTGGGCCCCCTTAACAAATAATGAGCTCTGTTTCAAACAGTAATGAGCGTGAAGGTGTTGTTTTACTGAACTAAAGGGCACCAAAATCTTCACATGACCATCCAGCTCTTACTTCTCAAGCTCTGGTTTATTTTCAGCATAGTTTTAATCACATGAGATGGAAAAGTGTATCTTTTGAGTTTGAGGCGCTCACTCGCTGAAATGCAGGGAATATTAGATTAACTGTTGTTTCCTGAATAACTGCTGATAGTATTAGTTCACCATGCTGTAGCTTATTACTTATGTTACACATTTTGATAACCTGTCGCTGGAATTTCATTTTGGGTTATTTCTTGGAGCAGGTCTGTATTCTCTCAGACCTGCTTTCAAGGTCAGTCCAGGTTTGTCCTGGACTCCTCTGAATGTGAAGCCTTGGAGCAACACAAAGGACAGAATGAAAGGCATAATGACTGCCCTCTGTTCCTTGAGTAAAATACTAATAGAGTAGATGCTGCCACAGGCAGGCAGCTGAGTTCAGAAAGTGCACCATTTATTTAGAGAGTTCTACAGCTGATTCAGTGAGCTCCCAGGGAAACATCCAGAATGAAGCTGCAATTTTTCAGCCAAAAGTTTTTGTTTTTAGAGAAGCTGGACAGTTTAAAAAAAAAAAAAAAAAAAAAAAAAGTCAAATGTTTTTGTTGATGTTCAGAATCAGAATACTTTATTACTGTTAGAGTGAAATTTACTTACAGATACTCAATGAAAATATGATATTAAAAATGTTTATATGATATAAACAAGATATTTCAAGTGAAAACTGTCCAGGTGTCATAAGGAGGAGATGTAAAGCTTGATGGCCACAGATGGAAATGATTCGTTGTGGTGGAACAGAGTCTTTTGCTGAAAGTGCTCCTGTGACTGTCCAGCACATGAAGGATTGTCCAACACTGTCCACATGTTGGAGAGCATCCTCCTTTCTGACATCACCATCAGAGAGTCAAGCTACACACACACAAGACTGCTGGTCTGAGGATCGGTCTGTTAAATGTCCTCAGCCTGCAGTCCCAGCAAACCACAGCACGGAGCACGGCTCCATCACACTCAGAGAAAACCCTGAGCATTGTCCAACAGATATTAAAGGACCTGCTGTATGCTGCTGTTTGCTGCCTTTACAAACAGAAATAGCCCTTCGTGTTAGGGGTTTTTTGTCTTTTTAGTAAAGTCTAGTTTATTGTCAGTGAAAACTGAGGTATTTCCAAATATTCACAGTGTCCACACACACTCTATGGATGGAAACTGTGGTCACCGGAGTTCTGCTCCTCTTCATGGTGCATATGATTCTAGCATTTACATATTAATACATGCAAAATACATCAAATTAACAGGGTCATTAACAAATCATCCTGAGCTAGTTCACTGAGGTGATCGTCACAGAAATATGGCATTTGGCTTCTGTCAGTGTGTAAGCATTCATGCACACAAATATGTTAAACCTCAAACCAGAGTTCACAGATGTGGACATAAGTTTATATTAGGGTTAGAGAAAATCACAAATAAACCCAAACTTCTGCCGCAAATCTTGTTTATTAAAGAGTTATTAAAGTTATTAAAGAAAGAGGTGTTCAAATAAATCATTCAAATAAATCATGAATCACTTTGGGTTGCTGTACTTTTCAGGTCGGACTCGTTACTTTCAGCTTGTGTTTCAGCGAGAAACACATGGAAGGCAGTCGTGGTCAGGTATTTATAACCAGGAGATGTGACATAAAACAGGATGAAAGAGGCAAAAACTCTTTGCGTTTTGTTTTTTGGCACAGCACCAGAAAGACTGCAGGGCTGCATTAGTTGCTGTTTGGTAATTTGGCACCTAGCTAGCCAAGAGGAGCAAACATAAAGGGAGTAACGTTTTTTTTTTTTTTTAAGTGTCAGGATGATTTGAAATGCAGCATTTACATCTGCAAACACACAAACTGTGTGTTTGCAGTTTGTCTCACAGTGTGTTGCAGCTAAAGGTCCAGCTTCACTCAGAGATGGAGAAAGATGAGAAAGACGGGAGAGGAAGGAGCGAGGTTAGACTTAAAGGTAAGAGCTGCTCATTTAAAGCTCACATGTAAGTCGTCATGGTTTTAAATCACACATTGGGTCTGAACATGTCACATTATGTTTCTTTTCATATTATTAAACATGCTGCTAAACAAACTGAGGCAGACTAACTGTGATATTTAAAGGCTGCATGAGAATCCTCTGCAGGTTAGTGCAGGATAAACAGGTTAGTTTGATGCACTGTGATAGTTTAAATCAGCTGATCACAGCCTAAGAAAATCTACTGCAGCTCTCAGAAATTATTGTGCATTTTGATTCTTTGATTTAAGGCATCCTCCACCTACTGAATCCACTTTAACCTCCGCCCTGCTCATTTACCTGTTTAGAGGCAAAGTCGCCCTCCACAATGTTGGCAACGCAAAACAGTTTATAAAAATTTTTTACTTCTTTTTCTCCGTCTGCTTTTCTGATTCAAGCTGAGAATATTTATTAGAATTCAAATTTAGACTAACAAAGTTTGTATTCCCGTCTACTATTATTAAAATATCTAGATTCAGTTAGCTTTGCATAAAATAGCTGGTAAACGACCTTCAAAGAGCTACTTATTAGTGTCTTACTTTGAGTACTTTTTCACTTTTACTTGAGTAAAGAAGTTGAATCAGTACTTTTACTGGAGTATTCTCTGACCATAACTGTATATGTCAGGTTATTTTTTCTTATCCTTCTTTCTATAAAAAAAGATGTTGTATGTTTAAGAGAAAAGACTAAACTTGGCAGCTGCTCTGTATTCTGTAATTTCCTGTTGAAAACAAGGCTGCATATCCTGATCTGTCTTCCTGTCTCTCTAATTTAAACTATCTTCAGCATCTTCTGCACAAACAGAAGATAGTTGACATCCCTGTGCAGGTTTGAAATGGCAAAATAGAGGCACAACAGTATCAAGCAGTCTGAGTGTGACTTCATCCTTACACAGCAATCTCCCTTCACCAAATCCCTGCAGCACAATTCAATTCCATATCACCACAGGCCAGGGCACCCAGGACGTAATCTGACAGCCATGAAAGGTTGGCAGGGCAATAACCATGAGGATACTCCTCCAAGTCCAAGAAATAAAAGATAGGCCTTTATACGTAGGCTTACATCTCTTATACAATTAAAAAAAGATAACAACTTCAGTGTAGAACAAAAGACCAATTGATGACCTATGCTACATTAAAAGGATATAAAAAGACCAAAACACCATAATGAAACCCTGAAACACAAAATTATCACCGGGGAAAAGAGGAAAAAACCAGAGACCTGAATGAAAGCGAGTTTTGAAATGTGAGATTACGCCTCGGTTGCTAACTAGTCCTCCTCAGGCGAAGCTTTCCTGAAGTGCTCACTGTCACATCTCACTTACCCTGGGTGTCTCTTCTGGCTTTAACTTGCCAGGAGCCACCCTCAGGACCTGAGCTGTGAATCAAGTCATAGCCATGACATGCACTGCCTTAAAACCATAAAACACAAAGTGTACACCTGCACTACAGCAAGGATACATTGTATTGAGTCTATTTTTTAAATTCTGTTATTATTCTTAATGTTTTTAGTTTGCTATGAGAATTTATTAGTTACAAACTTTTATTCCAAGAAAAAAGTTTTAAAAGTTCAAAATCATTAAAATGTACTAAAACTAACCTTGGCTGACCAGCAGTAACCAGCATGCAGCAACCAGTCACTGATGTGACTGTGAACTATTTTCTATGGTAAAAATGTTTGAAAAATATGCTCTTCTTGTATGTTCAGCTTTTGGCAATAATGCATCATAGTTATAAATTAATAGGATTTAAATTTTTTTGTTTTCCAGCTACTCCCTGATGTCACAGAGCAAATTTCTATTATTCACAATGCAAACAAACACGTACACTGACTAATTACTGACTAAATACAGCTTATTTGTGTTAAAGTCAGCTGGGAGTTCCAATATATTTATTGTATAAATGAGCATTCTGAAAATGTAATGTCCCTAAATGACAAACACTTCTTGAACAGCCTTCCCAGTGCATATCTTAGACTCTAGGAGCTGATTTCAGCTGAAAATATTTTAAGCATTTATGTGTCTTTGCTAGTCGTTCCTACTGGGATCTCCCCCTGAGAAAGCTGCCCAAGGCCTAATAAGATGGGAAAGTTATCAAGTTTGAGATTAAAGAATGAATATTTCATATATGCCTTCGAACTTAAAATTCCTGTCTGACCTTATTTTAAATGATGTCATGATATCATTGATGACAGAGAGCGTGTGCAAGAAAGCTGTTAAATTAATTCTCTCTCTCTTTTTCCTCCTTTTAATTTAGCTTTTGACCTTTGGCGCTATTTGTAGTGTTAATTGTTCCCCATTCACTTAATTGACCTTTTCTATGCAGGACGAAGAAATTCAAACAAAAACATGTCCGGATGATGTGAGTCAGCTCTTCTATTGTAAGAGTAAATGTGAGGTTGTTAATACATGTCATCGCACTTGAGTCAAAAAAAGGTCATTTGTTCCAAAAACAGACAAATGTGGCGGTTTGTGAGTCATAAAGCAGATGATATATTTGTGCTCCTGGAATTTTAATACAAACCTTAATATCTGTCAAGCTAAAATTTCAATAATCAACTTCTATAAATAAATCAAATAAGACATCACCAAAGTTCATCCTGAGAGGAACGTGATTGGTCACTGAAATCCATCCAATATACTTGGTTAGAGAGTCATGTGACCAAACAACAGGAATCTTTCCTGTTCTGGTACAAAGGCTTTTATGGAGCAGCGTTAAGGTTTTCCAAAGTGGCGTCCTTCAGTTACCTGCACACCAGGTGACTGAATGTGTCTTTTTCTTCTGGCTTTCAGCTCTGCTTCGTGATGCTGACTTTGTGTTTATAGCTAAACACTAAAAGAAGGATCCGCGTATGTCCTAATAAACATGTGGACTTGTGTTGGTGTCTGGGACGGTAGCCTAAGGATTATACTGAAAATGATGCAACGAGTTGAGTAATTAAGTCATATGTCACGTTACCTTTACAAGTAAGGTGTAATGCATTACTTTTTCTGAGTAATGCAGGACTTGGACACAAAAGGTGAATTCAGGGCAGCAGCTTTATTGCTGGGAAAAGTGTCCAAAACATTAGCACAAAAAACCAAACAAACATCTGTAACTTGAAAACTAAGAAAAGAACACTGAGAAACTAGAACCACAGAAAGCCTTACACACACGAGGAGGTACAATGAGACACGTAGCAAGGAAAACACAGGGCTTAAATACACACTGGAGCAATCAGGGAATGGGAGACAGGAGGGAAACACAGCTGGGAGAAATCAGAGCTAACGAGACAAGGGGCAGCAAAATCAGACACACTGCACACAGGACAGGGACTGTCAAAATAAAACAGGAAGCACAAAACAGGCACAGAGACATAGAACCAAAACCCATGAATAACAATAATCAAAGAATCTAATAACTAAAACACACAGAAACACCAGGTCGCAGACCCAGTACCAATCGGACACTTTGAACTGACTATTTTGAAAGTAATGTGTTGTATTACTTTCAATATATAAGCTTGAATTGTTTTTTATATTATTCATTTATTTTTAGCTTTAGGCAACAAAATTCTTGGAAGCGATGCCACTACATATCACACGTAATCAAAATCAATATGCCAAACATGCAGAGTGGAGAGTTTACTGTTACGTTCCCCTAAGAAGGTCCAGGGTCCACTTCACTACGTAGGAACAACCGATTGTAATATTCAATCTGAATTAAAAGACTGAGAAAAGGGGAAAACAGCGCAGCTCAGGCACAGGAGATGAATTACATGAAGAAATGAATCCTGGACCAGCAAGTACAGAAACAATGTGGCACTGGGAGAGCGTGAGAGGCTAAAAACACCAGCAGGGGAAGACGATTAGACACAGATGGAGGTTAAACAATCACAGCAGCAGGAAGCCCACGACGGGAGAAAACAGAGGTATGAAAGGAAAGGTAGCAGAAAGTAAAACAGGAAGTGGTGAAGATTGATGAGAATGAAAAGCAAATAACGTGACTGGACTAGACTGAGAAAAAATGTCTGTTTCTCCACTGTGCTGTAGACACATCACACAGAAACATCACACAGTGGAAGTCAGTGAATCACAGGGTTGACCCGGCTGAAATCACACACTGTGTGTACTATTCAACACTCCATAACAAGCAGCAGCTTAGCATTATGTCAGCCATAAAAGACTCAGCCAAATACTCTGAAGTCATTTTAAATTCCACAAAGTTTTTAAAAGAAATCAGACACGTGAGTCCTCCGGTGAAAAATCTAGTTTCCAAAGACTGTTAAACACGGCACAGACCGAGTGAAGAGCAGATTTCTAGAATGTAATTCTGCAGATATCAGAATTAGCTGCTGTCAGCCAGTAAATGCAAGGTCAGTAAGTTACAATGCAATTCTAGTCCGTCCACGATACCAAGGCAGCTATGCGGTTTGGTGAACACGTGAACGGTATTTTTCTGCACACGTAACAAGGATGAGCTTTTCATAAAAATGACTCGTAGTATTTTAAATTACAGGCTTCGGCGAGCTATTCTGTTCATATTTGTTCAGCTGGAGGATTGCTGATGCAAGCAAGATCCCATACTGTCAAAAGTTTCTTCTGTAACAGAAAACCGATCTATTTCCACTCGGCACATTCCAATTTATATTTCCCCCCCACACTGTGTCCTCTCCTTCCCTGCTGTCACTGCGCTGTCCATCATAAGCTGCTTTTGAGCTGCTCATCCCTGTCGTAATGACCTCCTGAGGGACCTGGAGGCTCCGTCTGCAGTTCTCAGTGAAGGAGTTCACCACTTGATGTGAAACAATAAAGAGCGGTGATAGAGCGCGGTGCTGACTGTCCTCTTGTTAAAAGCTCTGATAGCAGAGTCCATACAAAAGCCTTCACATGGTGATGAAAATGACTGTAACTTTCCCTCTTTGTGTCTGAAGCCCTGAGTCAGAGTGGATCACTTAGGATGGAGAGCAAAATCTCTATGATTGCAGCTGTGACGCGTGCTCTCCGATATGTCCTCTGCCTTTAAATATAGAGAAAAATATGGAACGTTATATTCAGACAAAATGACCATATGAATGTTTTGTGGATAAGAAACTGTGATGGCCAAACCCGTGGCCACACTCTAAAGTCGGTAACGTTTGTATTTTCATTTCTTCATTTGAACATAGTAACACATTTTAGTTACCAATAACTTTATTGATTGGTTTGGATACATTTGTTCTATTTGTAAGCGCGCACATTTAGTTTACTTATGTATTCACACCACTTCATTACTTTGATTTTTGACTAACCTTTGTCTTTTTCTTTCTTACCTGCCATCATCCCTGGGAGTTGCTGGACAAAAGATGGCAGCCAGGGTTTGAAACCATTAAATACAAAGAGGGCTAATTGGACCACACCACCACTTCCTGCTGAAGGGGAGAACGTGTGTTTTCTTTAATTTAAAACAAAGTATTTGTATTTAATTAAATATTTGAGTTTAGGGTTTAATGGTTTTTGATTTTCTTCTTTAGTGTTTAGTTTATTAACAAACTAGATTGTACTGCATTGTTTTGTGATTTATGATTGTGTTTGTTTGTTACCCCTCATGTGTCACAATGGTCTGATCAGCCATTATATATACCCCTGTGTGTCATTTCATGTTAGGTCAATTATGTTTGTTTGGGCAGTCATTTGGTTTGTTAAGTTTGCAGTCTTTGCATGAGTTCAGTTCAGTCTTGTTTCTTTGACCTCTTTTATGAGTTCAACATTTATTACTTTTGTAAATATAATTTTTGGGGATTAAATAAATGGAAACTATATTTTTCTAATAATTCCTGGGACGACTCCTGTTTTTCAACTCGGTCCATCACAGAAACAATGAGCTCAGCTCCATCACACTATTGTAAACGACTGTCCGCTACTTCATTACTCGCTTCTATCCAAAAGTGTTTCAGTGCTGCTGGGCTGGCGTGCTGAGGGTGGGGGTTTGAAACACTGCTTTTCTACTGAAGTAGAGCAGCGTATGAAAGTTTCCTCAATTTGTGAAATGTAGCCTCGACTCTGGTGCACACAGATAAGCACCTTGGATGTGCAGTTATTTGCAAAAGTCGGTCTTTTTCCCCACAGCAGTGCCACGACTTTCCGAAAGTAGCAACTCTTGCAAGAAACACACATTTGTTTCCTCCTCTCGCTGCACTTCTGTGAGGGTTTAAATCCAACAGAATCATTGAAATCAATTAGAATCACGCAGGCTGTCATCTGCCTGACACGTGGCAACCCCCTCTGGCTTCAGCTCCAGATCGGCCAGCATCTTCCACGGTAATAAAACGGTCTATTTCAGTGTGAGGTTATGAAAGGAAATGCTCGCGTGTGGGCCCGTTAGATTGTCGTCAATCTGCTTCGGCGCTTGTTTTTTGATGAGTGCATTCAGATGCACAAAGCTCGATAGAGACGTGACAGTTTAATACTCCTAAAATTGTTTTTGACACAAATCCACGTTAAAACTCTACGTCTGGGACTCTGATTCTGATGTTCCTCTTTTGGTCTTTCAAACAAAAAGGAAAGCATGAATATGCAGAAGGAGGAGGGGAAAGCAGCCCCTCCAGGCCTCATAAAAAGCGGCATTAAGCTTCCCTAATTAAACTGAACTCTCCCCTTCTGAACGGTGAGCGTGACTTTGGGGACATAATAGAGCCTCTTCAGGTCCTCTTTCAGCTTGATATTAGTCTCCTGCAGGAGCTGCTCTGCTAGAACACTGCAGGCTGCAATGATCAATAAAGAGCAACTTCATGAATAAAGAATATTCGCTATCATAAACAGTTACTGTTTTGAACAGGCTGGCAGTGGTAGAATGACTTGATTTAAATGCATTGAATGCTGAATGACACCACAGCGTACAGCTGGTAAAGGTAATCTGTAATCCTGCGTAATGGCTTGAAGAAGAAAAAAAGCAAGCATAAACTGATTAAATGAATTACGCAAACATCCCGGCGCATGAAATAAGGACCATTTTTCAGCTCTGGCAAAGTAAACATTTTTCAGAGTGGCATTTCACATTAATATTTACTGCGTTCCCTCCAATGCTGTTTTCCATTCACCTCGTGTGCCATTGTTTTGCTGCAAGGGATAACTCAACACAAATTGTGGATCATTTTTCACATATACAAACAAAACTCTCAGAAACAGGATTTTTGTTGAGATTTTCTTGATATCTGTGTTTTGGTTTGTTTGTTTGGTCCGGTTTTTATAATTTCAGGTTACTGCTTTAGATAAAACAGTCAAGATGCAGCTGAAGTGCAGACTTGCATTTTTATTTCATGGAGTTGAGCCATTTTTATACAAAGGCAAAAAAAGAAACCCTTTTCACAACATTCTGCTAAGTGAAGAGCATTTTCCACGAGGCAGGCAATACAAAAGTGCACATCGTAATTCAAGGCCCAGTGCAGGTCTGAGGGAGGTTGAAGGGTCACGCTAATAGTCGCCGGGTCGCACTTGTGAAGTCACACTCGAGGCGACTGTGGGCTCTCTGAATGAAGGTGTAGAGCAGAATCGGCCTTTAACAGAAGCAGGAATGGCTAATCTGCTCTGTCAGCAACATCCACCGCTACCAGAGGAATGTATTAAGATCATCTCCATCACGCTTTAAAGGATGCGCCTGTTCCACTGGGATTCATCCAAGCACACTACCGAAATAATTCATTATGAAGCACTCTGAAAATAAGCCCAAAATGTATATTGAGGTTTTTCATTTGCGCATTACAGAGAAGTCTTTCTGCAAGAACTCGTACCTGTAGGTTAGTGGACTTTGCATCACATCAGACACTTAACAGGTGTGTAGTAAACACGCATCAGTGCTGGCTCAGGCTTTATAACCTGCCTCATTAAGGATAAGGGAGAGGCTATGTGGGTAAGGCTAAAATTGGACCCAAGGTTGCCATAAAGGGAATCCTAAAGAGCTGGTTTCTCCACAGGATACAGAGCTGCGATCCACATTAAGTACAAACACAAAGGCCACGTCTAAAGAAGCCAGACTACTAAACACTCTTTGGAAAACCTAATGGACAGAAGATCAGCCGGGGTCAGTATCAGAGAAAGAAAACAAAGCACGAAGGAGACTTGGAGCGACTCTCAGCATTAGCACATAACATCCATATAAGCATAGTGGAGATGAATGAGCGTGCACAGCTTCCATTGTGTCAGTAGTGTTTACTGATTATGTGAAAGAAGGCACAACGAGGTGGATAAAGTCTGAAGTTCATCCAGTTATATTTTCTGCTCAGATTTAGCCGAGCCAGAATTAGCAGCCTGACATTGCTGCAAAGGAAGGCGAGAGTTTTGATGCATTAATCCAGGTACAGCCGTCCTGATCACTCCAAACGATTCTGCAAAGTATTATATTTCAGACTTCAGTGCATGGCATAAGCCTGGTATCTTTGTGTTTTAAGTGTAATGCTATCTCTTTATTCATCGGTGCAATGAAAAGCAAAATGCTGATTTTAGTTAGATTTCGTTTTATACCATTTGACGAGTTTCCTGGTTCTACCTGCATCATTTCTCTGGTCCTTCTCGTTATCTAGCATCAGTATTTTATCATTTTAATTTGGTTATTCAAGGGGGGACAAAAAGCAGATGTGCATCACCATCAGTGTCATGATTTTTCACTTCTTGTTAAAAATCATTTTAGTTCCTCTTTGTAAAATGTAACGGAGGGAAATAAATGTATCACAAAGCCACCAAAGTGGCTTCAACAAGGTGCACAGAAAGAAAGTGAAGCCTGGTTGATCATTCAGTTCAAATATTAACGCACAGGAAGCAGCTCGGCAGGAGAAATCCCCTCTATCTGCCTCTCCTGCTGCTCTTGATGTGATAATTCAGATAGTTTGGTTTTTTCCATCCATCCATCCATCTTCATCCGCTTTATCCGAGGTCGGGTCGCGGGGGCAGCAGCCTAAGCAGAGAAGCCCAGACCTCCCTCTCCCCAGCCACCTCCTCCAGCTTATCCGGGGAACACCAAGGCGTTCCCGGGCCAGCCGAGAGATATAATCTCTCCAGCGTGTCCTGGGTCTGCCCCGGGCCTCCTCCCGGTGGGACATGCCCGGAACACCTCACCCAGGAGGCGCCCAGGGGGCATCCTTGTCAGATGCCCGAACCACCTCAACTGGCTCCTTTCGATGTGGAGGAGCAGCAGCTCTACTCTGAGCCCTCCCTGATGGTGGAACTTCTCACCCTATCTCTAAGGGAGAGGCCAGCCACCCTTCGGAGGAAGCTCATTTCTGCCGCTTGTATCCGCGATCTCGTTCTTTCGGTCACTACCCACAGCTCGTGGCCATAGGTGAGGGTAGGGACCGGTAAATTGAGAGCTTCACTTTTACACTCAGCTCCCTCTTCACCACGACGGACTGGTGCAGCGTCCGCATCACTGCAGCCGCAGCACCAATCCGTCTGTCGATCTCCGGCTCCCTTCTCCCATCACTCGCGAACAAGACCCTGAGATACTTGAACTCCTCCACTTGGGGCAGGAACTCATCCCCGACCCGGAGTGGGCACTCCACCCTTTTCCAGCTGAGAACCATGGCCTCAGATTTGGAGGTGCTGATCCTCATTCCCGCTGCTTCACACTCGGCTGTGAACCATTCCAGTGCGAGCTGGAGGCCTTCACCTGATGAAGCCAACAGAACCACATCATCCGCAAAAAGCAGAGATGAGATTCTGAGGCCACCGAAGTGAAGGCCCTCCGCCACTTGGCTGTGCCTAGAAATCCTGTCCATAAAAATTATGAACAGAACTGGTGACAAAGGGCAGCCCTGGCGGAGCCCATCACCCACCAGGAACGAGTCCGACTTATTGCCGGCAATGCGAACCAAACTCTTGCAACGGTTGTATAGGGATCGAATGGCCCATAGCAATGGGCCAGACACCCCATACTCCCGCAACACCTCCCACAGGACACCCTGAGGGACACGGTCGAACGCCTTCTCCAAGTCCACAAAACACATGTAGACTGGTTGGGCAAACTCCCATGCACCCTCAAGTATCGTTGAGAGGATAAAGAGCTGGTCCAGTGTCTGTGAAGGTTCTCAGTCATCCAGGTCATCGTAGTCAAAGGAGTTTGCGAAGAAAAGCGTCTGGACTTCTTTGAGTTGCTTGAAGACGTTTCACCTCTCATCCGAGAAGCTTCTTCAGTTCTAAGGTCAAATGGCCGAGAGTCCCAGATTTAAACCCAGTGGGAGTTTCCCCCCAAGGAGGGACAAAGGACCCCCTGGTGATCCTCTAATCACATGCGCCACGGTGTGAAAGTGGGTGTGGGACCTAATCAGCCAGGGTTTCGGGTGAGCTCATTGTGAAACCTGGCCCCACCCTATCATGTGATTTCCTGAGGTCAGATGGCCCAGGATGTGAGTGGGCGTTAACGCGTCTGGGGAGGGAACTCAAAACTGGATTATAGATGGCAGACAGTTGGTGTCGTAAACCACCGCCTCTGTTCAAAGATGGTCGCTCACAGTGGACATAGATGGCCTCTTTCACTCCTCTTTCAAACCATCTGTCCTCTCTGTCCAATATGTGAACATTGGCATCCTCAAAAGAGTGACCTTTATCCTTAAGATGCAGGTGGACTGCTGAGTCTTGTCCCATGGAGGTGGCTCTTCTATGTTGTGCCATACGCTTGTGAAGTGGCTGTTTGGTCTCTCCAATGTAGAGGTCCGGGCATTCCTCGCTGCACTGTACAGCATACACCACGTTGTTCAGTCTGTGTTTTGGAGTTTTGTCTTTCAGGTGAACCAGTTTGTGTCTGAGTGTGTTGCTGGGTCTGAAGTACACTGGGATGTCGTGCTTGGAGAAAACTCTCCTGAGTTTCTCTGATACACCGGCTACATAGGGGATGACAACGTTGTTGCGTCTGTCTTTCTTATCCTCCCTCGCTTTTTCTTATCACCAGGGGGTCCTTTGTCCCTCCTTGGGGGGATACTCCCACTGGGTTTAAATCTGGGACTCTCGGCCATTTGACCTTAGAACTGAAGAAGCTTCTCGGATGAGAGGTGAAACGTCTTCAAGCAACTCAAAGAAGTCCAGACGCTTTTCTTCGCAAACTCCTTTGACGAGCTGGTCCAGTGTTCCGCGACCAGGACGAAAACCGCATTGTTCCTCCTGTATCCGAGGTTCGACTAGCGGACGAACTCTCCTTTCCAGCACCCTGGCATAGACTTTCCCAGGGAGGCTGAGGAGTGTGATCCCCCTGTAGTTGGAACACACCCTCCGGTCTCCCTTCTTAAAGATGGGGACCACCACCCCGGTCTGCCAGTCCAGGGGTACTGCCCCAAATCTCCACACAACATTGTAGAGGCGTGTCAACCAGGACAGCCCTACAACGTCCAGAGCCTTCAGGAACTCGGGGCGGACCTCATCAACACCAGGGGCTCTGCCACCAAGGAGTTGTTTAACTGCCTCAGTGACCTCGCCCCCGGAAATTGGCGGGTCATTCCCCTCATCCCCAGACTCTGCTTCCTCCTCGGAAGACGTGTCAGTGGGATTAAGGAGGTCCTCGAAGTATTCCTTCCACTGCCTGACAATTTTCTCAGTCGACGTCAGCAGGGCTCCGCCAGCACTATACACAGTGCAGGTAGAGCACCGCTTTCCCCTCCTGAGACGCCTGACGGTTTGCCAGAATCTCTTTGAGGCAGTCCGAAAGTCTTTTTCCATGGCCTCTCCGAACTCCTCCCACACCCGAGTTTTTGCTTCAGCCACTGCCCGAGCCGCATTCCGCTTGGCCTGTCGATACCTGTCGGCTGCCTCCGGAGTCCCACAGGCTAACCAAGCCCGATAGGACTCCTTCTTCAGCTTGGTGGCCCCCTTCACCTCTGGTGTCCACCATTTGGTTTGGGGATTACCGCCACGGCAGGCACCAACCACCTTGCGGCCGCAGCTCAATGCAGCAGCTTCGGCGATGGAGACGCTGAACATGGTCCATTCGGACTCAATGTCCCCAGTCTCCCTCGGAATGCTGTTGAAGCTCTGCCGGAGGTGTGCGTTGAAGATCTCGCGGACTGGGGCCTCTGCTAGACGTTCCCAGCACACCCTCACTACGCGTTTAGGTGCACCGGGTCTGTCCAGCGTTCTCCCCCACCACCTGATCCAACTCACCACCAGGTGGTGATCAGTTGACAGCTCAGCCCCTCTCTTTACCCGAGTGTCCAGAACATATGGTCGCAGGTCTGGTGATACGATTACAAAATCGATCATCGACCTGCGGCCTAGAGCGTCCTGGTGCCACGTGCACTTATGGACACTCTTATGTTCGAACAAGGTGTTCGTTATGGCCAAACTGTGATTTGCACAGAAGTCCAATAACAAAACACCACTCGGGTTCAGATCAGGGAGGCCGTTCCTCCCAATCACACCCCTCCAGGTCTCGCTGTTGTTACCCACGTGAGCATTGAAGTCTCCCAGCAGGACAACAGAGTCTCCAGGTGTGGCACCTTTAGACTAAAGTCTAAAGTCACTACTTAAAATTATCCCAACTTAAATAAGTGTGATGTAGTGTCACAGTCTGATTGAGGCAGACTATGCGGAGTGTGAAGAGTGGACCCAAATGCAGATGAAACAAAGCGTGCAAACAGACTTAATATGAACTGAAAGCAGCTGGTAAACAGCACAAAACCGAAAGGCAAAGGCAAAGCTAACAATAACATAAACTGGGTGAGCTAAATATAAAAACCCTAGAACAAGAACAGGAACCCAGAAACCTGAAGACCTGACATGAATCTGTAAACCTGGAAACAAAGCAGACGATCAGACGAGGAACGAGTGGAAACACACAGACTAAACACACACAGGAGGTGATGACGTGGAAACACACGGGGAAACAGCTGATTAGAATAAACATAATGACGCCACAGGGGAGTGAAACTAAACACAACGAACATGGGACACCAGACCCCTTCAAAATAAAACAGGAAACATAATGAGACACAGACATGACAACATAAGACATGCAGACATGAAACACGTGAAGGGGGAGGGAGACGTAAACACAGGGGGGGTCTAAGAAACAGTGACCTGTAACAGCAACCTCGGCATAATAGAAATGAACTCAGAGAACCTGATGAACTTAAACAGAAACCATAAACATCAAAATATATAAAAACTCAAAACGCTGGGTCAGATGAAGCAGGATCGTGACATGTAGTTGACGCATATGTTGTGATTTGAAAACATTAAACACATAACACAATATAGATTTAGCAAACAATGAGCAATAATAATAGAATGGCTGCCTTCCCACTGTCACCAAGTGTTTCCTCATATGGGGGCGTCTGATAGTCGGGGCTTTCTCTGTATTACCTTCTGGTCTTTACCTTACATTATGAAGTACTATATAAATAAAGTTTATCTGAATTCTTTAGTTTTCAGTATTCTGTCAGTTCATAACTCCTTTTTAATTGAAGTTTTTAGTTCAGCTGCCTGTTGGGACACCAAGCTGGGAGTAAGAGTCTTCATCCAACATTAAAATTAAAAATGTTAAAATCATTTTTTTTTGCGCTCTGATTCTGAATCTCTGCAAAATAAAAGATAGGAAGTCCTTCCTTCAGCTGGGGTTTATCTCTGTCCTGCACACGTCTCCAACTCGCCGTCCTACACATAACCAGAAGAAGAGTGGAGAGTGATAACACAACCGTTAGTAAAATGATGCCAAAGGCTGCTGCTGTAGCATGAACACGCAACGTAGTCTAGACAAAGTCTGTTACAGTGCAGCTGTAGAGATCTGTCTTATTAATCGATCTTAGAGTTGTGCTGAAACACGATCCGTATACAGGAATGAAAAGAGAAGCAGGCAGAACGTGATTTATTACATGTTATTGAAAATGCTTTACTGTCACATTTCGACTTTTGGAGAATTTAATAAATAAAAATCATGCAGGAATCTGTTAAACAGGCAATCGTGCAATAAATGAACGAGGAAACTGAATCTTTAAATCTTTGTTATTGATTAGAATCTGTCAAACAAGTGATTTTTCTGTGTTCCAAAGCTCCACCTGCTACACAGTCCTGCAAATAATCAAGAATGCAGAAGAGCCCTGCCTGAAAGGCTTCGTGTTCTCCTGCTCAGGGATGGCATGAATTTTTCCTTAATCATGAATATGCAATTGGGTACATGGCCAACCATCTCCCACCTGAGGAAGCACACGATCCAAGCCTGCGATCTGAAAGGTCAGTAAGACGTAGAGCCTGACAGGAGGACTCCACACTCTGCATCAGCTCCACTTAGCTACTTAAGAGAAATGGATTTAAACAAATGAGCGTTATTGTTTACCAAACCCCTTATTTTGTCCCAAACTCTGTCTTTGACATGCCCAGTCGCCCATTTTTTAAAAAAGCATTAAAGTGTTTGTTTGGCTCTCTCTTTGCACGAATATATCAGAAGCTATAGAACCTAAAGCTAATGATAACTATATTTCTTATCATATTAGTCGTTATTTATTCGTTATTTCTGCTTCCTTTTGCATCTGTTCCAGACTAGAAAATATCTTTGGCCACCCAAAAACAAAAAGCACCTGAAATTATATTTTTCATCTAATAACAGAAACAATAGCACAGTGTTACAGTGCTGCGCTCCATGCTGACCACTGTTTCTAGCTACTTTCTGTCTTTACCTGCCGTCATGCAGCGTTCACCACATGAAAGAGAATGTCTGAGGGTCTCCACAAAATTAATTTGCACATAAGAAATTAGAACTGAGTTTATTACTATCATCATATTCACACTGATAATAACTTTTTACTGTGAAGAAGTGATTTCTCTTCCCTTTGATCGTTATATTGCTGGATGTTTATTTGGCAACAGGGAATTCTTTTAGAAGTGCAAAGCCCATCATCAAATTATTGATTCTCACCTACGATTGTTTTCTATGTGTAGAAGCAGGTTTCTGCCTAATTAGGGCAGACTAATTACCTCGAAACATATTTACGTGTTGCTGCTGAACGTATCGTCTTCTGCACAGGCTTCATTAAAAGCTGTTTGTGTGTGAAGAGACATGACAGCAGACTGTACTCCACATGAAATCTGTCAACAGTTTAACTTTCTAAAACTTCTGTGACTTTGAGTTCAGAAAAGGTGAAACATTTTCTTCTTTCTGGTATATAAATCATCTGAGCAACATCTCAGCTGTTCCTCTGCAGTTGTGCATGCTCACATGTTCATATGTACATCCACTTACATCAGGTAGCAAAAATCAAGAGGACCTCCCACGGGGCTGGCAAGAAGTGAGCACAGCACTAATTTGTATAACTGCAAATAATATAATAAGATGTAATATGATACCATTCTTAATATTATAATAAAATAATAAGAGGGCACTCAGTATTTTATTGGCCTCTCAGGTAATTGTTTTAGTTTTGTAGTGTTTTGGTCAAACAACTATCATCTGTATGGTTTTTAGCTGGGATGTTCTCACTGACGACAAACGACAGGCAGAAACATTTGGCAACAGATCAGGTCAAGTGGACAAGTACACAGTGAAACGAGTCAACGTTCCTCCAACACCTTGGTGCTACATATGACATATAACAGACCATCAACACGGGACCACATAAAGTGCAAGTGTGCAAAAAAACAAGACAAAAACAGTGCAATAGAAATGTGCAAAAGACTGAGCATGTGCAAAATGTAACCTGATGTATGAAGGTGTGTGTGTGTGTGTGTGTGTGTGTGTGTGTGTCCAGTCACTGAGTGTCCAGCGGTCTGACGGCCCGGGGTAGGAAACTGTTAGACGGTGAAGTTGATGGATTTTTGGTTTTTATTTTTTTGAGAATGAGATTTTAACTGAGACTTTTTTCTGCTGAAGTGATTTCTATCTAACATTCACACACGTTCATACGTTCATCCTGCGATGGACGCGTCTGTAAACCAATGAAAAGTCTTTTTGGGGGGTTTCAGGTGAGATCAAATGTTATATTTAACATCACTGCAATGACAGTTGCTGTTGTTTTAAAGAATGCAGTCATTAAAAATTATTTAAGAACCAGAGAAATTTCTTAAATAATTTTCATCTTTCCAGATATTCAACAGTACATCTTGCAATTTGGGCTATACTGACATAAATTTTGGAATGCCTGATGAAATACCTCTTTCTCCCTGTTTTCCAAGAAGTACAAATTTTTAGTATTTTATTTATCCCCAGCCTACGGCGCTCACAGCTGCACAGCTTTGTTGACTCAGTGAATAGCTGTGTAGGCCTTTCTTAGCATAGCTGCAGATTTTTCTGTGTTTACCTTCTCACTTATTTATTATCTCATTTTAGCGGCGCTAATTATTCGGCAACACTGTTAATTTATTAAAGGTTTACCAGGTAAGTGCTTAATAATTAGGGGAGTGAAAAATAAACCTTTGTCTGTTTTGATTCCATGAATAACAATATTGCAAATATAATGAATATCTTGCAGGGAAGATGGGTCCTTCATGCACACGCTGGGTATTTGTCATTGGTAAAAAGCAAAAAGTATTTAAAAGTAAACTTGATGTCGTTCAAAGAAGAAGAAGAAGAGCAACCTTGAGGGGAGATTCAGTCTTGTTAAGCCCCAAGGTTTGTGTGTTTTCTACTTTATTTTCAGTTTGTAATATTTTTACTGACATTTTTATTCTGCTGTTTTTTGTTGCCTCTGAAGGACACGTTGTTCAGGATGTACAGCCAGAGATGGAAAAGCCAGGCGCATCAACAACCCCAATATCCCCGAAGGTTTGAACCTGAACATTTTATTTATATTTACTTGTCAAATCAATACAGACTTCATCTGTTGCCATGTTCACTAACACTTCCTCTTATAGAGCTTGTTTTTATTTTGTAGGAGGAAACAGTTTTAGGAAGAATCCCTCATTTATTTATTTATATTCCCAGTATGTGCAACATCTGTAGTTAACCATTACAGGAGTGAAGCTTTAAAACACAGGATTAATCAATGGTGAAAATGGCACGTAGCCACTTTCTGTGTCGTGTACGTTTTTGAAGACATCCATATAAGCCAAAGAGACAGACGCAGCACAGGACATGAACACTCAGTGAAAAAGAGTTCAGAAAAAAAAGGATAAGACAGATCAGTTGTGCAGGTAATATGAAGTACACAGTGAATACTCGTATTTGTCAACACTCTGTAGTTGGTGAAACAGCTGGACAACAAGGCAAAGTAGACCCACAGGCTCTACTTTGCTCCGTCTAATGATGATGAGATGGAAGAGTGCTTCAAACCGCTCACATGCAAATTGATGGATGAGCTCCAAACCCCAGAGAGATGATCCAGTCTTCCACAATAATTCCCCAGTGAAACAATTAATTGATAGTTTTGTTTTGTTTGTTTGCTTGTTTTTAATTAATGGTTGTCACCAAGTGTATTTTTTTTAACCATGCAACACAACAAGAACAACAAAATGTAGCTCTGTCAACTCATATCTGTAAAACCGCTGTGGCTGAGCTAAACTGTCCTAATGACAGATGGTGTTTTTCTTTATTCATCTGGTTCTATCATAGAAATAAATGTTAAAAAGAAGTCATTTATATTAGTGCACATTTCAGTAAATTGACATTCAAACGAGGGGTTTGTGGGGTGGTGGATCAAACACCACATTTCCCAGTAAACTCGAGATTGTTTCCCATGAGGGAGCAGAGTTCCCTCAGATGAAGCTCACCTGTTCTGCAGTTTATTATTCCAGTTTCTGATTGGTTAGTATAAAAACCCCAAAAACTAAAGGTTTGACTTAAAACACACGAAGATCAGAAACATTGAACTTTTCACATGACACATGGAGCAATAAGAATATGGCCTTTAGATGGGCGTAAGGCGCCTGTGTAAACATCATTTAACCCCCCCTCATGCTCAGAGTGTGACACAGCACAGTAGGATTTGACAGAGGCTCATAAAGGATCCTGCATTTCCAGGCAGGAGAATGACTAATCCTACACAGAGCACAAAGCAGTAATTATGATGGCAGATTGTACTTTTCGACCAGTCACAATTTTACTGTTCAAACAATAGTAAAATTCAAAATGCAATAAAAAGCATGACAACTTTGACACATCATCCATTATGCAGTTGACTCAGTCCATTGTCACAGAGGAAGCTCACTGTATGCATTACCTGGCGCAGTGTGCATGAACACAATCATATTGATGACTGCAGACATCTCCGGCTGTGAATAGAGATCGTGCGCTCTCCTCTGTATCCAGAAAAACTCTACCCATTATTTTTTTCCTGCTTTTTACAAAAAGATCTTTGTTTGGGTTTTTGTGTTTGTTTCATTTTTTGTCATCTGCTGGCAGCTCTTAACTGGCTGAAATCCTTTTTCATAAAATAATGGACAGGAAAGGACAGTAATATACTAAATCAAAATGAGCAGCTTTATATGTGACACAAGCACTCACCTGTGTGATGCAAAATGATTTCTGTAAAGCTACTTTAATTAAGTCTGGAAGGAACTGGAAGGATGGATAATTCTGTGTTACTGTAATTCAAGTTCATCTAAGGATTAAAAAAACAACAACTTAATCACCTACGTTAGAAACAAAAGCAACAAAACAAACCTCTGGTGGAAATTACTCTTTACTGTACCTTATTATCAGGTCTTTAAGTGATGACGATGAAGTGAACACTACTCTGTGTTTATTAAGGCTCTTGTGTTTTTAACATGTTTTGTATCTTGTTCTTTTGAACAAGCCCCTAAAAACAGTCAGTGATCACTGTCGGCCTCTCTCGCTTTTTCTCACCACTGTTCATTTTAAAGCTCAGTTTTAAACCCTTACATGTAACTACAGCCCAGCCCATGCAGCAGTATATTAATGACTAACCTGGTATTGTGGATGGATTATCTCAGCTATTCTCCTGACTGAAGTTTGGTCCGTTTACAGCATCCTGCCATGCGATTGCATTTGTCCCTAACCATCGGGAACCCTCACGCTAACTTTTATTGAGTGGAAAAAAGTTAGCGTTCATCCTCCAGCTTCACTGTGTTTATGCTATGCTAACATAGCTGTGTCGCTAGCAATCACGTAGCACATCATTATATAGCAGCTAGCCCAACTTCAGTAACCCTACAAACGTCACTGCTGTTTAGTTTTCTGTCTTCATTTATGTTGGAAGTGATAGCAGAGCTGTATGTTTGAATGTTTCAGAAATCTCTCAGTCAGAACATGCTATATCATGTTTAGGTGGAAGCTAGCGAGCTAACTTCCTGCTAACTTCTAACTCTGTTAGACTTTATAAATTGTTTTCATGGATGCCTGGATGTTAAACTTAATTGTTACACCTGGTAAAGGGACCTGAAGTTCACGGAGTTTGGACCCGGAAACGGCTAATGATGTCAGACTTAAAGACCAGATACCATAAATGACCGTGTTCTTATGTCTTGATGCATACTCAGTCATCCAGGTAAGTAAACCCCAGAATCAGCCTTTTGGGGCTGTGTTCTTCATTCATTTTCAGACAGAAAGTTATTTTTAAAAACGTGTCACTCTTTACATACCGCATACATATTATATGCAGTTTTACAAACAACGCCACCACAGGAATAACAGCTTCCTGTGGTGCCCACTGGTACTGAGTGAAAAGACATGTTTTCATCCAAAACTCTTTAAATGAATATTAACTGTCTTAAACACCCTTCTCAGGGGCGCGAGTGAGAGTTTTATATGTAAATATTAATCATTCTTTTTAAAAGAAGATCCTTTTGACAATAAGGTCAGTGTTGTAATGAGGTTCCAAACCATTATAGCTTCAACAAAGCTTTGCACCTCAGAATTTGAAAACCATCTGAACTGCCTGTGCGTTCTCTTTCTCTAAGCCACCTTAGACTGAATTAATTGCCGTATTTTGTCTTGCTTCCGTTTTGCGTCATTTCACTTACATTCTTCACTATGGCAACTGCATTGTCTTCTTGAAGCCTAAAAAAATTTCTGCATGTAAAGTCAGACGGTTGTCTTGTTTTAACCAGGAATTAAAGTGTGTTCTTGTCTCCACTGAGGAGTACTTTATACGTTTGTAAGTGAGCAGTTCTTTGCTTCACCACAGTCTGAAAAAGCATCCAGGTATGACAGTGTCTCACTCTAATGTGCATGACCTCTAAAGCACAGTCCTTCTCTTTTCCTTTTGTCTTTTGCATAATAAAAGTGTCCAAAAAAAGAGTAATCATTTATTTCAGTAGCTGCTCAGGTGTGTTATTATCTAACAACTATAAAGCTGAGGAATAAGTCCAAAAATAGAGTCAATTAAATGTAAAGTACTTGGAAAAGCAGCCCATGCTTTCACCTTCTCTTGATTGGACAGCTACAATTGATTTCACTGAATTAGTCAAGAAGAACTATATTCATGTTATCCAAAGCCCGCTGCTCTGAGCACACGAGGACATTGCTATTCTTCACACCACTACTTTTAAGTCTTAGAATTAACTGCAATTTCATAACTTTTCAGTCTGTTCATGCTTGATTTCCCTGCTAATCGCTTTGTTTTTGACACATATATGATGACTGATGACAAATGCAAGAGTAGTCAATATTATTTACATTAATGTTTTATATATTTCCCGATACATTTTGACTCTACTGCTTGTGCTAAATAATATAATACAAACTGATTCAATTCAATTCAATTTTATTTATATAGCGCCAAATCACAACAAAAGTCACCTCAAGGCACTTTATATTGTACAGTAGATCGCACAATAATAAATACAGAGAAAAACCCAACAATCATATGACCCCCTATGAGCAAGCACTTTGGTCAACGGTGGGAAGGAAAAACTCCCTTTTAACAGGAAGAAACCTCCGACAGAACCAGGCTCAGGGAGGGGCGGGGCCATCTGCTGCGACCGGCAGTGTTGCCAACTCCTCAGTAAGGAAAATCGCTATTGGCTGTCCTAAAAGTCGCTAGAAGTCGCTAAATGACGTCATCACCTAATTTGCATAATTGGTCACGCTAATATAATTGTAACCTATGTTGTTGGAGAGAGAAATAACATCGTGGAAGAGACATAAAGTGAGTAAAAAACGTCCTAAATGCATTTAGAGTTTATTTAGAACTACAAATTAAATTTCTTTTAGCAATTATTGTTTTTTTAATGTCACAATTCCAACCCTGCTCCTTTACCCGGGCTTGGACCGGCAAAAGTGACCCGAAATAGGCACTCTGGTGGAGTTACTTTGTGTTTGTGTGTGTTTATAAGTAGTTTTAAACCTTGTGATCCACAAAACAGCAGAAGAGTAAAAGATTAAAAGAAGAACTGACTGCGTTACAGCACCCGCTGCTTGTTGAGAGTAAAAGCGATACGCGCTTTCACGTCTTTTTTTAGCGACTTTTTATAGAAAAAAAGTCGCTAGGGGGTCTGAAAACTCGCTAAATATAGCGACAAAGTCGCTAAGTTGGCAACACTGGCGACCGGTTGGGGTGAGAGAAGGAAGACAGGATAAAGACATGCTGTGGAAGAGAGACAGAGATTAATAACAGATATGATTCAATGCAGAGAGGTCTATCCGGTTGTTCAGTCTGACGTCACTGGCCGTGTCTGGGCCTAAACTCTGCTGCAGGTCCATATATCAAACGATCACTGTGGCATTACTGAGAGTTGAAAAACTGTCTAAAGTCTTTCATTTTTAATAAAATGATCAGTGTTCTTCTCTACCAGGTGTAACAATTGAGTTTAACATCCAGGCATCCATGAAAATGGAATTTATGACATTTAACGGCGCTAGAAGTTAGCAGGAAGTTAGCTCGCTAGCTTCTATCTAAATACAATATAGCATGTCCTGACTGCGGGGTTTTGGAAACAAATTCAAACGTACAGCTCTGCTATCACTTCCAACATAAATGAAGACAGTAAACTAAACAGCAGTGACGTTTGTAGGGTTATTGAAGTTTGGCTAGCTGGTATATAATGATGTGCTACGTGGTGGCTAGCGACACAGCTATGTTAGCATAATATAAACAAGCTAACTTTTTTCCACTCGATAAAAGTTAACGTGAGTGTTCTCGGTGGTCAGGAACAAATGTAATCGCATGGCAGGATGCTGTAAAAGGACTAAACTTCAGCCAGGAGAACAAGTGAGATAATCCATCCACAATACGAGGTTAGTCATTCATATACTGCTGCATGGGCTGTGCTGTAGTTACATCGTAAGGTTTTAAAAACTGAGCTTAAATAAATGATTAGCGGTAATAAAAGCCGAGGGAGGTCAACAGTGATCACTGACTGTTTTATGAGCTTTTTGAGATTAAATGGAAGAAAATACAAAACATTAAACATGTTAACAACACAAAAGCCATATTAAACGCAGACTACTTTAGGCCCGGAAGTAGGATTCGTCACATCATCACTGAACAACCGGATTAACACATAGTGAGTGAGAAAGGTGACTGGAAAGGAAAAACTCAATGCATCATGGGAATCCCCGGCAGCCTACACCTATTGCAGCATAACTAAGGGAGGATTCAGGGTCACCTGGTCCAGCCCTAACTATATGCTTTAGCAAAAAGGAAAGTTTGAAGCCTAATCTTGAAAGTAGAGATAGTGTCTGTCTCCTGAATCCAAACTGGGAGCTGGTTCCACAGAAGAGGGGCCTGAAAACTGAAGGCTCTGCCTCCCATTCTACTTTTAAATACTCTAGGGACAACAAGTAGGCCTGCAGTGTGAGAGCGAAGTGCTCTAATAGGGTGAAATTGTACTACAAGGTCATTAAGATAACTGATACCACAGTTAGTCCACTTTCTTTTCTTCTTTTGTCCCTAACTGGCAGTCGGCAGGGGAGGTCGTTCACAAAGCCAGTACGTCGCTGTGGGTGCCGTAGTAATGGATTTATATAGCGCTTTTCAAGGCACCCAAAGCGCTTTACAATGCCACTATTCATTCACTTTCGCATTCACACACTGGTGGAGGCAAGCTACAGAAGCGAGCCATATCGCACCATCGGCCCCTCTGGCCAACACCAGTAGGCGGTAGGGTAAAGTGTCTTGCCCAAGGACACAACGACCAGGACACAGAGCCCAGGGATCGAACCAGCGACCTTCCGGTTGCAGATGCGCTTCCCAACCCCCTGAGCCACGGTCACCCCGTAGTGTTTCCATCTTGGTCAGCGATGCACTTCCAGGCCTTAAACTTAAACTCTGCTTGCTCGAGGGTTAGACGTTGTTGTTTAAGATCGTCTTCAGTTTGCTTGATCCAGGTCTTCTGGGGCGCATCATGCTTGATTCTCCAGTGGGCGGGGTGCTGCTGCAGCAGAAGGCGATATGGCAGGCGATGGTTGGTCATGCGGCAGATGTGTCCAAACCACTGCAGTCGTCGCTTCTGGATCAGCTCTTGCATCGAGGGCTGCTGGTGACATTGACTATGTATCGCGCTGTTGCTGAGACAGGGGACACTCGGAGAATCTGACGCAAACAGCGTATTTGGAAGAGCTCGAGCTTGTTGAGGTCATGCTCGAGGATGTCCCAGGTCTCGGATCCATAGAGAAGAATGGGCAACACCAGTGTGCAGTATGGGCGGATTTTGGTGATGACGGTGACGTTTGTCTTGGATGTTAAACTGCGGGAGGCGAATGCCGCCACCTCTTGACTGATTCTTGAGTGTATTTCTGCTGTTGATGCCACTTTCTTTTCTTGCACCAGAGGTATTTGAATTCCTGTGTTACAGGCCTTCGATGGGGTCTGTTTTTAAACTGTTTTTTAACAGAAAAGCAGAGACAGGAGACATCAGTTGCATTCGGTCTGCAGGCTCTTCCTCGTCTGAGGCACAGAAGCGTTGCAACGGCCTATCGTGCTCAGCGCTATCTCCCCCTTGTGGCAATGCCACGCAATTACATTCTTCATAACTCTAAATGAAAGTGCAATACCACCATTAAATCAGGTCTTTTACATCAATAAAGGTTTTTAAAAAATTACACTTGTGACCATACACTTGTGGGCGTCACACCTGCACTTGTTCGATTTGCACGCCTTCGAGATGCACGGTGGCTGGTGCTCGTCAGTAGTAAGGACTTTGGTCTTCTCGCCACTGAGTCCACAGATTCAGGAACACTTGAAGAAAAAGCAGAGACACACTCGTTTACAGCATCATGTAATTATTCCTCATGTTATTTTCACTGAGGGGGATTTTGTCACTTTGCTAATTCATTTAAATGTCCTGGCAGTCAGTCGCTAAGTTCAGCAGCACACGCACAGAGTAATAAGAAATGACATACGAGATTAATGTAGCATTGGCACAAAAAAAGTGAGATGAATTCAGGTCTTTAATGTCTAACAAAGACAGATACGGTTTAAAATATATTATTACTAAGAATTATCTTTCCAGTGAAGAGCTTATATCATAATACTACAGCACCAAACTGAAGTGAACCTGCTTTCCACCGATGATCATTAACACACTGGGATTTTCTTTTGTTTCCACATCCATGTGTAGAAATATCCTCCTGCAGTCAGCGTCACATTTCAGACACTGTAAATGTGACGTCCAGTCCCTGAAGATTACAGGAGCTGGTGGTAGACTTCCGCAGGCACAAGCATCCTCCACTGCAACCACTGAACATCCAAGGTATGGACATCGAGGCTGTGGACAGCTACAGGTACCTTGGTGTTCATCTGAACAACAAACTGGACTGGACTCATAACTCAGACGCCCTCTACAGGAAAGGGCAGAGCAGGCTGTACCTGCTGCACTTTAATGGAGACTCAGGTCGTTTGGAGTGGAGGGCCCACTCCTGAAGACCTTCTATGACTCTGTGGTGGCCTCAGCCATCTTTTATGGTGTGGTCTGCTGGGGGGCAGCATCTCTGCTGGGGACAGGAAGAGACTGAACAGGCTGATCCGAAGGGCCAGCTCTGTTCTAGGATGCCCTCTGGACCCAGTGGAGGTGGTGAGTGACAGGAGAATGGTGGCTAAGCTGTCATCCCTGATGGACAACATCTCCCACCCCATGCATGAGACTGTGACAGCACTGAGCAGCTCCTTCAGTGGGAGACTGCGGCACCCACGGTGTGGGACGGAGAGATTTCGCAGGTCTTTCCTCCCCACTGCTGTCAGACTCTACAATAAAGACTTTTGCAGCTGATCAAACACACAAACCCACACATGTGCAATAAGACTGCTATACGTGCAATTCTTCTTCTGACGAAGTTGTGTTTTTGTATTTTCCTACTCAGTTGTATATAGTATTTGTATTTCTATTTTATTCTATTGTATATAGTATTTTATTTTATTTTATTGTATTTTATTGCATTCCAGTGTTTTCTAATTTCTGCTACATAACTTTGCACTTTTGCTGTAACAAAACAAATTTCCCACCTGTGGGACTAATAAAGGCCATCTTATCTTATCTTATCTTATGCTTTTAATATGAAGGTATAACTATGATCATTTCTAATAAGCTTTTACTTTCTCACCGCTGTCGTTACTTTCTGCTTCCCATGTTGACACAGTGAGTCATAAATGCATTCAAATTTAAATTGGCCAGTAGCAGTTGTGCGCTACATTGCATTCCTGATGACCATTTAAAACTATGAGGAATTGTGTGATGTTTATTCTAATCACATTCTTCTAAAAGACAACAGGATGTCTCAGTGTGCCCGTGGCTGTAAAATTAAAGAGCTCAGGTAGTGAGGAAGCACAGTAAGACTGCAGCATACATTCTGAGTGTTATTCTGATGAATAAGCTAAAACCAGGAGTAGTTCTGTGAGGGCAGTGCTATCTCCCCCCGGGCTGGTTGGCCCCACATTTGGTACACAAGTTGCTTGGTGCACCGTGCTCCCTCCCACACGGGAAAGTGATACAGCGTGGCAGTACTGACACCGCAGATTCCCTGAGCTATGCAAAGAAAACAAGCAAAGAACATATCAGACTAAACCTTTTCTAAGAAGGTCGTTGTCTTTGTTGTTTCCATTTTAATGACAAAGGTCTGTCTTCTTTGTCTCTGGGTTTCTGTCTTTAGAGATCGTCTGCCTCCATCTCACCCCGCTCCTCTCTTCATGAAGCCTCTGCACGTCCTCCTTCACTGCATCCACGAATCTTCCTCCTGCTGAGCAGCTTCGTATTCAACATCCTTTTTACAATATTTTCTCCATCCGTCCTCTGCACATGTCCAAACCATCTCAGCCTCATCTCTCGAACTTTGTCTCCAAGTTGCTCGACATGAGCTGTCTCTCAGATGTGCTCATTTCTAATCTTGTCCATTCTGGTCCATCCTCCACACAGACACAGTTCATTACCTTCTGACCTTCTCTATACTTTTCCATCAACACTCTCAAAATCTTTAGAGCTCTTTCTCAGCATGAAGCCACACCGCTGCTCACTGATCATCATCTCTCTTCTTAACGTAGCTTCAATAACTCTTTCTCGTATCGTTGGGGTGAGGCTCATCAGCTTTATCCCTCTGCAGTTGCTGCAGCTCTGCACATCAGCCCTATTCTTGAAAATCAGTACGAGTACACTTCTCCTCAGGCATCCTGACTGTCCAAGAGTGTGTTAAACAGTCTGGCCTAAAAGTCCACTCCCCTCTCTCCTATAAATCTCCATAACTTATGTGGACCTGCCGCCTTTCCACTCGTCATCCTTCTCCTAGCTGGCCTCATTTCCTCTTCACTATATTCCTCTAATTGTCCTCCTTTCTTTCATTTTCTTAATGACAAAGACCTGTTTTAATATATATTTCAGACTTTGAGTGTTTCTTCTAGTCACCTTTTTCACTCATCGTGTGTTTATCCACCTCTCTGCATTAGTCATTATTAATCTCTGTCTCTCTTCCACAGCATGTCTTTATCCTGTCTTCCTTCTCTCACCCCAACCAATCACAGCAGATGGCCCCGCCCCTTCCCGAGCCTGGTTCTGCCGGAGGTTTCTTCCTGTTAAAAGGGAGTTTTTCCTTCCCGCTGTCGCCAAAGTGCTTGCTCATAGGGGGTCATATGATTGTTGGGTTTTTCTCTGTATGTATTATTGTAGGGTCTACCTTACAGTATAAAGTGCCTTGAGGTGACTGTTGTACAAGTAAAACTAGAATGAACCGTATACCTGTCGTGGTTTTTAGTTTTGTGGCTTCACGGTTTGTTTTTTGATTTATGTTCAGGCTTTATAGTCTGCTGTTAGTGGTTGGATCTTGTTTCCTTCAGTCTTGTCTCTGTGTTTGTCTTTTGTCTCTATGTCAAGTTTGCGTGTCTGAGTCTGTCAGCAGTTACTTCGTGTTTTACTTTAATGGTCTTTTGTCTCTCGTGCTTTGTGTCTAATTTCCCTTCTCTTGTCTCGTTTTTCCTGATTTGTTCCTGCTGTTTTCCCGCCTGTTTCCTCTCCCCTCGTTACCTGGTGTGTGTTTACCTGAGCCTCCTCTTGTCCTTGTTGTGTCCTCCCTCAGTGCTTTGTGCTCCCTTGTCTTTTGTGTTTCCCTAGATAGCTAGCTTTCCTGGCTCCTGCCCTACTTGTATTTTGAAAGCAGTTTATTAGAACATATTAATGTTCATGGAAATTGTGTACATTAGGCAAAAACTGTTTATTTTGAATTCTGAAAGGCTTGAAAGTCACTGATAGATATGACTTCCTTTGTTGTCCAACACAGCCTGAACTCTCTCAGGCAGCTTTCTTTTACTTTCTTCATGAATCGTTCTGCGAGCTTCTTGAAGGACACTCAAAACTCTTTTTTTGGATCTTTCTTTATTTTTGTTCTGTTCTGCATCAAGATGATTTAACACTGCTTCAGTAAGGTTGAGGTCCAGGCTCAATCCATGACTGATATGTTTCTGCCCAGGTGTGCTTTCACTGCACTGGCAGTGTGTTTGGATCACTGTCATGCTGAAAAATTAAGCCATTGCCAATCAGAAGTTTTCTGGATGGTACTGCGTGGTGGATCAAAACCTGACAGCACTTTTCTACATTCATAATTTCATCACTTTTGACAAGATTCCCAGCACCGCTGGCTGAAATATAGCCCCAAACCATGACAGAGCCCCCATTGTGTTTCACAGATGGCTGTAGACACCCACTGTTTTACCTTTCTCCTGACCTCCTCCACACTTACTGACTTGTTAGTGCAAAAATATGATTTTCTGCCTGTCAAACTGCATTGTCCTTGGCACTTCTCGCAGATTCAAGTAAAGAAATGCTAACATATTATGTGTTTTTTGCAGCAGGCTGCCAGTAAAAATGCCTAAAAATACAAGTTAAAATTGGTTCTCTTTGCTAAGTTTTCTGTAAACACAACACTGACTCAGGTGCCTTTTTTCAGACTTGATTTACAGGTCAGTGTTAAGTGGCTCAACAAGCAAACAAAAGAAATCCTCAGAAAATGGTCGTGTACAAGGACTAGACTGAAAATGACAGGAAAAAAATAACAGCCAGTGTCCAAAGAAAAACTTTAAAGACCTTAAAAATGTTGAAGAATTATCGCTTATGACTATTTTAAAAAACTTCTGAGGAAATCTAACTCCTTGAAAGCAAAATATAAAGAAATCATGGTTGGCTGTAGACTTTTGCACAGTGTGTTTGTATATTTTATAACAACTTTGGAAATGAACGAATGCCTGAAAAATCATGACTCTCAACTTTAGCTCTCACATGCACCCAACTCTGCCCAGCCTGCTATAAAAATAGCAGATCAGCAGTGAAACACCAACGGCTTGCTCCAAACAGCATTTTGCCACCTTTTAAATCGCAATGCACAACCACAGCAGTTATGCATATAAGTGAAACGAAAACAGACCTAAAGCATTAAAAACTTTTCTGGCTTAACACTTTATATTCTGTTTCAGCAAGGTGCTAGTTTGAAAGAACAAAAGATGAACAACAGAGGTTTTAAAGTTTCACAAACTGCCATAAGGTTTGAAATGAGATGCATACACTTCACACAGGCACATCCCACACACCATAAAGATTTCACTCCATGTTGCTATGTAGGTAGAGGAAAACGTAGAAGTACCATTTATTGTAATCTTGTGCAATTCGTAAACTTATGCGAACTTTTAAACAAGTAGTAGTCAGGTTTAAAAAATTTTGATTAATGCAAACACTGACTTTGAAGAGTCCTAGTAAGAGTTCAGGATCTGAGCTCTCACAGGAGTCAGACTCGAGCATTGTGCAGTATTGCGTTGCAGACCTCACATCAGCACTGAGGCATGGACTGTGGCAGTTGACAAATGGTTTACATGCACTGAGTGGTAGGCCCCCTCTGGCCAAATAGTGCTGAGGACACCAGAGATCTGCACTTTTCTCCACAGAGCACAGATTAAAATCTTTTGAATGCAAGGTTTACATCATTCGTTAAGTCCCCCACTGCCCGACTCCTCTACCAAAACTTATGCACTTGTTCACATCGTTTCATGGCCCAAGATCCTTTTATCAGAGAACAGTAGTCATATTAGAGCGCAGCTCGAGAGTGAGCTGCATGCTAAATTAGAGAGCACAGAGCACAGTGACTCAGTGTTCCAGGTAGCTCGTTCTGTGTTGTGCTCATCCTTTTCATTTGCATTCACAGTGGAGCACATTCTTTGCCAAGCAGCTCACACCACGAGGCCAAGGTCAGGTATTGTCTTCCTCATACACAACAGACTTCCCAGGTCTATCCCCTCACGCCTGACTGCCACCACAGCTAAATGCCTTTGAACACAGCTGGTGCATTGGCCGTGACCGATCAACAAGTCTCGGCTGGGGCACAAAGACCTTATCAGCGCGAGCAAACTCATTATGCACATGTGGGAACGTATGAATTTCGATAAATTGTCCACAGTCTGCTTAAAGCACAATCAGTCTGCAATACCAACAAATACCTGCAAAGTGGAAAAGAAGTAGCCTGCATAAACAACAATAAAACCAGCCTGTTTAGCGTCCTGGCAGTAAGAGATAAGCACTTCGAAAAAATAAATACAGCCATCATTTGGAAGTGTATTGTAATTTATCTTCCTCATTTTTTGGTCTTTTGCTTGAGTACCTGATCAAATAGCATGATTCCTGACAAACACATGAAACAAACGTCTTTTTCTAATGTCGAGCATCAAACTGTAACCGAGGAATACTTCTGAAAGTTTCTCAAATTGTCAGAGAAACTTCAGATTGACCTTTGCACAAAGCTTTACAAGGCACATATTGTCAGGTAAGCTTCCCGTGGCATATAAATCGCACATTTAGAATGAATTAACGTCCTGAGCTGTTTTTAATGTCACATTTGCTTCGCTGTGACCTTGCATGAAACATTTCCTTCTCATCTCACTTCGATGATAGACTGCTGCATTTTGGTTTATGAGGATTTCATGCCCATCTCTTCCCTCATATGTTATAGCAGGTGGCAATCTGACAACTCAATGATTTTATCCCCATTTTTCAGTCCGCGATCGATACAGCTTTTAGTTAATACTTGCCAACATCTTTCCCCATCCTCCATAAAATTGTGATTGTTTTACCTTCCATTTTTCAGACCTTGAAATATAACTGACCGGTATGTACAGTCCTCAGGCTCATGATGTGGGAGAATGCACGGATGTGTCACTGTATAAATATGCTGCAGTGGTACTTTGCATATTTTAAGGGTTTTTTTCTTCTTGCATATGGCACATACTTTAGATGAAGAGAGAAAGTGATACAGACAAATTACAAAGTAAAACTGGAACATAGGCATTGTCGGAGAATGGGATGCATATATTTCTGGATGCAAAATGCCTCTTAGTTCCTTCGTACGCCATCTGGAATTGTTTGGGACAATGTTGCAAATCTCATTTTCTAAGCAGTAGGTGAAAATGAGAGTTTGGTGTGTCGGTTTTGATTTTTTTGTACTTGTATTGTGAGGAGCTCGTTTAAATGAATACTGCACAGCAACCAGAACACTTCTGCATTCATGATCATTTACTGTTTTGGCAAACGGGTGCTGTTTTCTGATTATGTACATTTTTGTCATCCTAATTACATATACAAGTACAATCTGCACTTTTCTTGTTTGCACTCCCTATTATCAAAAATAGCAAATGGGTAAGTGTATATTGGAAACTGAACACCAGAAGGCCGGTCATTCAATTCCAGCTTTTGTTCAACATTATATGAAAAGGCAGTATAAATGAATAATATATGCTACGTTGTGTAAGAGGGGTTAGACGCGAAGAAAGGCTTGTGAATATACCGGCCCTCCGCACAACGCTGCACTAGGCACACACGCTGGACAGTTACACACAGACAAGCAAGCAATTAATTCATTAAAAGCTCTTACAAATGTTTTGTGATCAGAGACCTTATCAGATTGTTTTTTCAAACAATCAGGGTTCCCGTTGACTCAGTGCTTTCAGTTTGTTCATGTTTCCTGTTTTATTATGTTAGCCTCGGTGTGTGTGTATTTTGTCCTGTTCCACTTCCTGTGTGTGATTAGTTAGATTAAATTCAGCTGTGTACTCACCGGTCTCCTATCATCATCATTAGCCAGGAATTTAAGCCCTGTTTCCCTCAGTTCCTGGTCTTGTCATTGTTGTTGTCAATCCCGCTTCAGTTTCAGTTTAGCCATCCATCCATCCATCCATCCATCCATTCAGTCAGTCAGTCAGTCTATCTCTTATGTTCTGTACATCCTGCTAACATGATAAACACCAGCCTTCACCAACCCGTGAGTCCTGCGTTTGGGTCCTCCCGTCCTCTTCTCCACATCCACACAGCGATCGCCCTGACACATCGTGTAGATGTTGATTGTAGTGATGTAGGTAGACGGTCGTCAGTGTGCAGTCTGTGAAAGAAATCAGACAAATGGCATCAAGTTAGTGAATTTCTGAACACCTTTAAACATTCTGACAAATGCTGGGCAGGGCTTTAGTGAGGTATGCATATTTATACATAAACTACATGTCTGATATACGCACACGCGAAAAACTGAAAGGTTTGTGGTTTTCAATATATATAATGAATTAACCTGTAATAAAGAATTAAAAAAAACAACTGCCATTTATTCATGAACAACTCAAAATACCAAGTTTTCTCCCACTGTCAAGTCAAGGGAATTTCATTGTACTGAATTTCAGTTGTTTCTAAATGTTCTCTGAATATTTTTTGTTTTTCATTTGCATTTTCAGTGATTTTCAGAACTCAGTGATAGCTCTTCATCTGGTTTTCGAATCAGTGCTTAAATGTTTCATGTGAAGCAACGTAACCCCCCCCCCATTATAAGAATATTTATTTTGTAATAATTGTGTTTTCGTTTCTAAATTAGGTTGCCATGAACAACATTGTGAAATTACAAAAAAACCAACTTACAAATATCACGAGTGAAATTTTCCGATTCCTGTGGTCTTTGTGTCAAAGTGTCCTTGATCAGGATACTGAAGCAGAAAACTGCATCGCTGCCGTGATAGAGAAAGCGCCGTATGTATAAGATAATCGTGCTGTGTGGATGGGTGAATGTTGCTTGTAGTCTAAAGTGCTTTGAGTGGTTGAAAAGACCAGAAAAGTGCTATATAAAAATGCAGTCCATTTAATACAACAATAAAGACACTGACAGGCAATTCCATCTAAATCGTATCTTTTTGTGTATCAGCCTGGAGCTATTTTTTATTGTTGGGCTAGACTCTATGGTTTTGATTAAGGAAAATGTCAGTGCTGTACAGGTGTACACAGATATCATTCCTGCCTACAGTCTAAATTTTCTTCAAATTATCCTAATGAAACACTATTCTGACACTAGTCTGGACTACAACCTGGAGCAATTCAGTCTGTGCATCATGGACTGCTGTTACTAGGCAAAGCTGGGTCTCCTGGTTGGGATGATTTTAGAGGCCTGATGGACAGAAGACAACAAACAAAGCTTTTTATATCCTATAGGTTACAAAATGAAGCTGCCAGAGAAATATCAGCAAACTAGTGTCATTAAATACACATCACTCAGAATATACTGTATCATTTTAGGAGTTTTACAAAGCACTTCATAATGTGTTTCTAGGCCCATTAGCTCACCAATAGCTGCAGTCTTGCCCAAGGACACATGGAAAGGCCAGAGATCAAACCACCGATTAGTTGACACACTTGTCTGCTATCTGATTGGTTCCTGGCTTGTCCCACGGCCGACAGATGTTGAATAATAACCAGCACAGGGAGCAATCTACAAGCTTTGCTGTGTCAGACATCTTTGGAGTCTTCACATGGCCATTACAGTTTGGTTTATGTTTATATAGTTTCTCTAAAATCCAGCAATTTGAGAGCCAACCAGCATCCTGTATGTGATACCCCGACCCTGTGAAGCAAGGCTTTGTTAAATAATCAACCTTTCTTCTGTGAACGACTGTAATAATTTGACTTATTGTTGCAGAAATGCTCAATTTCATCTTTGCATGCCGTCCACAGCTGGAGTCAAGCCTACCCAGTTTCCCAGTTTCAGAATGAAAATGTCAAAAGTCAAGCAAATGATTTGGATTGTTACCAGCCCGGGCAGAGGTCGAGTACTTTTCTCATCTTTACATCTAAATTGTTTAGCATAATAAGTATTTATACTGTAGGAATACTGTATACTGTATAAAAGTGCTAGTAGCTTTAACAAGATTATTCGGATGTACCTGTGGCTTTGACCTCATTCTGTAAAACCAGCATTGCAAAAAAGCAAAAAACTGAATCAGTGTGCAAGATAAATAAAACTGCCACCTTTACATGAGTTTGATTTCTGTGGTTAACATAAATGTGACAAAGATGTGTTTTCATGTTTAAAAGATAAACAGACGAAACATGTTTGATTGGCTCTAGATGGCTGTTTAGAATAATCCTGTGAATACTGTAAACTACAGTAATTATCAGTAATTACAAATCACTGCCTGGAAAAAAAATTATGATTTTAAACAAGTTACATTTGCTCGGTTGCCATGACCACAGTTGTGCATATCGAGAATCAGTGGTTATGTCTTCTTTGTTTTGCACATATTCAGATTGTTTGGACTGCACTCCTGCTGACTTACCTTTATACCTCTGTGCAACCAATGTGGTACTTTGTGATATGCAGTCTGTGGACAGCCGGTGTTATTCATTATAACCACTGTGTGAAATTCAAATCAGCTGCAAGACCTTTAAAATACAAAGAATAACAACCAGTACGTACACTGACTGACCCACATCTTCATCATTTGACTCTAAATTTAAGTTGTATTCTTCAACCTCTGGTTAAATTTACACATAACACAGTTTGAATCCTACATGCCTGCACAGTTTGAAGTAACTCTAGTTTCATAATGACACAGCTTGCAGTATTTTTCACTGTATGTATAATGCATTCACAATTACAGTTGTACCTGAGTAATCTGCTTGCCCTGTTATTCAGTTATATGCACGGCCTGCAGATTCTTTGTAGTAGCAGCAGCAGTCCAAAGAGGAATGATGTTAGTCACTGTAACCATTAGACAGAACTGTTGTAGAGAGACGCACACAAGTCTCATCATGTGTTTGGCAGCTTTAACTAGTGGATTGTGTCCAAGTTAACAACTTAATTACACAGCAGAGCTCCTTACAACTACAGACCACATTATGTGGCATTAAGTTAAATGGTTTAAATGCTTGAACGTGAAAAGATTTGCACTTATAGGCCAGCGAGCGGATCCATCAGAAAGTGACTTTTTCCCTCGAGTCCCAAAGCTGAAAGCATAACGGTGACACAGGAAGTCGTGCACAGCAGAGAAGAGTAATCAATGGTTATTATCGGTTATTTCTTTAACAGTGTCACGTCAAAGATATTGCTTGGTGGTTCTGTTTCCAATGTGACCCTCTTCTGAATCAAAGCATCTTCATTTGAGATTATCAACAAGAGCTTCAAGGGTACCTGAAAATAACTAAATTTACCGCCACGGGGACCGGACAGTGTAATGTGTGGCCGGCTTTAATTAAGAACTAATTCCCATTGTTCTCAAGGGATTTCACATTCCTCCCTTTAAGAGCACAAGAAAAAAAAATGGCTGCACAATGAAAGGTCAGCACGTCTGGCACTTTTAAATTTTGTTCATGTGTAGCTCACAGCCTTTATTAAAATGAGACATGCAGCCTTCTGTGGGGCTCACTGCAATCAGCGGTTTGAAATTCAGAATATTTTTATGAGCAGAATTCTCAATCATTTATTTCTCAACATAAAGAATCCGAAAATTGCCAAAAAACTAATTATCAGACAGGATGAGGTGCCTGAACAGGATAGAATAGACATTTATTGTCATTGTCCATGTACAACAAAACTGTGGGTGCTCCCCACCAACTGTGCTGAAATAAAACATAAATAGTAGACAGCAGAATAAATAACAGGACGAATACATTGAAAACCAGAGGAAGGCAGACAACAAGCTCATCCATACGATTAAACACAGTTCACAGAGACCGCAGCGACACGTTCAGTCGTCATGCTGAGAAACAGTGTGGCTGGTTTTTAATAACTGCTGAATTATGTGTTTGGGGTGTTTGGGCGAAATGGCCTCAGCATTGCTACACTTTATTTTAAGTAAACCTAAAAACAATCAAATGATTCACTCTAAAAATCATCAGTCTGAAATCACATTTCACTTAATGGTTCTTGCTACAAACATCACGGCTCCACGTGCTGAATATTCAAATATGGCATCAAACTGGAGAAGATTTAACCTGAGCATGAAGTCAAAGTTTCCCAGCAGAACTGAGCCTCCTTAAGATGCAGTCAGCAGTGCAGGTGTCAGCATACACCACTTTCATCTCCATTTACTGCCACCAAATGAAACCGAACAATAGATAACAGCCATCCCGGCAGATCAAACGCCAAGCTGAGCTCTCGGAAGTTTCCTGTATATTTCCCTCAAGTATCTCACCTTTGCTGTGCTGTCTCACACTGCAGCCAGAAGGGAAAGTCATTACTAATTAACATGTGAGAGCTGGCTGCTGCCAAAGTGGCTCCGAGACTGATTGACTCGTGGCTTCGGGCTCCTGGCATGAACAATTCAAATTGCATTCCAACATGTCTTCAGGCAGAGGCAACAATGCCACACAAAGGCTCATCTGCTAATTATACTTCTTAAGCTATCTGTGTGTGTGTTATTGGCCACAATAGCTGAATGAATGAGGGAGGCTGGGGTGCTGGTTCCCCTGGAAATGTGGCAAATCCTCCACCTGCAGACTTGTTTGCAGGGCTAATCTTCAGGTGATTCTGGAAAACATGCATAATCTCCACACAATCTCTTGCTATAGTGAGGACACTTTAGTAACAAGCAGGTGGCACACGGCTTTAGGACGACGCTTAGAGACAGCAAATATTGAAATTCTTGGCTAAGTATAAAATAATAAAAGTCCATTTCCTAATGCATTTTCTAAGGCCTGTTGTCATTATTTTAGAAAGTATAAGGTATGTATTAGTGTCTCAGTACCTTCTGCAACATAAAGCTAAACCATATAACTGAGAAAATTATCTCATCTGTTATATTTAAGTAATTAGTGATCAATACTGTACATAAATTCAGCATTATTGTGGAGTAACCCGGCAACACTGGACATTACAGCAGGCAGAAATCAATAAAACGGAAATCAATTCATGCCTATATTAAACTGGACACTTTCTACGTGCAACAGCAAAAAAAGCTAAAGCTGATGAAGTAACCATCTCTGCAAGCACCGCGCTGTGTGTAGTGTTATGTTCACTGTCAGTATTTTTGTGCAGTCTTATTTAGGCTACATATGCTCCAACTATGCAAATGTGTTATATGTAACTTGATTTGAACACGATGGATTTTGCTTTATGACACAGTTTGTCACGATCTCCAGGTTAGAAATGTAGATCCTAGAAACTGTAGCGCAGTTCAGCATATTAATGTGAGAGCTTTAAATTTTGTTTCAAGTATGTGTAACTTCAATCATTTGCTTCTAGTCATATATAATTGAAAACATTGTTTATTTTTCAGTTTTTATAGCCAACAGACAAAAGTGAATTTTATAGCTTGACTTGTTTTTCCATCACCTAAGTCTATTTTTTGACCCGTCTGTAACTGACTCGATTGGCTAACAACATCAGCAAGGGGCACGTAAAAGAAAAAGAAAAGCTGAGGCATCCAATACTATGATTTAACTCAGTGATGTACTGTCAAGTATTGATTTTTTTCTGCAAAGAAAGTTTTGCGATTTTATGTCAGGACCTCTTCAGATGCAGCAGGACTAATTGCATGCGTTCTGGCAAAGATTCTTTTCTCCTTCTTCTTTTTCATCTTCTCGTTTTCAACACATCTTATTCAATCTGATGTAAATCCAACAGAGCCAGCAGGGATTGTGAAGGTCATCGGGAGCAGCTGCACCCATATTAATGAGCCATAGTCATCGCTAATGGAGCTACAGTAATAAATATTGACACTATTGAATCATTACGATGAATCCCGGGTCTCACGGCGGCCCTGCACTTGGTCAAGTTCATTTTTCCTCATCTGTTACTTTTCATCTTCTGCGCTTTCACAGTCCATTACAGCATGTCTGCGTCGAGCACACCGTGTCCTCGCTATTGTTCCTCATCCTTCACACCCTGTAATCAACCAACCATTAATAGCATTAATAGCTGCTTACCATCAGAAGCAGGATATCGGTAAAATATAGACGATATCTCAAAAAGAATCGTTCGATTTCAAAAGGCAACATTTGTTAAACTGTTGGACATGGAAGTGTGATCTATGTACATGTCCAACGTTTCCTCCTTCAGATGCATGACACATGTCTGCAGACGCTGCTGTTATTATGTTACTTAGCAGTAACAACCAGAAACTCACGAATCGTCCAGTGTTTCGATTGTTCCGGGTGAACAGCTGCAGAGTTAAAGCACTTTGAAATCAGATGATTCTTTTTGATACGCCCAACAAAATGTTGTACTGTGATACTAAGAACACATGCTTACCTAGGTGACACCACAACCTGGTTTCTTTATGCTTAAACTCTCAGCATGCATAAGAGCTGTAAAAATAATAATAATAATTAATACCATGTTGGCAATTAATTGACAAATGCTCTATTTCACGACTAGTCTCTGTGTGGCTGACCCATATACTCTGGTAACATTTATAGCTCATAACATCAGTGAAGGGATTTCTTTGATTAAGACGGGGGAATGGACAAGACAGAAATGCATTGTAAAGCACTATCGTGCTGGCTCCTAATTGCCTGATGACTTTAATTAAACTTCAGGCTTTTATTCGTGACTAATCACACAGCCTCGCCGTTCCCAGCCCTCCTTTAAATGGTACTTGCGTGACTTTTTGCAGATGTCAGCGTTCCATTAATAGCGAGTTGCTTCAAAAAGTGGCTTTTAGCAGGACTCGTGCACTGTACACAGACGAGGCAGAAGTGTAGTCAAGTGAGACAGTTTGTCATTTCTACCATTGCAATTTGTCACTAAGCTGTTACCATGAAGTATAAATCAATAAGCTCTTAAACAGCCACCAATTACATATCATCTCTCATATCAATTATCAATTTATTGCACATTACCGTCACTCCATTATATCTCCCATAATATGTGCAGAAGCAGTAAAAGCCCTCTGTGCTGTTCAACCTATGTTTTAGCACATCTACTAGTAAGAGTATGAATGCACGCTCCATATTTTACTTTTATGATTCAAATAAATAGTTCTCCCTGCAGTAGGAGAGATTGCACTCTGAGAAGAAGCTTTTATTTCAAGGGGTTCAGAAGCTAATGCCTTACTTATATATTTTCTAACCTTTAAAATGATGCCAGCTTTGTCACATTTCTGCACAGAAATGCCTCTGCTCCGCCTGTAACCTTTAGAAAATTGCAGACTATGGGCTGAAATAATAAAATTACTCATCAAGAACAGAGCGAATGTTATAATAAGTTAGTACTAAAATACACAAGGTTCAGCAGGCTGAAGGATTATATAGTGTAACAGCATGTGGACATTGTACTGTATGGTCATTTGTACTATCATTTATAGTTTCTGTGGTGTTGGTGCACATGCTGTACAGTTATATACAAGAAGTGGCAGAAAATAAACCGTACGTTAGTCATCTTGTGCAGTTTCATAATAATAAAAATGAATTTACTGGACAAATATAATAACTGTAGTACATTATCATCTGTCTGCACCCAACATCTACAACACCTCCATCACATGGACTGAGCATCTAAACAGGATCTGTAAAATGTGGTTTTAAAAAAGCCTTTTGAGTCTGAAAGGAGAAACAATGAAGTTTACAGATCAGTGCATTTTGTTAGGAGGGAGGTAAATATGCTTTTTATCTGTAATTTTAGTAATTCAAGTTCGTAAAGCTCCACTGTGCATTTCTGTAAATCTGAGTAAAATAGCATAATTGTGCAGAGGTGAGCTCCGACACCAGTTACTATATTTAATTGCTCAAATCTAGCTGATGTGATAATTTGTTGTGCATTCAGCTGCAGATAGGGTATTCTCATCCTTGCTCGCGCAGCTCAGATAAAGAGGTGAAGGAAAATTCGTAAGACTCGCTCCTTCAGCTGGGAGTACAGTAAAGATCTGCATGGCGATAGGAGAAGTGCTGGTTTATGCAAGACAGCTATGACATTTAAAGATCAATATCCACCAAATGATTGGTTCATTGAACTCGGGAGACGTCTGGAGCGTTGACAGCGTGGGAAAGCAGAAATGTCAGAGATGCCACATTTTTGAACTAAAAACTCGAAAGAGCAGAAACTCAAATACAGATGCTTCCTTATTGAATTTTTACAAAAGCAACATGATAAAGTCAAATTATTCTGATTTTCATAGAAACAGCAGAAGCAGTCTGTGACGCAGACGTCTCTGGCAGATGTGAGAACGTAAATGTCTGACTTCACATGAGCCTGATATTAAATGGTCTTTACCCTTTCTACCATGGTAACCGAGACATCTGATATCGTGAGCACGGAGAGAGGAACGAATTGGATGATTTATTTTAGGGCATAACTGACTGCTTTGTCTCTGTGGCAGAGCTTCAGGTCTAACAAAAGCATGCACCTCTGCAGATGCCATGGCTGATATCTTACTTCAAGTGCATGAATCGTTTGTGCCGCAGCAACCCAGTACAGTGTTATACTACTGCTGTGTTCAAAGGAAAAAGGGGAACGCAGGGAAATCAGTATTTATTTCCGATTCTTCTGTTATTCTTTCAAATGCAAACTTGAACAACAAAACTGAAGAGCATCTGTGGTTGTCTCACTGCTGCCTAACCCTTGATTTCATAATCAACTGACTCAGACTGTTTCCAATCAAAACTGACTTAATTTGACAAAATGCATTTTAATTTGCAGATTTGCAGTATTTTCAAAAATACTGACACAGTGTGAAAAAAGAAAATATAAGGTAAGCTCAAATCCAAAGCAGAGACGACGACGTCCTGTATTCTCTTCAGTGTTGGGTAAGTTACTTTAAATTAGTAACTTAGTTACATTACTAGTTACTTCTCTAAAAAAGTAACTCAGTTACTTCAAGTTACTCGTTACATTCAGAGTAACTAGTTACTAGGGAAAGTAACTTTGGTTTTACTCAGAATTCTCTTGTTAATGTGTTGCTTCCGTAACTGGATACCCAGCAAGGTTCCCAGTCTTCTAGCTTGCTTACTTGCCACAAGTGCACTGTGCCACCTACCAATAGAAAGGAAAAAATAATGTGCACATTTCCACGAGAGAAATCCCACGCCTGGACCGTCGTTGACCGCCGCCATGATTCTAGCCTGCTTTTTACATCCAACACAAAAACTGCAGTCGTGGTGCTTTTGATTGTACTCAGAACTTGGAAATTCTGCCTTCTGAATAGGAAGATGTAGGTAACACCAGACTGCAGATGAGCTGCATACAGAGCTGGACTGGGACAAAACAATCGTCCCGGGCATTTTGACTAGAGACCGGCCCGCCATTATAGGAAAAATCATAAAGCCTTTGAATGAAAATAAACACTGTTGTGACAGTGATGTGCACTGTTCTGATGGTATATATGTATCAATCTATCAATTGTTTGTTGTAAGACTCAGATAATTATTTTTTAAAAAGTGAGACATTTTAAATGAGAATAATAAAGAAAAGTATTTCTTTGTGCCCCCCTTTCCCTGTTAATGCCCTACCTGGCCCCCTGGCATCACTTTGCTAGACCCGCCCCTGCACAGTTACCAGCTGTCAGCTACATAGAAAAGGATCCTGGTGTTATTTGTCTCTCAGAAACAGTTCATAACTTCCCTTCAACTCATCCATGTCACCTAAAAGGTAAACCTGTTTCTCCATCACCTGTTCAGCTCTGATGATTCAGTAAGGACATCTCCTGGTTTCATCTGCATGTTTCCCTCTCACCAGATAACCAAACCGATATCATGACCAGCAGCTTTACAGCTGTGGCTCCAGCAAACATCAGCTGATACTAGAAATTAATATTAAATAAATTCTAACAACAGCTGATCAAGCTTAAACGTGCTGCTGTTGTTTAGCGTGACCTCCGCTGGTTTCCTCTTTCTGGCGCAAAGTGGGCGATAAATAAACAAGAGAGAAAAGCCGATCAGCTGATCATTGATCAGTTTCGTGATTGAAGTAGAAACAGGAGAGAATGAGAGAAGAAGAGGCAGCTGTGCAGCTTCAGCTTTCTGTCTTTTTCATTGTAGCTGAAGTCCGGGACAAACTGTGTTCCTTTTCACCTCAGTACGAAACGCGTAATATTTTCTCTGCATACAGGACGATTCTGTTTTTTACAGGACGGTTGGCAACTCTAATAATTAACCGTAAGAACAAAATAAAGTTCAACATCAGTAACATAGCACCCACCCAGCTGTATAGAAACTCCGTCATGCTAGCTAGCACGCAGTACGAAAATGTCAGCACAACGAAAATAAACTCCACCTAAACTTGGTTTATATCTGACCCGGATAGACTGCAGGTCATAACTTCTTACCTGAAGTTCAGTTCACCTGACACGCGGACCGGCGGCCGCTTCGGGTCTCTCCTCTTGCCTCCCTTTTCCTTCATCCACCTGCTGGCCTCCACCACTTGCTAATGTTATTGAATCTGTGGAAGCTCCGCGATATCCACCACACGAAGTAACGAGTAACGAGCCTATCTAAATCCCAGTAACGAGTAACGCGTTCCTGGTTTTGGCATAATAACTAGTTACCGTGCTCGTTACCACAATAATAACGTAGTTACTGTAACGCGTTACTTAATAACGCGTTAGTCCCAACACTGATTCTCTTCCTGTGCTAATGTGCCACCGAGCGACTGCAGAAGGGTTTGGCTCACATCAGAAGCTTCTAGAGTGCTCTTTGGGGGCTGCAACTGAGAAATATTATTAATGAACTACTGGAGAAGTTAGAGAGTCATGTTCAAATTGATGCAAAGAGAAAACCTTTCAACCTGCCTCAGCAGAAGGCTCTGTGATTTCATCGAGCCGGTGAGCCCCTGGAGGCTCACGGCAGCAGAAGAATGTGGAAGGAGGGAAACAAAGGCATTTTCCAAACCTGAGTGATTATTCTCAGCGATTCAGTCATTACTCGGAAGGCTAAAGAAGAACGATGCATATTTATTATTTATGAAACGGCACACCTTTCAGCGTCTAGGAGTGACATATCACATGCAGAATATATACCCTGCAGCACTGGGCACACATTCAGTGTGTGAAGTCATCTGTCATGTTGAATCTGACACAAGGTTCAGGTTATTGATTTTCAGAGGCTACGCTTGGTGGGAGGTATCTACAGGTGCCATCAGAGAAGCTCCCACTGCTTAACATTTATAGCTTCACTAACTTACTGAAACTTTTTTTGGGCTGTTTGAAAAATCAGTGAGGAGACTTCAGTTATTACTGAACGGCTTCGAAGCCACAAACCTAACGAGCTGTTTGCTAAATTCTAATTGGTGCTTCTCACTGTGCAACAAGGAGTTTAATATGAAAAAATCCAATATTGCTGTAAATCCTCTGCAGCAGCAGGCAAAGGTTATAATACAGGGATAAAACATAATCATTCAAGTAATGAGGAGAGCTTAACAATAACACAACCAACACAGTTTCTTCACTCAGACTGAAGAAAAAACTTTGATCACTGTTATGTTCTGATTAACTTCTTTGCTGTTATCTGACTGTCGCACAGCAAATATGATATTCATTACATTTCATGTTTGGATTTTCTTCTCCTGCCTCCGGCTGCTTCAGTCCATCCAAATCAGAACTATAAATAAGTGTAAGATCATGACTCTGCTGTCACGCTCCATAAGCTTGATGCCTGGTCTATTTTCCTATCAAATTCAGGGGGGACTTTGCAGGTGAGAACCTCATTCCGGAGTGCCTTTAAGCTGTGTGCGCGTACACAGCGGACGCAGTGTATCAACCCTTCTTTATATTTTCCTTTCCCCGACCCTCGAGTCACAAACTTGTTAATAATACAATATCACCCTTTGCATTTTTTAAAAGCCCTCTTTTAAAAAAAACATACTTTGAGATTAAAATCAGTAGAGAATAATTTCCCGCTCCCCACGGTAAACAGCTACAACATAAATCAGTTAAGCTTTCTTTTTACGGGAACGCCACAGGATTCGCTGGACAAATTAGAGCACCATTAGAATGATGAAAATTGAACCTGACAAGCGAAGGGCTACCTCAAAATGTTTAATGAGCCTGCATACTGTCAATAATGGGTGTTGTTGACATTGTGCGTAGCACACATACACACACACACACACACACACACACACGTCTCAAGACTGTTGCTGGTAATTATTTGACAAGGCAGTCATTCTCATCTGTTGTTGTATAAACAGTGAGCTTTAGCATAATAAGTCCACAAGCCTGCTATCAATCAAGGCAGAGGGATTACAGTGGACTTAGTTTAAGCTTTGATTTCCATATACGGGACTTGAATGTACAGAAGCTCCCGTCTGCGGCGCTCTCTTTCTTTACCACATGTGAAAGAGGGATGAGCTCCCAGAGGACATTAGGATTTAGGTAAAGCACTGCTTTCAGTTTGTTAACTTTAACAGTGATTCTGCAGCTAAAATGCTTATTAAAAGACTATTATTATTATTAGTAGTAGTAGTAGTCTTAAATCTTGCAGAACTCCTTTTGTCGAGGTATTTAAAGGTGTTGTGCAGATTTAACTGAAGAGCTGCAGTCATCAGTGATAGTTTAAGATAAATTTTCGTCAGCCTTGTCAGAGCCAGCCGAGTAGCTTTTTCATCGCATTCATGCTTTTTGCTTTACAGCCACACTCTAGTAGTTGATGTTGACGATGGTCAGCGTTTGGGCTTGTTATCTCTGCCTGCTGCTACAAACAATGAAATGTTCGGCTGCACAGCACACTATGGCGTCTTGGCTCGAGTGCCTGAATGTGTTCTGAAAGCACTGACAGAGTGATAGTCGGAAAACATGAATAGGACTTTAGAAGGCAGAGCATTTAGCTGCATGGTGCCGGGAGATGCCCCGCCACTTACACTATTGGTAGTCACGCACTAAGAGATTTAAAAATATAATTGAATCGAACCATTAGGCTGTCGGCTATAGTGGAGGGACGATATAAAACAAACATCTGGTGAAAAAAGGCTTTTTGTTTCACTCGTGTGCTTGTTAGTTTCAGCATGTGACCACTGCTACTTTCACTGTCACACTGTGAGAACCATTTAATAAATAGAAGGTGCTGGCAAACGTCCACAAGCTGTCTCAATGTATATTAAATAAGTACCGTATTTTCTGCACTATAAGGTGCACTTAAAATCCTTTAATTTTCTCAAAACTCGACAGTGTGCTTTATGTATGAATTCTGGTTGTACTTACTGACCTCGAACTGATTTTATGTGGCACACGGCGCTCAAAAATCTGTTGCACCACTTGATGGATTGTCGGACCATTACGGATACCGTAGTCAGGAGCCTCGCGGAGTAATCTGGGTCCTAAAGTCCGTCAGCTTCAGGTCCCAAAGTCAAACGAACACAGAGCATCACTGAGAGTTACAAACTGTCTAAATTCTTTCATCTTTAATAAAATGATCAGCGTTGCTGCTTTACCAGGTGTAACAATTAAGTTTAACATCCATGAAAACAGAATTTATTAAATTTAACGGAGTTAGAAGTTAGCAGGAAGTTAGCTCGCTAGCTTCCACCTAAACATGATATAGCTATAGCATGTTCTGACTGAGAGATTTTGGACAAAATTCAAAATTCAGAAAACTAAACAGCAGTGACGTTTGTAGGGTTACTGAAGTTGGGCTAGTCTTGGTAGCCGGGGATTGATCAGGTCCTCCGCTCCTGACCGCCGCCTGGCTCACAATGCACCCGACCCCTACGGTGCCTCCTGCGGGTGGTGGGCCTGCAGGAAGATAGGCCCATGTCCCTTTTTTGGGCCGTGCCTGGCTGGGCCCCATGGACTAAGGCCCGGTCACCAGACGCTCGCCCTCGGGCACCCTCCCCGGGCCTGGTTCCAGGGCGGGGCCCTGGTAACCCTATCCCGGGCAGGGTGAACTGTTCCCTCTATGGTCTTGTCATAGGGGTCTTCTGAATCACTCTTTGTCTGGTCCCTCACCCAGGACCAATTTGCCATGGGAGACCCTACCAGAGGGCAAAAGCCCCCAGACAACATAGACCCTGGGATCCCTGGGACACACGAACCCCTCCACCACGATAAGATAGCAATTCACGGAGGGGTGAGTGAGTGGTAAAGAGAGAGCTGAGTGTAAAAGCGAAGCTCTCAATTTACCGGTCGATCTACGTCCCTACCCTCACCTATGGTCACGAGCTGTGGGTAGTGACCGAAAGAACGAGATCGCGGATACAAGCGGCGGAAATGAGCTTCCGTCGAAGGGCAGCTGACCTCCCTTAGAGATAGGGTGAGAAGTTTGGCCATTCGGGAGGGGCTCAGAGTAGAGCCGCTGCTCCTTCACATTGAAAGGAGCCAGTTGAGGTGGCTCGGGCATCTGAGAAGGATGCATCCTGGACGCCCCCTGGGTGAGGTGTTCCAGGCATGTCCCACCGGGAGGAGGCCCCGGGGTAGACCCAGGACACGCTGGAGAGATTATATCTCTCGGCTAGCCTGGGAACGCCTTGGTGTTCCCCCGGACAAGCTGGAGGAGGTGGCTGGGGAGAGGGAGGTCTGGGCTTCTCTGCTTGGGCTGCTGCCCCCGCGACCCGGCCCCGGATAAGCGGAAGAAAATGGATGGATGGATGGATGGATGGATGGATGGATGGATGGATGAAGTTGGGCTAGCTGGTATATAATGATGTGCTACGTGATCGCTAATGACACAGCTATGTTAGCATAACATAAACACAGTGAAGCTGGAAGATCAATGCTAACTTTATTCCACTCGTCAGCGGAAGAGTTCCCGATGGTTAGGGACAAATGCAATGGAGGATGCAACGCAGGATGCTGTAAACGGACCAAACTTCAGTCAGGAGAACAACTGAGATAATCCATCCACAATATGAGGTTAGTCATTAATATACTGCAACAACATGTGAATAGAGCAGCTGTGATAGAATACAGCATTAATGAATCAATGGTACGGAAGTGGAGGAAGCAAGAAGAATCAGTTGAGGAAAGTTTGACTGTTTTGTTTTGCTTTATGCGCCTTATGGTCCGAAAAATACGGTAACAAAAATATAAACAGATTTTTAAAAACTTTATGTCCTAATTTCAAAATGTGGACAGAACCAGGTTGGGAAAGAAATATTCTCTGCTGGTAAAATACTTCATTTAGTATTTTGTAGACAAGAACGTATTGCACATTACTGCGCACTACAGGTGGGCGGATAGATCCAAACACCGATAGTATCGATACCAACATCAGTACCAGTACTGGATCGATACCAGTGTGATGGGATCAATACTTGTTTCCTTCATATTCAGTATGCAACCCGCTGAGTTGTGCTGGGTATTTTGGGGGGAGTGAAAACATACCTCAAACATGCACTTAAAAAATATCTGAATCTTTCTGTGATCGCTGAGTCTATTTTTCAAATTTATAAATTGATGATGATCCATCTCATAAGTCACGACACACTGCTCGTCCCTCAGCTGCCTTTATAAAGTATTGGTGTTGGCAATACTGAACCTGTATTTACTTGGATGCACACCAAAGATTGCAGTATTGCACGCCACTACTGAGCACAAACTGGAGGTCAAACAACAACCACTGAAACAGACGACAGGAAATCATCAGCTATCCAAATTGATCACTTAAATTGAAGATTGTCATTCTCCTAGCTCAAGTGCTAGTCTTTCAGTTTCATGAATTCATTGTTTCATCAGCAGAGAAAAAAAGTACTTCACCTCTCCTCTCTAATGGAAAAGTACAAAGAAGCAGAAATCTGAATCACACAAAGGGTAGCATATATATATATATATATATATATACATATATATTTTTTTTTTTTTAAACTTGTTGCCAAGCCTTATGTATGCATTGATGCTGGTCCAAGTACACATTTTGGAAAGAGAATATATTCAAAGTGATGGGAGTTTCACCTCTGTAGTCGTAGAAGCTCGCTGATGAGGCCAAACACTGCATGTTTTATGTTTTCATCATCTTTCATACGATATTTTCTTTGCTATTCATACCACCCAGGTATTAGGCTCTTGGGAAAAACACTACTTTTCTTCTGAGCCACTGTCGACATTATCAGATATTGTGTACTGTATGTTTTTATAGTAGCCACACAATTTGCTTGCTCTACTTTCCCTGAAAACAGTCTCAGTGTTGGAAAACAGAATTCGCTTTGGAGTTCATTATACCGTCAATGAGAGTAGACGTTTGAAGAGGCATTTCCGTCTAGCATATGAAAAAGAAAAAAGCATAGAAACTAGGATGCACTGCCTCTGTTTTTTTTAAAGCAAAATAAGCACTTAAATTTTAGGAAGCTTCTAAACAAGACATAAATATTATTAAGCAGAGCAGTTTTCAAAGTGTGGCTGTGAGTACGCAGGAACAAGTGAAGAACTGCACAGTTTGGGTGTAATTCATTCAAAGTTGTAACATTTTTCCAAGATAAACGGTCCACTGTTGTGCCGATTCTGAAAATAAATGTCTTTGCTGTACTACATTTGATTGTGTGTGTGCATGCGTTACATACAGTTCAGCATTTTTATGGAGTGGCTGCTTTAATGCACACAATCTGCATGACTTGGACCCACTCACTCCTATCAGCAAGAGAAGATAAAGCTGAAGTTGTTGGGTGCTCGCTGAGGCGCTAACTCTGCCACTTACTCTGATTCTCAGTACATTCACCCAGCTCACAACCTGCACCAATTATTCTAACTCACCACGCTTCATTCTGTGGATGAGCAGACGTGGGAGATATTTAGATATCTGTTTTGTCTTTGTGGTGAAATATATATATTATATAGTGATGTGAATGTTTGCCCATATTTGTCTGAAAGGGTAGCTACGCCCTAAACCTGATAACTGGTTGTGCCACCGCTGGCAGCAAGAACTGCAATCAAGTGTCTGGAATAACTGGTGGGTTATGTTTTGTAGATGTTTCATTGCTGCATGATGCCTGTGAACGCAGCATGAACCTTTACCCCTCTCCTAGCTCTCGAATCAGAGGTTGGTTAGAATCACGGGCATTTTCCCGATGGACCGACGCACTTCTGGGCCGATGGACTCTGCGCACCCGTTTTCATTGCTGACACTGTGATGCCCAATCAGATCTCTTAAGTGCGACCGTGTAGAAAAAGTTAAGTGTGGCAGAAGTGGCCAAAAGGTGGAGCTGAAAAGCTGCTGCTGCACCAGCTGTGGAGAAGTGAGGAAGAGACGGAGGAAGGTGAAATAAACATGATAAGGAAATAGATGGAGGAACATAATTAGCAAGAGAGAGATTCAAGGATTCAGGGGAAATGAATGGCTGCTTTGACCACGAGCCTCTGATGACAGCTATGACAGCTTTGAATTACTGTCACATGCTGCAGTGCAACTAAGGACTAACCCAACAACGACCTGAGGAAAACCTGCTTCAGTATCTATAATCAAAGTGAAATATATGCATATATATCATCTTACATATACGATCATGGTGGGCTGTCCTTCAGCCCAGCCCTAAGGGCTAAGTTGCAGTGACGTCACTGGTGAGTAGCGCTGTCTTTAAGCGTATTAATAGTTTTGTTGAGTTGCTATTTAAACTGGAGCAACATAGCTGGTGTTGAATCTTGTTGTTATAAGCAGTGTGTGGTAACGTGTTGTTTTCATTAAATGTTCTGAGGGATTTAAGTTGTCTTTGGTGCAGCTCTGTATTATATTCAGTTATTGTGTTTAATAACATTTTTAATTGATTAGCCACGCCTCTTCCTTTGTCAGTAATGAGCATCTGTGCATCTTTTCTAACTGGTAAAACCTTTGCACTGTTTAATGTAATATGCCCTGGGCTGTAACCCCACCCCCAGGTGGCGTTGTCGGTACCATTTTTAGTTATTTTCCTCCTCCTTCTCCCTGCCTGAGGGCTCTGACTCTTTTGCATCACTGTGGAGAATTTTTGGACACTTTTTCTTTGCAAAATTGGTTCAATTCAGCCACACTGGAGGGTTTTTCAGTACGAACACCCTTTTTAAGGTCGTGCCAAGGCAGTTTATCTGATTTGAGTCCGGACTTTAACTAACACAACGCAGCCCCAGACTGTCACACTACCACCACCGTGCCACGCTGTGTTATTCTGGTTTTATGGTCCCGCAAATGTCTCCATCCACGTACACTATTTCGATCGGACAGAGGGGGGGGAAGAGGAATTTTCACCTACATCAGATATGCTCCAGTGCAGTCTCCCAAGATCCTGAATGTTGATTGGTTGACAAGTAGGAAAAGTTTAAAAAGAATACAGCATGAAAAGCATAGACAGTGGCTGCAGTGACACTTGCTTGGTTTTCTGAAGTGCTGTTAGTTGTTTGTTTGTTTGTTTGTTTTTTGTATACTTTATTAATCCCCTGTAAGGTAATTACGCTCTGCATTTAATCTGTCCGATCATGGAAGGAGTTGCTGTAGAAGAAAGGAGACGGGGATTATTCCAGGGGGTCCAAACAAACAAAGTCCAGCTGGTGAGTGTGAATGTGAATATAGTTGCTCACTTGGAGCGCAGAGAGTTACTTTCTGAGTGAGAGGTTTGTTTTTCCACAGGAGAGGAGATCATCGGAGGGCGAGCAGGCTGGTGAGTAAGCGGGGTGAGTGTACCAGGGAGAGCCTCCAGGCGAGGTGGACCAGCTTGACAGAGACAGGTAAGTGATTTGAGTGGGTATTCCACACCTCAGCCACAGGAGTTCACACACACTGTGGAGACAGACAGTCTGGCAGAGACTGGCAGCTGGAGCTGGTCCTTGAATTCAGGTTGGTCGTGAGGCTGATGAAAACGAGGCGTGGAAAGTCTGTGCTCCACCCAAAAGCCTCTGCTTGGCTCCTCCTGGACTGTTACAGACTCCAAAACAAACTGAGCAGAAGTTGGTTTGTTTCAAAGACAGAAGAAATAAACTATATAAATCATGTCAAATTTTATTGTTAAAGTGAGAGTTAAATGGGAATAAAGCTCAGATATAAAGATCTCTACAGTCAAATTTCCATTTATTCCATTTTTTAAGAAGAAAGAATATTTGTGTGCATTTAAATCATTAACATGTGCAGTGGTTTGCAGGTGCAGCCTGCAACCCTGGTGACCTCTGGGATTTCAGGCTTGAATTAGAAACTTGTCCGCTCAGCCTTTCAGTCTGTCTCCAGCTAAATCTGTCAATTTGGCATGTGACTTTTTTCATTTCCTTTTGTTTCCTAAGCACACAATAATGTTAATGATGTAGCGTGACTACATTTACTGTTAGCCCTATGATGCCCTGTCCTGTCCAGGGTGTAACCCCCCCCCCCCCTTGTTTCCTCCTTTTGAGTGACAATTTCAAACTGTCCATTTATCCCAAACTGAGTCATTCGTTGAAAACATCAGCTAATAAATTGGTGTAGTTCTATGATATTTTGTGCTTCAATAAAGTGTCCGTTTAAAGTGGCACTCAGGTGTTATGGTGGACATAGGAGAGTCAGCTCAAGCTGAGATGCTCTTGTGAGTTCTGAGGTAACATTAAATCAGAGCAGTGAGGAGAGACACTCTTTAGAAAACACTTTACAATTCTAGGGGCGTCTGTGAGTGCTAGCTATGCAACAAGTGTCTTTTCTTGTGTTGGAGGCAGTGCAGCAACAGATGATGTGTGAACAGAGGCTGGCATGATCATTCCTCTGCGGTATCATCATGCTAAGTTCACCATTAATGCAATATATGTCTTCCAACAGTGTACACATTGTAAAGCTCAGGCTGTGTTTATATATCACATTCATAATCAGTACTTTCTGTATAACTCCAGAAACCACAGCAGTAAGCAACAAGGGCTTTTTAGGGTAAGTTAATGTTGTGTTGGTAATTTATGACTCCATTTTTGTGGCCTGTTTTGTCTAACACACAGTCAGCACACTCTCAGAAGATCTCACTTTTTGTTTTTGAGTCATAATAATAGATACTTTTGTAACTGTTCACATCAGGAAGGCTGACATATCTATGGTGCACTAGGCTGAAGAGCAGCTTTCAGTGAGGAAGCCTTGAAAAATAAAAACACTCCTTTCACCTCGGCAGAAAGTTTCTTTGGTGTCGTCTGTGTTTAACAGTCTCACCGAATAATGTTTGTAAGTACTGCTTTGATATTTGAGGGCTTATGTGAACATACACTGTGCCAGCACAGCCCTACACTAGCAGGGGTTAAGGAGCAATCAGAGCGCGAATCCTGCACATGTCAACTTTGACTCAGATGACGTTGGGATGAGAACAAAGCTAAAATGCACCACAAAGACAAGACCTGCAATTTGAGGCTGTTTATTCTTCAGCGGCTCTGTAGAATTGGAAGCAGCAATAATAGATAACTGACATTGTTCTCATTTCACTGCTGTATTCCTCCTGATTAATTATCATCAAAGCATGTCTAATCAGACATAACAAACATGCTTAATTGGAACAGTTCTGACCTGTTTGCCCAGTGGTGTGCAGAGTATACTGTGGGAAACAGCCTGTGCAAACGTGCTACAGTACCATTATTTTTAATTGAATTATGGCGCAAACGCCTCACACGAGCTTGCAGACATCAAACAGCGGCACAGCATATGCAAACACAATCTCTATAGACAGACTCAACACATGAATATGGATCGTTTGTAGGCAAGGGGTAATATTTTTATACCCTCTGCTTTCTGTTTGTAGTCCCAAGTGCTATTGACCAATCACATTTGAGCAGATTAAATGTAGCCAAACATTCAGTCAAACAGACCAACAAAGAGTAAAAGAGAGCCAAAAAGCTGAAACGCGTCTGTCAGCTACTGCCTGACAATTATGACACTTTTCATCAGACTTTTTTTTAAAGTGCATCTGAATTTGTAATCGGTGACTGGCAGATGGAAGTCCTGGCCTGCTGGCTACACCAGAAGCCCTGACTAACTGGAGAGGCTAATTCATGGACTGACTGAGTGACTGAATTACCAGACTGGTGCAGTCAAGACACTATTGTGAAATCAAAACTTGGACATGTTCATATTTGTATTCATAAAATAAAACTATTGGCCTTAAATAGTGTGCATGGTGCTAATTTGCTAAAATACAATATTGTAGATTGACACACACACACACACACACACACACACACACACACACACACACACACACACTCTACATCAACTGCCACTTTATTGTGGTGGACCTTTGTTGTCTGGGGAATTTTGTCCCTGGTAGATTCTCCCAAGGCAAACTGGTGGCCCACACTGGGGGAGAGGCTCATTTGAGACCACCTAATGGCCGAGCCTTAACCCATGAGGTTCAACCAGGTTCAGCTTGAACAAGGACGTGGGTCTTTCCTCCTGTGGGGACAGCACCTGCATAAGGAACCATAAATGGTGCCTAATGGGTTGGACAGCACTTGAAGGTGGAGACCTTGGTGTCCAATTTCTGGCTTTGGACATGGAGTGCCACCTCTTTAATGGGAAAGGAGCCCAAACCTGTGCAGGAGGTTGAGACAATACAGTTGAGCTCACCTCACCACACATATTTGTATCCTGTATGTTAGGGGTTATGTGAGTCAGGACACAGGTGCTGGGTAATGTTAGGACTTGGTGGACCTTTGGTCTGCATTCAGGCTCAAGCTGTGGGTAGTGGACAAGTTATAAGCTCAGTAAGCTTGGTTAGCAACCTCCGTTCAATTACTCAGTTGTCATCACAGACTACAAAGTATAAAACTGAAACAAATAAAGTGCTAGAACTTTACTCACCAAACCCAAACGTCTTGGACATGTACCAAAGCCAAATGTCCACTTCAGTCACTTATGTTAGCAAAGGTAAGGTGAAGCCAACCAGACAGTGATTTGCTTTTCCTCGTCCTGTTGACACAGCCGTCACACCACAGACTTTAAGCCTGGCTAGGACTCAAAGGTATGTTAGAACAAAGTTACTCACCTCTGAAGTCAACCTCAAGTGTCCATTAGAGGAACTGCAGGTTGTGGTTTGTTTGAGGCTATCCCCTCATTTATCTCATCAGTGACAGACAAAATGTTCTGTGCAGCATAACAGAGGCAAGTGGTAATGCCTTGTTTTTAGCAGAGGGATAAAAAAAAATATTTAGTGTACAGGATGTTTGTGACTTGGTTCATAAATCCATTTTGTACAGCGTTCTGCCTCCAAGCAGTTTTGCTGCTGTGGCTTGGACAAGTGTTTTCGTCCAATGCCTTTATTTAAACAGGGTTACTACTGAAATTACTATAACAGTACTATCAGAGTATGCTTTATTTAATTATTATCAATGAATACAAACAAAATTATGGAACCAAATCTGTTTTTTTTTATACTGAGTAGAAATGGAGGCTGAGAATTTCTGCAGAATAATCTTTTCTTCATAGGAACAAGATGTTCTTCCAGTTTCAGTATAATCGCCTCTCTCTCTCTGCTGCTCAGCTTCCTGTTGTTTCTGATTGTCACCACAGCTTGAAAGAGCAAGGCAGATAACCGATTCACTTCCTTCCATCTTCCAACCTTCAGTGATTTCTCCAAGACACTGAAATACTGCTAAACAGTTTAGCATCACTGTGTTTCATTTGGATGTGCCTGCTATTTATGCTGTTTATGGTCTGGAGGTAATAAAAGCTCTGCTGTCCAAAGTAAACTAAATCCACCTACCAGCACCTCAGAGGCCCTCTGAGAACAACATATACATGCTTTTAAAATATTGTTAAAAATAGACTAATTAAATAAAAAGAAATAAAAAGTCCGTCCTGCCTTACTGATTTCTTATTGTTCTTTTTGTCACTCTGACATGTTTCAGCTGATCAAATAACTTTTAGTATTTGAGAAAGTTAACCTGAGTAAATACAAAATGAGTCCGTACTGACTGATGTAAAGTGCTGTGAAAAAAAATTACCTGCTTCCTGGCTCTGTCCAATTTTAATATTTGGCAAAGATAACCGGGGGAATTTAAAATGAAGTTTATAAATGAAGATTTCATTTATTAAGGGGAAAAACAAGCTTGCCTGGCCCTGTGTGGAAAGGTAATTGCCCCTTCTTGTTAAAACGCGCACTAACTGTGATTAACTGGACTTTTTAGAATAAATGACGCTGAGCTGAATAAAGAAATGACTTAAATAGAAGCTGTCTGACAAAATGAAGCAGGCTGAAAGATCTCAGAAAGCAGCACATCATGTCACGAGCTGAAGAAACAGCTGAAGAACAAAGTCGGTGACATCGATCAGTCTGGAAAAGGTTACAGAGACATTTGTAAGGCTTTGGGACTCCAGTGAACCACAGTGAGAGCCGATATCCACACGGAGAAAACCACAGTGCTGAACCGTTGCCAAACACAGACTCGTCCACTTCTCTGGAGTCCGCTGGCAGCGTGCTGTACACCACTGCATCCAAAGCTTTGCATTGTCCTGGGTGAGGAAAGGCTTAGACTGAGCTGCTCAGCCATTACATGAATGTTCTTCAGCTAATCTGAAACCCACGTGAAGTTTGGAGGTCTGTAGCGACCGCCTCTGCACTCTATGACCCTGCTCTGTGATTTTACCGGCCACCACATCACGGCTCAGGTGCTGTCACTGCCCATCGCTTCCACGTTGGTAGAATACCTCTAACAGCTGACTGTGGAATATTTAGTAGTGAGGAAATTTCAGGACTGGACTTGCACAGGTGTCATCCTATCACAGTACCACGCTGACATTCACCGAACTCCTCGTGTCGTTCTTTCAGAAATGTTTGTAGAAGCAGTCTGCAGTAGGTGCTTGATTTTACACACCTGAATTCAGTGATTTGGAGAGTTGACTGAGTACTTTTTGGCTGCTATCTGGGCACGTTAGCTAGCTAATGATAGCATCTGTAGCTTGTAGTAATCGATCTGTTAGCTGGGAAGCACAGGACGGGCACCCTAAAAGCACCAAAACACCAAGTTTATGTTAGGATACGTTAGCTAACCGAATCCTGGATGACTGATCATGCATGAAGACAGAGCCAATGTAGCCACTTTTACTAAACTTAGTTTTTCTTCTGCATCCACTTTTCTTTCCACAGGAAAAACTGTAAAATGAGAGCTGAGTTATTTTATTTGGAATCACTTCAAACAATGAGGAACGCAGCGGTGCAGAAGCAGACTGAAACCAGAACACTATTCAGTCCCAAGCTTAAAGATATATTTACATTTTGATATGCAGATATCTATTTAAGGATCATGTTTAATATTTTGGACAGTCTGTGTTTAGCTCAACTTTGGTCTTCTTTGATTTTCTTCACTGACGACACGATTTGGAGGCAGAATTCATTACAGCACAGTGTTTAGCCATTTTAAGAAAACTATTTTAGTTAAGAAGAGCTGGAAAAAGATTTTCTGTTGATTTAGTCATCACAGATAATCAGCTATCTCTCTGTGTTGTAAGTTATCCAATATTAGGGTACGAATTTTGACAGTTTAATCATTTAGTTGAAGTATTTCTTTGTTTCCAGCGCTCTGCCTTTCATAACTCTGTACAGTCTTCTTCTTTTCACAAGACACATAATTGAAAGTCATTGACTTTGTTACTTTTGCAGTTTTTCTGTTTCAAATTGTTTAAGGACATAAACTATAGTGAAAGTATAAAGTAAGGAAAATATGCAAAATGTGCCTCAAAACATAAACTTACTTCACACCTCAAGGACAAGAGACACAGACCCTTAAAAATGCTCTAGATTAAAATCTGTTTTTATATCTCATCTGTTAGAAAATGTCAAGATTCTTTATGTTTGTGTGGGTTTATCAATTTATATTTGCTATGTAACTTTTTAAAAGTGATTTAACATTAACATCCTCCCAGCTCTGCTGTTCCTCACAAACAGTTTTGTAGTTTTTTATGCCTTTCTGCAGACAGTCTGAGTCCCTTGAGCTACTGGTGCATAAACGGGCAAAAGAAAGCAAAAAGCTGCATGCAGACCGAACACATGCACTCTCTCTGCTTTCTGGAGTCACAGTCATTACGCGACACTCCAGGGAGACTCGTTAAAAACATTCTGGAGACGCAAACTTTCATTCCATTTGCAAGTTATCTGTGTGGTTTGTCAGAGCCAAAGTGTTGTGATGTAGCTTTGGTGTTCCCACGGGAATGCCGTCAAAGCGCCGGCCCTTTCCCTCTTAAGTTTGTGCAAAACTCCAACCAAATTCAGTTACTGCAGCTGCAGAAGTGTCCTGATAAACCATGACAATGGTTAGATGTAGGACTATTTGGTGCAAATGCCTGAATAAGCAGTGTGAGCCACATCAGCTGGGATGGTTAATCACATCTGGTCTACAAGGTGCCACAAAAGCTTTATTCTGTGGATACAGAGCCACAGACCAGCACTTACCCAGTAAATGGCAATCCTCGAGTCGATCGTTCTTTATCAAACCAGGCCATCCCTCCCTTTGCTTCTAGTCGTTTGTACACAGCTATCAGACCGGGGCCAGCGAAGAGGGAAAAGGACAAGCCAGGAGAAAGTAATGATGTTTGTGATGAGCCTCAGAGTTGACTTAAGTCTAGCTGCTAAATCCCCGGACTCTCACAGCCAGGCCATTACGCACACTCCATGTTTTCCCCACAAGCTGTGTGAGGGGCTTTAGGGGAATGAAGATGTTCTCATTTGAGGCTGTGGTGAACACTACATCACTCAACCCTGTGTGCACCACTGGCACGTTTCACCGTTTCCATTATGACTCCTTTCTCTCGGCGAAGTAGCTCCGTCCAGATCGCACGCCGCGTTTAGCCGTCTCATTTTTGATTTTAGAAAAGGATCACCTAAGCCTTTTTTTTAACTGCATACCCTTTATACTAAATGCTTCTTGGTTGATTGTGAGCTGTCTGAGTGTTCATTGTTTGTGCACAAAAGACCTCCCACTCAGAGATCATGAGTGAGGATTGAATGTTGCCATTGAGTCTGAGGTGGATTTTATGCCGTGGAGTGAAGAGGTGAGTGTGTAAGTGAAAATCATAATAAATCTGTGAAAAAGGGAAACGGCAACGAATATAAAGGTACTGAAAGAAGGTGAGCACAGAAAAATCTCCAAAGGCAGATGACTTAATGAATAAAGGATGCAGATTTATCTCATATCAGAAGAATCAAATATGCAAAGCAAAGAAAAAATCTGTGATTCTATGAAACTGTCCAAATGCTCAGTGTCTAAGCTGTAGCTGTATCACTGCTTTTTCCCTTTTGCCATCAGGAAACTACATTTCATTGCTCTGATATTACTTTGGTTTTTAATAGAGAAAAGTGAAATGCGAATGGAAAACGAGAGCTAGAGTCAGGCGGAGCGTTAATAAAAAGTCTTTATAGTTTATGATGGCACACCTCCTCGCTTCCTTTACGCACAGCACATCAGCTGTGAATGACTTATGTTCATCCTCTGTGACATAAAGAACAAAAATGGACCGATTCCAACTCAAACTGTAAAATCAATTTTACATTTAAACGCTGCTGATCAACTAAAATCAACATGTTTAAATAAAGAAATGTGTCAGTGGGCACGTTCTCGTTTGCTTTCTTAAAGCTAGTTTGTCTTGTTTAATTGGAGTCGTTAAAACCAAACTCAAAGACTGTGCAGCGTTCTCAGTTAAGCAGCAACGGTGGCCTGAAAGGTTCAAACCGACGTAGCTGTCTTCTGTAATTAGCTGCTGCTACAATGGGATCATTATACATGATGAAGAACCTTGAGAATAAAAGTGTCAGGCCCAGACATTAAAAAGGCAGCTATGTGTGCCTCAGTGAGACAAAGCAGTGTTGCCTCCCTGAGACAGGACCAACAGCGCCACGATGACAAAAGCACGTGGCATCCTGTAACCCAAAAACTCTTCGGCTCTCTTGGTTTCCCGACACAGAGGTGCTCGCTCGTCTATGACTAAAAGTAGGCAGCAAGGCCGGGGAGCTTTAAGGCGTACGGCAGAAAGCTGATGCGAGGACAAACAGTCAACATGTTGATCCTGGTTTCCATATTTTACCTGGGTGACTTGCATAAAACTCAAAAAGCAACCAAACACAAACAGAGTCATGTGACACAGCACTGCCTCTTCAGGAGAGCGAGATGTAGTTTGTGATGAAAACTGAGTAATTATCTCAAGTCTGTCTCTTCTCATTCAAAACAACAGTTATTCTGTCTCCCTGTTTCTGAAAGCATTCAGATGAGTTCTGCACTGCGGTCCGAGTCATGTTTACCGACCAAAGCCACAGTGTGAAATCCGGAATAATTGCTCTCCAGAACTCCCCTGGCACATTGTTGCTCCGTTCAGTTCAAGCAGGAAGTCCAACTGAGGCCGCTCTATTTTTCTCTCTCTTATTTTTTTATGTGGCAGCAGATTTTTTTCTGTGTGTAAATGCTTCATGTACAAAGTCATCAAGGGAATGCAAACACGTCTAGCCTCGCTGTCACCGAGAGCAAGGATTTCAGTCTGTCGCAGCCAGTACGTTTAGCACCAGTCTTTGCACCCTGACATGCTGTGAGACACACCTGTGAAAAATGTGAGTACCTACTGTATATCCAGCAGCATATGTAATTGCTGAAAATGGCAGATAAGCAAAACAAACAGATGTGTCAGGGCACGGTGTGCACAGCTCATTATACTGCAGCATTCCTCAATGTGCAGCAGTGCACATACTCAACGACATGCGGGGAGGAGCCCAGTGTGAGGTGTGAATAAATAACATGATTACTATATATATAAATGAGTGAGTGAAGACAGGCAGCACTGGTAGTGCGCAGATAACAGTCCCACCAAGACAGTACTGCACAGTTAGAGGTGGAGTTGGGAGGCATCATTGCCATTCAGTGCTGCACACGTGCAGATGTGCAAATCTGAAAAGCAGTCGTGTCTCTCCCCCCGCAGCATGTCACTCTCCCAAACCGTCTCATGTTCTTTAGAGTGACTAAATAAAACCAAAAGGCAAACAAATCCTCCCGGGACACACAGGCAGAGAAAATACTTTGTACGTGTGCCTGTGTCTAACACTTTCTAGTCTGGTTTCTTCAAAATGGCTTTTCTATTTGAGCTTCACTCTAAAACTCTGGAAGGCTTAAACAGGGGGAGATAATGTCTCTTAAGGATTTACTGCCATCTGTTGGCACAGAGGGAAACTGATTATCGGGTGATTGTACACATGCTGCTCTGCTGTACTTACAGTATGTACTGTAATTCTCTCTACTACACGCATTTGAATAAAACAGCTAACATTACTAGTTCACCCTATGCAGCTTTTATTGTAACTCAGCTGGGAGAGCCAGAGTGCTCGTTTGTGATGTGATGACACGATCGCTCTGCTTCCAACAAATCCACATTTATAGAGCTAAAATAAATAAAGATCAAACACATCCTGACCTCTCCTCGTCTTGTGCTAACATTACAATAAGCGGTCTGCTTTCTAAACTTTGTGAGATGACTCTTATGATGAATGTGGACCTCCATTGTCATAACATCTTGAATCACCATCTCACTTTCATTCTTACATGCTTGACTGAACCATAATTACCATTTAAAGTGGGACAGGAGTGAAGTGAGATCTTTGTTTGCAGCTCGGGTCACGCATGGCCGGCAGCCGTTCTTGATTGCATGATTAGATAAGGCCAGCCGAGATCAAACAGTAAAAATGTAGTGCGATCTCAAACACAACAGCTCAGTTTCTACTTTTCCACGTTTATCTGTGTACATACACATCTTCTAATTGCTCCTTTAACTCCACATGAACGGATACGGCAGTAATGAAAACCATTTATTTGAAAATGTGCGATAAAGGGGAAAAACCCTACAAAGCTAGCGTGGTTGTTACACATGATGCATGGAAAAATCAAAGTCCAATTGCTGTTTATAATGACACGGCTCCATTAACAATAATGGATAAAGAATCTTAAAAACTGGCAACAAATTCAAAGTTGTCACATATCTGAGACGCAAATCAACAGTTTTCACTTCAGAGGATCAAATAAGAGCGATCAAACACAAAGACTGAAACACGCCTTCACATGGTCGAATTTTAAAGGGTATCATGTTTAAAAAACCAAAACGCTCTGCTTTGTCACATGACAGAGGTTTCAGTCTATCAGCTAAATGTGGCACTCTGATTGGCTCCTGAAGGAGTTTGAAGAAGGATACAAGCATCAAAAAAAACAACCCCATTAAAGCCCTTACATTACAGTCGAACTAGATATGAAGAGGTAGAGAATAGAAAAAGAAAAGAACTAGAGAACAGGCGTCTGTTACAAATCCTTGTACTGCATCTGATTAAAAATACAAATTTCAATGGTTTTATAGGCAGAGGTCTTCAGTCTGCATCCTCCTCCTCCGACTCGGACTCTGAAGAAAAGGAAACATTCATCACCAGAGGCATGAACTCGACGTGCATATAGTTACTAACATTTTATCGCCACATAAACACGAGGCGCGTTTTTGGGCATCTCCCATCTGTGGCAGAGAGCGAGGCGCTTACCTTCCTCTGCGTTCTTGAGCCATTCGACAAACTTTTTCATCTGCTCAAGGAAAACGCTTTTTCCTTTAGCTAGGTGGGCTTCATTGTACCACTTCAGAATTGCCTCCTCGCTCAAGACATCGGCTGGGAGAAAAAAACCACACAAAGATAAAAACAAGAACATAAAACAGAAAAAGAAATCATTTCAACTCAAAGCCAACAGCACAGATGCGTCCGCAGGTGCTGGGAAAACAAATGTCACCAGGCAGGTTGATGACATCAATCAAGGCAAAGTTTTGGCTATAATCTCTGGCCATCTGGCATCAGTCACACAAGCCTGCGTCGCTTCCTGCCGCAAAGTAAACTTCTTTCTCCCCCAAAATGTGAAGGTGGGAACAGGAGCCTTACGGGCATAATTAACTCACCTTTGTAGAGCAGTACGACAATCTTCTGAAAGGCCTTCATGAAGTGGATGTTGTCATAACAGTACTCCTGGATCTTCAGCAGCAGCGTGAGCTCAGAGAAGCCCTGGGAGGTAAAAGCCTTCAACAGCGGGCTGTATTGCTGAGGATGGAAACCGGGGAAAAGCTGGAGTAAGAGTTTTACCACTTTACAAACTGTGAAAGTTTCACACACAGAGTGGGAGGGGGAGATGCTTCGGATTTCTTCCATTACTTCCACTTTGCCTTACTAAATCAATTATCTTCTCTGCCGAGTTCAAAGCCTACAGCGGCGTGGATTTTGTAACATCTCTGAGGCACAATTTAAGAGTGACACCCGTACGTTTCTTTAGATCTCTCGGATCGCGTCATAACTGCCGTGGGAGAGAAGAAGAAAATGAAGAGCAGAGTGACGCAGGTGTCACCTTTAAGTGTTTGATGGCTTGTTCCGTCACGAGCTCCTCCTTCTTGTTCCACTCCACCGAGCTCATCACGCTGGACCAAATTAGTCCGATCATCGTCTGCTCAGAGATGTTGTTCTTCTTGATTTCCTCTCGGACGTAAGCAATGATCTATAAGATCCAAGCCAAGAGACGGAACAAACGTTACTGACAATGCAGACAAACCACGGCCGACATTACCTACGAGCACCCTGGCAGGGTACAGAGGTTCGCGGGGCCAGATAATATGTTCAGGCTGAGTGGATTTCGGGAATTTGCCATTGATCCACTGCATCCGTTTCCTCACCATTCCTCAAGACAAAAGGGTGGACAGGTCAAGCAGAAAGCAATCTTAAGTGCTACTACACAGCGGTGTGCTGCGAGGAGCGAGTCTGTGTAAAAGAAGATGGAAAACCAAGTGCACTTACGTCTTTGAGGGGCTCTCCACGTGACATCAGATCCTCAAGCTCTTTCTGCAGCTCTTTGCGAGCACCTATGGACTGCTGGTTCCTGGCAAAGTCGGAAATCTCCTTGAGCCCGGCGTCTGTGAAGTACTTTGAGAAGTGCTCGCAACTCCGCTTGTTGGCTGGGAAAAGTTCCTGCAAATTTACATAATCAAACATTGAAGCAGACCCCATTCATCCAAACAAGCCTTCATCAGCAATTAGGAGGCCTTTGGTACAGTAGCTGCTGTGACTGCCACAATAGTTTGAAACTATTCAATTTATGCAGAGCCGAAATTAAGCAGTCATATTTAGAATACGCAGACAGGCCGCTGAGCGGCACGGGGAAACGCCGCTTCGCCTAAGCCTCGTAGAGATGTTGTAGCGAAGATGTCGTTCTCACCATAAGCCTGTTGTCCATGCCAACCTTTCGGAGACTGGCAGCAACCGAGTTGATGTCCTTTTCAGAAAGCCAGGATTTGAAGAGTTTTACAGCAAAGCAAGGCGAAACACCTGAACAAATGCACAAAAATGTGAGTCAGCTGTTACCGACAGACCTGCCAGGATAAAGAAAGTCAAAGTAATCCGCCGGTAAACAACACCGAGGCTCTTAACTGGAAAAATGCCACAAACAAGAAAAACATTCAAGTTTGGACCAACGGGTAAATCAGATAAACATCTGCATCTACAAGATAAATAAAAATGTATTATGATCAAAAGGTAAAATTTCATCATCTGTCGGGTCTTTTCAAAGAGTGCAGCAGTGGATGCTGATGGATTTACCGATCATATTCATTAGCTGTCGCGTTTGTGGGTAATCTCTTCTTCTGGTACAACAGAGCCAACCGGCTGACAACGCCCACTCAAAGCAAAACTTCACAGTACCATCTGCACCTTTTACTGCATTACACATTAATAATACTAGCATGTAACAAGAGCACTTATTTGCACAAAAATTACCATTAATCCATTACTCTGAAGCTTTTTTTTTTTTTTTTTTTTTTTAATTCCCTTTTCTTGAGGGGGGGCTGTGAATGCAAAATATTACGCATTCACTTCCTGTCATGCACGTGTAAAATGTAGTAACGTAATGCAGGCGCATCTTTCTAGTATCACTGACCACTCAAAGCATTTTAGAGTAGAAGTCACATTTTACCCACAGACTCGTGCAGTACTGTAATACCTCAGGTTCTCTGAGAGTAGCCTGGCCACGCAGCTGCTATCAGCATGCACAAATATGCAAACTCTGTGGCAGAATTTAGGTATCTGTGTGTGTAGCCTGCTTGTTTTCTACTTTAAGTCCACTGTGTGACCAATTACATTAACTTTGGTTACTCAGGGGTAAACAGCTTTTTTAGAATACATTTTATAATTTAACTATATTTGTAAACAAAGAGTGGAGCAGACAGTCCTGAAGCAGATGTTTGACACCAGCTGCTTTAATGGAGGTTCCCCAAATGTTTACTTTTGTGTGTTCAGTTATTTTAAACACTCGTCTTTGGAACCATAAAGGATACGACTTCCCATCACTGACTTTCTTTCAGGAAAAAAAAGAAAATGGATTCAAATGTGACTGATGGCAAGTAAATGACGAGAGAAAGACCAACTTCCACAACTGCTTCAAATGGGAGGATAACATTGCCGTGACAATGTTTAATATTGAAAGTTTAATAATTTGGTTCTACTCATTGATTGTTGTTTCAGCCCTGCTGAATGAGCAAAAGGTGAGATTTCTGCAGCATTTTATTTCCCTGATTAATCCCAGCAGCTGAAAACAGACACGTCTGCAGGCATCAAAGGCTTTTCCATAGTCTGAGTAAAATGAAAGCCTACATACTGTCAACACTCGTTTGCATGACTGCCCGTCCCTCTGCTACTTCTAGATTAATAACTGCAAAGCATTCAGGCTGTCCAGATAAAGCAAACAGTGCGCTGTGTGTGTATAGGTTCTTACAATGTCTGATAAATGGTGGATTGGGGAGAGAAACCGTGAACATAATTCTGCACGCAGACCGAGTATTAAAGCCGAGTACCTTCTTTGACCAAATTCTCATTGAAGAGGCTGCTGAGAATGGATGCAGAGATGTTCCCGTTGGCCAGCAGAATCCCTGTTAGCATGGCCAGCTTGTTGCGCTCAGACTCTGTGAAGCCCTTGAGAAACAGCAGCAGCTGTAAAACAGCAAACATGCAGGCTGAACCACAGCAGAGGCAAAGCTGTACTCTTTATATTTTAAACTGAAACAAACTGCTCAAGATTTCAGCCACGATCTGGTCAGGCAGGTCAAGCTACCTACCTGACCTGGCTATGGAGAGAAACAAACCTTTTTGATCTCCTCTTCAAATCCCTTCTCCAAATATTTGTAACGCCTAATGAGCTTGTTAAAGACCTAAAGGGGGAAAAATTGCTTTATTGTCCATAAAAACGTATGGATATTCAAACGTGAACTGAGCAAGAACAAAGTGGTATTCACCTGTGCATATGCCTGCATGGTCTCCATGTCCTCTTGTGCTTTGAAGAGACAGAACTCTGTACAGGTCATGTCATCTGACAGCGTACCCCCGGGGGCTGAAAATAAACACATATTCTTGTCTTAGGCGCTCCACATGTTTCACCTCTGCTGACCACTGTATCGACATCAATACACAAACAGGGGGGACACTTATGCACGACATTATTAACCTGAAGACCCAGAGAGCGCTCGACTGGGGGACAAATTTACCATGGTATAATGCAAAGTTTAAAAATGTTTTTGCAAAGGTAAAAGAAAAACCAATCCTGCGACTCACCCAGCATTCCCCCAGCCACCAGGATGTCGAACAAAGTCTCGGCATAGCGTCGGTAGTCAAGCTTTGCACCAGAGGCATCAAGGAACTTTGCGACAGCTTCCAAATCAGTGCCAGTTTGGTTCAGACCCTGTACAATGCTTTCCTGAAACTGGGAAGGGTCAAACCTCTCCTTTTCATCTGTGCAAAAAGAAAAAAAAAAAAAAAAAAAAACATACAAATTAGTTCAGTTCATTTTTATTTCAAACGTGTACATTCACCATCATTTCGTGATATCATTCCATTATTTTGTTTGAAAGGCAGAAGTATACACTTATTTGGCCCTACGCCCACAAACTTTACATCTCATTCATTTAGTTTTCTTTTAGTCTTAAACAAAAAAAAACAACAACAATGAAACAAAAGCAAAACAAAACAAAAATCATCACAATATAGTTACTTTCATATAATAAAAGACAGAATATGTAAATTAGCAGATTCACAAATACTGAAACAAACAAACCAAAACATCCCAATTACCGTCCTGGGTTAACCCCATTTTCTTCATTCTTAAATTTGTTTTTTATATTTCATTTTAAACTGGTATATGTTGTTACGTTCTTTTATTTCTTCTGTTAGACTGTTCCATAATTTAACTCCCACTATTGAGATAACTTACTTTAAAAAGTATGTCTAACTTAAATCCACTTATCCACAACACATTTGGAGTCAATAAATAACAGACAGACATTTAAAAAAAATAAATAAAAATTTCTCTCTCTAGCTGGAGGCTGTAAAAAAACAACTTTTTTCGAGCCATTTGGACTTGTTGGTGCGTTTTCAATCATTGTCCTGGTGTATAACATGACTGTGCTTGAGGCCATGAAGTAGTGGCTGAATATAATTGTTCAGGATTTTCTGGTAGAGAGCAGAACTCGTGGTTCCATCAGTTGACCAGGTCCTGAAGTACCAAACCAGCCCCATGCCATCACACTTCCACCACCATGCCTGCCTGTTGGTATGACGTTGTTTTTTATGAAATGCTGTGTTAGGCCGGTTTTATGGTCCCGCAAATGTCTCCACCCGTGTACATGATTCTGAGAGGACAGAATGGGAGAGGGGTTTTCACCCACCCCAGATGTGGACCTGTGCAGTCATCCAAGATCCTGGAGGACTGGATGACGTAAGCAACTAAGTGACGTAAGTGGGATGGAACAGAGCAAGGAGTAAAACCAGAGTTCACCCAAAACAGGAGGGCCGTGAAAAAACTTCAAAGGCCAAAAAATAAAGCATGAAAAGCACAGATGGTGGCTGCAGTGACCTTTTCATTGTTTTTAACGCTCTGTTTTACTTCAGCTCTTTGTTTGTTAGAACTTCGCTCTTATCTGCAGCTGCCTGATGGATCAACAACAGCACAAGCAAGAGTGGCTCACAGACTGGTTTTACCACGTACTTTGTAAACTACCTCAGTCTCACAAGAGAGCTCTCTGCAGGCATCTGGGCAGTCCTCAGATTAGAGCAGAGAGCGAACGCACCACGTCTGCTCAGCCATAAAAACAGCTTCAGTTTTACATCAGATGTAACTGAGCCAAGTGAGGCCTGCAGTTTTTTTTTAGATGTTGTTCTGGGTTTGTCTGTGACCTCCTGGATGAATCGCTTATGTGCTCTTGGAGTCATTTTGGTAGGCCGGTCGCTCCTGTGAAGGTTCACCACGGTTCCAGGTTTTCTTCACATGTCGCTGATGGCTCTCACTGTGATTCACTCGAGTCCCAGAGCCTTACAAATGTCTCTGTAACCTTTTCCAGCCTGATAGATGTCAGCGACTTTGTTTTTCAGCTGTTTCTTTAGCTCGTGGCATGATGTGCTGCTCTTTTATTTAAGCCTGCTTCACTTACCAGACAGCTTCTATTTAAGCGATTTCTTGGTTCAGCAGATCTGGCAATGTGGGTGTGGCTAGTGAAGCTGAGCTTAGATTTCATTTAAAAAAGGAAAAAGAAAGAAGGGGGGACTCAGTTCAGATTTTTGGCATGACGAAGAGCAGAAAGACTTTCAAATACTACATATATTTTTTTTCATATTAAGTATTTGTTTCCAGTTACAAAAGGTTGGCAGAGAATGTAACAGATTGAAAACAAAGGCAAATTTTGGTACTGCCGGCCTGCATTATTGTAGGGTCTTTGACAATATTTGTAAGTCAAAGACTGAGTGGTTGAGATTTGGTGCTATATAAATAAAATAGAATTGAATTGAATCAGAACTGAAAATTGGCACGGGCTATCTGCAGGATTTTTTGTTTTAATTATGGCATCAGGATTGGCGTCAATCCAAAATTTCACAATCTGTGCTTTTCCATTGCTGGTAGCATGAAAAGCTACAGGGAGGACAGGCGGGCGTGATCTGTATATCCTGATGAAACCACCTGTGTTTAATGTGACCAAAACAAACTGATGCTTGGCGGTTTCTCACCTCTTTTCCGAGTTTTGAAACGCTGGCCTGTTAGCGTAGGCTTCTGCTGCCTTTGATTACTCATAAAAACACTCTGCAAGACAAACACAAATGAGCTCAGGGTGAGGAAACAACAATGGAAAGAACTCCACTTGGATCCGTCCGCACAGTTCCACCCATGCATAATCAAATCTGTATGAATCATACAATGTTGTGTGCATGTGGGAGTGCAACGTGAAACACGCCAGATGTTAGCCACCCCCATTATTTGTTTGGGAGGGATGGGCAGAGGCTGGTATGAGCCTTCACCCCTGGGGATGTGTACACACACACACACACACACACACACACACACACACAGGTATAAACAACAATGCTATTTACCATACATGTTAGCGGTAACCACCGTTATTAGCATCGTCCACGTCACCATGCGTGCTAAATGTACGAGCAGCAGTGCATGCACAGCACCATACGAGGACATTTGTCTACATTCGTTCATTGTCATGATACGAATCTATAAATACAGCACTTTACTCTGTAGATATTATAAATATCACCCAAAAAAGGCGAGCTGTGACTGTCTATATTTATCAAAGCCGAGCGAGCCAACTCTGGATATCTGACTTCAGATAACACAATAACACTGGGGCAGTGCTAGCTTGCTGCTAACTATAATCCATTTTCCTGGAATTTCCTTCCGCAGTGTCGCAGTAAACTGAACTACTGCGAGCAGCACTCGGCTCCACAAAGAGAAAAAAATAGTCAGAAACTCACCGAAATCCTCTTTAAGAACAAAAACAGTCCGTGACAAAGAAACTAGTATAACTGGACTCCAGTACAACCAGTTCTAGGGAAGAGGAAACTGTAGACGTAACCGCGCGTGCGCACTAACGCAGTCTATTTGGGTCGCCACACTTGACTGAAGAGCGAAATTTAAGCGGTTAAAACCAAATAAATAACAGCCGTTTCACTGCTGAATGCAATGATACTGCATGTCCTCTCTGGATGCAACGCAGGAGTGAGTGATATTTAAAAAGAAAATCTGGTTTAAACCCCAAATACCGTAAAGTCCGAATCTGTAAATCAGTACAAGAGACAACCCCCCCCCTCAAAAAAAATCACAAATCTGAGTTTCCTGTGCACACAGAGCGACTTTAACCATTATATTTGGCCCAAAGTTTCATTAAAAGCTTGTCAAATCGTCGTTGCTATGTAGTATTAAGACACAGGAGGGGGGTATTGTGCTGTCGGGGTGGATGGAGTGTCTGTCTATATATAGCGATGAAGGAAAACTTTAATGTTGCTTCACACTCTCCTCGTAAATCTTGGTTATATTCCCAAAGTCGTGTGGGAACTTTTTCAAACAAGTTTGGCCAACTATAACCTAACCAGTTCGCCTTTTTTCAGTTATTTATGGAAGAATAAGTTAAGAAATCATAATACCGCATAATGAAAATTCCCTTTTAAAGAATCAAAGTCCAGTTTACTTTTTTTAATCCTCCCAACGCTCAAAGTCGCTGCAGCTAACCGCCTCTTTTTTCCGCACAGGAGCCATGGAGCAGTTAAAACAGCTCATGTTCCCTGAATGTTTAGTTAGTAAATATGAGGAGGAAGCAGCTCGCTGTTTGCTTTCTGACTTGGATGTTTTGTTAAACTATTACGTGTGGGGACAAAAGATGAAGTGGCATTGTTTCCGACGACACCTAAAGGCACCACCTCCCAGCGCTGGAGGTGATTAGGGGACTGACTGGACGAGCTGACTAGCCCAGAGCCGCCTCTCCAGCCACTCCCTACGCCCGGCAGTTTCTGCGCTCTGAAGTCCATCAGAGCTCCATTCAAAGTGCTGAGATTCGGATGAGAGCCTCTTCCAGCCTCATCCAGCACAGGCAGACACCAGTTAACCTAAAAACAGCAGGGAAGGGCTTCAGGAGCCTCTCCAGACTTGGAGAATCATCCCGGGATCATATCTTTTTTTTCTTGTCCGTAGAGTGGATTTAGGACAAGAGGGAGCAACTTCCACAGAGATAAAGCGGTAAGTTGTTCTGGAAGTGTAAAGCTTCTTTTCTTCTCCGTTGGCTCTGGTTTATCGCTGTTACATTTTCGGAAACTCTTCAAAAGTTAACTTTTCATTTCTTTAGATCGCCTGCTTCCCAACTCATTCATTCCTCCCCTCTTCGTACAGGAGGGGGGTTGGGGGATAAATATATATATAAGTTCTTATTTTTTGTGTCTGTTTCTCTCTGTGTATGTTTTGCTTACTTTTTTATGAGAGACTTGGAAGAGAAAGCGCAGGGAGGATCTAGTTTAACGTCTCTTTCTTGCTGCAAACCGCGGCTCATTCAGCAGTATTCCTGAAAACCGTTGTTGCTAATTGCCTACATCTGCGGGCAAGAACCGTCTTTGTGGCTGAGCGGAGCCAGAAACCCACTGCAGACCCTGAACCAGAGGACAGCGAGCTCCAAACGAGCGTTTTCAGGTGCTGCTGTCACCAAACGCTCAGCTCTGTGTGTGAAATGGCAGATTTAATTACTCATGCAGGGGACGATGAAACACTGGAATCATTTAAAGTTTTTTCCATTAAATTATCCTTGCATTGCCCCGCACTATGATCTGTGGAAATACCTGGATTAAAGGTATACAGGGACGGATCAATGTGAGATTAAATCCTGGATAAAGTGGGTGAAGGTGGGCTTAGCCCTCAGTGCGCCCCCGGTTTTAAGAGATCATAATGTTGCTGAGTGGAATACATTTCTGCTCAGCATGGATAAAAGTCGTCTCTGAGGAACATCCCAAAGTTCCTCCTGGACAAAGTGTTTGTTTTGTGCCGGAGTCTGCTGTGGGTTGGGAACCAGCCTGGAACTCGTAGAAGTGAAATACCTCATAGGAAGCAAAAACCAGTTGCTGTCGGGGGGGGAAAGCTGCTTGGGGTACTGCTTCCCTTAGCACATCTGTAAATATAGTGTTCAGTGCCACAGAAGCTGGAAATGAGTGTTAATGGAACAGTCAAGTCCAAACAATGAGCAACTGTTGCTTCACTGCCTTTGATGCAAAGTTGTTTTTAATTCCAGTCTTTTCTTTTTTTCCCCCCAACTCCTAATTCCACTGGTGAACTTGGTGTCCCAAGAGGATCAGATAAGACCTTTAAAAAGAAGAAGAAGAAAAAAAAAGTTGGTATCTTTCCCTTTGTGGGTTGCCACAAATATGTCCCACCTCTTTTGGCCAGATTCTCAGTTGGGAAACCAGATGGGAACTTTATTACCCGCACTGATCAAACAAACAGTGATGTAAGCAGACTGTGAGAGGTAGTGTGTGGTAAGCCTTTAGTGCTGTAAGAAAGACTCCTGGAAAGAAAAGTAACAACCGTTTAGCTCAGCTGGAAGAGAGCTGCGTGTCGGCCATTGGAGTAGCTCTGCTCAGCGTGAGCTTGTTGGGCAGCTTGCATCAAGTTGCCACAGTTTTTTAACATGTGCCAAAAGCCTCTTTATGAACACTGTGGGGCGGGATGCTGTGGCCTAATGCAGAATGGATGGCAGTTCAAAGTCCCCCAGCCAGTGCCATGGTAATGAATGGTGTTTACACTTCCCTGCCTGTGTAACCCGGTGTAGTGTGGCGTGTGCTTGTGTTAACCATGCATCAGCTGTGATAGACGGAGGCCTGCATGCTCCGCTGCCTTCAGCAGCCTCTCGTGCGGGGGGGGGGGGGGGGGATCTAAAAGTTTGAAGCATTAAAAGTTCCACATCCAGTTCACGGCCTCATCAGCATGGTGACAAATTGGAAGCCCATTGTGATTTTTCTCCCAGTTTTGCTTTAGGTGGGGAGTTTTTTTTCTTTCACACTTCATCTTGAATTTACTGTCCTAACAAAGAACTTTTCTCAGTGCCGTGCAACTCTGAAAACTTTCCACCCATTTGACTTCGCGGCTTAAACTTCACTTCCTCAGTTTCCCAGAGGAGCCAGAGTAATAATGCCATACGTTTTTATTTCTCTCACTGCTTCATCAAGTCCGCTGCAGCTGCTTTCCCCATTCTCTTATTATAAAGGCGAAGCAGACAACACTAAAGCAGCTAACTCGGAGCAGCCTGTAGGACGGTATATGAAAGTGTCACTGTTCTCCTGTGTGCTTTTATTTAATGCCACTAAGTGCTTATTTCAATACTGATTGAGTGCTCATGCTGAAGTTTAACCCTGATGATAAAGCAATAGCAGTTGATCACAATAAATGCAAAAAGTAGAAAATCTTTAAGAGTTTTTCTTTAAATCTGCTCCATCATAAGATAAGCTAACTTTTTATTGTCCTTGCACAGTCACGTTGGCACTAAGCACAACTAAACACAGCACAGAGTGGATAAAGTTAGGATTCCAGTGCTCTGTGTTGTTTAGTTCGGTTGTAACTGCCATTTTTCTTGTGATGAAATTTGAAATTGTCTGTAAAGGCTGGTCCGGTTCACCTGGTCAGTGCACTGTGTGAGCGTCACACCGAGCTCTGGCAGCGCTGACCTTTTGAAGGAGCAGAAACTACTGAATAAAGTCCTATATCGGAGCTTATTATCTGCACCATTTACTTTTATTTTAGCTTCTCTGTTGGAATAAAAATGAATAATGATTTCCAGACACTCCCGACCTCACGGCGAATGTTGCCGATACTTCTTTTTAAGCTGTGTGAGCGTATTGTCTCATTAATAAAAGAGCTGAGCTTCCAAGCTTGCAGATGGTTCGTTGGGAAGTTTGGAAGCAGTGCAAGCTGCAGAGACTTATTTAAATAACTTTAAGTACAACACGATGCACGGACAACAGAAAGAACATTTCAGTGAGGCTGAGATCACAGCAAATTAACGCAAAACCCAACTTCAGGAAGTCTTTCATGGTATTACCAGAACTTTGGCTGCTTGTGTCATGAACATGTAAAGCCCCATTACTCATAAGAAGAAGCTGACTCCTCCAGTTCTCAGGATTTGTGGAGTAAATATGCTTGTGTAATACTTTGCCATCTTGATTTCCAGATACAGGCCGGCTTTTTGCCTGACTAAACGTCCTCACGTCTGCATGCACTTTGGGCTGTATTGTAAATAAAGAACAGCATTTGTGTGTGTGCTGCAGGTTCATGTTTGATGGACCTGGATTGTGCGTTCGGAGCTAATGGGGTCACGTTTATGTGAGATCTTTCTCCTGTTTATGGCCATCATCTAGTGTAAGATTCAGTTTCAGCGTCTGTGCTGTCACCGTGGCTATGGACCGTCCTTGTGCCGAGCTTTCCTCACACAGATCTGCACCTGGAGTGTTGGGGACCCAGGAATTCCAGTTCACTTTCCAGGCAGCTGCTTGTGTTGAGCTCCTGTAAACCTCTGTCCTCGCTGTATTGTCCTGCCCTGCTCTCTGGCACTGCCCCACGCCACGCTGCTGCTCCATTAGGGAGGGCTTTAATCTCCATCAGTGCCAGCAGCGTGCGATGTTGTGACTTTTCTGTCCCGTGACAAAGCTAGACTGATCTGCGGGAAATTTTACAGAGTATTATGCTGCATAATGGATGTTTATTATCATCTGTTCAATGCCACTCTATTCCCAAACAATTGCTCCAAAGGCAGCGTCACGAGACCCGTGTCTGCGATTATATCAGAGGACACAATGTGTTACAAATTCAGAGCCTAATTGGTCGACTGTCCTGAAAGTACTGACATTTTCAAAACCGTTACAGGTTTCTCAGCAGCGAGTTCACTGGCTCCACTGTGTCTCCAGTATTGTCACTATTTGTGTTTTGCTTGCCTGTGAGTGCCTGCACGGCTGTTGACCTTTGTTTGGACTCGTTTTTCTCGCTGAAGGGCAGAAAAAACATCAGAGCGTAGGGCCTGTAAATATTAAATGCACGTTTAATGGTGATTTTTTGTATTCGTGTTTCCCCCATAGTGTGATCTGGCTGAGAAATCTAGGTCAATGTCAGAGGCACAAAGTAGAGCATATCTCATATTATTGCTGCGACATACATTGAAATCCCAGGTCCAGCACATCCATTACTATCAGATTTCAGATGATAAAATCTCTCTCGTGTGTTTTATTTTTCTGTACAGAAACTTTGCTCGTTCTTAGTACAGCACTTTAATCTGATGGACTTGTAGATTCAAATTCTGATTTAGAAATTGATTCTGTGAGTTGTGCTGCTTGTCAGAGGCGGGCCTGGAGTCGTGGGTGTGCTCTCTGCTCTGCACATCGAGCTTCATGGTGTGTTAACAAGCAGGGGTTAAGGCAGTGCTGCTGGACGGCTTTGAGTCTGCAGCACGTCACCGACAGCTGATGCTGAGTCATGAAACATAGCCGTCCCGAGAAGTTTGAGTAAAAAGTGGTTATTGGGCTTTGATCCTCGTGTTACATCTGCAGTAACGTCCTCACTGAGCTCCAACCGTGGGACCCTTTCATTTTTTGATGTTTTTGGTTTAATACGCCAAATTTAAATGATGTGTAATCACACAGGCGCTGTGCCAGTGTGAGCGCGCTCAGTAAAGGTGACTGTGCAACATACAGCCCTGCTGCATCGCTGATCTAGATTTGAGATTAATGACAGCTAAACCATACCGGGGCAGTTGATGCTTACCTCCTAAACATGCAAAATTCAAAAAGCACCAGAGAGAGAGAGAGAGTGACAAAGCGGGGCACTACTAATCCGGTTACTCCGAGGAAATTGCCAGAGGTTAATACGAGGTCATTCAGGTTTAGGCTGATTAAATCAGTGTGTTGTTTATATCGACCAGAGTTTTAAAAAATCTTTTTTTTTTTTGCCGATATCTGTGATAAACAACAAAAGTCAGTGTTTGTCATGTTTATCAGTATAGATGTTATAAGTTATATCCCCCATTTCTCTCCCACACAGCAGTAAGGATAATCCCGAGAGTTTAATCAAAGCTGTCAGGTTTTCTCTCATTCTCCCTCTTTTGGATCTAGTACAACATTTAGCAGCAGGCAGTAATTCCCATTAATGGGATTTTTGTCACTGGCTGCCTGGAAGCTACTTCTAAATGTGGGGTAGTGGGTTATCAGCAGAGGGGACGAGGATGTCCAAGATGCAGACAGATGCCACCTTTTTGGCGCTCAGGCAGCATTATCTCCCAGGTCAACTTGAGGCGTCAGCATCTGCTTTTGCTCAGAACGAATAAGCTCCCTGCTTTAAACACTCTTGTTTAATAGCAGACTTTCAGTGTGGCGTGGCTTTGCACTCACTGCCATGACTGACTGGGCAATCAGTTTGCAGTAGATGAGTATTTAACTGGTTTGGTGTAATTGGTTTGACTAATATTGATTGTTGCAGGCTAGTGCAAAATCCCCCGATGCTCTGGGTGTTCAGTAATTAGAAAGGAGCTATTAGGTGTTTTGTAAACTTTGGTTTATTTACACGTGCAGGCTTTAGGAAGGCCTGCTCCTCTCTGAAATGTGGAAATGATCCAAAATGATATTTATTGATTTAAAAAGCACTGAGTGCTGCAGCAGAGCGGCTGCATTATAAAGTCCTACATATAAGCAGCATATGGGCTGAGATCACAGAACAACTGACTGCTGTTTTTCATGCCTCCAAAGAATTTAGCAACTGTTTCAAAAGCAAGTAATTATATTTTTAAAGTGCGCTGCGAACCACCCGAGCAGCTGGTCGACTTGAGCCATCACTGAGGCTGCTTTGGCACCAGGCCATCAGGCCAAGAGGAAGTAACCTACTTCTGAAATATATATACTTAAGTAATCACATATTTCTCCCCATACTGGAGCCTTCTAAACCGAGATGGGGTTGATGACATCATTAGAGACATTTCAAATGTCTTGGTTGGTTTCCTGAATAATTTTTCATCCATCATCATTTTTTTTCTTTTCAGTCTTTAAAAGTTGTCTCCATGCTGAGTGTGAGAGCGAGTGCTGCTGGAAACTGACTCCTGCCTGCTGCTAAGAACTGGGCAACTTCTTTATGGGCCAATAATAGTGTGCCCTGCGGGGGAACACAAGCCAGGGAAAAAGTGAAATAGAAGTCTCCAGTTTTTTTCCAGAAAGTCGTGCTGTTCTTACGCTGCAGCTAAAAGTCGGTTTGACAGCTGAAAAATCTTTTTTTCCTTCTTTTTTGGTGAAATATCTGCCCCTTCCTTTTCCGCACGTCCAACAGTTTCCAGTCACGTATTAGCCCTCGGATCCACGGTTGAAGATGCGTCTGTGTCCGTGAGGCACAACGATATTGTTTCCATGTTTTGAGTGTCAGACGTCGCCTCGTTTTCGGGCTGCTTCTGATTGCCACCCACAACACTTCATTCATTCCCAATGCTGTCTAAAACATCACAGTGCATTCTACTCCTGTCATATTTTCATTTGCTTCAGAGCAGCATCCATTCTGACTATTCAGAAAGAGACGTCTGTGCTACCAGCGAACAATAGACGACTGCATGGCCTCATCTATTGGTCTTGTGTGGGCTGTCTGTCACAACAGCAGACATTAGGTGTTTGGTGCAGCAAAGCCCTGAATGCATCCTAGGCCCCTCTTTTATCTCCACCCCTATGGCGTTGGGATTACTCTCCCAAAGGAGACTGGACTGAAAACTGCCAGCTGCAGCACTGTCTTTGTCACAGCCGGGATTCTTTTCCAGCCCTGAATATTATATCGCAACAAGCAAAGCAGCACAGGAAAAAAGCACAATTCTCCAGTGGAGTTTATGCTTTTCATGAGACTCGTACGAAACCCCGAAACAGAAGGAGACTCCAGCTGAGCAGACACCCACAAGTCCGGGCCAAAGTTGCTTAGTTATGTAAGTTTCTATGGGACATTCTCGCATGCCACAGGGGAGAAGGAGAGACCTATTAGCCAATCAAAAGGCCCCGCTCCGCCTCTGGAGGCAAACTCTTGCCTTCCACACATGTGTACCCCTGCACTGAGTTTATTTACATTGGCTAAGTTTAGGACTGTTTGTTTTCTAATAAGAGGACGCCTCTGAAGAGTTTGCTGGAAGCCTCATACATGATGCACACAAAGACAAAATAAGGATGTAATAGGAGCCACAAGGCTGATGCATTTTTTGTACCTTTCAGTGCTTTTTCTTATAAAACATGCAGTTCTGTGCTTCGTGCACACTTTACAATATAAAGGCCCACTAGGATTACTCCACAGGCTTACACCTTTTCTAAATGAGTCTCTAATGTATGTTTCCTTCTTATATCCATGCAGGGGGGGACGACTACAGCCAAGATGGAGGTGAAGACGTCACTTCTAGACAATATGATTGGGGTCGGTGACATGGTCCTCCTAGAGCCCCTCTCTGAAGACTCCTTCCTTGACAACCTGAAGAAGCGCTTTGACCACAGTGAAATCTATGTAAGTCTGCTGCTTTCTACATTAACAGGGCTTAATAACACTGACTTCAGATAACATGGAGAAAAAGACGGGCTCTGTAGCAGAGCAACAACACTGTAGTGTTTCACTCTCTCGCTCTGAACACTACAGAGGGCTTCTCTTAGGAAATGCACAGATACTTTTCGTAACTCTATTGTTCCTCCCATCCTTCACTTATTTCAGTGTTGGCTATACAAGTAGTACAGAAACAGAGACCGCAGTAAGAAACCAATCAATAAATCAAATCACGCAGGAATGTAGTCGGTGCCCTCAAATGAGGCATGAAATCCAGAGTTTAGGAGGAAGGAAGGCCCGGCAGTCTAGCTGACTACTTATGTGTAGAAGAAGGGGATTGTTGAAGTGTATTCCCCGTATCAGACAATTGGTTCTGGGCTTTATGTTGTGGCATCGATCCTTCTGCTTTGTAGCGGCCATGTTCAGTGTAAAGAATATGTCTGGTTATTCTCAATTTTTTTTTATTCAGCTCTTTCAGTCGTGAAGAAGTTGGAAGGTCCCTGTTTTGGTTTGTTTGTTTGTTTGTTTGTTTTCTTCACATTCTTTCCCTGCTTGGAGTTTAACTTAAAAACAAAACAGAAGAGCTGTGAGGACGTCCTGGGTAAATACAAGGTACTGCCTCACGCTGATAAGCTGAGGATCAACCAGCAGGTGCTGTTTCTGTCTTTGTGTTCTTCCCTCTGTTATTCATCCATTAACACTGAGACGTCTTTTAGTTTACTGTAGACAAGCTGATTCAATGACTTTGATTAGATGTTGTGCCCTTTTTGATCTAAATGGGTTTTATTTACCGGTGTGTAAGACTGAGTCGAGCTGTGACACCACGAGTGCAGTTAGCTGCCTGTGAAATTAAAGAGCTGTGAAGAGAAACTCAAACCTGAGATGAATGAAGAAAGTAATGACCGGCTGTCAGTGATCGTCATTAAGTTACTTAATGTGAAAAAGTAGTTACATCGGTAGTTATTAACAAACAGTGGTTGAACTACAGTACCGAGTCAGAAAAAATAATATTCAGTTAAAAATGAAATTTGGAAACTGTTGAAAGTTCAGTAGATATCGCCGCCACCCCAACCTTTAAATGCTTTGTCCACTAATCTTCTGATCTGCAAAATAATTAGATTCAAAAAGTTACTGTAATTTTTCTGAATAGATCTGAAGATGAATGCCTTTGTGGTGACATTTTGAAACCATAAACTCAGGGTTTTTTTTCCCTGTGTGGTGCTTACCTAAATGATGTGGCTGTTGCAGTTAAACCCACTTTATATATGCAATATTAGCCTGGATTGCATATAAAAATAGACTGTTTATGGAAAGGTAAATCACATAGCCCTAAATCTGCTAAAGCTGCACCTCAAGAGCAATGACCATGAGAAGCACTAAAACCTATACTTACCCAATAAATCTGCGGTGTGCAGTCCTTGCTTGCAAATGTATTTTCCCTCATGTGGCATCATTCCTTACAAATGGCCCATCCCCCACACCAAACTATCATATGACAGCTCATAGCAGAAGAAACATGGCTTTGTCTGAGGGACAGCACATCATGCATCTGTAACTGTGGAAAATCAAAATGTCTCCGTTATTGTGTGGCTCAGAGGAACCGTTAAGACTTTCATAGTTTGTCAAAGATTAAAATATAACCATTAACTATGACTTTATTAGATGTGATGTCGTCTTTTCCTTGCACATGGATTTATTCATAAAGAAATTTCTACAGTGTCTTGATTGTGCGCACATCTACCTTCTTCATCTCATGAACAACACCAAACAAAGTATATAAATATAAAAAATATGCAGGCATGCAAATTGGAGCAGGGATCGAACCACCAACCTTCCGATTGCCTCCTGAGCTACAGCCACGCCTAGAAAGTAGAAACCCTGCGATCATTAAGCCTGCGAGTTCTAGTTTGCCTAATGGATCGATGTGGTTATAAACCTGACCTGCGAACGCCAGGCCTGTGCATTTCTGCATCGCAGCTCAGCTTTGAAGAGGATTGTCAGAGACATCAAAAGATGGAAAAGATGCAGGAAGATGTGCTACCAACTGAAAATCATCACGGGCTCAGGTACGACAGTAATCAGGAGGTATAGAGCACACTGTTGTCCCGCTAATCAGAGCTGCATTTTTCATCCTTCTGAAAAGACGCTACAGATGGCGAGCTACCCACACAATCTAGCTCTGAAAATCAGACGAGTCAGAGCCTCAGAATTGGCACAGGCGTCATTAGAGGAAATCACGGTTTCTGTGACAGCTCATGCAGTGTGAAGGACATCGCATAACACAAAAGAATCAAATCTTGCTTGATCTTTGGCACAAACATACGAGATAAAACTTTTCCAAAAGCACACAAAAAGAAACCTGATGTGCAGCGTGCTGTGTTCAATCAGATGAGAAAGAGATGGAGGTCCAGCATGTTGGCCAACCCAGGCCAGTACTCCCACTTGTAGCAATGGAGGAGGGAGTGTTATGCTAAGGGGATATAGTTGGGGACATGCCACAGAAGGCACCATGAGTGGCTGACATGACGACTCCCAGTCTCCAGAAGGCTGACGGAGGGTTTCAGCATGACGATGTTAAAGAAACAAACTGTTGCCTGAAAGTAAAAAAGCATCTCCAGCAAAGTGCAGCTGGAAAAAAGGTTTTCAGCAAATGTCAGAACAGTTCTCCAAAATAATGAAACAAAGCTTCGTGTTGAGGAGGAACGTGAATGTTTTTGGCTTCCTCGAGGTCTTAGTATTTATAAAAAGGAAACTACGTAGGAGCAAATGCCCTGCTGTTCATCCCAGGACAAACACAGCAGACACTGTGGGGTGATGGGAACTTTTAGTCCCATCAGTTCAAAGCTCCTCCGTAAATCTTCTGATGTGTGAGCTGAACCACGAGAAAGCATGAAGTTCCTCTCAAGTTGTGATTTATTTAATGATTTGAAAAGGCCGAGTGGGGAAAAAAGTTTCAGATTTTTAATGCTTCTCTTTTTTGTGCATGTTCTGCTTTTGGTCAGAACACGTGACACTTTGTTTACATTTGCAGCTCTCGTTGCCTCTGTGCACATCCTCTGCACTCGTGCCGCCTCTGGTGTGTTATTGAACGAGAGGCAGTGGGAGGCTGCGGTGCTGCCACAGGGAAGGCCGTGCTCCACTCTCGTCAGAGTGGCTTATGCAACAGCCATTACCATAGAGAGCAAAGAAAATGTTTCAGGTTGATGCTTGAAAGGGCTCTCTGGGTTCTGTTTGCCGTGTAGGAGGATGATGATGAAGATGATAGCCGGTTGCGTTCACTTTGAGACATTTCTGACGAGTGTGATTTGTTGGACTTGTTTGGATGTTACATGAATTTGTTCCATTTTATATAAAACACTGATTTTCTTTGATTTAATAAAAATGACTGCGGTTGGACGTTCTTGCATTTTCCTTTGATATTAGGTAACTGATGTGTTTGTAATATCTGAGCAGGGATTTTCTGTTTTATCTGGACTTTGTTTGTCCCCAGCAGCTGTTCCAGGCTTGTCTTGTATGGCAGCATGGGCACTAAAGCTAAATGACTCTGCTCAGCCCACAGGCTTTTTTTCTCTCCTTGTTTTCACACGTCTTCAGTTTTACTTCAGACGTCACGTGCTTTCATTAAGAATACCTGTCTGGGAAAAGCTGACATTAGCAGAATTCCCGTCCCTTTAATTCAGAGACTGTCCGACTGCACGGAGGCGTTAAACTGTGTGAGACTGAGAAAGTAACCTGTGGATTGGTGCTAATGCTTTCTGTTTCTCCTTCTTCCCTCAGACATACATTGGCAGCGTGGTGATCTCCATGAACCCTTACAGGTCTCTGCCCATCTACACACCAGAGAAAGTAGAGGAGTATCGCAACAGGAACTTCTACGAATTAAGTCCACACATGTGAGTCCAGCTCTCAGGTCCTCTTCACACCCGGCGAGTGTATAAATGGAAATTAAAGACAGTGAGCTTAGATTTGGTTTGAAAAAAGGACCAGTGAGGACACGTTTCAGTGTTTTGAGGCTTTGTTAGCCTTGATGTGGTGAGAAGAAACTGTCATCTGTCTCTTGAAGTTGGGGTATTGAGAAGCTCTCTACAGATTATCGGTTTGGACCCAGTGACTAATGCAGTGGGATGGATGGAGGAGGTGGGGGTGCTGGGATCAGAGGGACCCTAACTAGTGTATGGAGAGTGCTGGCCATTCAGTGCCGTGGCATGCCATCTGTCCGCTGGCAACATTAAGTCAGCACTGCTGCGACTGTGCCAAGACAAAACAAAGCTCGGCACTCGTCAATTAGCCCGCTGTGTCTCTGGGCTGCGGCAGAAGCCCTCAGAGACTCCGACTGGAAGAGCGAGAGTGCTCTCGTCCCAGAGCAGACATACTCCCTGCAGACAAAAGCAAACTCTTTGGCTTTACTTTACAGCCAGAGCCAACATGACACAGTTTCAAGCTGCTTTCCACCCTTCTGCTCGCTGGTCAGTGCCTGTCACGTCTCTCTCCTCTCACCGCACACAAAGAGGCTCAAGAAATCCTGCTGTCGACTTTTGTCTTTAACATTTTCTTTGAGTTCCACTTTGACTGCCCTTCAGCCCTTTTATGATAGACTTTCCCCTGTTTGCTTCTGTCATTATTTTGAAAGATGTCAAAGATGGAAATCATAATTGAAAACTGTGAAAGGAGCCAGAAATATAAATGGCCAGAATGATTATCAGAGCATTAGAAACAACAACACTGACTTTTGGCAGCAGACAAGAATTTTCAAAATAATCTCTTAACTGCATTTTTACTGGATCATTTAGGTAGTCACACAGGGCTGAACAGCAGACCGTTTGCACTGCTGATATGAACTGAAAGGGTTTATTGCTTTAAAAGACAGCTGTGCATGTTTGAGAAAAATGCATGGTTTCAACTCATCTTCCTGAAAACTGGAACAATGATTATAAGCCTGTGACTCTGTAGGTCAAAAGGTTCATGATAAATTAGAAAATGTGTGATATTCAGCAGGCAGAAGCCCCAGAAAGAGGCTCTGCTACAAGCTTTACTTTTCATGCTCTGCAAAAAGCATCAAAGCGTGCATCCCTGCAGAGAGAGGAAGAATAATACAACGTATGGATAACTGCTCACTAAAGATCGTACCCTCTTTAATGGGACAGACTCTTTAAGAAGAGCTCAAAAGCCAGTCAAAGGCAGATTGTGTCAACATGCTTCATAAATTGATGTTAATCCTCGAGTCGGACCATCTGGACTCGGCTTTGCAGCGCAGCATCGATCTCCTGTAATATTAAACCCTCAGTGTGGTCACATGCATCGGCCCGGCCGACCAGTACTGGACAGAAATTTTACAAAATGTATGTAAATGTACTAAAACCTCAGGAGGTCAGTTTAATCTCTGGGTCATGTGACGCGTGTGGCTTCATTTACTTCTTTCCATCTTGCAGCTGAATGTTTCCCACACTGACATTAGTTCAACAACAGCAGCGTTATTTTTCCCCTTTTACATACAGAAAAGATGAAAAATGGGCTCGATGGATAGCTGTGGTTTAGAAATTCATTTGAATGTTGTTATTTGAATAGATTTGACTTGACTGGTATTCAAAGCAGGGCAGTGTTTCACAAACACAAAGGAAATCATCTTCAGTCACAGGAGTCGCCTTTTGTTTTTGAAGAGTTGATGACACACTCGGCACGCCGCGTCCACTCAGTCTGCTTCTTGTTTTGTTTTTATTGTTTTTAAGCGTCGATCGGGACTCTGCTGTGATGTAGCTGTGCAGTCGAGGCCGGAGCGGAGCAGGAAAAATGGGTGTAATAAAGTGTGCTTAGCATTACCAGAGAGGCAGAAGGTCGAGCCGGTATGAGCGCGTATCATGATTTGCTTTGTAGCTTTGTTTAGTTTTTCCTTCTCGAATGCACGATATTTATGGACTCTGCAGAACCGAGTGTCCGGCTAATATTTTTAGATAAAGATGACTCTCGGTTCTCTGCAGCGTTTCCAATTTTAAAACACAAGTTCCTGTTTTTGGTAACTTATTTTGCCTGTGCAGGAACATTAGCACACTGACTGGTCAGGTCTGACGTCCTTCAGTGTTGAGCTTTAATTAAGCTAACTACAGGGGGGTTGTATAATCTTCCTCTTCCCATCTCTCATCCTCATTAGACACTTGATACGGTATAAAGTCAGAAGCTCCGAACAGGCTGCAGCAGACAAGGTCGCAGTTCTTTGGAGGCCCTAAAGATCCAGAAGCATGAAGCCGCATTAATGGTGGAAAATGGACGGCATCGTGTCGTGGTCACTTCTGGCTCCTCGATGCCTGATGCTGAAGATCAGGTGATGTCAGAGGCGCTGTGTCAGTCTTATATTCAGTCTGAGTCGGCTCATGTTAAACACATGCTCGTCCTCACGCAGTAGTTGTTGCAGTTACACAATGATGCGTATAAATGACAGTTCTCTCGACGCTGGGTTCACTGGTGTGTTTGGGTGATGGTGGAAGATGTGCGACTTCAGTTGATTCAGGACAGGACAATTATGGATTTGGTAAAACTCGTTACTATTGGTTAGTGCTGTTGTTTATTGTTGCCTCACTCTGTGTATACGAGGTGTGCGTTTGCTGTAAGAGTAAGCTACATCGATGGCGTGCAGGTGGAAACGTATTTCGCACCTGCTCCTTTGGTCCCCAGACAAATTGTGATGTGTGTACATCAGCTGGAGGCAGAACTGCAGCTGGTCCCCTATCTGTAATGTTGTAAGTAGGCTAATTGACTGTTGAGCTCCCATCTTAATTATAATTATTACGAATAAACAGTGGCTGATGCCAGGCCAGAGAGCCGTGCAGTACATATTGATCGGTTTAGGAAAACCGGCGCAGCAGTTATCGAGCAGCAGTGCAGTCTGATTCACGACCTGCATATTGCTCTGGAAGATTTTACAATATCCAGAGATGCTTTTGAATACGTATGCCTGTAAATTCTACCCATAATGGCTCGTAACACCTTTTAATACTGAAGAAGTTTAGGGGGCCGTAAATCTTTCTTGCTTTTTCCATTTTTTTCTCTCTCTGTTCATAAGAATGGCTGAATGCAAGCCCAGATGGAGAGTTTGTTCGTAGTTCTGCAGAGCTGCACGGCCACACCCGTCTACATTAATCTGTCCACTCTTCTGTCTGCTGTCCAATTTAGTAAAATGCTCCCTGCCCAGATGAGGCACCCAGTGATTAACTGGCAGGTGTTTTCCTCCTTTCAAAACACAGGCAGCCCATTAGAGATGAACTAATCAGTGGCCTTTCTTCATGCGCAGCAGCATGCAGATGGCCTGGAGTCCTTTATTGTATGCCCCTTGCCACTTAGCCAGTCACAGATTGAGGTGTGTGCGTGTGCATATGTATTTGTGTATATGCACATTTTTGCTACCTCTTTGGAAACTCTGAACAAACTTTGTCCTTGTCGTGCCTGGAAGTCTGCATGTGGGCACCAAGGTCGGGCGTAATGAGGTGAAACCTCGTGGATGGGCTTAGTCAGGTTACAGTTTTGTTTAAGCTTGGAGTAAACATTAAAGTCAGTGTCATGTACTCTGCAGCCACCACTACTGTGTGCTGACAGTCAAGACAAGGATCACATTTTCCTAGGGTTTAATGAAGTTTTGACTAAAGTGCTGACCACAGAGGTTCATCACCAAGGTGTGCATCAGCACTTCCAGCTGTCACGTCTGTGCCCGCCTTCCCCCAAAATCTGCTTTGACAGACGTTTGACATCAGTATTAAGATCTTTGTCTCAGCATGAGGCGCTCAAAAGTTAATAAAAATAGTAAAGGAATCGAATTACAATTCAAGCGGAGGTGTTTGATTTGACCTGTTTTTCACTGGTCCAGTCATATTAAACATAATACGAAGGACCTGCAGCATATCTGTTAGAAGCACTGGTTACATAAATCATTCTGTTATTACACTTTTAATGGAAAGACTTGTGCTCTCGACGTCAAAGGTTGGATATTACGTGTAAACTAACTGTAGTGCCTGCCTGATAACAGTCATATATCAGTTCCCTCCATGCGACCCCATGTAATGTTTAATTACACTACGTATAACGAGTTAACCCCTAGTTTAGGTTTTAAAAACTGTTTCATCCTTCTCACAGATTCCAGCTTTCACTTCCATTTTTTTCACTCTGATCCAGAAATTTCCATCTTCTGCTAGTATTTGATTTATTTTGAACAAGATAAGGTTAAAAAAAAAGTTTACTTACTGGATGTGGACTTCGGAGTCATTTACTGCAGGATGATATCACACCCGTGTTTGCTTTTCCAGTGCTGTGGAACACTAACCAAAAGGCAATATGTGCATATATGCAAGTTATAAATTATATGAAATATGGACACAGCACATATTATTTGATATTTGCACTTTTTGGCCCCATACAGCTTGAGCTGTTGGGTAACAAACGAGTCACATGGACTGTTCTGGTGTTATAATACTGTGTTCAAGGACGCCTTGGTAAGTTGCACCTTAGAACCTGTGTGTAGGTGGATTTAAGTGGGCACTTGTTGAAATGGCATTTTGACTCAGGTGGGCAGCGTGAGTCCTCTCCAGCATGTGTGTTGGCGTAATGGTGAGCTCTGTGAAACTAAGGAGACGATAGGAAAAGTGTGTGTGTGTTCCTTTTTCCACCCACCTCATCAACCCAAGAATAAAATGCAAATTTGTTCAACTGGATAATGCGAGAATTTCTTATCAGTCGCTGCATTCGTGCATGCAGGCAGTACTCTTAACCTGCTTATATCATTAGAAAAATACAGTAACGTGTACACGCACTGATTAGGAGCCTGTGGAGCTCAAGCAGCCCATCAGGTTAAAACTGAAAAAATGGCTAACAAATGCAGATTAAACAAATTATTTTTCGGATGTTATGTCAGTAATGACCTCCCGTTGCCCCTGAAGAGAGCCGTCCCTTACATCCTGCTGGAGTGACGGGGCTTCTTGCTCGCGTTGGGCCCGTGTTGTTACTGCACTTACAAACCGTGAGATGAAAAACACGGTATATGTTAAATATGACTGTGCTGGTTTTGATTTGTGCTGTAATTCTACATTAGCAGATTTCATCTTTTGATGCCATGAGACTAAAAACGAATAACCCTGCTGTCAGTGTTTAATTTAGAAAGCTTTGGAATTTCCCCGTCTTCAAAGATAATACATTTACCTGCCAATAGTTTAACACGATACAGATTAAACACTGCTCCGGCTGATAGTTATTGCTTCGGTGAGCATATTTTTTTTTTTTAAATGGATTTCCTCTGTGTCAGTGTCCAAATCCATTGTAAACTCTGCCTATTCATAGTCAGAACAATGGGTACCCAGCTTTTATCTGTGTACACAGCTTGCATAACAAAATATGTGAGGCATACCGAAACACAGGCAAATAGATAAGACTCGTATGAGCTGCGTGCAATATTGTTCCAGCGTGCAACCTTATATCTCTGACAATAATAAGATTTATTTATATTATTGTGTGCTGAAGACCCTCAATAGAAGCGAGCACACACGCATGCTTTAATTAATTTTTTGCAGGTGCTCAGTAAGTATTATCTGCCCAAAACAACACACAGACACACAAAGTAAACACCCACAGACTGCTGTCTTATTAACTGCCATACATAATAATCTCACCAAGACTGGGAGCAATAAGAAACTGGTTTGTGTTATTATGGGGCAGATAATTTATTTACATTCTGATATATATTTTATACCAGTTGATATAACAACAATGTCCATCAGTATATAAACTCGTTTTTCTAAATGTGCCTGTGAGGTGTGAATTATTACTGCCAGCCACACCTGACACACCTAAAGAGCCTGACCCCAGGCCCCAAAGGTCAAGCTGATGGCGTTACATGGAGCGACTGTAGGGATGCTGCTGATCATCAGGGCCAAGCTTGATTTTTGCATGGATTGTAGACCTTGGACATCGAGAACATTTATTTATTGAGAACAAAGGTTACATATTAAGCAAATGACTGTGACTAGGAAGATTTTATTAGTTAGATTGACACCAGTGTATTATGTAAGATTTAATGAGGCGTCGTAGCAAGAAACAAAGTAGACGTGTTATTAGCGCATATAGACTCGAGAGAAGCAATTTTGTCCTGTTGTGTCCAACAAGTCAAAATTTGAAATGATGGGAAACCATCAGCAATGCAGCTTTTGGGCGAAGAAGAGAGGGAACGTCTGGCCTGCTGTCAGCTCACGGTTCAAAAGCCTGCGTCTGCGATGGCACGGCATTAGCGACTTGCACATATGCTGTATGATTGTATGTTTTGGAGCATATGCTGCCGTCCAGATAATGCTGCTTTCAAAGCAGCCTTATCTTCTACCTTTATTACAACAGCATGGCCAGGTAGCAAGAGTCTTTGTGCTAAACCGGCCGACCTGCAGTCCTCATCTGTCGCCCACTGAAACAAAATAAATGAACAAGTTTATCTCAGTACCAGCAGCCACGTACTTCAATACTGAGATTTGTTTTGCATTTAAAGGCCTCTGAGCCTGTAGTGACCAGGAGCCCTGACGAGACGAAGTCCTCAAACCTGACTGGACGGCGCTTTCGGAGCTATAAAAAGCTGTTTCCATCACGCTGTCTGCGGCTCTGCACATGTGGTCGTCTTTTACACAATTGTTACTTTCAAGGTTCTTTTGCTTTCCTTAAAATTTACCTTCGCATAAATTCTCAGGACACTATTCAGTCAAACCATTTTACCATTTTAACAAACCTTTTATTATAGATTTGAATATGTGTGCATGAAAGATATGTATTAAAGCATGCATATTCACAAAAGCCTGATGCAACAGATTGATAAAATTCTTTGCTTGAATACGTCTTTGAGGATGTTTGCTACCTTGCTCAGCATGCTGATTTCCTGCTTTTTCACTGATCACATAAACAGCTTGGACTGGTGTTTTCCTCGGCTCTGGAACACTAAATTGCTGTGTGGTAAAATAAATTAAAGCTGTAGACCCCTTCAAAGTTTGACGTATGGGTGGATGGTATCAATGAGCAATTTAGCCAAGGTCTTAGACGACCTAGTGTTGAATAAATTATAGAGCTGTGGCAGCTGTGCTTAACTATGAACTTTCAATTTAGTAAGTTATAGGTGTTCCTTATTGCACTTTGCACGCTGCACATTTCGAATCCTCCTTTGATTATAAGACAGTAATCATATTCTTGCGTCTTCTTTGTTAGATGCTCGTCCTGTGAGCTGATCTTTTCCTTACCACCTGTTTTACAGAACAGCATTGTTTTACTTGGTGTGCAGATGGTGCACATCTGTTAGGATCAAGATCTTTTGTGTGCATGTGCGTATCCGCTCCCTTGCCCACCCACACCACAAGGTTAAACTCTCCAAGCGTGTGCCACTGAATTTGCGCGTGCACGGGTTTCTTGCAACAGTCACCCACTCTTCCACCTGGCCGTACAGCGTCAGGAAAGAGTTGTTTCCTTGGCTTCTTCTTTGGATCCCGGCGGATTTCCTGTAGAGGAGCCAGGTCACGCTGAGATCACAGGCTACTGTGCTGCCCCCTCCTATGCATGGAAACGAGTAACAAAAACTACTACTGCAGGGCAAGATATGGAACTCTGTTTGGAAAATGACTTTGCAAACGTGCTACCAGTCGGCACGATGACACGGCTAAGAGCCCCCCGAGTAAGACAAACATTAATTGGGGACAGCCTTTTATGTTCCAGTAGCTGGGTGGGCTCCAGCCCATACATTAATGTCATGGTGATGAAGTTGTAAAGTATGTTCAGTCTCTCCTCAAAGTACTCCACCCTTGAAATTCAGGTCACCAACCTCCTGTGCTACCAGAGGCTGGTGGTAAAAGAACTGACTACACTATTTTCTGCTGCTTACCTCATGCCAGTGTGGCTTTGTGTTCACCGCTGCCACGTGCACGTCCAAATTACAGCCTGCAGGCAGATGTCTAGGGGAGGTGCCAAGCAGCGCTCACAGCCCAAGGCCTTATCCCAGCCTAACCCCCATCTCCACGCACTGATCACGGAGGCCTCTGGGGGGTTTTTAGACCTCAGTCTCTGTTTTCTCTCTCAAGGTCTTGATGCTTCATCACTTCACAACTCTAATTGCTGTTTAGACTCATTTCCTGGCTTTATGTTGCTCTCTTATTTGTAAATATGCACTTTTTTTTGTTTCTTTGTTTCTTTGTCCATTTAATAAAAATACAGATTAATTTATTATCACAAACTGTTAGTTGAGACAAATTACTGGTGATTAAATGTTTTATTTCTTTAATTTTAAGATGCAAATGTAGTGAAAGTTTGGGTGTGGCTTGTTTCTGCTGACCTCTATTCATATTATAATTACACGATTGCTATTCATATTCATATGACCAGGTGTGTGTGTGTGTGTGTGTGTGTGTGTGTGTGTGTGTGTGTGTGTGTGTGTGTGTGTGTGTGTGTGTGTGTGTGTGTGTGTGTGTGTGTGTGTGTGTGTGTGTGTGTGTGTGTGTGTGTGTGTGTGTGTGTGTGTGTGTGTGTGTGTGTGTGTGTGTCACTGGGACAAGTCCGTGGCAAAAGACCTCCCACTCGCCTATTTCACGCCCCCTGCCCTCTCCTGGTACACTCGTCCCTTCCCCCGGGCCCACAGGCTTCCTCTGGGGGGGAGATAATTGTGTGATGGTTTGCTCATTGTCAGGATCGGGTCAGGCAACAGGAGTGTTTTCACAAAGCAGACATCTGCTATGCTCTGCTGCCGTTTTCAGCAGTGACGTAATGTCCTGTGGCAAGTCTCATCCATGCAACCCCGTTGGATTGGTGTACAGGAGAGGGCAGGGGGTGGGCTGTGATCAGAGCTTGTGGGGGTGGGGATTGAATTAGAGGCTTATACTTGTCTGGGCAGAAAAACCACATTTGTTGCTATTGGGGACAGAAAAAAAATTAATGCTGCTAGCTGGAAGTTGGTTTCAGTTCCATGTAAAAACTTTGAATGTGAAATTAACTGAATGTAGTGTTTCTGACCTTGAGGATCCATGGAAATAAATCCACGGGACGACGGAAGTGTAACCCTCAGATATGACTGTATCTATAAACCTATTGGCTTCCCTTAAATCCAGAATTCAAAATCTTGCTCCTCACATACAAGGTCTTAAATAATCAGGCCCCATCTTACCTTAATGACCTTGTAGTACCATATCACCCTATTAGAGCACTTCGCTCTCACACTGCAGGCCTACTTGTTGTTCCTAGAGTATTTAAAAGTAGAATGGGAGGCAAAGCCTTCAGTTTTCAGGCCCCTCTTCTGTGGAACCAGCTTCCAGTTTGGATTCGGGAGACAGACACTATCTCTACTTTCAAGATTAGGCTTCAAACTTTCCTTTTTGCTAAAGCATATAGTTAGGGCTGGACCAGGTGACCCTGAATCCTCCCTTAGTTATGCTGAAATAGACGTAGGCTGCTGGGGGATTCCCATGATGCACTGGGTGTTTTTGTTATCAATCTCGGTCTCTCTTCCACAGCATGTCTTTATCCTGCCTTCCTTCTCTCACCCCAACCGGTCGCAGCAGATGGCCCCGCCCCTCCCTGGGCCTGGTTCGTCCGGAGGTTTCTTCCTGTTAAAAGGGAGTTTTTCCTTCCCACTGTCGCCAAAGCGCTTGCTCAGAGGGGGTCATATGATTGTTGGGTTTTTCCTCTGTATGTGTTATCGTAGGGTCTACAATAAAGCACCGTGAGGCGACTGTTGTTGTGATTTTGCGCTGTATAAATGAAATTGACTTGACTTGGCAAACTTGTCCTGGATGCCTACAGCAGTTCTGGGTTTTTATTTATTAGCCATATTTACAAGAATCCAGAGTAAATAAATGGACTGAATGGGGGTTTAACTGGAGTCTTGTTCTTTGGTGTGGGATGGTTTCTCATGTATTGCTATAAACCCCTCTCTAGGTTCCTTCATATTATTTCACAATTATATTTACTACCCACACCAGCCTGTCAGTAGGAGAAACGCTGCCCTAGTGTAGCCCATTACCTTATGGATTGTTTGTGGGTCTGCACTGGGGGCTGTTAAAGGAGAGGCCTGGCAGCAGGGCTGAATGAGGTCTGATCCAAATCAATGTGTGATGGTGCAGAACCTTAAGCTCCATTAGCCCGCCTGAGCTTTAACTTCATATTGTGGTCTGGAGTACATTCACTAGGCTGTCTATCTCTGGCACTCTCTCTGTCATGGCTTCCTACTAGCAATCAACTTCTTTACAAATCAGGGGTCAGTGTTAGTTCAGAGTGTGATTGCACGCTTTAAAGTTCGGCTCTGTGCAGCCCCGGCCTCACTAATGCATTCGCTGCTTCACCCAAAATTAGATTTAGGCAGGAGTTTCATTTTCCACGTCTTGGTGGATTTCTGAAAGTTGGAGCAGGAATTACAGAATGATGCCGGACAGCCTTTGCACAAACTCGAATGATGACACTTCCTTTAGAAATCACTTTGAACCTCATTTAACCGGTTTTAAAGCCAGATGGTTGGGGTTCATTTTGATGTGCAGAGTACTTGAATCTGACAACAGCATTGCCTCTACAAATAAATGTAACCTCAGCAAGCGTTGGAGTTCAGATTTCAGACCCAGTGCCCAATGGTAGTGCTGCGTGTCAGCATCTGTGAATGTCACATTCCTCCCTGCAGTCACGTCGGGTGCACTTTGTGCATAGAAATTCTTGATTTGGGATATTACCGAGACCTGGGACTTTTCGAGTGTTCCCACCCTCCAGGCAAGGAATAAGAGCAAATTAGACGCTGGGGAGAGGCTGTTTCTGAAGCATTCCTCCAAAATTACCTAGAGCTATGTTTACCCTTTACTCAATGTGAAATGTAAGACTTAAAGATGTTGATCTTTGCTTGATACTCGAAAAGCTGGGAGATTAAGACCTTGATGCTTTCAATGTTATCAGAACTAAGAGAGTCTTGTTGTATGTGTAGAGATCTTGGGGACTCTTGTCTTGCTCGGGGGCACGTGAGCAGCAAGGTCGTCTGTTTGAAATGAGCTTAAGACAAAATTTGACCAGATGTGTTATCCCACTTTTTTTCCAGTGACACCCCACAATACATCCAGACTTTCTTTAATCCTGCCAGAGCTCATAATGGAGGTCTTAGATGATCCGATATTGCAAATCCACTGTGTCCCGTCGTCCCGTCCCCCCCCCCCCCCCCCCCCCCCCCACACTGCTTTGGACCAAATTCCTGAATGACAAAAGCCAAAGTCTGGGCAGGAACAGCTGATCTGCCGTCTTGTCCCCTGTTGGAGGAGAAAGTTGGAACGCAGCTCTTGCCGTGCTGTGAACAACTGTTTGCTCGCCAAATGGAAGCTGTAAACAGTTATTGTTGCAGGCCTCTCCCTTTGTGGGCATATCGCGTCAGAATTACAGACCCGTTAGCCTCATGAGATAAAAAGCTGTCACTGTGATATGGCCCTCGTTCATCCACGCCCTTCTCTCAGACCATCACAAGGGATTTCCTGCATTAAGAGAACAAATAATATATTGTTGTGGAACTGAGTGGGGGCGAAACTGCAGTTTCACTTTTCCTTTGTGTCGTTGTCCCAGAATGTAAGAAGTAGGTTTCATTTCTCCACCTTTTTTTTTTAACCTTTGTGTCATTAATTATCCACCCAGGTTGGTTTCACATTGACTGCTTTCATTATTCGAGCTCCTTTCAAGATTTTATTAAAGCAGGCAGATTCCTAAAAAATGCATTTTATATGTAAAGGTTTCAATATGTGTATAAATATACAACAAATCAGAGTCGCTGTGACATCGTTTTAGTAATTAAGTTTTGTCAGAGCCAAATCCCGAGGACAGACCAGCCAAATAAAGCTGCAGCTCACTGCACTTCTGTGCATGTCCAAGATGTCCCGATCCAAGCCAGTGATCCCGCGTGCTGTTGATTAGGGTAGACGCCATGCAGCCTGGCACATAAGCGTGCAGCGTCTGTGAACGACCTCTAACTGCCCTCACCCACAAAATGTCAGAGAATATACGTGAACATCAGTGAGCTGTGTGCAAATGTAACGTGGGGGCTTTTGGGTTTGTGCTTTTCCAGCTACGCTTTGGCAGACGAGGCCTACCGCTCGCTGAGGGACCAGGACAAGGACCAGTGCATTCTCATCACAGGGGAGAGCGGAGCTGGGAAAACTGGTAAATGCTCAGTTTTTTTTAACATTTCTTTGTTGTGTCATAACATCGGAGCACGTTCACATTCAGGATCACCCCACCGCACTGAAGGAACACCTTTAATCAGGCTTTAACAGAGTATGTAACACTTCATGTGCTCAGCGGTTCTTGTTTGCAGGCTTTTGTTTTAAATGTAGTCATAACTTATTTGTAAAGAAGCCGATAAGGGCTGTGGGATGTAATGCCTCCATAAAAGGGAGCTGATGTCAGCTTTGTTTTGAGAACATCATGTTGGTACATGAAACTAGATAATGACTCTGTTCACATAAAGTCATGGCGGTAGACCTATTACAGCACACGGCTGTGGCTTCCTCATATTTGTGCAATAATGAATATTCAGAGCCAAGCAGCAACATTCACACCGTTACGAATACTTAAAGGCTGGACTTTCCATCCGACTGGAAATACTATGATGAAGCTTTTTTCCATATTGTGTGGTTTTTATGATGGTGTATCCATGTTCTGGAGCAGTTTCACATACCGTACAGGAACACAGGAGGAATGGTATTTCCTGTGCAGTGCTGTGTCACAGGTAACAGCAGTATGTATCTGACTGCGTGTCGGCTCTGGGAGTGCTGCTGCAGTCTGCTCATAAAGTTCCAGCTCAGTGCAGCGACAGACATTCATTCATACTCTGAATTCAAACTCTGACCCGTGCACACGGCCAACGTTGTCCCGAAGAACGTTCTGGCTCAGTGAGACGAATCAGCAGCCCGAGTAAACTGTACAGAATTCATACATGCATTTAAAAGGCTGTGCAAAACAACCGTAATAACCTCAGGCTGCTATGTTTTCATTTTTCTAAAGCTTTACTTTATTCATCAACTCGCCATCAGAACTGATCCATGATATTTTAACCCTGTGCTGCCCAGTGTGTCGTATGTTTGAGGGTTTTTTTTTTAGACCTCTACATCATCGGTGTGATTTTTCTTCCCTCCTAAATAAACTGAACAGCACATGTTTAAGCAACAAATTACACAAAAATGAAAACTTTTTTTTAATCAGGTTCAATAAACACAAGTTTAAATAAAATATCTACGAATGTTTGAGGCTTTACAAGGTTAACTAGTGAATGTTAGCTTGAAGTTAGTATTTAAATACATTATTATTAAAGCTAAGAAGTTCCAGCATATCAGTATATTTCCTTTGTGTAACCCGTCCTGATAACGTGATAACTTTTGCTATGCTGATCTCTGACAGGAGCTCCGAGTTCCCAGCATAACTTTCCCTGCAGCCTCTGTCAGGAATATATGTTATCCATAATCAGGATTATTTCTCGGTGATACATCAGTGGCGTCCACCACGGGGGCACAGTGCAGTCAGACCAATCGTGTTCTGTTCTGTATGATGCACCAGACGTTATTCCAACTCCAAGCCTCTCCTGGTTGTTGGAGGGAAAAGAAAAAGCTACTCTGAGGAGCTGTTTCTGCAGCCAAGTCGGAGATAAATTTGGATTTCGGTAATCTCATCAGCCCCGAAGCTCTGCAGTGAAATGAGGCCATCAAAACCAACCCTATCGATATGGGTCATTGACATTAAAGTGTGATAGGGGTTTCTTTTATCAGGCTCTGTCTGACTGTGGCTTCTATAAAGGGGATGTGACCAAAATTATTATCGGATGCCATCTCAGTGTGCAGGAGACATAACAGTTTTTATTGTCTGCAGACGGAGTAAGTTTACTTTCCTAACCTGAGAGATAACGTGAGGATTAAAGCCCTCAGCTTGTAACTCAGAAAAGATTTGCCTACATTTAGATAAAAGTACGAGCGTGTCCCGAGCTGTTTGCCAGACTAGTCAGGAATCTGCACTGACGACTGCTGTGAAGGTCCTTCACGGCGCACGCATCGCTGGTTCTGTGTCACCGTCCTCTCTCTGGTCAGGAGAGACGATCCTGATGCCAGCCGTCGTCCAACGAGGCTTGTCGCTTGTTCACACAGGATAAGCAGCTTTTTGAGCCAAGCAGAAAATTATTTTTGGAGGAAACGTGTCTTAGTTGCAGTTCGCTGTGCTGGAGCTTTTTAAATCACTTTCAGCTCCACAGAAAGTTTTATTCCCGTGCTTTCCCCTGGCTTTCAATGTAATCATAGTATGAATGATGATAATGTGATGCAATTCTGGTCATCATGTAATTTAACAAAGCAAGTCTTTATAATGGGACCTCCTCCTCTGCTCTGCACCCTTGGACTAACAAACGATCCACACCCTGCTCTGATGGCTGTCGGGGGAGATGATGTAAGGGGGATTTTTATAGGGAATGGTGAGACGGGTAGACATCTCTGCACTTGTCCCTCCATCATGTGAATCACATTATATTTATCTTTGTGTGTGTGTGTGTGTGTGTGTTTCAGAGGCCAGTAAGCTGGTAATGTCGTATGTGGCAGCGGTGTGTGGGAAGGGCCACGAGGTGAATAAGGTCAAGGAACAGCTGCTGCAGTCCAATCCTGTGCTGGAGGGTGAGTGAAGATGCCCAAGCTGCGTCCCAATTCAGGAGCTGGGTTGTGTGAAGTTCACGTTTGGAGGGTGGATGTGTGTTGAGGGGTTGCCAGAGCTGCTCTAATTCAAGAGATCTTCAAAGTGCAGCTGAGAAAAGCAGCTTTCTTTACTCAGCGTTTAGGAAACAAGAACGCTGTGCAGGATATTTGCAGCCCGACTGTAAATACACTGCAAACTGCTGCCCGCTGTATGAGAGCGTTTAATGATGGTCTTTGATATTTTGGCTTGATTTCCAAATGGAGAATACAGCAGAACAAAACAAAAATGCAAATGCAAAGCTCCTGGCAGTTAGACACACAACCTACAAAACATTTCTTTTAGCTAGTTTAGCTAATCCGTAAACACAGATGATTATATAACCATGGAAAATGTAATCACAGACAAGTTAACTCATCCGCAAAATAACTTTAGGGATCTTATAAATACTGTATAATACACTCTTTTATTTTCGTAGCTAAACGGGATGCTACACACACACACACACACACACACACACACACACTCATTCCCACAGCTCAGTTCTGGCACGCAAACAGCTGTATTTTAATTGGGGGCAGTGGACAGGAAATGCCCATGAATGATGAAGTTGTATGCCCGGGTTGCTGCAAAAAACCCCGCACATCTGCAAGAGTTTAGCTCACGTCAATCTAATTGCCCTAACGCTGAGAAGGGGGAAAGGGAACAGAGGCGCGCTGCTAAACACGACGGATCCGTCACGCTCCCTCTCTGCGACACGATATGTGTTGGTTTCATTCTTTGTCGCCCTCGGTTTCTTTTCATTTACGTCTCTTTATCTTCCTCCAGCCCTCTCCGTCCCCGTCCTCCTCTCCCTCTGGCTGCCATTGTGCCAGACTAGCAGCCCACACATTCACAGTAACCGCCGACTTAAACGCACATTAATCAGCTCTTATCAGCAATTAAGCAGTTATGCTAATAGCGCTGTGATGCGTGACACGTTAATGGCATCTTTATGTAGAAGTGTGGTGTGAAGCCAATGGAAAGGTCGTCGTTACAGGGAGATGTTCTGAAAGGCCTGATTGTGCACAAACCACAAAGTTGTTTCTGTCATACACACAAATGAATATTTAATGAAACTTTAGTTACGTTTATTTACAAGCAGGAGCACGTATTGAAGCACTTTTTGAACGTGGCGTGACATCAAGATTGAGCCCGCCCTAAGCCTGGAAAGCCCTGGTGCTTTGCTTAATCCACCCAGAATTATGGGGCTTCATCAGTACAAATGGCTTTGACATCCAGGCCATGTATGATTGACAGCTAGCTGGACTCGGGCGCGAGGTTAGGGATCATTATGAAGGTTTTGAATATTCTTAATGGCCTCTCTGTGATGCATCGGTGGTAACTTCATTCTGAGGTTATTTGCATTATTTGTAATGCTTTCTGAATCCATTTGTTTAATTATTTGTGTCTGTTTTTTTCCTTTTTTCCTCTCTTCAGCTTTTGGAAATGCCAAAACTGTAAGAAATGACAACTCTTCCAGATTTGTAAGTATGCAGGATGAGCTTCTGTGGTTTGGAAAGATGATCTCGTTACTAATGAGTGACACTCATTCTTGAATACTTTGTGTGCATGTCCTGTGTGGTTACACTGTTTGTGTTTTATATGGCAACTCCAATACCTGAAGGTGTTTTCATGTATGTGAGTTAGTTTGACGTTAGCTATCATACATGTGCATGTGGGGTTTTTTTTTTAAAATACAGGTGATATTTCTTTGTGTTAGTACCAAGTGGTGTCCTCCCTGTGTTCCCATGTAATCTGAGACCCTGGATCTTCCCAGTAGACCGGCCCACACGCCCCTGAGTCTGAGCAGGCCTTGCACATTTGATATAGTACATGTGCACATGCCTCAGGAAATGCTCTTTACATAAAGCATGCAGGACGAGGCCTTTCACCTACACTGCGCCGCCCATTCCTCTGCGTCTCGTATCTCTCTGAATCTGGTTGTTGGGAAAGCAGGAGAAATTTAATGCCTATCTCTAACATAGGTCTGGCGTCATAAGGGTGATTCAGTAGCTGCTTTGGTGCTTGGACACACACAGATATCCAGAATCTGGTTTTATCCAGGCAGTGTAAAAAGAGACGGTTTTTACTTTTTATTTCCTTTGTTTTCCTCAAACTGCCCGGTTCAGTATTTTGGGGACGTCTGATCTCCTTGGAGCGCCTGTGATTTCCATTGCTGTTCATTTCTAAATGTTTCTAACATGAATGTTTAGTTAGCTGCAGTTTCTTCAAAGAGAAAAGTCACTTCATCTTAGCAGCTGGCAGTCCATCCAAAAAAAGTCTATTTCAGTAACACCCCACCCCCCAGGACTGAACTTTGTTTTCCTTCTTGTGCCTGAGCGCTCGATCATTGTAAAAGAAAGCGATTCTCCCAGCGTGTGCCAGCTCGCAGGCTAACTGCCAACGTACCTGTCGTGTCCCAGTTTTTGTGTCACTGTGCACACGGTTTTTAATCATCTGCCTACTTTTAGATGGCAGCACATGCCGGTGCACGGACATGCAGTTGTAGCACTGAGCATTATAACGGATTATGACCCTGATCTGTTTATATTTAGCTAACCTTTGCAGCAACCTCAGGCCCGCTCACCAGATATCAGCTCATCAGAGCGCCATCGGTTGATCAGAAAACTATAAGTCAAGCTGGCTCTTCATTTTGCTGAGTGCAGCAGGCTTATTGAGTTTGGCTAAAACCCACTTACCAGCAGAGCTTGGCCTGTTCAGAGGAGCTGTCTGCTATTAATACATCAGAGGAGGGGAAAAAGCCCAAACACAGGACTCTCTGTCTCAACTTCCAGGTTTCAGAGAGAGTCAGAAAAAAGGCCTGAATGTCATTTTTTTAAAAAGAGGTTATGCCTCCCTGTTATCTTTAGGTGTTAGGATCGCCGGCTGGAGTCTGATTAAATTTATATGATTTTTTTAAAAATAGACAACGGCAATAAAAGACACAAAATGTAAGTTTCCATCTAACTGCTGCTCTTTGACCCTCAGGGAAAGTACATGGACATTGAGTTTGACTTCAAAGGAGATCCCCTGGGCGGAGTCATCAGTAACTGTGAGTAATAAAATGGAAAGAAAGCTTCTTTTTTTTTTCCTGATTGATATTTTAAATATTTGTAAATGGCATTCCTCCCAAAACGCCGTCATTCCAGCCTCCGTCTTTCTCCCCTCGGCTCCTTGGCAGTGTTTTGGTTTGATCTCGCCTCTGTTCACATTGTTTTGTCTGTGCTGGTTTCCCCGGCAGAGGTCACAGAAACAAAGACAGAAGCTGACGGCCGAGGCACAAATGAACCTCTGTCTGCTCGCCTGAGTCACTCGGACACAGAGAATGTCTGTGAAAAGCAGCTGCTGACATGTGACTTCTTCAGACTGAGCTGGCTAGCTACACGGCCGCTCTTCCAGGGCAGCCCTGGATGGATTCCTCTCTGCTCATTATGTTTTAGACGTACATCCTCGGAGCCTTCGCTGCTTCCTACGGCCGAGAATAGCTGGTTATAATTTATGAGAAGGCAGTTCTCAGTAGCGTTGGTAATTATAGTGGGGAGACATTTTTGGCATACCTTTAGTCACAACATAACACCATATTGTCCCCGCACTGATGCTTTAATGTGTGTTTGCTTATCTGAGGCTGAGGGAGCATTAAATAAACGCTGTTCAGGAGGCTTTGCAGCAGAAAGTGGAATCCTTCCTCCTCTTCAAAGTAAAGCTGAGTAATGAGTGTGGCTGGACGTGGCTGTGCTCAGGTCACTTAGGGTAAAGAGATGCTGTTCGCTGCCCTCCCTCTGTGTCTGTGATAGAGGAACTGCTTTTCAGTGGCTTGTCTTGTCCTCTCTGTATCTTTTATCACAGCTCTGTATTGCTGCTGACAGTCACTCAGTCGTGGATGTTGTATTATTGATGTGCAAGCTCTTACAGAGCCACTTACGTGATTCGTGGCCGGTGGGTGTCACAAATTCACGTTGGGCCCGATCCGCTGCTAGCCCCGACGGCCCCGGGTCTGCAGAGGCCTCTCTAGTTTGGTGCTTGCAGTGGATCCACAGCCACAGATCTGTGAGTCAGTGTTTAAACGGCCTTAAGTGCTGAAAATTGCCAGGAGCAGTTTTTATTTCCTTCTGATTTTTGGTCCCGGTCACTATGGTCAGTTTGTTTCACTTGAGTACAACAAACTCTTCAAATTTCCTAAAATAAGCTGTTTTTTAAAAATAGACAAATTGAGTGCTTATTCAGCCTGTGATGTTGCTGAGCAGCACAGTCGGGCTTTAATTAAATCGTACTCCTCCTGATGTGGTGAGAGCATGATGGGTCCCTCTTTAATCAGGTGCACTGGGTTCCAGCCCAGGAGAAAGGGCTGACGTCTGATATCGTTCGTGGGGTTTCTTCCTGTGGTGTTTGCACACAGAGATAATTACCAATATTGGTTTGGTCACCTTGGAGACTGAAAAAACCATCGCTGGACGAGGATCCCAGTCGAGCTCTATAAATACAGCTTTAATTCCTGAGGCTCGATATTTACTGCTGGGGGCACCTGAGAGTGGCAGCAGAAGGATTTCCTGCGCAGGCTTCTGGTTTAACTTTGTGTGTCATTGTTTCCTTTTGTTTTTTCTTTCTTTCTTTTTTTAGATCTGCTAGAGAAGTCACGTGTGGTGAAACAGCCGAGAGGAGAGAGGAACTTCCACGTCTTTTATCAGCTTCTGTCTGGAGCCTCAGACGACACGCTCAGTGAGTAAAACTGCTGGAAAAGCTGGTCGAATGGTGGCCTGGACAGGAACGGAGAGCTGTCGGGATCTTGGATCTGAGATAAATGCCGCTTTGAGAATCGGAAAAAAGGCCTCAGAATGTGCACGTCTCTGGATGCTAGCAGCATGAATTAAAAAAATAGGCCTGCCCATCGACGGGTGTTCTGCTTACTCTTAAGTTTAACGTGTGTATACTTTTTAAATGTGCCAATCTTTGACCCCCGATCATGCAGCTGCATGAACACATGGCTAACGCATTAATAAGTCACCCTTCCTGCCTAATAAACACCACGAGAACAAAGACTGAGTGAAACCCACTCGCTCTGTTTGTGTTTCTGCTGCAGGGGCCATTGTTTAATGTTCTTAACAAAGGAGAACAATATAATGGTCATTGACTCCAGAGCGCACACATCACTGAGGCTCGCTTTAGCTGTTGTTAATGCTGCTATGAATGAAATCTGACACAGAGGAAGAGGAATAGATTTCTCTACTAAATGATAGGAGGCCTTTAAAGAGGGCAATCTGATCTTCCAGCATAATGTTCACAGCAGTAGCTCAGTGTTTGACTACACCGTGTAAGAACTGACGGAGGGTGATACCCCAGGGGTCAGACACATTTTTCTAAAATTTCTAAGGCAACTCCATCAGTTGTGTTTCTTTAAACAGTAATTGAATTCAGCATCTTCTGTCAGCTCACAGAGCTGTGTTGGATTTTATGGGGCAGCTGGCAGGAGTGTAGGTGCGCTGCATGAAGAGTTTAAATGACAGCCACATGGTTTGTGTGTCACAGGGAAGCTAAAGCTGGACCGGGACTTTAGCAAGTACAACTACCTGAGCCTGGACTCTGCTGCGGTCAACGGGCTGGATGATGCAGCCAACTTCAGGACAGTCAGAGTGAGTAGAGCGCATATATGTGTCTATATGACTGGTGGAGCCCTGAAGCTGCGCCTCACCCTCCGTGACGTTTGGCACAGACTTTCCTCTCTACGGGATTTCTATTAACTCGGCGTGGCGCAGCAGAGCGAGGAGGTCTGATTGTCCTGTTATCTCCATGAAAGAACAAACGTGCATTGGCGTCGGTATTGCTGGTTATGTAAACACTTCACGCCAGCGGCCCTCCCACCTGTTGCAAAACCAGGTGAACTTTGATCTTAAAGGTGGATTAAAGACTGGTTTGTACTGATTAAACTCAGGAAAACCTCCAAAAACACTAATGCAGAAACCCACAGGAGAAAAGAGAGCCGTTTCCTCTTATTGGAGCTCTGCACAAATATGTGGTATTTTGTCTTTGCGGTGTCGCGTCTTCTCAGCCTTATTGATGGTAACGCAGAGGATGTTGTGTCTGGAAGAAGCTCTCTGCTATCTCCTGTGCTGTGTCATTAGGCCTGTTTCAGCATGCTTTCCTCAGCTACTGTATAAGCCCCTACAGTCTGCTCTGTCACACTCTACTGTACTCGTTTCCCCCTCCTCACATCCTGCTTCTCATCGACTCCCACAGAGTTTTTAACGCTGTTCCTGCTGCAGCTGCGTTTCACCACAGGAAGCACAAGACGACATTCCCTCCGAACAATGACCCCACCACACGGAGCTTTCTTTTCCTAAATGTTTATTTTTTGATGTTTGATTAAATGTTTCTGATTCATGAATTCACCATCATCGTTCGTCACCATTCACCGCTCTGTGTTTGTGATGCAGGAAGAGGAAGTTTGACTGTAATATGATGGACCGGGATTCCGTTAAAGAGATTTAAATATTCAAATACATGATTTCAGGTGTTATGATAGATTGTGCTGATATGTTTGATAGGTTTTTGCTTTTGTATATCTAGAGTGTATTCAAGTATACAACTCATCGTGAGAGCACTGATCACGGTGCTCACAGAGCAGTGATGTACACCAACCAGGCACAACATTATCAGCACCTGCCTTGTATTGTGTTGGTCCTCCTGACTCATCGAGGCATGGACTCCACCCCTGAAGGTGTGCTGTATCTGGACCCAGCTGTAGATCCTGTAAGTCCTGTATGCTAAGAGGTGGGGCCTCCACGTGTTGGTCCAGCACATGGCTCGACTGGATTGAGATCTGTGGAATTTGAAGGTCAAGTCAACTCCTCAAACTGGTAGTTGTGCTCCTCAAACCGTTCCTGAACCATTTCTGATTTGTGGCACATTATCCTGCCACAGCCATCAGGGAGCACTGTTTCCATGAAAGGCTGCAACAATGCTTAGGTAGATGGTACATGTCAAAGTAACATCCACATGGATGCAGAACCCAAGGTTTCCCAGCAGAACATTGCTCAAAGCATTACACTGTCCCCACTGGCTGGCCTTCTTCCCATAATGCATCCTGGTGCCAGATGTTCACCCAGCCATCCACATGTTTCATCAGACCAGCCCACCTTCTGCTCTGTGGTCACGTGTCCATTCTTGGTGCTTTCAGCAGCAGACAACGGTCAGCATGGAGACCCTGACAGGTCTGCAGCTCCAGACACAACAAACTCTGATGCTCTGTGTTTCTCACACCTTTCTATCAGAACCAGCATGAACGTTTTCTGCATTTTGAGCTCATCTGTTGATTTGGACTGAAGAGCTGCTGTGGGAGTAAAAGCCGACCATAAGGGTGTCTTGGCCACCCACCACCCTATCACTGGTTCTCCTACCTTGGACCACTTTTGATAGAGACTGACCCCTGCACATCGGGAACACCCCACAAGAGCTGACCCAGTTTCATCAAACACACTCCTTACGCTTGAGCATTATTCCTGCTTCTAACAAGGACAAAATGTTCCCCCTCTCTCTGACATATCCCGCCCACTAACAGAGGCCGTGATGAAGATATAATCAGTGCTATCCACTTTACCTGTCAGCCGTCAGGAGGTTATGTGTGATGTTTGTAGGTGTTCCCCTCTGCACCAAGTTGCAGGAACATCAATGCCTTGGTGACGCTGTTTCTGTCTTTTCCCTCTTCTCGCCCTCTTCTAGAACGCCATGCAGATCGTGGGCTTCATGGAGGACGAGGTGCAGTCGGTGCTGGAGCTGGTGGCAGCTGTGCTGAAGCTCGGCAACATAGAGTTCAAGCCAGAGTCGCGCTGCAACGGCACCGACGAGAGCCGCGTCAAAGACAAAAATGGTGAGCTTGATGCTGTTACGCCTTCATCTGACATATTTTACACTGTGATTGTTGTTTTTTATTCAGAGGAGTTAATGTGAATATTTTTCCTTTCATTTAACCCTTTTGACTCAATGCTCACTGGGCCTGGTCTACAGTCACTGTCCCCTGTTGGCAGCTTGTGGTCCTCAAACAATATTTGTGTGTTATGATTTGCGTGACAAGAGTTTCACTCTCACAGCTGCTCTTTTTAGGGAAATCATTCATTTGCATTTTTCCCTCAGTGACTCTTGGACAACCATGCTTTCCTCTTCTTTTTTTTTTCACATTTGAATCAAAGACTACATTGTTAATAATCAGCTGCAACATGTTATTCAGATGAGTCCTCTGTTTTTGCTTTTCCCCTCACTCTGCCGGTGGGAACACCTCATTGTCGGGAATAAAACACAAATGCTGAGGAGGGCTGATGCTTCCTCCTCTCAGCTTCCTTATAACGTTACCCTCTGATTCAAATCAAATGTAGAATAAGAACCATAACAAGGTGAGACCTGATGTCTGCAGAAGCATTTTCTTTGTGTCTTTATCCGTTTTCTGTGGCTGCTTTGCAGATTTGAAGGAGATGTGTGAGCTGCTGGGGATCGAGCAGTCGGTGCTGGAGAGGGCGTTCAGCTACCGCACAGTAGAGGCTAAAATGGAGAAAGTCTCCACTACGCTGAACGTGGCCCAGGTCAGAGACAGACTTGCATCTCTTTCACCACTTTCACCTGCTTATTACACGCACACACGTGCACACACGCACGCACACGCACGGGATCACAATGCATAAAAACCAAAGGGCCATTTCTTCCCCTTGACTTGCTTTACCGGCTGCCGACTCTGATCCGTGTCACTTCTACATGAAAACGTCTGCGTTATAGATGTGCAGTATTCCTCCTGGAAATTCAAATGTAGGTCATATTTTCGAGGTTAGTGGGTTCACTCAGACTCTTCATATAACATTAATGCTGCAAACACGGGTCCTGTGTGCCCAGAACAGACGAGGAAAGGGTTTAGAGTATTAACCTGACTTTATAATACTCATATTTCCGTTCATGTATGGCCTCTGCTCTCTGCCGGCGGCTTTCTTTGAATCAGTGTAGCCACAGTAGCGTTTCTAAGGAACAAGGTTAGTTAAAGTCTGCAGATATGCAATAAAATGAATCATTTCTGCTGGTTCGCTTTATTGTCGCTTCACCATTAACAGTGTCTTCACTCACAGGCCTACTATGCCCGAGATGCCCTTGCCAAAAATCTCTACAGTCGCTTGTTCAGCTGGCTGGTTACCAGAATCAATGAAAGCATACAAGTAAGTGATGTCAGGCATCTTTGTATTTCTCTTTTTAATTTATTTATTTAAACCGACTCCACTGCTGTACTTTATTCCTAATGGTACCAATGTTATGTCCCTGCAGGCACAGACTAAAGCTCGGCACAAGGTCATGGGTGTCCTGGACATCTATGGCTTTGAGATATTTGAGGTAAGACAAATAGCAGCTCAGACCAGCCTTTTTTTTTTTTTTTGTCCTGACAGGCCTCAAGGACACAGTCGGACCACCCAAACATTTTTATTACAAGGAAAAGAATTTTGCCCTCGGCCGTTTGCGTGCATGTTTTGGTACCTGTGTGGAGCTTATCAGCAGAAACGTAGAGCTGATAAAACCACACTGAGATCAAATTAGTTCAGTTTTTGTTGTTGCTCTTGGGGTTGAAATTATTTTTGTGGAAAAGTGGTTTCAATTCTGCAAGCCTGCATTTCACAGCAGGAACATTGCCTTTACATCAGCGCACTGCTCACCACACTCTACACGTCGTATTCATGCTGTTGTTACACAGTCAAAGGTGATTTTGATTCTCAGCTTTAACATCACATATTACAGCGAGACGTGGAATAGATAGCATAAATGGGGCTAACTGCATACAAAGTGATGCACCAAAGGCCACATAGACAGCAATGAATATAAATATATGACACAGAGTTTGAACACACTGTAAACGGCATTAAAAGTTTCTTTGTTCTGATGCACGATGCCCCCCCCCCCCCCCCCCCCCCATGTTCATGTGTTGTTCCTATCCCTGCTCATTCACCCCACTCACTCTCGAGTCCTTCCTCTCCTCTCATTGTTGTTGTGTGTGGGTCACCAGAATGGAGTAAGTAACACCTGCACCTGTTTGCTGTGGCCGCGAGCATGCTGTGATCTAAACTCCTTAATTCACCTCCCCGTTAAAGACGATTCAGGGCTCCTCGTGTGCAGCAGAGCCACACGGCTGAAAGGAGGTTGGAGAAGCCAAAGTCACAGTCTGTTTAAGTCAGTTCAATCAGCACACAGAGTTTACAGCAATGCACTCTAATACAACAGGCCTGCAGTAAATCCTACATGTATAACAGTCATGAAGAATGTGAAGCTCTCAGCCTTATTGTTTGTTGCACTGACAGGTGTTTCTACCATGTTTAAACCATTCATATTAATGAGTGTTGAATTAAATGCTTTTTTAGAACAATCAGGTTTTTAACGTTTCAATAAGACTGAAAGCTGATTACTGAGTCTTTATTTGGCTCCAGTTTTTAAACAGGATAACAGAAAGTTATTAGTTTAAAAATGGATCGTTATTTTTGACATATGGAAATGTATTTACTTTCAGTTATTTATATCATGCTGATATTTGACACAGACCGTACCAACAATCGTGACACTTTCGCCCTTAGCTTGGTCAAAAAGTAGCTCGCAGCATATTAAAAGCATCATAAAACGATCATGTGTTAGATTTTACTTTAAACAAAATAACACGGTATAACATATTAGTTACTGAGCTTCAGAGGAAGACTTGCAACATTGTTAATTTTGGCTAAATGTTTATTATTCAAACATGGAGCCAGTCGGTCTCATTTTCATCTCGTTTTTTTTTTTTTTTTGTTTGGGTTGTTTTTCCTAAAATGAAAAAAAAAAAACTTTTTTCAGAAAATGCACAAAAATGCCAAGTGTAGCACAAACAATGCAAATTAGAACGTATTTATATATTCATATATTAATTTCAGTTTTTTCTCTGAAGGTTCAATAAAGTTCAATAAAAATTAAAGTTTACCTTTAATTTCTACGTAAACAGTACAGAGCAGATGTAACAAAGGAGAAATGTCAAGAAGTCATATACAGTAATAAAAATAACAATAATGTAATCCTTTAATACATTTTTTTTTTTTTTGTTTTCATTTTGTAACACATTAACACATAAAGTACGATGTGAAGAAAGTCAGTGAACGTGAAGGCATTTTTATTGTTATTTCCTTGAATGAATATTAACCACTTGTCATAAAAACATCGACTGTAGATAAAATAGTTTTGGTTTCTTTTAAATGTCTCAGCCACGCATCTGCTGCCACTTTGGAGCCGGCGTGTGTGTGTGTGTGTGTGTGTGTGTACACACAACCTTTTGGTTTCTCAGTAAAAGGACTTTTTTTTTTAAAAAGTGATCCACTTGTAGCTGTGGATCCTGTTTCCTGGTCACTGAGAACCTTGGTTTGTCCTCTACTCCGAGCTGTTGGACTAATCTGGCTTTGAACCTCTAACCGTAGCAATTAAATGTTAACCTAACCCAGTGTGCCAAGAAGCATGACTCACCACTAAACACCGTCATGATTGACGACAATAATAAGTGAATGCTGTGGGATTAAAAGTGGTCGAGGCTGTTATATAGTCAACGCTCCATCAATGTTTAATAAAATCTAATCCAAGACAGTTTACAGGAACGTGTTCTGATAAGAATTTGTCATTATCTTGTATTATTACAACCCTTCCTGGTATCCATTGTTCAACGTCCAGACTGATTAGGTGTGTGCTCAGTCGGAGAATGAGTTAGCAAATCCTCAGACAGAAGGAACGAGCTGCTGTTCAAACTTATTATCACTGGTGTCATTTCAGAGGTACGGCCTTTCAAACTGCAGAAGAGTAAAAAGTGTCAGCGCGTGCAGCGACATCAAGTGATGCTAGGTTACAGTCGTGCTTTACTCTTCGTTTTCTGAGAAGGTTTTCTGAAAGCAGCTGTTGAGCATATGAATTCGCTTCCAGGATGCGCAGGTGCAACCGTACTCTTTAATAAAACACAACAGGAAATTAGCTTGGAAAAGTGAATTGAACAGACAAATCCAGTGGAAATGGATATGAAAGATGAGTCTCAGTTAGCCAACAGGTCTTAGAAGCTGAAGCAGATTTGACAGATAAGCTTTTAATACAATGAAAGATGATCCTTCAGACATCGATTCCTGAAGTGTTGTACTTATAAACAGCTGGATGTTGGATATTTATCCGGATATGTAGATGTTCCACCTGTCCTACCTTCTTCCAACCCATTATTAAGTCACTCAGCAGACTGAAATGCAGATGAATCAACACGTTAACAGAAGCAGGTTGTGACTGTTTTTATCCTTTTGGTGCTGCACCCACAGGACAACAGCTTTGAGCAGTTCATCATCAACTACTGCAACGAGAAACTGCAGCAGATCTTCATCGAGCTGACCCTGCGTGAGGAGCAGGAAGAGTATGTCAGAGAGGTAAGTGTGAATGGCGAACTCTGGGATCTGACCAGCACAGCTGTGCAGACTGTGCATCTGCATCAGTCTACGTGTCGGCGCTCTGCACACCTTTGTTGCGCTGACAGCTTATCGCAGCGTGAGCTCAACTTGAGCTTGTCGCTCATCTGTTTAAGCTCCACAAGCCTCGCCCTTTCAGCAGACACATTATTACTTCACGCGTGTCTCTGTCATGAAACACCCTCTTCATTTATTCCCTTCACATCTTCCCTCTGTGGATTCTTGGGGACGGAAATGGTCTTTCGCTCCGGCGAGAGTAAACACTCCCCGCTGCGGGCCTTTAGGCTCTGTTTGTTTTCCGAGCTCTGTGTATGAGTGCAGCAGTAGTGACCCCCACGCCACTTCCCTACTAACACCACCACCAATGATATTCCACTCCTGGCCTCTCTCCAGTATACTGCATGGGAAAATACCGCAGTGCTGGAGCAAGAAGGGAGGATTACCAATCAGGAATGTGGCCGGCCACCCGTCAGTTCAAGCTATGCCTCCTGTGCATCCGCCCCCTCCCCCCTCCAAAATATCGGTCCAATTGCTTACCCCAACCTATGTTACCAAGCCGTTAGTAGCTGTGAAGTTGATGGCTGCTAAATCGTTTTTTCAAGGCCCAGTGAACCTTTCTGAGAGGGCAAGATTGAAAGTGTTCCTCCTTTGAGTCTCCAAAGGGACTCTGGCCTTGATGTGAGGGAGACGGCGCACAGGAGGACGCCTGTAGGACATAACATCAAAGCACCGAGGACAATTATGGCTTCAGAACTGATGGAAGCGCATCAGTTTATCCTGATTAAATAATTTTCAGTAAACGCACTCGAGTTCAAGATGAAAGAAACGAGATCTGTGACCAACCGAAGTCTCTTGTTTTTTTCTTCCCTGAGCATTTGTTCTCATTACGCCCATGTAAATATTAAGTGCTGCAACATGTGTCTCTGTAACCGCAGCACACGAATACTTGGTAAAGGTGATAGATGAGAGTGAGGTGCACGCTGAAAATGCACGTGCTGTGCTGAGCTCTCCCACATGCAGCGTATATCACTCCCTGTTTCTGAAATGTACACAAATGTCTGTATACCTCTGTTTATGCATTTGTCACAGGGCATCGAGTGGACCAACATTGAATATTTCAACAATGCCATCATCTGTGACCTGATTGAGAACGTGAGTCGCTGTGTCTGTTCTTGGCTTTTGATGTTTTCCAAACTTATGTTTCTCTGGAACAACCTCGAAGCACTAACTTTGGTTAAATCTGGGGCGATTTCTCCTGTTCTGTGACTCCAGAGGTGACGTAAACCTCCTGTGTAACCTTATGATCGGTATTGTTATTGAAAACCAGTTCATCACTAAAGCTGATTTTAAGTCTGACGTTGTCTTAGCAAAGTGGGATGATTATCCGAGCTGTTGTGAACAGGTGAATCCGATTGTTCAGCACTGAGAAACAAATGAATCATGACAGAATAACACATTTCTACATTGAACACTTCAGAAGTTTGACCCTAAACCTTTTGTTTGTGCCAGAATCAAAACGGCATCTTGGCCATGCTGGATGAGGAGTGTCTGAGGCCGGGGACGGTCACTGATGAGACCTTCCTGGACAAACTGAACACCATCTGTGCGGACCACCAGCACTTTGAGAGTCGGCTGAACAAGAACTCAAAGTTCCTCAACGACCACAGCCTGCCGCACAACTGCTTCCGCATCCAGCACTACGCCGGCAAGGTACCCGAGGCAGCAACAATAACAGCTGATGGATATGTTAAAAAAAACAACACATGTTAACAAATTGATATGGAGATTAATGTGGGCAAATTATGTAATATTATGAATTTTTGCATGGGACAGAGTGAAATTCTGCCATAGGATAATATCAAAGTGTAATTACACAGAAAAGAAGTTCAACTTGTGTTTGAAAATACCTTTTTGTGAATGGCTCTTTTCCCTCTGTGTATCCAGGTGCTGTATCGTGTCGAGGGCTTTGTGGATAAGAACAATGACCTTCTGTACCGGGACCTGTCACAGGCCATGTACAAAGCCAACCACAGCCTCATCAAACAGCTGTTTCCTGAAGGCAACCCAGCCAAAGTCAACCTGAAGAGACCCCCAACTGCTGGATTCCAGTTCAGAGCTTCAGTGGGCACGCTGATGAGGAACCTGCAGACCAAGAACCCAAACTACATCCGGTAAATCTGATCATATCGATTACACAGAAAGAGCAGTTTGTGCCGTTTGTGATTCTCTCAAAGTTTTCTTTGAAATAATTTTAAAATAGTCCAGGTTCAGCCGGCCTGCTGTTACTGTCACCACCTAGCACAGTCTATTAATCTATAAAAAGCACACTCAAGAGCTGCTGCTGTTACTGCAGCCGGCTCTACGCACCAGCCTAATATCTGCAACTTATTTTCTTGCTTTCCAGCTGCATCAAGCCCAATGATAAGAAGGCATCCCACATCTTCACCGACTCTCTGGTCTGCCATCAGGTGCGCTACCTGGGCCTGATGGAGAACGTCCGTGTGCGACGAGCAGGCTATGCCTTCCGCCAGCCCTACGAGCCCTGCTTGGAGCGCTACAAAATGCTCTGCAAAAGGACCTGGCCGCATTGGAAGGGGCCTGCAAGGTAATTGTTGTTTATACCCTGAAGTGGTGACATTAGGGAATAGTTGATTAGGGGGAAAAAAAGAGGTCTTGGCCCTGGAAGCCTGCCAGAGCAAATCCCTTCAAGTTTTCAGTGTGAAAATGTGAGTGTGGAAAATGAGAAATGCTCCCAGGTGTCTTTAGCTAAGGCACTAAACTTCACTCTGCTCCCAGTGGAGAGTGTGTGACCAGCACTAATAGACTGTGGCTAGAGCGGTCCACTCCCAGGTGTGGCTGTGTGAATGTGAAACAGCCGTTGCTAGAAAGTACTCGGATGAAGAAGAAAGAGGCAAAAGGGAAAATAATTAGGGGAGCTTGACAGCAGTTTACCCAGCAGACCATATGATCTGTATATTTAAATAGAGAAAGCGGTCTGAAACTCGGAGCTATAAAGCAACACTTTTGGCTGAGTTTGGTATGTGTAGATCTAAGGATAAGGAAACTGGTTCCCTCCTTTTTTCCCAGCTGTTTCCATGCATTCCTGTCCCCACTGTCTGCATATGCATGGATTCACATGCAGGTTACCTAAAGACATGAGACTGTGATTCCAGGGTAAAAACGTTTGGCTGCTTCGGTCATGTTAACTAAAAACAGCATGTTAGCAGAGATGTTTTAGGTGCATGTCGTCACAGCGGTGCCGCTTTGTTTGAGGGAAATGAAACATTATGTTTCTGAACCACAACATGCCCAGACGTTCCATCCTTATCTGTCTCCTTGACTCGGCCAGACTTGCAGGTTTCGTCCTCTCTGCTGGTGAAGTCACTGATGTCTATCTGCCGTCTCACACATCTGGCCCCTGATATTTCAGCATCTTTGTATCAGCTTAGCAGTAGTAGTAGTAGTTTTCTTCTTTGTCTCCTGATATTTTTCTCTGGCTGTTGCTTTCATCGTGGTTTCCATCGTTTCTCAAACTCCATCCTCGGCGCCGTCTTCCGTTATTCCACATCTCTGAATCCTTCTGCTGTTTCTGTTGGGTGAAAAAGAGTCCTGTGCAAAACTAAGTACACCCCATGATTCAGCATCATGTGCAGTCACCTTTATCAGCAAAGACTTGAAGTAATTGTTTTCTGTGTGGTTTTAATCAGTCTCACATTGTTGTGGTGGAATTTTGGCCCACTCACCTTTACAACATGTCTGTGTAGGCTGCCAGACATCCAGGTCAGGATAGTCTTAAGATCTTTAACAGAAGACGACTACACCTAGTCGTGTGTAGTCGTCTTGTTTACTTTGTTCATTTAGAAGCAAACAAGAAGCTTGTTTGCTTCTAAATGAAGGCGTTTTAGACCTGAGGATGAGAGCTGTCCAGATGTTTGCAGGTGTTTATTCACGCACAGCTCCCATCACATTGAGGTCTGGACTTTAACCGGATCGTTGCGGCGCCTTCGTTCATTTCATTTTCTGGTTTCAGCCCCTTTATTGTAGATTTGCTGTTGATGATCGAAGCTTCAGCTGAGGGACAGATGCCTTCACTCTTGCACTACAACACTTTGGTTGTAGTGCAAGAGTGACTGCGAGGTGCCCAGATCATCACCCCTCCAGGCCACACTGACAGTTGCTATGAGCTGTTTGTTCTGACATGTGTTTGGTTTCTGCTGAACATGGTGCTGTGCTTTACGACCAAACGGCTCCCCCGTTCAGACGTCCTGGCACAGGTTGAACCTTCGCCAACATGAGCTGTGCTGCCCTGTTTTTTTTTTCTTTCTTTCTTTTTAAAAAGAAGAGGCAATCGTTCCAAACAAGCCATACTTGTTCAGTCTCTTTCTAATTGTACTGTGATGAACTTCACAGGTTAGCATGCTGAGGCCTGTAAAGCCTTTTCTCTGAGCATTGCACAACCTGACCCCGGGGTGAACTTGCTGGAACGTCCACTCCTAGGAAGATTTTGTTGACACACACCTGAAAGCTCAAACTGACACAACCTGATTTTAAAGAGTTGTTATTTTAATCAAGTGCGTTTGATTAGCAGCGCACGCCTGCGACTTACCCTCTTAATTCCTATGGAAGCAGTAAGGGTGGGACTGCACTGCAGTCCTGTGAAAACTGTATACATCTGTGCTCGTGTAGTGTATGACCCTCTTGACTTTTCTGACTTCCCACAGGGACGGAGTGGAGGTGCTGATGGCCGACCTCCAGATTCCAGCAGAAGAGATCGCTTATGGCCGCTCCAAGATCTTCATCAGAAACCCAAGAACGGTAAAATACATCCTGTAACCTGGCAAAGCATTTATTTTTTGACATCTGCTCAGTATTCCTGCAGATTAGGCTGTTTTAGAGTCGAATGGTTGAAGCCGGTGTGCTCAGCTGCCTTGCTTTCTCACAGTAAGATGTTTGTAAAGCAGGGTGGGCTTTGCTTGGAGCCCCCACTTCAACAATTAGCTTGTAACCACCACTCTGAGAACACATGGTTTCACTTAGCTGTCCCGTATAACATGGGAAACGGGCTTCTTTACTCGGCGCTTGCAGACTCTGCTCGGGCCCGCAGCGTTTGGATGGACTTTCTCCCCCACCAGCAAAAGGCCAAACAGAGCCTGGAATAACATGATCTCACGCTGGGAGAATTTTGCTTCTATAATTGCTTTTTCTATCTGATCAGCTTATCTCCTTTACATATCTACAGCTTCAAAATCACTGAAACAGAGTTCGAGCATATTTATTCTGCTCCTTAATCACTGTAGTCACACCTTTAGCTTAACTGGCGCCGTTTTTTATCTATTCAGAAAATAGAATACAAGTCGCGACGTAGGTATTAGTCAAGCTCTGTGGATATATGAACAAAACCAGAAGCTTCCATGTGTGGCGTTATGTCGACAGGCCCAGTGTTCCCGAAGGTAAAGCAGTGACACTTCCTCACACCAGTGCAATACATGATGCAGCCTCATCCTTGAGAATAAGTCGATTATCAAAAGGTCATTTTTATTGTCTTCCTGGAGCAGTAAAGTTTTTTTTTTTTCACCTACACTTTGTTCTTGTCATTGAGAAATTGGTGCTTCCTCAAAAAATCAAACTCGTAACCTTTTTCCCCTCAGGGTAAACTGACTTTCCCTGACATTTTACCTTCCTGGAGATAATTTGATGATGTTGATAACGTCCAGCTTTCACACTGTTTCTCAGGTGCTCTTGTCTCGAGCTCTTAATTTTCTCCTTTTCCCGCAGCTCTTTTTCTTGGAGGAGAAGAGAAAGCAATGTCTCCAAGACCTTGCCACGCTCATTCAGAAGATCTACAGAGGCTGGAAGTGCCGCACGCACTTCCTGTTGATGAAGAAGAGCCAGATAGTGGTGGCAGCTTGGTACCGCCGATACGCTGTGAGACCCTTTAATTACACCAAAATACAAATTGGATTAAAAACCGTGCTCACCGATGCATAATGACACTTTTCCATCTCACAGCAACAAAAGAAGTACCGGAACATCAAGAGCGCTACCACTGTGGTTCAGTCGTACACCAGAGGGTGGCAGGTGTGCATCTGTCTTTGAATTCACTCAGTTCATTGAAAAAAGTGTAGCAGCTATCGTGTGGAAGAAATGAAAGTGTCTGCGTGTTTCCACCAGGCCCGCAAACTTCTGAGAGAGCTGAAATATCAGAAGAGATGCGAGGAGGCAGTGACCACCATCGCAGCGTTCTGGCACGGCACCCAGGTACTGATATCAAAGAGCGAGGTGTTTACTGTACCTTGATGCTCCTGAACACTTGTCAGTATCGCTTCAAACCCTTTGGTTTTTTTTATTGTACGCTGTGTTCTTGCCTAAAGGCACCACAGTATTGCAAGACGGCTGTTCTTTAACAAACCTATCCTTTAATGTTATTGCTGCTGTTTTCCTTTAATCCTGCTTCTTGTGCTGATCACACAGCTCCCACTTATCTTTTCTCCCCTGCTCCTTTTTCAACTTTCCCATCTCAATTTTTTCTCCTCTTCACATCTTTAACTTGTCTTACCTAACGCCCACCACATCCACCAGGCACGGCTGGAGCTGAGACGTCTGAAACAAGAAGCGCGGAATAAACACGCTGTGACAGTAATTTGGGCATACTGGCAGGGAACCAAGGTATTTCCACCCAGCGATAGTGTGTTGCTGTCCCAGCTGCCACCCCTGTTCATCACATCTTGTCCCATCCCATGCTATTCTCACCACGAAACTGCCTAATAGAGTAGCACCCCTGCTGAATGAACCTCGGCCAGATTAACGAGCCCGACTGTTCATTTTCCCCGTTTTCTGTTGTGTGGCTGTTAAATGTGGGATTATCTCGAGTTCCCAAACTAACATGCTTAATCTGGCGTAGTAAACTGTGCCGGTCGTGGCTGCGACGTGCAGCTCAGGTGTTTTACACTTTCTGTCCAGTGTGTCACATCTCTGCTGTAATCTAAAATTACTTCCAGCATATGCTGTAAACATATGCTGGAAGTAAGAAATGTACATGTTGCCACACATCTGATTATGATTGTGGGTTTTTTCTGTGGTTAAAGTCAAGAAGCTTCTTATTAATCGATGTGATGATGTGCAGCAGGAAGCTCTTAAAGCTCAGTCTTCTGCTGGCATGCAGTATACCATTATCCTGTCAGAATGTAACAATCTTTGTTATATCAAATATTCTTGGAGGTTGTTATTATACTAAATTACAACATGCCAGGCTCAAAGCATTAAGACTTTAGTGTCTTAAATCTAAACTGTGGTTCTGGCTCTTTGTTAGTTTGCACCTTTGACGCTGAAGATAATTTAACTTTCTTGCAGGACTTGAATATTGCATCATTTTCATACAATATTCTTTTAAAGCTGACCACACGCAGCCTCATTGCGGGGAGAGTCTCCTCGTTCACACGTTTTCTTGTTGTTCGTCTTTGTTTATCCGCCTTTTTGCCCCTGCTGTGTCCCCTCTGCTGTCCCCTGTTTTCGGACAATTGTGTTTTGATTGCCACTGAAATTAACTTCACCCACAACTGCCACCGCTTCTCATTAGGCCCGGAGAGAGCTGCGTCAGCTGAAGGAGGAGGCGAGGAATAAACATGCCGTATCGGTCATTTGGGCCGGCTGGCAGGGCACCAAGGTATTTGGGAAGCCTGTTGACTTGATTTGCCGTGACTCTGACTTGCCGCCCTCCATCAATCCCACTCCCACCTCGTCCATAACATGTCCATCAGTCTGCTCGACTCTTTCCAAACACTTACGTTGTATGTAAGACATCTTATTATGGAGTCTCTCAGAGGCAGACTGCTGGCTGCTAAAGCACAGCAGTCTTACCCATGTGACCAGAATGGTTATTTTCATCTGAACCTGCCTTTGCAGTGCTGTCATTTTTCCACTGTGAGTACTAGTCAGTGAAACGTAGGCGTCCAGTCTCCATACATCACATCAGGGACTGATGTGTCCTATCCTGGCATTGTTTTCAGCTTCTTCCTCCAAGGTCCATGCTTCACACCGCATGCTGCCTGCTGCCTCTGCATGACTTCCTGTGTAGCTAGTGCATGTGTAGTTGTTGCATTGCTGTGCTGTTTTTTAGAAGGAAGACTTTGGATCCTCTGACCGCCTGAGATGTGACTTTTTCTTTTCTTCTTTTGCACTCAAAGTTGTCAAAGCACCAGCTCTGTTTGCCTTGCAGAAGTTCCCCAGATAAAGGCTCCCATGACCCACAGTTCCATATTGGTTTCTGGAGGCTGGAGAAGCAGAGCTGTAATTTTACAGTCTCTCAGTGATCACACTGTGCTTGTGTGCAGTGTGTGTGTGCATTTGATGTTGCTGACCTCAGGCAAAACGGTGTCTACCTCCTCTCCCTCTCATCTTCTCCTGCTTCATTTGTTCCTACTCTCTGTCTCTTCCCTCCCACCCCCGAACAGGCTCGCAGGGAGCTCAGGAGACTGAAGGAAGAGGCCAGGCGTAAGCACGCTGTCGCTTTGATTTGGGCCTACTGGCAGGGACTCAAGGTACCTCCCAGCCCCACGGCGCAGCCATCAACAAGTCTGCCACCTACTCGACACCCCTGACTTTCCTCATCCTCCTCAGCCATCTTCTCTGTCGTTATCCAGGCGCTGTCCTCATGACACTTTCCTCATTTTTGTAATATTTTTAGCTGTTTGCAGCTTCTTTTTAATGCAGTGTATATAAGACATACATAGTTGTGTGGTTCCTGCTTGATTATGTTAAAAACTAAAGAAAAATCCAGTTTAAATGGATGATTGAGGATTGGACGCTTCTTTCCTCCTTTGAGGCTTTTCATGTTGCAGATGTCACGCAGCGGTGTCTGACTCGCTCGTATCTTCTCTTCTCTGCATCTGTCACACTAACCCATGAACGAGCACTTTTTTCTATCCAGCAGTGTTTCTCTCTTTCTCTCTAGGTGTGTGTCCTTGTCCCTGTTGCTGGTTGTTGAAGTAAACTTGTCCATACACCATTTATTGCAGTCCTAATATTGTTTTTTTAAATTTTTCATCACGTTAGCCAACCACCTCGTGCATCACAGTGCACCCATTTCCACCTCAGTTTGTAGAATTAAGGTCAGACTGTTTGTCGTAACCATCACATCCTTTCAAGTAAAGTAAATTTCAAAGTCCAGCAGGCTGGAGTTGCAGTTTTTGTCGGTGTTTGTCACTAACCAAACGTCAGATGTTTTTCAGTGTGCTGTTTGTGTTGCACTGTCATCCTCCTGTCGGTGTGCCTCCTTTTCTTTCCAAATACACACACAGATAAGAATTAAGAACTGACTGAGTTCAATGATTTCATCTGATCTTTTGGTGCCATTATAGGTCCGCAGAGAGTACAGGAAATTCTTCAGAGCTAATGCCGGCAAAAAGATCTACGACTTTACCATCCAGCGAATTGTAAGTTGGACTTTTCTTTTTTTTAATGTTAAAGTTTAACATGATGTTAAGAAACCAAACATGATTTGCTTCTCTGTGCGTGTCCAGATACAGAAATACTTCCTGGGCTTGAAGAGCAACATGCCTTCCATGTCACCCATAGACAAAAAGTGGCCGGCCAGGCCGTACAGCTTCCTGGATGGAGTCCACACAGAGCTCCGGAAAATCTTCCATCACTGGAGGGTTGGTCACAAACACAACCGACCACATTCAGCCATATTTAAGAACCGTGCTTTGTCTTGGCATTTCTTCACATACTATAATAACTGCATATACATCAGAATATAACTGAATGAATTTGTCTCGTGTTCAGTGCAAGAAATACAGGGACCAGTTCACCGAGGAGAAGAAGGCAGTGTATGAGGAAAAGCTAGAAGCAAGTGAGATCTTCAAGGGTAAAAAGGCTCTCTACCCGAGCAGGTACCTGAACATCGCTGCCATCAAGTGCCCTTTATCTCATTTTATAGCTAGATAAACGCAACATCTAGTCACATGATCAATGTCAAGTGGAGTCTTGTTTTTCTGTATTGTGTGTCAGTGTGAGTCAGCCTTTCAAAGGAGATTACCTGGAGATCAGCAAGAACCCCAAATATCAGAAACTCAACAGTGCTGTGGATGAGAAGGTCCTGCTGGCCGATGTGGTCAACAAGATTAACAGGGCGAATGGCAAGGTCAGAAAACACACACACACACACACACACACACACACACACCACAGTGTTTACAGCACATTTAGTTTGTATACAAGCTGGAAAACCTAAAACATGTAGTGTGATTACACAGCGACCTTGTGTGTTTAGAGATTTTCTGCAATTTTCCACAGTGAAGCAGAGCCACCGTTAAGTTGTTCTGATGTATATTTCAACACCTTACACGGTGAGCTGATGTTTTTTGACTTCATAACAACTGACAGCGTTTTTCTTCCAGCAGATATCAGACATTTCTGGACAGGTCTGCTAAGTTGTAGCTCTGAGTTTGAAGCTTACAAACATTTAAAAATGCATTTAAAAAAAAAACACACACATGTAGTTTTTTTCCCCTATTGTTCCACGATGGAGGAATGATAGAGGGCTGAAATGTTATTTCGCATGTTTGCAGGGAACGCCACGGATCTTCCTGCTGACCAAGAAGAACTTTGTTCTGGCTGACCAGAAAACGGGCCAGGTGAAGGCCAGCATTCCTCTGCCAGACGTCACTAGCGTGTCGGTCAGCACGCAGAAAGACGGCTTCTTTGCTCTCAAACTCAAAGAGGTGAGAAGAGACACGGTTGTGTAGTTGAGCAGAATTGTGAGGCCGTTGTGTCTGGCTTGTTGAAGCCAAAGTTATTCAGACACTGAGCTTCTCATTTAGCTCAGCGGGAAGTGAATAAAAATGTCTCTAAGTGACGGACCGTTCCTGTAAGCCCAGACGAGACACCAAAGTTTATTAAAAGATCTTAATATGTGACTTTCTTCTACTGCAGGGTTCGGCTTCAGCTGTCAAAGGAGATTTCTTGCTCAGCAGTGAGCACCTTATTGAAATCATCACCAAGCTCCATCGCATCGGCGCGACCGCCGCAGACCGGGAGAAACTCAAAGTTGACATCTCGGATGAGTAAGAGCAGACGCACTGAGAAAGGTGATATTTCTTTCGTGCCGTCGATGTTTTGTGACGTGGTCGATGTTTTCTGTGTGGCAGGTTCCTGGTGCAGTTTAAGCAGGACAAAGTATGCGTGAAGTTCATCCAGAGCAGCCCGAAGAACGGCAACAGCGTGTCCTGCAAGCGCAAGAACAACCGCCTGCTGGAGGTGTCGGTACCCACATCGCCATAGTGAAGTCTCCACTGCTGTCGTGGAGCGCTCAGTCTGGCGGCGACTAAACATCGAACCATCACCCTCCCCCAAAACTCTGGACTCAAAAGCCGTCACATCAGTTTCCCCTGTGAGCCCAAAAATGTGCAGTTATTTGGCTTTTTGTTCTTATCAAATTTCCTAAGGCACAGGTACAGATGTAACCACGCACCACATTGTTTGTTTGGCATAGAAAGCCCTAATCTGGGTTGCATGCCACAGAAAATGATTAAAATGTTTCACTGGTGTTTTGTGAACCTGCCGCGAAGAGTTGATGCTGGTGCAAATCTTGTTAGTGCACAACAGACTTCTGTATACCAGTGGTGATGTTGACAATGATTGATCTGCCTGTACGGTAAATTAGAGCCGTTTGTGACGAGCTCCACAGATCTCGACTCATCTGCGTTTGAGCAGCTCTAGCTTTAAAAAGATGGCTTCAAGTTTGAGATGACCCGGAGGTCTTTTGGGGTCAGCCTGTTGGAGTTTGTTCTCTCATGAACGTGAATACTGCACTTGCTTTCACCTCTGCATAACAAAAAGAGGATGACCTGAAAATGTATTTGATTGTATGTTGTATTTTCTATATATTTTTTTTCTCAGAAAAAGGTGGACGGCTGCAAAGTCAAATGTAATGTGTTGATTGATTTATTGTAAAACCCCATTTGTATCCATTCTATGTGCCATTGAACAGGTCCTGTGACTTGCCACGTGTCAGTGTACAAATACAAACGTTCCCATTCATGTCGAGATATTGATGGTATAAAGGGTCAAAAACCTTTTCGAACGGGGAGTGTTGACCTGGAGTGCCACTGTATGTTTTGATGAGGCTGCACATGTGATAAATTGCTACATTTCTCAACACATTGCAGTGTGCATTGATTGTGAAGCTTTGTTCTGCAGAGATTTCCTGCACCCATATCACAGATTTCCATATATAAATTAAAAGAAGCCCCCCTGAGCATTATGTGGGACTGTCCAAAACAGAAAGATGCCCAACCAAAGGACAAAGGATTCATTCCCCTGATCCAAAGCTTTCTGTGACACAAACCCTTGAACTGAATATTTTTCGTGCAATAAGTAAAACGTTTTGTCTCAATTATTCTCTCTCTGGTAAAACAGCAGTGAGGACCCATAGCAGTTGCCCTTCCTGTGCCATAAGCTGTACATAAGCTTTGAAGGCTGTGGCCCTGACTCTTTATTTTAATTGCCGTGTTTGTAAAATTGCTGTTTCTGCCACTGAAGTTTGAGTAGGTGTTGTGCTCTGCCCACTCGCTCCTAATGTGTCTTTATTTTATTTTTTTTTAATTTTTATTTTTTTTTAGGAAAGACCAAATATTAAGTGACTACAGATCCTTGATGTATCACAAAGAATGGGCAAATTTGGGCTTTTTACAACTTTATAGAAGTCTTATTTAAAAAAAATCTGGTCTTCAGTCATTTAAACACGGGGAACATTCGAGTGTCAAGAAGCCAGAGCTCTATATTTTCAGGCACGTTGACTATTTTTCCGATTTTCTGGTGGAGCGTTTTGTACTTTCGGTGAATGACATAAATTAGCTCTTGATGGCTTTTGCAATCCAGGGTATCATGGTCTGTACATGTAAATTGATTTTGTTTTCTTTAATGTAACGCACGACACAGGGACCTGAGAAATCAGCCGTTGACCCTCACGTGGGAACAGTTGGGCTGAATTCCAGTTTTGATGTATTTTCCTGGCTACGCTGCTTTCAGTGCAGTTTTAGGGTTCTTCCTCCCCACTCTCTCTCTCTGAATCGCTCTTCTCTGTTTTGTATTTGAACAGTTGCTAGAAATGCAAAATGATGTCTGCATTATTGTGTGCCTAATGTTAACCTGTGCTATGAGACAGATCATGGACATGCTTCAGTAGAACTCAGTGTAACATTTACAAGTAATCTTTTTTAAATTAAATAAAAGTCAGTAATTAATAAATGTTATTCTGGGATACTCTTTGCATTATTTTTGTATCCAGTTATTTCCAAAGATACTTGCATTTATTATCTAAACCAGTGTATGGTTAATACTTCAAATCAAAAAAAGGCTTTTTTAAATATTACCTACCATGTGCAGGCAGCTTTCAGTCATCCGTACATCACACTGTGAAGTCTCACATTCCTTTAAAGGGCCTTGGTTGCTGTTTATCATCACTATCAACTGGGCTTTATCTTGGTATACGAGTGTTTAGGGGGGTTAATAGCACTGAGGCTGGACGGACAAGCCTTGGAGTCAAGCAGCTGGCCAGATGTTTTCCATCACATCTGGGGAGAGCTGTCCTAGGGTTAAATTCCGCAGCTTTGGGAGAACTGCCGGCAACAGGTCTCCAGAGAGCAGCCCTCAGATTGAACACAGAGTGGTAAAAATAGCATACCATTTTGGGCTGCCTAGTACCCGGTTCCCACCACTCTGCCGGCTGGGAAACGAAGGCGGAGTCCCAGCCTCCCACTAAATATTCAACCCTGAGTGAGATCTCAGAGGAATTGGACAATGCACGGTCCCATCTCCTGCAGAACCTGAAGCTGTTGAACACCGAGCAGGTCTGACCGGTTCCTCCAGTGGATTCTGGACGTTCGCTGTTTTTGTCAGAAACGGTGGACACGTGAGGAAATATGGGATCCTCCTTCATTATTTTTATATAAATGCAAAATTGTTCACTCGGTGGGTACCATATTGGGGCAATTGGTATGTACAAGCAAATTATGCCAGTTGAGAGATGGGATAGTCTCTAGCGACATCCTGTGGTTATAAGGTGACATTACCATGAAAGCTGTGACGTGCAGGCAGAAAATGAATGCTGAGTTATGGATTTTCACTGATCCATGAATCCATAATAACATAAATTCTAGCGTCTGATTTTAATTGTAAGTTTTTCTGAAAAAATGCTGACCTCACAGACTTCTCTGTAGTCAACAGAGTAACGCTTCAGTGTTTGCTCACTGAAAGGAGAGAAATGCTTCAATAACTTTATCCACCTAAATTTCCTTTAATGATGCAAACTGTGCAGGACTCATTACCAAACCTGATCACGGTGGCAGGGGTCCAGTGGCAGCTCTAATGCTGCTGGGAGTAAATAAAAAATGTAAGTCTACTGTGTTAAAACCTGTGCAGACACAAAAACTGATATCCTGTTTTTTGTTTCTTCTTGGCAAATTGCTAAAAGTCCATGAATCATTAGACTCTTATTATTTGATTAAGCAGGAATGTAGACGTACACCACATTCCCAGGATTGATTGGATAAACAGTTGGAAAAGGTTTTATTACTTCCATGCTTACATTATGTTGCTTATATTCATAAAATACAAATCTCAGTTTTCATCCAGTTAACCCTTCATTGTCATATGCTGTGCACGGGCTGGGAAGCAGGTAAATAAGATGATGACATCGGGCCATCATGCTTAAAAAGAGCTGCAGTGGCAGCTCTAATGCTGCTGGCAATAAATAAAAAATGTAAGTGTACTGTGTTATAAACCTGACTCACTCCTGCACAGGTTCTTGCTGCATCATCATTCTGCATTTTGCATGCTTGCTAAGTGTGCTAAGAGCGTAACCACCTCATGATCAGATGTGTTTTAAGGTGGGCTGCAGTGTTTGATTTACCAGCACTTTTTTTACAAAGTCGTCACACACACATCCTGTCCTGTGGGAGAAGTCCTTCTTGCCTGGTACTGGTCTGAGATGTGTTGCTCTCTCATACAGAATAACCACTCACTCCTGATTGCACTGCATGAGGAGAAAGCGTCTAAAACATGGTCTGAGCCTTGATGCTAAGATAGAGCTCACCTGGCAGCAGTCAAGATAAACGGGAGCCTTGAACAATGTTGACAGCGCTGATGATGCCTTGTCCTCTTTTCTCTTGCATTTGTGGCACAGATTTCTTTCAAGTATAGAGAGCTGACTCTTAAATATATCAGCTTGGTTTGTTCACAGCTTCTTCTCAGTCTGGCACTGACAGCTGAAACATCTCTGCCTCCTACTGGAGCTGTGCAGCTGTCTAGTACAGACACTAGGGGGCGGTCAAAGCCACCGACTGAAGCCAAAGCTAACCTCTCTTACAGATCTCTCACTGGTTTCTAAAGATTTAACATTTACGAGCTGAAAGAAAAGAAAGTTTTTGGATCTTCAAGACTTTTTGAAGTGACCATGTCATTTAGGGTGGACCCCATACATGAAGTAACTGGCAACACGACATAATGACCATAATTAATAAATAGAGAATTGATAATGAACCTTCAGTTAATAGTTACACAGTAGTAAAATCATAACTAAAAATGTTTACTGATTGGTCAATGATTCATAGATGATGTTTGTAATACTTGTTTTAAAGAACATATAATTATCCTTTGATTGTTTTTGCTTTTATTTTCTCTGTTTGATTAGGCTGAGGCACCGAAAGTATTCAACAAGCTTTAGCTCAAAATATAAGATCTTGTGCCTGAGACTTGTCTCACTATTTATTTATTTATTATTATTATGATTACATAATTAAAATATATCATTTTGCATTCCTTGAACAAGATTTTCGTACTGGGATGCTTAACCAGCTTCCCGACTACTCCTTCAGATCTACAGACTGCAGATTTAGCCGAAGAATCACCAAGCAGACTCAAATCAACCAAATAGCATTAAAACAGAGCAGGCATTTTTTATGCTCCTGGAACAATTACCTCGGGCTTTTCCGGGTCTTAAATTTACTGCTGCAAAGTGCCAATAAGATCAAAGTTGATCCAATGAATTTCTAAGTTCAATATGCAACACCCCTCCTCCATTCCTCCTTCTTCCAACCTGTTTGTTGATCCATTAATTTAATGTAGCATATCATCAGAGATGAAATTGTCATAAATATCCTTGTTCTGTATCGCTGGACCACGAGCTGTCGTCATATTGTGACCTTCCTGCTGTAACTCAATTAGCATAGCATCAAAGACATAATATCAAACACGATTAGATTAGCACCTTGTATGATTACAATTTTCAGAAATGCTATCATTGAATTGTTTGATTTTCCTATTAACAGTTCATATGATTTTGTTTGGCTGTGTTTTGTTTTTTCAAGCCTGTGGGCGTAAATCAGCCTGTGTGTGAAGTTGGTTAACCATATTGACGCTATTGAGTTGTCAACGCGTCAAGGCTGATTTCATTATTGAGTTTAGGATGTAGATGTCAACACACTGGTTGCCAGCTTGCTGATTTATTTTGGCATAAATCGATACTGTGATTTAAATAAAAGCAGCCCTGAAGACCAGAAACAGACAGGGGAAAGTCATTTCTCTTTGCCTTAAGTCCGATATCTAGTTTTGGAGTTCATTCACTGATGTTTTCTTTTTTTCTTTTTATAACCATCAATATAAAAAATAATTCAATGTATGATGAACTTACTTTGCAGGGGCTGATGGTGGCATGAACAGGAAGTAGAGACCCAGTGAACAAGAAAATGAGGTTGTGCTAAAGGCAGACGAGAAGGGACACCCACCGACAGGGACAGACACAAAGTATCACATTACTGCCTCTGGCAGCGTGTCAGGCAGTCTGAAGGGAGGGACCGGGGATGGACCAGATCTGATTAATGAGTGCTACTGGGTGGTGGAGACTCTCTGTCCTCACTCACCCTTGAGTCACCAGCACACTCAATGGCTTCATCAATTTGTAGCCATTATAGACAAGAATGGATCCAGGGGTGGAAACTAGCTTCCGCTGCACCATCTGTGGGTATCTGAGCGAGTAGTAATCACTTCTTTCAGATTATAAAATGACACATTTATGTGCTGAATGCAGCCACTAACTTAAAGTGCCTGTTTTATAAAAGTTTGACTTTATTCAAATATTCTTGGATTTTAACTAAAACTGTGTTGTATCTGCACCATGCTAAAATGCTT